>NW_019154122.1:9567623-10167578 GCF_002288905.1 Enhydra lutris kenyoni
TTATCTTGCAATTCTGGAGGTCCTAAGTCCACCAATGCACCTGCCAGGGCTAACATCAAGGTGTTGCAAGGCTGCTTTCTTCTGGAGGCCCCAGGAGAGAATCCACTTCCTGGATTCTGGGTGCTGGCAGTGCCCACATTCCTTGGCCTGTGGTCCCTTCCAGCAACGACATCTCTCTGCCCTGTTCCCAACAACATACCTCCTTCTCTGACTGACTCTCTTGCCCTCCTCTTGGAAGGGCTCTCGTGGTGACGCTGGGTCCACCCACACGATGCGTGATAATCTGCTCACCTCACATCTGCAAAGGTCCTTTTGCCATGGGAGGTTTTGGGGATGAGGACGTGGACATTGCTGGGGAGTCACGATCCTGCCTACACAGTGTCTCCTACCCGGGAGATACGATCATTTGAAGAGGTATCTCACCCTCCCTCCCAAACAGGGGACTATCTGTTATTATAAAAAAAGTGAGTATCTTGAGATAATCTCTCCACTCCAGTACTGGTGATGAATTTGTTCAGGTCCGGCCACACACCACACCGGGCTCAGCAAAGGTGGTCCAGGTCAGGAATGCGGATGATGCCTGTGAGATGAAGCCAAACAAGGAGTCTTTGCAGGGTCCGCACTTGGGGGTCTTGGCATCTTTTTTTGGCCCCGGCTGAGAACAATACAAGATCGCGTGGGTGGGAGGAGATGATTACCTTCACCTTCAAGGGGGTGGGACAATGAGCAGACCTGAGATGAGCAAACCTAACCGATAAATAAAATAAAATAAAATAAAATAAAACAAAACAAAACAAAATAATAAAAGCCTCAAAGGGAGGATTCTCCTGCTGGGGGCTTGTTCAACTTTCTTAGAACACTCTGGAACTTCTGCCATTAATCTTTAGGCCACTGACTTCTCGACACAGACAATTCTTCATTATGTGTATGTTGCTAATCTCACTTTGCCATGGAAACATTTTCTGATGTAGATAATACTTCCCCAATAGAAGGATTCTTCTATTTATAAAGGGATTACATTGAATTCCCTTAAAAAGAAACCACTAGAGAGATGCTATGCTTCATAAAAGTTTGTTTTAAAATTTAAAAAATGAGGTACCCCCCTCAATGTGTTCAAAGCATTGTTTGATGTCTCATAATCTTGTGAACATTCTCCTGAGATCCCAGGCCCACCATCAGCCACCCCAGGAGCACCCCACTACATTAAGTGTCCCTGTAAATGATAATGGGGGGAAGGCAAAGCCCCCCCGAGAAACTCAAAATTGCAATGGAGATGTTTCACACAAGCTGCTCCCTTTCCTGCTTTTTTTTTTTTTTTTTTAATAACTTAACAGTTTGGCAATCATGCTTTGGTTTGACAGGGAACTGTGAAAATGTGTCACTTTGTCGTCTCCAAACTCCTAAATCCAATCAAAATAACATTTATTAAAAACCTGGGGGTGCTTGCCAGAATTTGCCGTGTGACATGAAGACGGTCGACCCCCGAGTCTCTCTCCCGACTTTTTGTTCTTTCTTGAACACGGCACAGTGCTACAGACCCACAACCCACAAAGGGGCATTACAGCCCCAAACCCCCTCCACCATGCAGGGAGTATGATTCCCTGGGAAAAATCCAACCAGCCCAAGGCTGCAGGCTGGTGTGCTGGAGCTCTCTTCTAAGGACACGGTGTGACAGGAGAAGTTGTGATGTGCACAGTCTGGAGTCACACATTCTCCGTGGTGTGTGCCAGAGTCGCCAGCTGGAAGCTTCAGAAAGATCCTGCGGAGGCAGCGGCAGAGCCTGGGGTGGGAGGAAACAGGATCAGGGCCAGGGAGCCTGGCTGGTTGGTGTCTCTGCTCCACCACTCCCAGCGGTGCCAGCCCTCCTTCCGGCCTGCACCACTCTCCCAAGCTCTGCTTCTCCAGGTGTGATGTCTCAAACAGAAGTCTTGCGGTTGCGACGAATGGAAATTCCCAACCCTAAGTAGCTTAAAAATAAACAGAATATATGGATTTATGCAAATAAAAATATCCAAGGATGAGGCTCTCAATCCGGGCTCAAACTATTCTAGCTCCCGCCATCTGTTGGCTCCTACTCTGCTTGGCTCCGAACTCATGGTGGCAAAATGGATGCGGCAGCTCCACTCCTTTCATCTTCCAGGACCCGGTGCAGGGGCAGTCACTTTCTAGGAGCTTCCACAGAAGCTCTTGGATGAATTCTGACTGGCCCTGTAAACTAGGAACAGTGGTCAGGGGACTTAACTACAGTCTTTGGCTTAAGCAGCAGGACCTGGAGGTGGGGGTTGAGGGTAGGGGAGGTTCCACAAACCTCATAGCCTTAAACGTCAGGGAAAGACGGATCTCCAGAACAAAACTGGGGGCGATCACCAGAAGAGCAGTGGATCTGGGGGGGGGGGGTGCGGGTAATCAATGTGTACTAGCCACGTAATTATATTATAAAAATAATAACTTTTATATTCATTGTGCCCTTCTATGCTTCTTCTTATTCAGTCTGGTCAACAACACTTCCTGATAAGGTACGTTATTATCTCTCATTTTTACTGATGAGAAAGCAATGTTCCAGAGAGGTTAAGTGTTTTCTTCATAGTCACACAGTGCATGAACAGCAGTGCTGGGATCTGAACCGAGGCCTGCCTGGACGACACTGCTGTTGAATTTGTGGGAGACACACTAGACATACAGCTGGCAATTCATTTCATCTTCATGATGGCCCTTTGAGGGAAAGGTCATTTCTACAATCTTTTGATGGCTGAAGCTACTGAGAAAGGTCAAAGAACTCGCCCCAGGGCCGCAGCCTGAGTTAAATCTAGTCTAAGTTAAATTGTCTCTAGTATCCACAGTTGCAGAGAGACGAGCAGTGGACTTAACACTTGCCTGGGAAGGATCGGTCTGATGTAGCATCGGGAGAGAGCCTGGGCATGCTAGGGATGGCCGGATTGAGGAGCCCCGCCTCCACGTCTTTTCCCTTTCTCTGCTTTTAGTGTGGGGATCCATCCTGCTCTCTGTGGTGCACAGATGTTAGGGAAAATGTCACTGTGTTATACCGGCCTCACACCCAAGTGCATGTTCAAAGGCGTTGGACTGGTTGCTTAAAATCATGCGTGGCAGATTGATTTAGTCCACAGAAATGGGCAAATGATGCATCATCATCATCATCGTCATTATTATTCTTGTTATTTGCCTTTCTTGTTTCTCGGAGAGTCACCTATTAAACATTTCCCAGCATGCCACTGGGTTTGCTCCAGCTCTGGGTCCAGAGCATGCAGCTTGGGTGGAAGGACACGGCCCAATCCACCTGCACTCCTCCGTCGCCTGTCCCCGGTCCCCGCTCCAGGCACTGCACCTGAGCCCATCAGACCTACGTCCAGGACATTTTCTTGAAAATCGGTCAGAGTCAGATCTTACCCACTGGATGTGAGCAAAGAAGCAATGTACTCTGGAGCCAGGGGTAGCCGTCTTGGGGCAGGAAGGGTCAAGGGCTCCTTGTGGATGATGGAATCAACACGGAGGATGCAAAGAGGAGGCGGGGCTTGGTCAGCTGAGCCGAGCTGCCCATGGGGTGTGCTGAAAGTGCACAGAATGTGCTGGAAGTCTTGGAAGTTTTCCAGCGTGACAGCCCCTCACCATTCCAGCCAGTTTCACAGGGAGTTCCTGTTCCTTGCCGATGGTAAGTCTTTAGCAACACGTTAACACATCAAAGGGATCAGCCCACGGGGAAGGGAACTCAACAGAGCTCCGTGGTAAATAAGGAAAACCAGGGTACAAAAAGGCTCTCAGAGAGAGAACAAAGGCTTCTTAACAATGTCAGACACTAACCCACAGAAGCCAACCCCAACACCTCTCACTGGTTATCCACGAGACCCCTCCAGATGGTCCAACAGTTGGTCTTTTAAGAACGAAAGTTTCAGATGGGACAATACTTCCAGTTCTGCTCGGGATGAAAGATGGAAGCAGGACACGCTGGTGGCAGGCACGTAGCCGAGAGGCACGGCTCTTCTCCTCTGGAAACGAGGACGGCGGGACCCACCCCTCATGGGGTGACAGCCACAACGAGACGGCATCAGACAGGTTTGTGGAAATACATTCCGAAACAGGCCCGGCATTCTCCAGATGAATTCCATTTACATGTGCGTCTGAACTATTAAGCCACATAAAACGCCTTCGTTTCACTTGGGACAATAAATGAAAACGCTTCTGACATTTGAAGCATTTCATGTCTCTGTGCTCGCAGAGAACAGTTCCATTTAACTTGAAAGGGGGTTTTCAGTGTAATTCACGTTTAATGTTATGAAAGCATTTCTCTCTCACATTGGGCTTTATCTAAATTTTTAAACAAGGCCTAATTTACAGGCCCCGAACGACTTGGCAAATTTCCTACAATCTCATTGAAAAAGTTCTGGCTGTCTATATGCTGCGGGCACGGTGAAAGACCGCTTTGTTTGGGGTGCCAACTCAAACGAAAACTACTCCACCGACAAAAGGTCATCCTTTCAAACGAACCCACAGAATCCATACGCGCCCGCGGCACACAGAACTGCCCCCAGAGCCCCCGCCCCAGGAGCATGACACTAGGTGCGTCTGGTGTATAATCCACAGCAGCGGGGACAGGGACGCGGATGGGACGGGACGGGGGGTGCACTGCACAAGGACAAAATGACTTTAGAGAAGACATGGAATTTGTTCACGGGAGGACGGATGCTGCCCACCTCCCGGGAAGGAGAGGGCAAGAGAGTGAGACAAAGGAGGAAGACAGAGTTTCATCGTCCTGTTGCCCATGGTGTCATCAGGGGCCAGATACCGAGGAGGGCAGAGGACAGCCTGTACCCCCTGAGTGTGGCCTCCTTCCTGGGCACCCAAGACCCCCAGCCCACGCCGGGGCTTAGGTACACAGCGCTCCCTTGGTTGGTTGGAGTTTTTAGGAGGATCACATGATCCAGAGCATGAACCCCCTGCCCCTTGGCTTTGCTAATGGCAGTGGCGTCTAAGAGGGAGTAAGCTGCCCTGGGGACCGCTTGGCATGGAGCTGTTAGGTACTTTCTAGGAGGCAGGACTGTGGAAGCTCTAGGGGATTCCATGGTGACCAAAGAGAAGCAGCCGCTACCTTCACAGAGCTGATGGGCAGCAGGAAGCCCGCACACGAAGCCAGGTGCAACAGGGAATGAGGGTTGAGCTCTCTATATTTTTTTAAGATTTCTTTATTTGAGGGGTGCCTGGGTGGCTCAGTGGGTTGAGCCTCTGCCTTTGGCTCAGGTCGTGATCTCAGGGTCCTGGGATCGGGCCCCGCATTGGCCCTGCTTGGCGGGGAGCCTGCTTCCTCCTCTCTCTCTCTGCCTGCCTCTCTGCCTACTTGTGATCTCTCTCTCTGTGTGTCAAATAAATAAATAAAATCTAAGAAAAAAAAAAGATTTATTTGAGACAGCGAAAGAGAGAGTGTGAGTGGGGGGAGGAGCAGAGGGAGAGGTACAAGCCGACTCCATGGTCAGCGTGGAGCTGGACACAGGGCTTGATCCCAAGACCCTAAGATCATGAGCTCGGCCAAAATCAAGAGTCGGATGCTTAACCGACCGAGCCAGCCAGGCACCCAGAGCATTGAGTCCTTTAAATCTTGAGCACAGTGAATCAAACCCGTGTAAAACCTCCTCCCATGGCTTCCCAGATCACCCGCTCTGGGTCACCCCCTCTGACCCAGCAGCCCACTGGACCTCATCTCTCACTGACCCCCTCCCTCCTACCTGCTGAACCTTCATCTCCAAACACACCAAGTGGCTGTAGCCTCATGGGCCTGTGCGCCTGCTTTTCCTTCTGCTTGGACGTTTGTCCCCTGGATACCCACAGGGCTCACTCCATCACTTCCTCCACGCTCTCTGCAGGGGGCCCTCCCTGACCCCTGATCTAAAGCAGCTCCCATGCCATCCTCATGCTCTCGGTCTTCCTCAGCCTGCTGATATTCCTTAGAATCCCCCAACACATTACAGACACATTTATTTTCAGTGTCTCCCTGCTACCTGTCCTACCATTCACCGCTTTATCCCCCAAGACTCCAGCAACACCTGGAACGGAGCGGAGGCTCAGTATATATTCACTGAGAAGTGCACCAAGTATCCAGAGACCGCCACAGAGCACGCAGTAGGAGTGCAGTCTCCGGGAGTCTGGGAGGCCTCCTGGAAGCAGCACTGAAGGGCCAGTGGGAGTTTTCTGGGTGAAGAACAAGAAAGAGGACTGCAGGCCGAACGAGCAGCTTGGAGCAACCGGGGAGAGGCCGCGAGGATCTTGGTGTGGCTGGGATGCAGGCCATCAAGGCCACGGCAAGAAAGGAGAGCAGGGAGGGCAGGCCTGACTGTGCCTCAGGAGCTCCGGCCAAGAGTCAGATTTGATCCTGAACCACGGAGGACCAGAGACACGGTTTCCAGAGGCAAAACCACACAGAAACGCTTGCATTTTAAGAGGCCCACTGGGGCTGCAGCGTGGAGAACGCAGATGAGATGAGAGGCTGGAGGGTACCATCGCAGGGGAACACTGTGGGGCGGGGGCGTGGGAGATGCTGAGTTCCCCCAGCCAGGGCGGTGGCCCAAGAGAAAGCAGGGCCTGGCTCTGTCTCAGGAAGCTCAGCATTCCCGGGCATGCCACCTGGCCTGTATGGACCTCCACTTTCTTCTCTGCCAAATGGGCGTACTGTACGGCACATCGGTCTGTTGTGAGAACCCGTGTAAATAATGCCGCCTCCAGGGAAGTGCAAGGTTAAAGCGGGCTGTTAGGATGACAACTAGTTTTATGGGCTAATGGCTCAAGCTTTCCATTATCATCCCTGCTTAGCACTTAGCGAAGGTGTCAGAATCTTAAACTCCGATGAATTTAAATAATGGTGCCATCTGATTGACAGCCCAAAGTCGTGAATTCCGTCTAACATGTACAGACAGCCCGAGAGGAACGGGCTGGAATGAGCGGCGTCTAATGGCAATCCCACACTCCCAGCGGGGCTCAGTCCAGCTGGCTGATGCCTTCCATTCCCCAGCTCCACCAGGTGTGATCGGGAAGGAAAGAATGCTTACGGGCTGTGTCGGCTCTCCTGGCTCAAGTCTACAGTCAGAGGGCAACAGCATCAGCAGCAAAAATCTATGACATATACCAAATACCGCCCAGCGTCTCTTAGGTCCCCTGAAAGCTGAGAACCCAGCCAGTGTCCAGGTGGGAATACGGGTGCAGCCAGAGAGAAAGGGCAGAGTTGGAAATGTCTAGATACTTCTCCAGCCGGGCTGACCATTCCCACCCCCCCATCCTCTCATTTCCAAGGAAGCTGGAAACAGTAAGTCACACCGAGTGTATCTGCCCCTGCAAAGAAATCACACTGTACACCGCGCAAACCTTCCCGCCCTCTTTCATGTCTAATTGCCTGACGGATCGAGAGACTTTTCAAAGGGAGGAGGATAATTGAAATTTTGCATAATTACATTTTAAAGTAATGCTTTTAGCTTCCCTCAACTTCAGTCAAAACTCTACCTTGTCAAAATAATCTTAAAGTTTTTTTTTCTTAAACAAAGATTGATGTAATATCACTAAAATCTTTTAGCAGCTAATTATAAGCCAAGCCTCTTTGGGGCTTTTTGAGAATATCTCTTTGACTTCTCTAAGCGATTAGTTTGGTCCTCTGCTTTTAAACTGTTCATTCTCTACTCGCAGGGAAGAGTGAAATTTCCTCCCCAGCTTTAATTACAATCAGAGCGTTATCCTCAGATAGTACCGGAGCAAGGCTTCACAATGGGAGGGGCTCCTCTGTTAATCAGGGATGAATCTCGTATACCGTAAAGGCTCGTACCTTTCATTACATTACCTTGTTGGTCTAATTAAAGGTATTACCCTCTGAACTGTGTGCAGAAACCTAAAGAAATTCAACAGAAAACATGCTCGAGGGGAAAGCAAAGAATGCCTAATAAAGCGCCACTCATCACATCCTGGGTGCTCCTGCTAATTTCTTCCCTGATTACTACCGGAGGGTGGAGGGCACCCTCCAGGGGACACGGGCTGGGCTCACGCAGTTCTCTTTAGAAGCAGTGGTGATGTCTATATTTTGGTTTCTGGCACAGGCTACCAATTTACCTGTGATATTTAATTAAAAAAAAAAAAACCAACAAAACCCAGACATCACCTCATCAAAACCTAAATATTGTTCCTGTTCGATCATATAAAGTTTTTGGTAATGTCTGGTGAGAGCAAGTGGGGTAGGGGGGAGGAGTGATCTGAAGGGAACAAGAAAGTCTTTTGCTCTTGGGTCACTAACCCACCTGAAGAAATAACATTACTGTGAAAGGCTAGACTTGGCCGTGCTAATTAGCACAGAATTTCAAGCGCCACCATTAGAGTATAAACTCTGCAGACGGGCCAGGTTACAGTCAGCTATGGTGCGTAGATGATAAAGACTCAGTACATGTTTGCTGAACATATGAATGAACTCTCTGCTGGGTCCTTAGCTGTCCACAGTGCTCTGTGTCAGCCGTGTGTGGTCCATGAAGATTTTGTTGAATCCTCAAAACTCTTTATTTTTCTTTGTAATTAAAAAATAAATAAATAAAACATACACCCGAAGAAGTTGAGCCAATTTTTTAAGGTCACTTGGCTATTTAAGGAACAAAGGATTTGAACCAGGTTTGTTGGATTCCAAAGACAACGCTTTGGAAATCAGAATGTACAGGTACATGCATGATGTGAATTTCATTTCAGGTAAGGCTTAAAGGTGAAGTGGCGATTTTGACAAGTATTAACGTTTTGTGAAAATGTGAGAAATCTCAAAGGTACCTTATTTTATTACACACAATACTGTTTATCACTGTTGTGTTTTTTATAATGTCCCAGGAGTGCCTATTTTTAAGCGAACCCATACCTTCCAATCAAAATATATCAGTACAGACTCCTTCCAAGATGGAATCCCAGTGGGCCCACTATAGAAGCTTTCGGTCAGTCAACATTTATCAAACGCCCACTGTGTTTTGAAAGAAGTCAGCAGCATATCTGGCCTCAAGAAGCTCACAGGGCAAAAGGGCAAATAAATCTGTGTACTTTTCTTCTAAAATTGCCCTTCAACTGGTGTCAGGAAGGGGAGATGCTGAGTCAGCAGTGGACCATCTGCCATGCACAGGTGAGGAGAGTCTGGTCCCCGCAATGACACTTAGTGCCCTAAGCAAGAAGTCGGGCTTTGTAAGGTTTCCTAGGGTTTGTAATCTTCCCATCTTGTCTTCTGTCTAGTTCCCCAGAGCGAAGCCGCATGCTCTTCAGAAGCTTTAGGAAGGGAAGCCTGGAGAAATGGTCCCATTCTGCAGCCAGTGTCCAGGGGTAAACACTAGACAGTGGCAGATGCAAAAAGCAGACTGAGCCCTGAGAATCAGAGCCAGGCAAAGAGGCCTTTGAATGTCAGGGTGGTCCTGAGAGGTAGCTGTGGGAGGGCACGGACGGCCCCAGTGGTTCCTTATATACCACCTTACAAAATGGAGCGGGTTAAAGTACTAGTCAGAACTCAACTTAGATGAGCATGTGGAGGGGCACGTGGGTGGCTCAGTGGGATAAGCATTGGCCTTCGGCTCAGGTCGTCGTCTCAGGGTCCTGGGATGGAGCCCTGAGTCGGGCTCCCTGCTCAGCCGGGGGAGTCTATTTCTCTCTCTCCCTCTGCCACCCCCATGCCCATTCTCTCTCTCTCTCAAATAAATATTAAGTAAAAATCTTTAAATGAGCATGAGTGTTAAACCCATGACCTTTCTGCATTCAGAAGCAACAAAAAACCTATCTGTGAAATAAAGCACCCATTTCTGAGAAAAAAAATAACCTTATAGCACAGTCCTCCTGAAGACCCCAGCACGGGTCTGGTCATTGTGGGCTTACAGTAAGCACCCCCCTTCTACCCAGCCGCCATTGATTAGCTCCATTAGCAGATGACAAATGACTTGGGTGGCCCTGGTCCAGTCCCTGTGGACCAGCACACAAAGGATTCAGCCTCCATCCCTAGTAATTGTCTTTTCACTTGGCACCCGAGGGAGGCTGAAGCTTCAAGAAAGGGTTCCCCCTGGTGCTGCCCGTCTGCTCTGTGGCCTCCTTCAGGACAGCAAGGACGTCCCTGTGCAGAAAGAGTGATGGGATGGCTCCAACTTTCAAGACAAGCAGACGCAGTGAAGACCCATCTGTGCCACTGGATGACAAGGACACACTGTCAGCACAGGAGGACAAGGACACTTTCACTGAGGCTGAGCACACGCTGGGGGACATCTCCTAGGATCCTCAGAGCCTGCCCCAAATGGAGGCACTATCATCACTTGCATTTTAAACATGATAAAACAGAGGCCTCAGGAGACGACAGACTTTACTCAAAGTCACGTACAGCCAGTAAGTGGCCAGGCTGGGACCGGAACCCAAAACAGTTTGCTTCCCCCAGGCTCTCAGGCCCTGTGCTAGTCTAGCAAGCTTCCATCACCCCACAGCCTTCTTGACCTGCTCCTTTTGAAGTTGTGGTGCTTTGGGCTCACGAGTTAGAGTCCTCCCAGGAGGGGGATTGCCCTGTGGATCACCTACCCCAGGACAGCTGCCTAACGCCATGAACTGCTCGCCTGGAACCCAGGTTCACGAGCAGGTGGCCCACCCATGGAGACTGGGGGCAGCCAGAGCCGAGGCAAATTCCTTCCTCACCCCTCAGATGCCGGCCAACCTCCGGCAAGGCCTTGCTGTCCTCTAGGAACTGAGGATAAATCCACTGAGTACCTCACAGGATTGCTGAGAAGGTTTAAAAACATCATCCATACTCATACCGGACGCCACTGTTATAATAAGGATTCAAGACGCTTCGCACAATTCTTGGAACACAGTAAGTGCTAAAAACTCAGAGCTACTACTATTTCTTCACAAGGTCCCAAATATAACTTTCACAGTCCCTTCTAGCCAGAGATGTTCTCTCCCCTTTGAACTTCTAAAGGGTGTTAAACTTAGAAATTCTCTTTCCAACTTGTGTTACATAAATAAGGCACACAGACTTTCTCCTTTTTTAAACAATGTTTCTATTCGAGTATAGTTGACACAATGTGACTTTCCTTTCAGGGGTACAGATCCTTTTGTAATTCATAAGCCTAATGACTGAATATGTTTTCTCCTTAAACAAAAAGCTAGAACCTCGTTTGAACCTCGAAATGAGCTAGATAGACTCTATGGTGTGCGCCATCTTACAGATGAGGAAACTGAGGCCCACAGCATTTAAATAAGTTGCCCAGGCCATGCAGGAAGTGACAGTGAGGCAAGGAGACAAGTTCCCACCATGCCTTCTGGAGCCTGGGTTTGTCCCTGCTTACTGATAAGTACAAGGTTATTAATACCTCGGACAGGGCCAACGTCTAAACTCCTACCCGGCTCTGCCACCCGGTGCATGGAAGTCTCCTTAAGTATTTTAGAAAAAACAGGCAGAAAGAAGAGGAAAGTTTCTGCAGTTACACTGTGACAAATGCCTAGGCAGTGTGTGCCCAAAGTCTCCGCAGCAGGGCTCCCTCAGAAACTGGCTGAGATCCAGGAAACCCATCCCAGCTCCTACCGCCAAGAGAATATGGAGCAAAGTGGATACTGTATCATTGATAACCATGATGATAATTATGGTCATGATCATGACCAGTGGTCACTGGGGGCCTCCAATCTGCGGGGCACTATTATGAGTGCCTTCATAAAGGGACACATTCGATAACCTTGAGAACTCTCAGAAGCGGGTGCCCCATTTTTATATCTCAGGAAACTTTTGCTTTGGTTTTAAATAGAATTTTCAGAGTTTCAAACCATTTCCAAGTTACGTGATATTTCCCTCATGCTTATAATTTAGGGAGAAGCAGATGGTCCACTCTTGTAGACAGCATACACACACATAGAGACATGCACATAGCTCCACAGATCTCCCAATTATACAGATGGGTAAACTGACACTTAATGGGGTTAGGGTTACAGTAGATTGGTCTGAGGGTTAGGGTTACAGTAAACCGGTCTGTGGAGCTGAGCCGAGGCCAAAACTTACCTTAGAATGATTCAGTGCCACTATTCACAATAGCCAAAAGGTAGAAACAACTCACAGGTACATCGAATCCTGAATGGATAAATGAAACGTGACACATACATGTGAAGGAGTATTACTTGGTCATGGAAAGGAATGAAGGACTGACACTTGCTAGAACATGGATAAACCCTAAAAGCATGACGCCTGATACAAAAGGTCACATATTGTATGATTCCACTTAGATGAAATGTCCAAAATAGGTAAATCCACAGGGACAGAAAGTCAATGAGTGATTGCCAGGAACTAGGCAACGGGGGAGATGAGGGCCTACCTAATGGGTACAGGGTTTCTGTTCAAGGTTATTAAAAAGTTCTGGAACTCGGGACGCCTGGGTGGCTCAGTTGGTTAAGCAGCTGCCTTCGGCTCAGGTCATGATCCCAGCGTCCTGGGATCGAGTCCCGCATCGGGCTCCTTGCTCAGCAGGGAGCCTGCTTCTCCCTCTGCCTCTGTCCGCGCCATTCTGTCTGCCTGTGCTCGCTCTCTCTCTCTCTCTCTCTCTGACAAATAAATAAACAAAATCTTTGAAAAAGAAAAAGAAAAAAAAAAGTTCTGGAACTCGATGGTGGCAGAGGTTGCACACATTGTGAATGTCACTAATACAACTGAATTGTACACCTTAAAATGGTACATGGTAAATTTTGGTAAAATTTAAAGTTTAACAAATGGTAAATGGCTAAATTGGTAAATTTAATGTTGTGTGTATTTTTACTACAATAAAAAAAAATGGGGACGCCTGGGTGGCTCAGTTGGTTAAGCAGCTGCCTTCGGCTCGGGTCATGATCCCAGCGTCCTGGGATTGAGTCCCACATCGGGCTCCTTGCTCGTCAGGGAGCCTGCTTCTCCCTCTGCCTCTGCCTGCCATTCTGTCTGCCTGTGCTCGCTCTCTCTCCCTCTCTCTCTCTGACAAATAAATAAATAAAATTAAAAAAAAAATGATTCAATGCCTCTTTCATTATACATGGGGTCAAATCCCTATTTCTGGTTCATTTTCAAGAAACTTCCAAATGTGTCCTCTCCACCTGCTCTCCCTCTCTCTCCCACTCTTTTTCTCTTTCAATGGCCATCACTCTCCTAATCACACCCAGACCAGGAGCCCAACGCAAACACTAGCCCTTCCCCTGTAAGGCCTGTGGCACCCTGTACTGTTCTGCTGTCTACTTGTAGCGAGCCCAGCCCAGAGCCCCCTCCTGCCCTTCTCTTTGCCTGAAGAACATCCACTTGTCCTCCAAGACTCAATTCAAGCACAGTGTCCTTTGGAGGCTCTCGCTGAGCCCCTCGCCTTGGCTTGGCCTCGTGCATACCATCAGAGTACTTGTCACAGCGTATTATAGGTATACCCTCCCATATGACAGAGGAGCCTGTGCTGGTTACAAACATAGGCTTTGGGGTCACTGGGCTGTGGTTTGACTCTCAACTCTACCTGCTGTGTGAACTTGGGACAAATTACTTAGCTACCTGTTGCCTCAGTTGCCTATTTTGTAAAAATTAGGCTAATAATAACTGATGTGAGGATTAAACACAGAATCACATACACAGCTTTTAGAACGGCGCCTTGTCCCTCCCAAGCACCCAGCAAATGTCCACGTCGTTAGGATCCTCACTGTCACCATCATCCTCCCTCTACCCCAGTAGCTTATGAGCTCCCCCAAGCCCAGCATGGGGCCTTCCATAGAGCAGACGCCAGAGAACCATACGCTAAATGACGTTACAAGCCATCTACTCAGTTTGTCTCATTTTCCTTATGGGAAATCACAAAAGTGACTCGTCCAGTCACGCAACCAGCTGGAGGCAGAAGGAGGTCATGAACTTCCCCCGTTGGGTCCTCGCTCACCACTCAGACACGACGGAGCAATATTCCAGCGTCTTTCTATGGAGACGGGCTGCACATCTTACAAACCCCATCACGTAGCCCAAACAAAACTGCCGAGAGAATGAGGCCAGTGCTGGACTCAGCTGCCCCCTCTCCACATTCAAGGCCTTTCTTTGCCTCACAACGAGAGCTGGAAGTATCAGCAGACAAGCTATAAATAATTGAGAAGAAAATAATCCAGAAATTAACAGAGGGTCTGCCCACAAGTCAGTGGGGCTCCCTCTCCCAGGGAGGATGATGCATGAGCTGTCGGAGATAAGACTTTGGTTGGGCATATTTAAGGTAAGTGCAGACAACAGTGGGACGCCCAGCGAGTCCCTTCTGCCACCACCAAATGGGGAACCCTACAGATCAAACCACAAAATAAATGAGGACATTAAGCCTTCATACACTCTGGGATTTGTATTTGAGAAACCGAGATTGCAACTTAAAGTAGCTTCTCCTTCAACAATTCTCTTACCAATCCCAAGTCACTCTTAATTCAGCGCTAGAGGTCTTTCATGGGAGACTCTGACCCTGAGTCTTAAATACTCACAGCTAAATATTATTGAATGTTCAGCATACATGTGCAAAGCACTTAGCACAGGGTTTCCTGTATATTAACTCAGCATTAATTTAATCCTTGTAAAAACCCTATAAGGTATAAACAATTATCAGCCCCATTATGCAGGTATGAAAACATCTGTCATGGGACTCAACAAGACGGCATGCCAGGAGTGGGGGAACCGGCCACTAAGTCCAGGAATCCAGCTTCAGTTAAAGGAAGGTGGTCACACAACAGAGGGTGCTGTCTTGTAGGGTCCCTGAGAGACAGGACAGAAACACAATGGGAAGCTCCAACGTCCTCAGTGACTCATGACACCAACTGAATGGCCCAAGGTATGGGCCATGTTATTTATCCCCTGAACCTGCAACAGACAGCCCAGACAGGCCCCTCAGGAGCCGGCTGAAAAGCAAATAGCTATTTGACGGGCACCCACCACTATATTACCAATGGTCAGGAGCAAAATAAATGCAAATGAGACCATGAGGGCAGAAAACCAGCTTCCTAAGTGTCTCCTGCCTGCACTGAAACGCCCCGCTTCTATCCCTGAGTTTAATATTTCATGCAAAAGGCAACACAGAGATTGCCGCTCCAAGAGAGCCCAGGGGAGGACGATCAGGATGACAAATGGAACCCTCCCCCTTTTATCTTGGAAATGCCAAGAGCTATGGGTGATGGGCTAAAATACCTGAACAAACTTTGAGTGAGCCTTTGGCTGAGGCTTATTTATGTGCAGAGTGGACCAGCCTTCACCTTTATTTACATTGCTCAGAGCACATAAACTCCAAGAAAATTTAGTGTTTTAATTTGGGCATCTGGCTTGTGGTACCCCCCCCCTTCTATGCTCACTGGAAAACAAGACCACACCGCAAACCTGTCCTGGAAGGCTCTTCTGTTTCCCACTTGCCCAGTTCAGAATGTAAGTTCCTTGAGGGCACAGAAAGGACGCGTTTATGATGCATGAAGGATGGACACTGACACTTGTGTATCAGGGGGACATGCCTTGGACCGGGAAGCCAGCATCCCCACTCTAGCCCGGGCTCTGCTTCAGAGCACTATACAGACTCTGTCAGCTCACTAGTGCTTTCTGGCCTCAGTTTCCCCAGCTGCTAAATAAAAACTGGATGAGACGGTCTTCAACGTCCCTTCCAACATAGTACAGACACACCATAAGCCCGCATGAGTGCTTTTCTCTGGTGCTTTCTCTGTTCTCTCCACCCATTTCCGAGTCCCTCTCTCACACACGTCTATCGCAAAATCACGGGCTTACATTGTCCTGCTTAATTCAGGGAAGATGATATTCCCCAAATTAAACAGCCAGTCTACTCCAAGACATTCTTTAAAGTGAACCCATTGGTTGAGAGATGTTAAAATTCACAAGTTGTGGGAATTTAAAAATGGGAGAGACTTCTTACCCGACGCAGTCACTTTGACCCACCCCACATCCCAGCTCCTAAGCGACTGTCTGGGATGCCTCTTAGCAGTGGTGGCCGATGGAGGTGGGAGTGACGGGGCCCATGTCTACAGGCATACAGCTGGCATCGCAAGGCACTGTGGCGGCTGGGCCATCCCTTTCCTTTTTGTTCTTCTTTAGTCTCTCAGTCGTGAAGTCAGGGTTACCATCAGTCTTCTGGAATCCCTCACTATGCCCTTCCACTGCTGCTCTTTCCCCCTCCGGTTTCCAGCAGAAGGCGAGCACCTTACTTGTCCTGGTAACCCTAGCGCCCACCACATGCCTCATCAATCAGAAAACGTGCTTAATAAATGTTAAATGGATGAGTTAACAAAAAGAACTCGGTCTCCCACTGGGCACCTGCTAGGCTGCTGTGCAGGTGCGTGTGTTGGCGGCACCCATTTACGACCTTTACGGCCCCCATTTGTGACCTTTACGACACTCCTGCGGAGGGTGTCGCAAGTTCCCGGTGCTATGCCCAGCGGTTGGCATACACTCCTCCCGTGGTCTTTAACAGCACGGGATGTCGGGGTTAGCGTCAAGCCTGGGAGGAAGTGAGAACTAGACTGTAGGGCAACTGGCCCACCTCACACAGCTAAAAAGTGTTGAGAACAGGGTAGGCATTCAGGCAACAGGCTCAAGAGGTTTCTGTCCTACACTTGGAACACTGAACTCGTGTCAGCATCTCAGTATGTGCAAACAAGTCACTACGGCGAAAGCCAGTGTGGCCCTTCTCTAGGAATTACTGGGTCTCATCATATCGCTAGGTTATACCCAAAGGATGGCCTGCAGTGGCTGCGAAAACCTACATTTCCTCTGATGGCCAATCTGGATGGAAAACACAATAAAGGGAAGATTCTGCTCAGCCAGATGATACTTGATGTTGCTCTTATTTTTTTTTCTCCTGAACTTCCAGACTCCAGTGCAGGAGTTGCTTTGTCAACACACCCCGCTGGATGGTCATCCAGGCTCCAGTGCTGACCCTGTTTCGCTGGACAGCTCTCTTCCTTCACAAGGTTGGCCGCCTCTGAGCCGCCTCTGCCCCTCTCTAATGTTCGCTCCTACGTCCTAGGTGGCCCACCAGCCAGACATCAACCAAACACAAATGGAAAGAAATGAAAACCGTGTACTTGGGTCTTCTGGGTGACTTGAATCGCAGGTTATAAACCACGGTTAAAAGTAGGGTTTATAGGGGAGGAGTCAAGATGGCGGAGAAGTAGCAGCTGAGACTACTTCAGGTAGCGGGAGATCAGCTAGATAGCTTATCTAAAGATTGCAAACACCTACAGATCCAACGGGAGATCGAAGAGAAGAAGAACAGCAACTCTAGAAACAGAAAATCAACCACTTTCTGAAAGGTAGGACTGGCGGAGAAGTGAATCCAAAGCGACGGGAAGATAGACCGCGGGGGGAGGGGCCGGCTCCCGGCAAGCGGCGGAGCAACGGAGCACAAAATCGGGACTTTTAAAAGTCTGTTCCGCTGAGGGACATCGCTCCAGAGGCTTAACCGGGGTGAAGCCCACGCGGGGTCAGCGTGGCCTCAGGTCCCGCAGGGACACAGAAGGATCGGGGGTGTCTGAGTGTCGCAGAGCTTACAGGTATTAGAACGGGGAAGCCGGCTACAGAGACGGAGCCGAGGAGTGACTCTCAGCTCGGGGTTACCTTGAACCGGTCGCAGGCTCGGTCAGCTCGGAGCGCGGCCGGAGGCAGGGTGACGGGAGTAATTGGGCGCTGTTCTCTGAGGGCGCACTGAGGAGTGGGGCCCGGGCTCTCGGCTCCTCCGGGCCCGAGACCGGGAGGCCGCCATCTTCATTCCCGCCCTCCGACTCTACGGAAAGCGCTCAGGGGACAAAAGCTCCCGAAAGCAAACCCGAGCGGATTACTCAGCCCGGCCCCGGGTAAGGGCGGTGCAACTCCGCCCGGGGCAAAGACCCTTGAGAATCACTACAACAGGCCCCTCCCCCAGAAGATCAACAAGAAGCCCAGCCAGGACCACGTTCACCTACCAAGGAGTGCAGGTTCAATACCAAGGAGAGCAGCGGAATTCCAGAGGAGGAAAAAGCAAAGCACGGAACTCGGCTTTCTCCCCATGATTCTTTAGCCTTGCAGTTAATTTAATTTTTTTTCTTTTTCAATTTATTTTTCTTCTTCTGCTAAATTTTTTTAACTTTTACCCTTTTCTTTTTTAACGTTTTTTAACTAGTTTATCTAATATATATATATATTTTTTCCTTTTTATATTTTTTCTTTATTGGTTTTCTTTTTTTAATTGTTTATTTTTTTTTCTTCTTTCTGAACCTCTTTTTATCCCCTTTCTCCCCCCTCACGATTTGGGATCTCTTCTGATTTGGCTAAAGCATATTTTCCTGGGGTTGTTGCCACCCTTTTAGTATTTTACTTGCTCCTTCATCTACTCTTATCTGGACAAAATGACAAGGCGGAAAAATTCACCACAAAAAAAAGAACAAGAGGCAGTACCAAAGGCTAGGGACCTAATCAATACAGACATTGGTAATATGTCAGATCTAGAGTTCAGAATGACGATTCTCAAGGTTCTAGCCGGGCTCGAAAAAGGCATGGAAGATATTAGAGAAACCCTCTCGGGAGATATAAAAGCCCTTTCTGGAGAAATAAAAGAACTAAAATCTAACCAAGTTGAAATCAAAAAAGCTATTAATGAGGTGCAATCAAAAATGGAGGCTCTCACTGCTAGGATAAATGAGGCAGAAGAAAGAATTAGCAATATAGAAGACCAAATGACAGAGAATAAAGAAGCTGAGCAAAAGAGGGACAAACAGCTACTGGACCACGAGGGGAGAATTCGAGAGATAAGTGACACCATAAGACGAAACAACATTAGAATAATTGGGATTCCAGAAGAAGAGGAAACAGAGAGGGGAGTAGAAGGTATATTGGAGAGAATTATTGGAGAGAATTTCCCCAATATGGCAAAGGGAACAAGCATCAAAATCCAGGAGGTTCAGAGAACCCCCCTCAAAATCAATAAGAATAGGTCCACACCCCGTCACCTAATAGTAAAATTTACAAGTCTTAGTGACAAAGAGAAGATCCTGAAAGCAGCCCGGGAAAAGAAGTCTGTAACGTACAATGGTAAAAATATTAGATTGGCAGCAGACTTATCCACAGAGACCTGGCAGGCCAGAAAGAGCTGGCATGATATATTCAGAGTACTAAACGAGAAAAACATGCAGCCAAGAATACTATATCCAGCTAGGCTATCATTGAAAATAGAAGGAGAGATTAAAAGCTTCCAGGACAAACAGAAACTGAAAGAATTTGCAAATACCAAACCAGTCCTACAGGAAATATTGAAAGGGGTCCTCTAAGCAAAGAGAGACCCTAAAAGTAGTAGATCAGAAAGAAACAGAGACAATATACAATAACAGTCACCTTACAGGCAATACAATGGCACTAAATTCATATCTCTCAATACTTACCCTGAATGTGAATGGGCTAAATGCCCCAATCAAAAGACACAGGGTATCAGAATGGATAAAAAAACAAAACCCATCTATATGTTGCCTACAAGAAACTCATCTTAAACCTGAAGACACCTCCAGATTTAAAGTGAGGGGGTGGAAAAGAATTTACCATGCTAATGGACATCAAAAGAAAGCAGGAGTGGCAATCCTTATATCAGATCAATTAGATTTTAAGCCAAAGACTATAATAAGAGATGAGGAAGGACACTATATCATACTCAAAGGAACTGTCCAACAAGAAGATCTAACAATTTTAAATATCTATGCCCCTAACATGGGAGCAGCCAACTATATAAACCAATTAATAACAAAATCAAAGAAACACATCGACAATAATACAATAATCGTAGGGGACTTTAACACTCCCCTCACTGAAATGGACAGATCATCCAAGCAAAAGATCAACAAGGAAATAAAGGCCTTAAATGACATACTGGACCAGATGGACATCACAGATATATTCAGAACATTTCATCCCAAAGCAACAGAATACACATTCTTCTCTAGTGCACATGGAACATTCTCCAGAATAGATCATATTCTTGGTCCTGAATCAGGTCTCAACCATTATCAAAAGATTGGAATCATTCCCTGCATATTTTCAGACCACAATGCTCTGAAGCTAGAACTCAATCACAAGAGGAAATTTGGAAAGAACCCAAATACATGGAGACTAAACAGCATCCTTCTAAAGAATGAATGGGTCAACCAGGAAATTAAAGAAGAATTGAAAAAATTCATGGAAACAAATGATAATGAAAACACAACGGTTCAAAATCTGTGGGACACAACAAAGGCAGTCCTGAGAGGAAAATATATAGCGGTACAAGCCTTTCTCAAGAAACAAGAAAGGTCTCAGGTACACAACCTAACCCTACACCTAAAAGAGCTAGAGAAAGAACAAGAAAGAAACCCTAAACCCAGCAGGAGAAGAGAAATCATAAAGATCAGAGCAGAAATCAATGAAATAGAAACCAAAAAAACAATAGAACAAATCAACGAAACTAGGAGCTGGTTCTTTGAAAGAATTAATAAGATCGATAAACCCCTGGCCAGACTTATCAAAAAGAAAAGAGAAAGGACCCAAATAAATAAAATCATGAATGAAAGAGGAGAGATCACAACTAACACCAAAGAAATACAGACAATTATAAGAACATACTATGAGCAACTCTACGCCAACAAATTTGACAATCTGGAAGAAATGGATGCATTCCTAGAGACATATAAACTACCACAACTGAACCAGGAAGAAATAGAAAGCCTGAACAGACCCATAACCAGTAAGGAGATTGAAACAGTCATCAAAAATCTCCAAACAAACAAAAGCCCAGGGCCAGACGGCTTCCCGGGGGAATTCTACCAAACATTTAAAGAAGAACTAATTCCTATTCTCCTGAAACTGTTCCAAAAAAATAGAAATGGAAGGAAAACTTCCAAACTCATTTTATGAGGCCAGCATCACCTTGATCCCAAAACCAGACAAGGATCCCATCAAAAAAGAGAACTACACACCAATATCCTTGATGAACACAGATGCAAAAATTCTCACCAAAATACTAGCCAATAGGATTCAACAGTACATTAAAAGGATTATTCACCACGACCAAGTGGGATTTATTCCAGGGCTGCAAGGTTGGTTCAACATCCGCAAATCAATCAATGTGATACAACACATTAATAAAAGAAAGAACAAGAACCATATGATACTCTCCATAGATGCTGAAAAAGCATTTGACAAAGTACAGCATCCCTTCCTGATCAAAACTCTTCAAAGTGTAGGGATAGAGGGCACATACCTCAATATTATCAAAGCCATCTATGAAAAACCCACCGCAAATATCATTCTCAATGGAGAAAAACTGAAAGCTTTTCCGCTAAGGTCAGGAACACGGCAGGGATGTCCGTTATCACCACTGCTATTCAACATAGTACTAGAAGTCCTAGCCTCAGCAATCAGACAACAAAAGGAAATTAAAGGCACCCAAATTGGCAAAGAAGAAGTCAAACTATCACTCTTCGCAGATGATATGATACTATATGTGGAAAACCCAAAAGACTCCACTCCAAAACTGCTAGAACTTGTACAGGAATTCAGTAAAGTGTCAGGATATAAAATCAATGCCCAGAAATCAGTTGCATTTCTCTACACCAACAACAAGACAGAAGAAAGAGACATTAAGGAGTCCATCCCATTTACAATTGCACCCAAAACTATAAGATACCTAGGAATAAATCTAACCAAAGAGACTAAGAATCTATACACAGAAAACTATAAAGTACTCATGAAAGAAATTGAGGAAGACACAAAGAAATGGAAAAATGTTCCATGCTCCTGGATTGGAAGAATAAATATTGTGAAAATGTCTATGCTACCTAAAGCAATCTACACATTTAATGCAATTCCTATCAAAGTACCATCCATTTTTTTCAAGGAAATGGAACAAATAATCCTAAAATTTATATGGAACCAGAAAAGACCTCGAATAGCCAAAGCAATATTGAAAAAGAAAGCCAGAGTTGGTGGCATCACAATTCCGGACTTCAAGCTCTATTACAAAGCTGTCATCATCAAGACAGCATGGTACTGGCACAAAAACAGACACATAGATCAATGGAACAGAATAGAGAGCCCAGAAATAGACCCTCAACTCTATGGTCAACTAATCTTCGACAAAGCAGGAAAGAATATCCAATGGAAAAAAGACAGCCTCTTCGACAAATGCTGTTGGGAAAATTGGACAGCCACATGCATAAAAATGAAATTGGATCATTTCCTTACACCACACACGAAAATAGACTCAAAATGGATGAAGGATCTCAATGTGAGAAAGGAATCCATCAAAATCCTTGAGGAGAACACAGGCAGCAACCTCTTCGACCTCAGCCGCAGCAACATCTTCCTAGGAACATCGCCAAAGGCAAGGGAAGCAAGGGCAAAAATGAACTATTGGGATTTTATCAAGATCAAAAGCTTTTGCACAGCAAAGGAAACAGTTAACAAAACCAAAAGACAACTGACAGAATGGGAGAAGATATTTGCAAATGACATATCGGATAAAGGGCTAGTGTCCAAAATCTATAAAGAACTTAGCAAACTCAACACCCAAAGAACAAATAATCCAATCAAGAAATGGGCAGAGGACATGAACAGACATTTCTGCAAAGAAGACATCCAGATGGCCAACAGACACATGAAAAAGTGCTCCACATCACTCGGCATCAGGGAAATACAAATCAAAACCACAATGAGATACCACCTCACACCAGTCAGAATGGCTAAAATTAACAAGTCAGGAAATGACAGATGCTGGCGAGGATGCGGAGAAAGGGGAACCCTCCTACACTGTTGGTGGGAATGCAAGCTGGTGCAACCACTCTGGAAAACAGCATGGAGGTTCCTCAAAATGTTGAAAATAGAACTACCCTATGACCCAGCAATTGCACTGCTGGGTATTTACCGTAAAGATACAAAGGTAGTGATCCGAAGGGGCACGTGCACCCGAATGTTTATAGCAGCAATGTCTACAATAGCCAAACTATGGAAAGAACCTAGATGTCCATCAACAGACGAATGGATAAAGAAGATGTGGTATATATACACAATGGAATACTATGCAGCCATCAAAAGAAATGAAATCTTGCCATTTGCGACAATGTGGATGGAACTAGAGGGTATCATGCTTAGCGAAATAAGTCAATCGGAGGAAGACAACTATCATATGATCTCCCTGATATGAGGGAGAGGAGATGCAACATGGTGGGTTAAGGGGGTAGGAGAAGAGTAAATGAAACAAGATGGGATTGGGAGGGAGACAAACCATAAGTGACTGTTAATCTCACAAAACAAACTGAGGGTTAATGGGGGGAGGGGGGTTGGGGGGGATTATGGACATTGGGGAGGGTATGTGCTATGGTGAGTGCTGTGAAGTGTGTAAACCTGGCGATTCACAGACCTGTACCTCTGGGGATAAAAATATATTATATGTTTATAAAAAATAAAATAAAAAAAAAATTTAAAAAAAAAAGTAGGGTTTATAATGAGAAAGTGCACACCCACATAGGGTGTTTGCCGTGGAACAGTAAAATGAATTTGTAAATGCCATCTTCTCTAATAAATCTGAATGCTGCTGGAGAGATTAGGCCATTATCCAGCACTGGCATAAATGAGAAAATGATATGATGGATCACATGCTTGAGGGGTTTTAGGAGTTAGCTGGAGATGGGGCAGGATGACGCTGGTTGGCAATGGCAGTTGGCCAATCAAATCATATTGCCCGAAATCTAGTTTAGGGCCAGTTCTGCTATTCTGACTATAACTGGCGCTTTCCAATATTCATGCCAGGAAGTTACTACAGAAATGTTTGCCTACATGATGGAGAGTTTTTCTTAAAGTCAAGGGACCAAATCATAGATCAATCTGATTGTGTCACACTGAGGTAGAGTTAAACTTGAGGAATAGAAGAAGGATCCTTTAAAATCGGCAAAGTAGTCAGAGTTCTGGCACAGCAGCCCTAATTTTCCAAGGCAGTTCTTAGGCACCTTATCACACATGGCAATACTGAGGACCACTAAACAGGACTGAACGCACACGTCCAGATGCATCTGGTAGCAGCAGGCCCTGACCTGTGAGCCACAGAGACTCTGGGTGACCAGAGGGAGCAGCTTAGAGAAAGTCTGAAGGTCTCTAACGTGCCCTAAGGTCTCTACCGTGGACAGAATGAATCCTTTCTCTTGTGCGTATGCACCGTCATTGCCAAGTGTATGCAGGTGCAGAAGCTGCAGAATTCACTGTACTCTTATGCATGTATGTATTTTTTTTTGAAATAGACAGAAAAATTACAACTGCTAATGTTAGGGGCCAGAACTCATCCATTCAGAAAAATATCTCTCTCTTTCTCTCTCTCCAATATTAACAAGGGTATATATAAAAACCGGGAACCACTGTTGCAGTGGGAATACGGATAGCAAAATCATTAAATCCAGAAGAGAATTGATGGTATGGAACAGCCATGTTGGCTGAAGTTTAAACCACTGAAAACTGGCCCCTGGTTAATGTTAGAAGCGTGCGCATGCTCCGTAGGGAAGAGATGGTTTTGTTGGTGCTAGTTTGGGGGTACATTACCTGTCTCCTCTGAGTATAACCTCCTACCCCAGTCTGCCAGCCTTTGTGAGTTAAGCTTTTCAGTTCTTAAACCTCCTTGTCCACTCATGTTGCAGACATCTGGATGATTTCTTAAATGAGCTATTTCTGGATACTGACCACAACCTCAAATACAAGTCTAAGATACATGTGCGTGAGAAGAATTGGAAACCACACTCGAAGGACATCATGTGAAGTTTGGCTCTTCCTAGGAGCAGGGCCTCTAGGCAACACAGAAATATCAGGAAAAAGACCTGGGGTGTAGAACAAAAATACTCTTGCTTCTGGGAGACAAAAATCGGCTGGGGAAATTTCATTGAATGAAAGAGAATTTCATTCAAAGGTGGGAGAATTCAGCGTTCAATAATACAATATGTTATTAATAATGAAGAGATCTATCCGCTGAATCCCAGAGTCTACTGAGCTTTGTGCCAGGCCCCCTATGTGTTATTTCATCAAGGCAGTGGTGCCCATCCAGGGAGTGATTTCCCCCTCCCCACCCAGGGAAAAACCACGGGCATCACCTGAAGACTTTTTTTGGTTGTCAGGCTATGGGAGCATCACTAGCATCTAGTAGAAGAGACGAGGGATGCTGCTGAACATTGGACAGTACACAAGTCAGCCCCCCACAGTCAAGAATCTTCTGGCCCAGAATGTCGTTGGTGCCAAGGTACCAAGGTTGAGAAACGCTCCATGAAAGAACCCCAGTCACCCTCTAAAGGAGGTGTTAGCAGGCTCCTGTTCTAGATGTAGACACCGAGAGCCACAAGGTACCACATAGGAGTCCTAGCACCAGATCTGGATTGGGTCTGTCTCACTCCCTTAAACCCACATATCTGCTACATATTGACCTTCTTTTAAGGTCAATAATGATCTCTAAACACAGGTGACAGCACCTCAAACCACAGTTTCCGACACAAATGTCTTCTTCTCTTGTCCGCTAACCATTATACCCCCAGCGACTAACTTCTTGTTTCTGTTCTTCTAACACTAATCGACTGGTTTTATTGTTCACATTTAATCCACTAGCTTACTCATTCCATCACCATTTATTAATCTCTTCCTGTATGCTGAGCACCGTGAAGGCGCTAGAAGTAAACAGGTCAGAAGGCAAAGAAAGGAGAACTACAAATTCAGGGGTTGACAAACTAAGAGCCGTAGGGTCGCCTGTTTTTATAAGCTAAGTTTTATTGGAACATGGCCACGCCCTTTCCTTTACTTGTCATCTATGGCTGCTGTGCCCATTACCACAGCAGAGCTGAGGAGCTGTGACACCAACCCGATGCCCCCCAAAGCCTAAAATATTTGCTATCGGGCGCTTGGCAGAAAAAGCTGGTCTATCCTACACCAGCTCCATCATCCAAGCCACAGAGCAGGTGTGAAAGTGAACTCCAGACCAAATCAGGAAACGCTTCCGTGAATGCAGGCAACTAGCAACTACAATGTCTACTGGCAGTGGGGGAATCTTTTTTTTTTTTTTTTTTTAAAGATTTTATTTATTTGTCAGAGAGAGAGAGAGAGAGAGACAGCGCAGGCGAGCACAGGCAGACAGAGCGGCAGGCAGAGGCAGAGGGAGAAGCAGGCTTCCCGCCAAGCTAGGAGCCCGATGTGGGACTCGATCCCAGGACACTGGGATCATGACCTGAGCCGAAGGCAGCTGCTTAATCGACTGAGCCACCCAGGCGTCCCGGCAGTGGGGGAGTCTTAAACGTTTAACCCTAATACAAATCTACAACTCAAAAGCACCTGAACACTTTGGTCCTTAAAAATACTTTCTGCTTTTCTAGAGTCCCTTATGTCTTCAAATGCAGTTCAATTGTGTATTATGGCTATGTTGCTGTCAGAGGTTTGGGAAGCCATAGAGAATGTTTCTTGTCACACTGAAATTAAAACCAAGATCGGACCCCAAGCATTGCATCAGCCGGCCTGTCTGCTGCACTACAGAGACCTCCAAGTTGACACCATCTTCCGTTCCTCTAAGATGCAAAATACCCTGTTCTGATTTTCCATGAGTTTTCTGCCACACGCTTGCCCCTTGGTCCGTAGATGATTCAAGTCTAGGCAAGAACTTGGAGCAGCAGGAGGTCCGCATACTATTCAGAGAGTTGTGGCCACAGCAGAAGCGAAAACATGCACCTACATTATCAGTACATTAGGTGGAGAGTTTAAACCAACACGTTTTGGTTGTACATCAAACCAAAGGCCCTAACGAAAGAGACCCCAAAGGTTTAATGAAGTCTCCCTGAAGGGACAGTGAAGACCGAAATTAGGCAGATTTATGGAAGCAGCTAAATCCTGCCTCCAATACTTGGAAAATACACACATCCGACACTAAGACCATATAGGTCTTTACCCAGATGTACTTCCCATATTCAAAAATCCCAAATGACTGTGGTGGTGGGTGCAAAAACTTTTGCTCCAAAGGAGAGTTCATTCAAAGATGGGAAGGTCCCTGATACAGCCCTGCCCTGGCTTCTAGATCCCCAACTGCTTGATAGGGAAGCTGGAAGAGATGCTCTAAGCTTAGGCAGTAAGAAGATAAGTCATTTGTAAAACTTTAATCTCCCTTCACCATGGGTGGACGTGGGGGCTCAGAGCAGGCCAACACAAGCTTGGGGTGATGGTGTCACCATCTAGGCCTTCTAGGACAGGGCAGCCCATGTCCAACAGGGAGTGGCCGAGGCAAGGTCAGATCTCACCCAATCATAAGCCATACGCAGCCCTCTTCTGGCACCATGTAACCAGGCTGTGTCGGGAGATAGAGCGGGGGAATCTAATTCAGTGACCAGCTCAATAATCTTGAATAACTTAGCTTAAATCACTGCGCCACAGTTTCTTTATTTAAGAAATAGATTATTGTGTCTACCTCAATTCAGTCATATGGGCCAGTTGGTAGAATCCATAGAGACCTTGCCTGTGAATGTCTTTTTATACAGTGAAGATCTGGGTAGTGATAAAATTAAGTGCTTCCCTGGTGCCCTCCTGGGTACAAAGTAAAGAGGAAGAGTGGATAAATGCAGTGGAATGCCGGAAAGCGGGATCCAGCACTGGCTTTGTGGCCTGAGTGTTCATCAAGCTTTTGGTTTAGAGGTAAGGTGATACACTGAAGGTGTTGGGGGTGTGTTCTGAGTTATCCTATGGTGGAACCAACCCATGTGTTGACCAGCCAACTTTTAACGAGGTTCTACTCTATTGGCCAATGATAATGGCCTGCTCTGTATAACAGCCAACCATGGAATCATGATCCTTCTCCACAGGACTTCCATTAAGACTTAAATGTACCTCTTTGCCTCAGCAGGGCTGCCTGGCACCACATCAGATTACACAGAGCAACTGGAAACATCTGCTAGCTAACGGGCCAATAGCCTCCACAAAATGGCAGCCAGGCATGGCCTTTCTATTAACTCTCAAAACTAAAGAGGTTTCAAATATTCCCATTTTTTTCTGACTTCATAGAGTAAATCTTGTAGGAACAGGAAAAACAATCTACTTGACGAACACATTAATAAAGATCATCAATATCCATACAATCACAGGTCCGTTCTCCCTAGCCATTCTTCGTCATGCTCTAGGGTACCACGACAGCACTCTCCAGGGTCAGTATCAAGTTTCCAAATTTCATACCTAACTATCATCAAGAAATGGTGAGCACAGAATTTCAAATGGCAAGACTGGGGGTGGAGGTGCGGGGAGAGACATAAATCCCACCGTGTTCCAAGATGTACTTACTGAATTAAAGCAAGTACACCACATTCACTGGTTTTAAACAAAGACACACAAAAAAGTCCACGTTAATCAAAGAAAATGAACTAATTCATTTATGGCAGCTGAGAAGAAGCCCCAGCCTTGGCCAGGAGGCTGAGACAAAGAGTGAGCTTCTTTTAAAAGACAAAGGGCTATACCTGCACTGAAACTCATATATTTTCTTGTTCTCTTTGGAGAAAAAGAAAGCTATTATTCAAGATCCAAGCCTTGCATCATCCCATCTTCCTTCTCCGTAAGGAATGCCCTTTGTGGAAGCAGGTCCCAGCCCAAAGCTATTCTCCGCAGTGCCCAATCCCAATCTATCCAAAAAACTCGTACTTTTTAATAATCTCTCATGGTCAGTTTAACCTTTAGGAGCAAAATTGATGCATTTTCACAGCATGGCTTTATCACGCTCACCGCCGTCATGCACATCTGTGAAGGCATCTATATTTGTCACTTGCTCTATTTTGCCATTACATCTGTGTAGGCCTTTATTAGAAAATGTAATTATGTGTCCATGTCAGTCACACCTACTAGACCATGAGCTCCAAGATAACTTAGTCCATATCTTATTAAATCTGTGGTTCCCAAAGCTATGTGCCCAATCTGTCATACTGATGGACACCGAGAGAAGAGAGGAAGAAGAAAGGAAGGAGAGAATGAAGAAGGGGGGTGGTGGGTGGGGTAAGAGTTAAGCAAAAGGTAAAACCATCCTACTGGCATGTCTTTACACTCCCAGACACAGTATCGCCATGTTCTTGCCACAGTGAAGCAGGCAAGGTGGGGTCCAGGGTCAGCTGAGACCAGATTCCAATGCCCTATTTTGTTCAGCAGATGACCACTTTCCAGAGCTTAGAAAAGCAACCTAGCCTTTCTAAGCCTCAACTTCTTCATCCGTAGAATGGAGGTGATTGCATGACCTCATGGGCTGCAATACAGCAGTGAGATGGAAAAGCCTCCGTCAAGTGCATCCTCAATGCCTGGGAAAGCCAGACAGGGCTCATCACACTCTAGGTGTTGCTATCCCTACGACTCTCGGATGATCTCAAAAGGGCTTCCAGCTCCCTGGTTCTGATCCAGGAGCATCCCTTTTCCTAAGAATGAGTCAAACCCCTGCTAAGAGGGGTCCACTATCCCCTTTCCCAGAAAAGAAAGAAGTTCAAGGTCTCTCTGGGATACTCTAGAGCCAAAGCCCAGCAGTTTGGTTAAAAAAAAGGGGGGGGGGGAGGGATTCTCACATTTGAATATGGCTCAGCCACTAGTCTGCCCTCTTACCTCTGGCCAGACACTGATCCTTCCTTTCTACGGTGAGGCTCTGAGGATTTATGATGAATGACTTAGCGTCTGACAGGCAGATCCTAATTATACTTGCCACAATGCCAGCTTTAGAATGAAAATAAGTTCCTGGGCAGGAACGGGAGAAACTACGCACAGCCATACAGCATCACTGGTCAAGCCCATGGGCACTACCCGCAGTCACATTCACTTCTGCTTGGATCCTGGCTCTGCCACTTGCTGGTTCCGTGACCCTGGGCAAGTCACGTAACCTTCCTTTCTGTGCCTCAACTGTCTCACCAGGAAAAGGGCAAGCACATGCTCAATGCCAGTGCTCGATTACTAAATCAGTGCTCTTCTTGATACCCCACATCAGGCAATAAGCAAACCAAATGTCACGCGCTGTAATTAGTGATGGATCATGGGTTCAGTCATTCATTCAACAACGATTTATTGAGCCCTTGCTATGTGCCAGGCAATGTTTTAGGAGCCATAAATGGAGCCGAAAACAGACAAAACTCTTCTCATACAGCCACCATTCGAGACTCACAACCTGGTCTCTCCTATTGCCTGACATAAAAAGCTCTTCTCAGCCGGGGACCATTCTGGTCCCCCTGGACGTGGGACAACTTCTGTAGCTGTTTGTGGCCCCCACAACTGGGGTGTGGAGGGTTCTACTGGCATCTTGTGGGCAGAGGACAAGGATGCTGCTGAACATCCCACAGTACACACAGCAGCCTCCCTCCCCAGCGAAGAATCCTCGTGCCTTTCATGTCAAAGCTGCCAAAGCTGGGAAATTCGAGTATAAAAGTATCTGTTAATGGGTCCTTTGCTGGGCATGGTCTTGGGCAACTGCAGGCTCCTGAGACCACAGGGAGGGAAGGTGGCAAAGGGAAGGACACAGGTGTTTGCAGAAGAGGGAGACCACAAGACTCCAGCTTCGCCAGGACTCATGCCTCCCAAGAGAGAGAAAGCCAAGTCCAGAAGCAGGAGGTCCCAAGCCCAGGATCAGATGGTTCTTTTCACTGGTGACAAGTGACCCCTGGGCTGTGGATCCTGCAAGGAGGATCTGGTTCCCTCTTTGCCAGGTAATTTCACACCCAAGTGACGGGTTTCGGTGTTCCCCTCATTCTCAGTCAATGATTTCATCACAAGGACTCAGAAATTACAAGCAGCCTCGGGAAGTAATACTCGAAAAGAGAGACAAGCCTACAGCTCCCTCAACCTTCTCGACATATCAAATCAAAGGATGCTTCTGACTTAGGAGACAACCCAGTTTTAAGCAGCTGAGGGACCTGGTGGGTTTGGATTCCTGGTTCCATCATCATCAACCGAGCGACCGTCAGCATCAAAGGGGAATGAGCGAGAGCATGGGCTCCAGAGCCAGAGAGCTTGGTCAAACAACAGCAGAATACCCTTGTGGGAGTAACGCATCATTCCTCTGCCTTAGTTTTCTTATATATGATATGGGTACCAGAATGGTACCTGCCTCATAAGTCATTACGAGGACCGAACGCATCAATTCAAAGCATTAATACAGGAAGTTTCTTGGAACAGTATACGTGGCTCCAAGCGGAGACTACATCAAAACTTGCTGCCATCAGCATCATCGGAGTCATTATAATGTCACGTGACTTCAACTCTCCCGGTCCCAGCTTCCTCTTTCGAAAAATGGACGTTACAGTTGTCAACTCATTGGGCATGGGATTCAATGATGTGTGTGAAACATTTGGGACAACACCTGATATTTACTTATTGAAAAGTTTGACAAAAGCACTGAAACGACTTTTCATTTAGTCCTACGTTGAAGTCTCTGCCAGGCAAGAATTACATGGTGTCACGATGGTTCCAGAATGCCTAACGTTTGGTGATATACTCAAGAGGTGAGCTCCAAGAACCATTATGCCGCACCAAAGGCAAGTGTAAAATATTAGCTGTGGACCCACCTTCCTTGAGAGGGCACTTCACTCTTCATGATTCACATCACTTCGAACCATCTGCGGGGCTGAGACAGTCCTGGTAATAGAAGGACACCCCCAGAGCTACTCCAGTGCTCGCTCTGATGGAAGACGGTGGGGGTGGGGGCTGGGCGAGGCGACTCCTTCTCCCACTCTCCTCCATCCTCCTGGCCCAACTGCACCTCATAGGAGAGCACAGAGGCCTTGGGGGTGCCCTGCCCGCAGAACGGCCTATTAACCAGCCCCATCTGAGCTTTCATGCTTGGGTCTCAATTCCTCAGAGGGAGAAGGGGACGGGAGCTTTTCAGAAGTCTGATCCAAAGGTCTGGCAAGGCCAAGTTAACAAAGACACCAAAACAAATTGAGAACCAATGATTCCCCACCACACAGAAGCCACCTGCCCAAACAGTTGTTCTTGCCAAAATCATTAAAAGTCTGTTCAGCCTCTTTCATGTTTCTAGCAGCTCAGGACTCCAAGGGCGAAGCAGGAATGCCCACACGGCACAACCTGGACTTCACCACTTAGATCTGAGCTGCGTCCAACAAGCAAGAATGTTCTGGTCTCATCCAACCGCACAGGGATCTCTTGGCCTGGCCTTCCTCCAGCTTCTTCACATTAGACTTGGGGATGGCAGGGGACCCTGAGGATGGTGACATGGGCCAGCAGGTTTCTTACATGCTGTGAAATGTCAGATACAATCTGCTGCAATGGATGGTCACTCTCTTGGCTTCAGGGAAGCTGTCTTTTCCTAAGTGATCCTGCCTACACTGGCTCTGCCTGCATTTCAGATGATGGAGACATGGTGATGAGTGCTGTTGGTGACACCCCGACATCCCACGTGTTACTGACCCCGGTACCCAGCCCAAATGGTACAGACTAATTTCATGTACAAGATCCCGTAAAAACCCATTCCCTGGCCTCAGCATTCTTGCCTGATGGATGGCACGGGGTAAAAAGCCAAGCACTAAACCTCACACAAACCCAAGAAAACATCTGAAAAGAACTGGGGAATTGATGTTGATTTCACTTTCCTTAGCTATATAACTCAGGAATAAATACAGGTGAAATAGGCAATGAATATGGCCAGGACCCTAAGCTTGACCTTCTGGGCCCCACATGATTTGCACAGTGAGCAGGCAACACTCCAACCAGCACACCCCACCTGCCAGGCCCATCTGCCACAAGCTCATGGGCAGCCAGTGAGTCACAAAGGATGACCTACAGGATTCCTCAAAAGTGCCAGCGGTCTTGGGGAGCTGGGGCGTAAAGGAATGGGGAGAACATGCCTTGTCTTACCCTGGGACGATATGGGACAGTGCTCCTACTATAAAAATCAGATTGGCTTAGACTTCTGGTTAATAGCAAAGGAGTTTTGAAAAGCCTCCATAAATCCTGAAACGTTGGAAGCATGGAATTAATCAGAGCCAGAAACATGACTTCGGGGGTCCTCCGCAGACATTTTCCAAAGACAATGGGAAGACAGTAAATAATAGCCAATCAATATCTAATTTCAACCATGCTGTACTGATCTGTAAGTAATCTCTCCACGCATGGGGGTTTTCGGGAAGAACTCTGAAGTCCCATCTCATGACAGCCTCCCAGATTAGGAAAAGACACACGTCTCTTTCAGCCCATTGATACAGCTGGAAAACCAAGACGGACGTGACCCGAGCTCCGTCAGCTGGGGACAAGCTAACAGAAGGTGACCTTTGAGACCCCACCCCATCTTGCTCCATCTTCTCTACCACCGGAAAATCCTTTCTCAAAAAAAAAGATAAAAGTCTACTTGGGGAAACAAGAGCGCAGGTAGGATGAATTGGGAAGGGGATGCCAAAAGACAGAACTTATTTTGCAAAGCAACAGTATCTAGCATCTCTGTAGACTGCTCACACATTTAGTTCAGTCCGGAGGTAATTCATACCTCACCGCAGGATTTCCACTGTTGTAGCGATGCTAGATACGAGCAGTCAGACCAGAAGTAACAGCCTATGTTAGTGCCTAGGGAGAAAAAAATAAAGCTTGCATCTATTTATGGAAGGGGACCAAAGTATAGGAGAATGACCCTTTTCTCCATCCCCGTCCTAACAAATGCAGTAGGCTTCAAGTCCTCAACACCCCAAAAAGATGCGATCAGCACTCCCACTTGTATAGGCATATAAATACAATTACTTCCTTAAAAAATAAAAACCCAACAGACTAATAGCAGTAGGCACACATCCTACGAGGCACAAGTTTTTTATGGTATATACGGTTAACACCTATTTGAATCACGTACAATGAAGCTTAATTGTTTTATTCTACACATAGCAAAGCAACCAATTGAATCTAATATTAGTCATTCATCAGATAAAACATTTTCAGGGAAACAAACTGCTATATTTTCCCCTCAAAGAACAGCAAGCATTTTAAACACATTTTCCAGAGATGTTACGCCGAGGAAAACAGCTTAGAAATGTTACTTTAAACAAATCCGTTCTCTGGCTACCAACAACAAGACGAATTGGAACAAATGCTTGGCTCTGTTCTTTCCGAGGCTCCTTCTGTCCACCTGTCAAAGGCAGTTTTGAACCCTCCCACCCCCCCACCCCTAGAGGCAACTTGGGAGCTGTGAAATGTGCCACCCTGCCTGGATGCCCTCTGCACGGGATGCCAGGATCCTCATTAGGGATTATCCAACTCACTCGAAGCAGGGAGAGAGGAGATGGGCCGGCTGCCAAGTGTTCTTTCAACACAGATTCCGAAAGAAGATCCTGCAAAGTGTCGAAAGCCCAGATTTTCAGCCAGTTCACTTTCTAGACTCTGTTACATAGCAACCAAGCCAGCTCACACAGGGTACCAACCAAATTAATATTTTGTTTAAATGACACACTGCATTAACTCTCTAGGAAAACCCAAGTTCTCCTCGTCGACTTACCTAGGGTCAGGTACCACGGCTGGAACAGAACTCCCACGGTGAATTGATGTGCTTGTGTAATTCATTAAAAAAAAAATTTTTTTTTTAACCCCAAATTTGAAAACAGATTTAACGAGTTCTTGGCAGGGAGAGCAAGAGTGACTCTTCCCCGTAACCATTTGTGCTAATATTATTAAAAATACATTAGCATTCATTTAATCTGCATAATGCCCTTTAGTAAAATATGACTTCTGCAGATGCATTTTGAAAGCTACTCATTTCATTCAAAACTTTGATTTGAAAAAGGACAACTCAATAGCACCAAACGGTCCTAGGGCTTGGGGCCATTAAATCTCCCAACACAGACAAAATTAAAACAGAGGACGCATTCAGAAGATGGTCATTAACCCCCAGGAACCGAGCTTGACTTGTATTACGAAGAAGCATGAGGAAACCAACAGACCATGCTTTAGAATTAACTTGGGAGAACCCCATGCTTTCTTTCCTTTAGGAATAGGAAAGCACCAGCTGAAGAAACCACTAGAACACATCTACAGAGGGTTTCTGTTCTGGCAAGAATGCTGCCACAGGTCATGAGAGAAAACCAAAACAAGAAAATAAAAACAAAACCGAAAATATTCGCAGAGGCCAACTAATGTAAAAAGTACTGAATTGGGGTATTCCTGTCGAGTTAAAGTAAATGATGTTCTACTGGATTATGGGTTGGGGGGCTTGTTTTCTTTTCAACCGTCACCTTGGTTTGAATTCACATCTATTTAAGAGGACTAGGTGGCCAAAAATTAAGTTGAGCTAAAACCTTTAACATTTTCTTCTCTGATTATAAAATCACTAATTCCCCCTGGTAAAGGTATTGAAAAATAACAAGGCTACCCAGGGGAATAATCAAGACCATCCTTCATCCAACAGCCCCCCCGCCCCAGCAGATGGCTTACTAACCCGAGCAGGCATACTCCTAGGAGCGTGAGGGAAATGCTGGTCTCGGGAGTTTTGAAGGTTATCAAGAGATCCAAAAGTCCTGTCCACAGCCTTGGGCACTTTTGTAGGAAAAGAGAAGAAGGAAATCGCCCACTGTTGCTTCACTACAACAACTGGACCATCAGCTAAGTATCTCAGTGTCCAAGTCGGGTGAGCGGATCAGCGCCGTACTGACCTCCTTGGCGTGCTCAAGTCCGCAGCTGGACCCGGGACTCAAATGAAAGCCACTTAACTTTTCCTTGGCTGAGGAAAGGGGGCAGACGGTGGGAAATAAACCAGCATTGTTCAGGGCTCCTTAGCATGACTTTTGATTCTTAGCAGAATGCCAGTTCTTAGTGATTTCTTTAATGTTGGAAGAGTCTGGACCTATAAAGAACAAAGCATCACCACGCAGTCCAGCTCCCCCCCCCTTTTTTTCCCCTCCGGATGCCACAGTGGAGTAACTTCCACACACAATGACAGCACAAGGGATAAATGACACAATAACCAGCTACCCACCTTGAAAACCGCAGCAAGTAACAGCTTTACAACACCTTCCCACCATTACATCATGGCTACCTTGGTCCCAAATTCCCACCCTGATTCCTAAGACTTCTGACCAACTCCCCAAAGTACCAAGTCAACATGACTTGGAATTCTGCATAAAACTAACGTACAGGCTTTTTAACACCCCGCACCACGAAAAGCACACCTTCCCCGGGGAGGTAAGGAGCAAAAGAAACTGATGGGAGAAGGCATTAACACGAACACAGACACTCTCCCGCAACACTTAGGAGAAGCTCTTGAAACAACAAAACCAGAGAATTCCTCTGAGCTGCTGAGCTATTGGTACCTCATACTTCATCAAGTGACATATTTATACAAGTGGCCCCCTAGACTGGATCATTTTTCTCTGCCAGATTCGGGATTTCAGCAGTTCAGTTAATTAACCGAATGATATTAATAATCAATGATACCGTTTCTTAAAGAGCAATTAGGCCAAAACGGGAAAAAAAAAAAGACTGAAAAGCCAGTCTACCCTTTGACTTTTCAGTTCATAGAAACCAAACAGGGCATTTTTGGATGCTTCCTCCACCTTTAACCCTCCCAGGGCTTTCAGGGCTGCATCACTGTCAATGCCAACACGGCCCAGCTGTCTTTTTCCCCCCTCCTCCTCCAAAGTGCAGAGTCCTTTCCAGCAGCGGCTCCCTGCAACCCACCATCTAAGCCTTCATTTCGCCAGGAGCCCATCACTCAGCCTTTGAGGTCTAAGATTTCCCCCGGAAAGTGCACTCGGTGTTTATATGTGCTGGAAATTTAAACTCCCTGCTGAGCAGACCATCTACTACTGTTGCATCGATATATTCCGCTGTCCGCGCGATCTCAAAGGGGGAGAAAATAAAGTCCAGATGCAATCGAGATGAGGGGTTTGGCATCCACGGAGAGAAAGTACAAGCCGGTTCAATCCTCTACCCCAACCAAGGCAGCGGAGCCCGGAGCTCACTCTCTGAGACAGTCTTCCCCAGAGAAGAAGCCCTCGGAATCGGGGCAGGGGGCTGGGGGGGAGCTGTGGCATTCACCCCTGCCGGGGGTCGGGACAAAGGCCCAGGCACAAAAAGTTTGCCCACGGAGTCGGGGGCTGTGTGCCACCTAAAGGGCACTTTCCGCCGCGGGAGGGGCGCCGCCGGCTGCGCCTGGCTCCCGCTGGCGGTGCCCGGTGTGACCGTGTGAACCCGTGCACACTGCGCCGGGGTTTTCCTTAATGACAGCAGCCTGGAACTCCCAGCAGCGGTGCAGCGGTGGCCACCGCAGGGAGGAAAGGGTTACGAGCCACAATGCGCGCGGCGATCTCGCCCGGGGTGTGGAGGCTCCGAGTCCCCGGCCACCTCGGCCCGGGTCCCGCTCGCTCGCCTCCCCTCCGCCCCTGGCGCCGGGTGAGCCCTACCTTGCGCGCCGTGCTGGTGGTTCTCCATGTTCGCCGCCGCCGAGTCCGCTGCCGCCGCCGAGGCGCTGGCCGCCGCTCCCGGGCCCGGACCGGGGCCGCCGCCGCTCAGTTCCGCCAGTCTCCGGTTGGTGGCCGTGAGTTCGGCTCGCAGGTTGGTCACCTCCTGGCTGGCCGACTGGACCGCCCCATCGATGCGGAGCGCGAGCTGCTTATTGTCTTCCATCATGCTCAGGATTTTGGCCTGGGGGCGAGAGAGGTGACAAAGAGCTGCATGATGCGCGGGGGGGGGGGGGGGCGCGGCCGGGCACCCCCGGCTCTACCTGTTGGGTCCCCCGCGGCCCGGCTCCCCCGCGCCCCGACCCCCAGGCACCGGCAGCGCCGGCTCCTCCGGCGCAGGAATGACAGCGGCGCCTCCAGCCGGAGCCGCGGCGGTAGCGAGGCGGCGTGGGGTGGGGGGGGGGAGGAGAAAGAGGAGGAGAAGGAGGAGGAGGAGCAGCGATCGCGGAGACCCCAGCGCCGAGCGCGGCTCGGGGAAGGACACCGCGCGCCGCCCGGCACTCTTTCACTGGAGCCTACCATTCGCCGCGCGCTCCGGAGGGGGCCCGGATCTGGGCCCCGGGCGCACCCTCGGCCTCCCGCGCCCCCCCACTTCGGGGACACACCCCCCCGGGGGGCGGGGGCGGCGGGCGGCGGCCGCCAATGGGCCGAGGTGGCGCCCCCGGCGAGAGGTAGGGGGCGCCTGCTCCACCGCGGGCCCTCGGTCCCCTCCCATAAGCGGTGGGGCAGCCCCCGCCCCGGCTAGCAGGCTCCCCGCGCGGGGGGCCGGGAAGGGGGTGGGTGCTCGGGAGAGAGGGGTGCTCTGCAAAGAGGCCCAGAAGGGGAGCCGGGATGGAGCTCCTGGGGGGAGGGGCCAGCTGGCTCGATCTCAGGAGTGGAGCTTTGCCTTCCTTAAAATGCGGGTAGGAAATGTGCAGCGAGCGGGGGAGCTGAGCTAGTGCCCTGAGTGCCTCTCACTCTCCACCCCACTCCATCTCCACCACCCCCACCTCCTCTGCCCCAACCTGCTCTGTGCGCCCTTCCCGGGAGGAGCTCTCTACCGGGCCCCAGGGCGGGCCACTGGAGCTCTGGTCGCCTCACAGACCCAAACCCCCCACGTGTGCACCCGAGGTGGAAGGCTGGCCTTAGCCAGGTCCTAAGCTCCTTGGCTGGGCTAAATATTGGGGGTCGAAAGGGGGAGGCCAGGAGAGAAGACCAGAAGGCATCCAAGGGGCTTCTTTCTCCTTCTACTGGAGGAGTGAGAGTGTGGAGGCCCTGCTGCCTCAGTTTACCCATTCCCTCTTCAAGGGAGAACTGAGGTAACCTTAAAGTTGATAAACCTATCCAGCTCCTCTTTCTCCCAGAGTACAGGCTTTGCATTTTTCACTGGGGCCCTGGATTCCAGCCACCAGACCTTGTTACCATAGCAAGCTTCATTCCATGCAAATAGGACAATCTGAAACAGCCCATGTAACCCTGAGGACAATAGTGCACCACCACCGGAGCTCAGTCACCCTCGGCAGAGTAGCTCAGAACCCACTGCAGAAACTGGTGGGGAGCCCTGGCACAGACTGGGGGTGCCCACCCTTGAAATTTATCAGCATCTACTAAGTAGGAAACCTACTGTGTGCAAAGTGCTTAGGCTGCACTATCATCTCTTTGGAGTAAGGATTAGGAATTCTAACTGAGACAGGAAGAAACTGAAGCTCTGGATGGGGGGGTTAAGCGATTCACCCAAGGGGCCCCGCAGAAATCAGTTGAAACCAAGACCGGAAGTAAGCAGTCATCTGATTTCCAATTAGTCCCACTGTGCCGTGGATGCTAGATTTTTATTTGGAACCATAAAAACCCACTCTTGCTTAACCCCCTGGGGCCACTAACAAGCTTTTGTAAAAGGGCAAGGCAGTACTGGTGGAACGTGTGAATGCAGACACAATTTTTCACTGTCTGTTCTACCAAGCTAACTGGTCAGCTGGGGATTGAACCCCTGACCTGAGTCTCATTAGTAGGAATTCTGACCCGCTGGACCAACCAAGGAACTTAGGCTGCTTGGTGTATCTGTAAATCAGGATTTAGTTCTTTGAAGTCCTTTGGTTAAATTACGGGGGAACCTAACTGTGAGTCTTCAAAAGGTGGGGGCTGTCATGGTTCAGCCAGTATGGAAAACGGTTTGGTGGTCCCTCAAAAAGTTATGCACGGAATTACCATATGGCTGAGCAATCACACTCCTGGGTATAGAGCCACAGAGTTGAAAGCTGATACCCCCAACCAAAGGTTGTAGGCAAATGTTCACAGAAGCACAATTCACAATAGCCAGAAGGTAGAAACAAATGTCCAACCACAGATGATTGGATAAACAAATGGCCGTATATCCATACAATGGGCTATTACTCGGCCATGAAAAAGAATGAAGCATTGACAATTGCCGCAGTGTGGGTGAAGGTCGAAAGTAGTCTGCTGAGTGAAAGAAGCCAGACGCAGAAGGTAACATGATTTCTGTGGAATAGCCAGACTAGGTAAATCCAGACAGATGTGGGTGTAGGGGCTGGGGGAAGGGGAGAATGAGGAATGGCTGCTTAATGGATACTGGGTTTCATTTTGGGGTGATAAAACGTTTTGGAAGTAGAGGAGGTAGTTGTGCAACATCGTGAATGTACTGAAGGCCGTTGAATTATTTGCTTTAAAATGGTGCATTTTAGGAGCCCCTGGGTGGCTCAGTCAGTTAAACATCTGACTCTTGATTTCAGCTCAGGTCATGATCTCAGGGTTGTGAGATCAAGTCCTGGGTCCAGCTCTGTGCTGGGTGTGGAGCCTGCTTAAGATTCTCTCTCTCTCCCTCTGCCTCTACCCCTCCCACTCTTAGAAAAAAGGTTCCTTTGATGTTATGTGAATTTCACCTCAATAAAAATAAAAGTCAGCACAGATGCAAATAGCAATAAAAGGAGGGGTGTCCTGGGAACAAACTCTCCCAGGAAATGAACAGGAGCAGCTCTATCTGGAGAGCTCACCGAGGGCTTCAGCTTCGGTGTGGGGGAAGGAGGGCGGTCGGTTTTCACGCATGATTTGTCGTTGCATCCTTGCTACCTACCCCATAGTAAGCCCTCTTCAAATGAGTATGTGTGAGCGTGTCTGTACAGCAAACAAAATGACCAAGTGTTACTCATTTTCCTCTTCGGTGAGATTATTCCCACCCACCAGAATCTTAAAATCAAGTCAAAACAAAACAAAACAAAAAAATCCAACAAGGAAAACAGAAAGCAAATACCCATTCCTTGAGTTCCTTCTCGTTTCTCTCTGCCTCCTCTTTTCCCCTTTTGTAATACAACTATTGAAATGTCAAGAAACTCACTTTAGAAACTCCTGGGGTGCCTCCTAGGATTTTAAAGAATTTTATATTTGAGAGATTGCTTCTTAACCTGAAAAGGGGGGCTTTTCCCAGCTGTGTCATCTTATGTTCATCCACATGCAAAAGGACCAGATCTCAGACAGAAGGCCTGGGATCAATAACCCTCTAGCATCCCTTCGATTTAAACCAAAAAGATTACTAGTCTACCCCCCAACTTCCGCCACCGCCCCTCCCTAGGTGATCTCAGGTAAAAAAATGGTCACAGAATCCACGTCCCTGCCCCCTTACCTAACACCCTACTGCAAGCCCACTTTGCCCACCTGCAGGCTGATGTGCTTTACAGCTCATTTCTTGGGAGACACATATAAAAGTGGGGGAGGGGCTCCTCTCTCCTTGGGATTCATGACTCTGAGCATGGGGCCACGCATATTGTTAACATAGCCCCAGCTTTACAACCCAGGCAACTGACATTAAGAACCATGCCAGAAATGGGCTTGCTTCATAGGGACATGCTCCCATTTCCCAGTGTTCCCAGTTGCCCTCTTTCCCCATCTGCCAAACCCCATTCACAGCTCAGGCAGCGCACTGGTCGCCCTTGTGCACTCACCAGCCTCTGCCAGGATTCACTGAGTGCCCCGTCTTCCTGAGCAGAATACACCATGTGCATTGGGTGCCCTTCAACGTTTACCTGTGCACTTTGGAAAGTCTGCAAAAGTCTGTCTCGCTCAGAGAAAAGAGAACTCCTAATAAGAACCAAGGCAGAGAGCCTAGCCCATTGCTGATAGCCATGTCCTATGCACCTCCCTTCTCCCATAAATAGAATGACCTTATAATTTAATGTCCAAACTGGGACACTTTTGAGAGCGAAAGAGGGTGTTATAAATAATGAAGCTGGGACCAGTGACATAAATCGGAACTGTCCCAGGAAACCCAGTGTATGTGTTTGGCCCACCCTGTAGCCAAATGAGACTATGCGCTCCTACGAGACAACATCGGGGTCATTTATCCCAGCACTCCTGTTGTATACTGGTGGATGGAGAAACACAGAGCCAGAGACAGGAAGGAGTTGGGAGGGATGAAAAGCAGAGTCTTCAGGAAATGACCCATCATCCTACTAATGGGTACCCAGCACCAGAGACTGTCAGACTGGACTTTGCTGCAGGGGCACTTCCTAAGCTCTAGATCTGAGAGCGACCTCATGGTCTTGGGCAACCTGGCCTCTGACTTCATCTTGTACCCCTCTCCCCTTGCTCACTACTCTCCCTTTACTTAATTGCTTTGTTAAGATGTAGATCCTCAGCCCCAAGACGGACGAACCAGAATCTCTGAGGAGGTGCTGGGATCTACATCTGCAACAACCTTCCCAGGAGTGTCTGCTGGAGTGCGAAGTTTGGGACTCCCTGCCCCAGGCAGCTGGGGCAGGTGCTCATAGCGCACTGTGCGTGCGTGTGCGCTATGGACCTCGGGAATGTCTACAAGGGATCCCTTGCCCTCCCTTCTGGCTGCTGCCTGTGCTGTCTTTCCCACCCTCCTCCACCCGAGAGTCCCTAGGGAATCACCCTCCCTCCTTCCCTGCAGACGGAAGGTCTGTTTATTCAAATTGTCACATGCAAATCCCGGCCAATCTAGGCGTTGTATCTTTTGTCCACTGACGCAGTTTACTTTGGCTGAGTGGGTTTTAGCACGTGCTGTGGGGAAAAGGGCAAAGCATCCCTCAGTCAGATGCACTCGGAACTTGGGCCTCTGGGCGAGACCAGGAGGGGGACAGAGCCGTGGACATTGAGGGGAGCGTGCAGGTCCTGAGCCCCAGCGGCGAAGCTATCGTCCCTTCCTGGCAATGCTCCCCTGATGCCGTTAGTCACCCTCATATCCACAGTCATGAAATGAAGGGATGGAGAAGAAAGACACTGGGAGGGGACAACAGGGCAGAGGACTGTGGGGTTTAGAGAAATAGCCTGGAACTATAAGTGAGAATGTATGTATGCACAGGCATCTGTACGCCACACACACACACACACACACACACACACACACACACACACACACAATCAGCACAGAGCACAGTTATGAGCATGAGCTAATGGTCATTAGCATGACCAGCTCAGTCATCTCTGCATGTCCTCCACCTGCAAACAGTCCTTCCATAACCACTTATAATTCAGATAGTCCATGCATGGACTAGATAAGTAAAAATACATCTACTCATACACACAAACATCCAGACTTGAAGCCTCTACCTCTTCATAGCAATGTAATTTTTTCCCTCCTCGAATGTTCCTTGTATTTTTGGTGTTTCTTACATGGTGTGCTGCAGGGCTTACAAAAGGATGTGCCCGATGGCCTGGGCTCTTGGCTCTTGGCTCTGTCCTGACCTGTGCAATGGGGACAAATAACACCAGCCAAGCAGAATACAGAAGCCTGAGACAAACATGTCCACCTGCAGAAAACCATCCCTACTCCCCAAAGAACTGGCCCAACCCCCAGGTACCTTGCCAGACCTCCTGCCGTCTCAGGTCTTGGCTCTCTGCAAGGGCTGGGTGCTGTGGTATTTTCCAGCACCGCACAGCAGTCTCTGGGAGTCTCCTTCAAGAAGGCTAAAGAGCACGCGGTCAAGGCTTCCAGCCCTCGGGTCTCCAGCTCCAATTCCTCATCTCAGGGAAGCCCCCTCCCCATAGCCCACTGGCAGGATGACGCTAACGGACGTCACCAATGCTCTCACTCTTCTCTGAGCTCAAGAATGCAGTCAAGACACAGGCTCTGGAGTTAGTGAGGCGAGGGGTCGAGTCCCAGCCCTGCCACTTACTTACTCTGTGACACGAGCAGAGTTAGTTAACTTCCCCGAGTTCCAGCTTCACCAGTAACAGAATGGGACGATGTGACTACCTACTTCGCAGATGTGTTAAGGAAATAAACAAGCCATGGCAAATGATGCATCTGGCCAGGTGCCTGGTGCCTGGAAGAACTTGGTAGATGTTATCAGCAATGTAGACACCATCAGGAGGGCCTGGAGAGGAGGTGGGGGGCGACGAGGGCTGAGGGGGGCGGCTCCCATCCTTTGGGTGTCACCATGACCCCACTGCACTCATCCATTCATCTCCACCAGCCAAGGCTGAATCTTCCCAACATGAAGGGCGGGTGTGAGGATCCCCTTTCCGCAGATCAGGAGAAGCCCCAAGCTCAGGCTTGCTCACACGGCCCCAGCCAGCAGGCACAGAAACAGAGTGAGGCCCGGGTGTGTGTCTGATTCTAACACATCTGCCTTTTCTTCCTTATCCCCCTTCACGCCAGTGCATGAACACAGTCTCTTCCCCGTGTGCCCTGATGCACCAAGGGACCTCCCACATCCCCCCCAGCCCCAGGCCCTTCATTCTTGGCCAGAGGCACTGATGGGGAGAGACAGAAGGAACCGCTCCTTGGTGGCCAGAATAGTTGTTCTTCCAGGCCCTGGGGACCCATTTGGTAAATTAGTTCTTTTGGTTCACGAAATGGTACCCCAGGGGTTTGAAATGCTGCGCAGACCTACCCTAAGTGGGTCATTTATTCTTTTCTCAGGGATAGTGTTGTTCGTGTGATCTCCATTCTACACGAGTTGTTTGCTGTGCTTTCTAGGAGTGTGGGGGGGGGTAGGTTTGGGGGTTTTTTGTTTTGTTGTGTGTGTGTGTGTGTGTGTGTGTGTGTGTGTTTAACAGTAGTGCATTAGACTCAGCATGGAGCACAGTGGGACTTTCCAAGAATGGGATTTTCAGGTCCTTTTACCCTTTTTCTCCCCATATGTTGCTTTGCCGTTTATTTAACCAAATGATATCTTCAAGAGAGGTTTTTTGCTCATTTCTTCTCCCACCCCCACCCCTTGCTCAGACTTTTGAGAGCTTCGACTTCCCTCTCTGTTCATTTCTTTCTACTCCTAGGATGCCTTATGCACTGAGCCTCCCTTCTCCACCCAACCCCTCCCAGGATCAGTGCCATAAAGACCAGTAGGGACCTCCCTCCAGGCCATGGAGCAGATGTCACATTAGGCACCGACTACCTGGAGAATTAAGCCCCCGATGCTGCTGATGACCCCCCCCCCCAGCCCCACAAAGGCATCTCAGATATGGAGACGTGTCCTTTCTCAGAAACTGGCAGCAGGAGTAGTAAGAAAGGGCCTTGGAGTCTCACCCCTGGAGTCAACACTAAACCTTTCCAGCACTCAAGTGGTGAGTGCTGAGAAAAAGCATGTATTAGCCAAACAGTATACGCCATTCAACCCAGTGTGCCATGAAGGACAGCATCGGCAACCATCTGCTCTGATACTTGGGATTAGCTGTCCAGTCGTACCCATGATTGAAAGTGAGCTGTTCTACCCAACGCTCAGCTCATTGGGATTATGTGTCTCTAGCCAGTAAATTGTGATGTTGCCATATTTATCTTAATTGACTGCCCCTTTATTTGTTTACCTGCCTTATTTTATGCCAGGGAGAAGTAAAACAATTTTATAATCCAAAACTGGGAACCACGAGGTCACGTTATGAGATGCGTGTGCAGTTCAAGAGGGAAATGTGTTAGCTCAGAGCAACCTCAGTTCAGGAGCTCTTAGCGTCCTCCACCATCTTGGCAGTGAAATGGTACCCTGACACCTGTGTCCCATGCACGACGGCGGATATGTGCTCCTTTTGAAAAACAGAACATGAACGGACACTTCCCCAATGAAGACATACAAATGGCTAACAGGCACATGAAAAAATGTTCATCATCACTAGCCATCAGGGAGATTCAAGTCCAAACCACACTGAGATACCACCTTACACCAGTTAGAATGGCAAAAACTGACAAGGCAGGAAACAACAAATGTTGGAGAAGATGCGGAGAGAGGGGAATCCTCTCATACTGTTGGTGGGAAGGCAAGTTGGTGCAGCCACTTTGGAAAACAGTGTGGAGGTTCCTCAAAAAGTTGAAAATAGAGCTACCCTATGACCCAGCAATTGCACTACTGGGTATTTACCCCAAAGATACAGATGTAGTGAAAAGAAGGGCCTTTTGCACCCCAATGTTCATAGCAGCAATGACCATGATAGCCAAACTGTGGAAAGAGTTGCGAAACCCTTCAACAGACAAACGGATAAAGAAGATGTGATCCATATACATAATGGAATATTCCTCAGCCATCAGAAAGGATGACTACCCAGCTTTTGCATCAACCTGGATGGGACTGGAGGAGATTATGCTGAGTGAAATAAGTCAAGCAGAGAAAGGCAGTTATCCAGGGTTCCACTTACTTGTGGAGCATAAGGAATAGCATGGAGGACATTAGGGAAAGGAAGGGAAAAATGAAGGGGGTGCAGAATCAGGGGGGGGAGGTCAACCATGAGAAGACTGTGGACCCTGAGAAACAAACTGAGGGTTTCAGAGGGGAGGGGTTTGGGGGATGGGTGAGCCTGGTGGTGGGTATTAAGGAGGGCTTGGATTGCATGGAGCACTGGGTATTATACATAAACAATGAATTTTGGAACACTGCATCAAAAACTAATAATGTATCATATAGTGACTAACGTAACATAATAAAAAATAATAAAAAATTAATTAATTTTTAAAAAAGAAAACCAAAGAGCTATGAGGTTTGGTTTTAAAGGAGGTTGGCGGAGGCACAGAAACAAGGGCTGTGGGGAGTGGCATTCTCTGGCATCCTGCACGCATGTGTCCAGCCCCAGCCCCTCCCCCAGCACGTCGCTTCAACACCTAGCCCCTCAAACCGCTGGGACTCTAGGTGCCAGAATACAAGTGTTCACACTCTGAAACAACTCTCCTATATCCAAGAGATGGGAAACAGCCTGGAAAAAAGAAACAGAGCCGGGAGCTCCCCTAGGCACAGGGGCCACTGAGGAGTCCCTGAGGACTGGGGGGTCCTGCAGGTGGCCACTTAATCCTGGGAGCCTTACAGCTTTGGGGAACAGTATTGAGGCTGAGTCTTCCAGGCAGCTTTGGGAAGAAATGACAGACAGATCTAGGTTCTCATCCTCATCCTGTCATTCATTAGGAAGCATCAAACTGAAGCGTGAACTTCGATGTCTCCTAAAGGTTGGACGGGTCCAGGGCCCTGGCTGGCCCACAGAGTCCATTTGTGCAAGTTAGAAAAGATGCATCCTTCTCCCCCTGGTGAATGCAGCCTGCGTGCGGGCACAGACTCAGAGAGTGCAGCCTTAGCCCTCCAGCGAGAGAGCTCCCTTTGCACACCAAGCAGGAAACGATCACATGAATCACCTACCACCCTGGATTTTCCCCTCAGAGAGTTTAAATGGCTCTGGTTTTTACAAAATCATTGACTATTATTGTGTGAGTTCAAAGTAACATATGTTTACAAATCTGTGTACCTTTTTATGTGAAGACCACTGAATGAAGTTATTTTACCTTTTTCATTGAATTTCAGTGATTGGATAAACCTTTTCTTCCTCCAAGTTTTCTAGACTTTCTAAGAAGATGCTAAATGAGCTGACAGATTCAGAATCCGGTTTTGCCGGAAAGCGTCCATGGAGGGGATGCTATGATAATAAGGCAGAAATAATGATTCTAGGGGGTTCTTACACCAAACACGCTGCTAAGTACTTAACTTACATCCCTGGCAACAGCCCTATGAGGAAGAAGCTACTATTATGCCCATTTTACAGATAAGAAAACTGGGATGTGGGGAGGTAAAGTCACCCAAGGTCATATAACCAGCAAGAGGCTGGGCTGGGACCTGGAGCAAGTGGGATGACGGTGGCGTCCTCTTCCCCCACGATCTTGTATCACCTCCTTATTTCTCCAAATTTATTGCTTGTTTTGGTGAAAGTGTTGGAAAGATGGGACTCAGGGACACTGCTGAACTGAGGAACTTGGCTCCGGGAATTCTTCGCTTTACCATTGAGCATTCCTGTTGGGCCCTATGCCGCTCATGGTTCCAGGGAGTCTGATTTCCCAGGTGCACATGTCCGTACTCTGAGTGCACGGTGAGCGGGAAAAGAACATCATCCAGCTTGTGGACTTTAGAATTTTAGATCTGGAAGGGACCTCAGTGTTCAGAGGCCGAACGTGCTTTCTTTACAAATGAGGACACTGAGATCCCGGGAGATAAGCTCACTTAGCTGGATCACCCCGACATGCGGGGTTGAAACTTACCATCACTATTATTTGTTTATATTTTTATAAGCGAGCACATGGCCACGGGAAAGGTTCAGTAAGCATTTGCTGAGCTGAATTCAATTGGGGCATTCGATTTACATGTCTGAGGGGGCGCATCAAAACAACAGCAACAACAACAAAAACTGAACCAGCTCTATTTCTGACCATTCCGTTGTGAAAAGCTTCCAAACTCAATATAAGGTGAAAACCTCCGCTATGAAGCCTCCCTTTGAACGTACACTTCTTTTTCTTGAAGAGGATAGCAAACTTGGCAACCAATTCTTCCTGAAATTAATAATCAAACCTTAGAAATCTTCTTTGGTTATTCCAACAACTTAAAACAAAAAGAAACAAAACATTCTCTATGGTGCCTCCCCCTCTCCTCCCTTCTGACACCCCCACTAGGGAACATCTGTGTCTGTTTAAAATTGATTTTGATCTCTCAGAAAGGATCTGGTTTCTCCGTGCACCGAGCTGCTGCCCAGGGATGGCATGTGTCGTTCTGAGTGTTGGGGTTCTGCTGACTCTGCTATGATTCTAATAGACCCTGCCCTTGGGGATGTGGGGGACAGGACACCTTCACTGCCATCGGTGTGGTGGCCAGATGTCCCAGTGTCTCAGGAGTCATTGTGCCCCCAGTCCTCATTCTTCCTGCCCACCTGTGGCAGACTGGATTATGGCTGCTAATTCCTCACTCCCCAGCACCCACCTTGCCCCTGCCTCCCACTTCTCAGCACCTCCCTCTATGGTAGGTGGGGCCCCTTCCTCTCTCCCACTCCACTATGTGACTTGCTTTGGCCATCCGACTGTTAGTTGACTCGCGGCAAGCGGGGGCTTTTGATGCTTCCACACCATCGTTTGGCCTCTTATGCTCCTGTGATCCTCTGTGAGAAGTGCCTGGCCCAGGCAACTGCCTCATTATTCTCAGCCCCAGAAGGAAGACACCGGGAACAAACCTGAGCCCGACTTTCAGCTTGGAGAAAAAGCCAGCCTAAGCCTAGCCACACCTTCAGAAATGTGCTGATCCATAAACGGGAAAAATTAATGCCGCTATAAGCCCTGGAGATTCTGAGACTGTTTGTTACACACCAGAGATGGACCGATACATCACTGACACCAGCAGCTGCCATGAGGCTATCATCCCCTGGGCTGGTGACAGAGTGTCTGTGCGCACTAGCTTGTGGGATTTAAGAAAAAAAAACAAAAACAGATGGACACAGCAGAAGGGAAGGGAAAATAAAATAAGATGAAAACAGAGAGGGAGACAAACCGTAAGAGACTCTTAACTCTAGGCAACACACTGAGCATTGCTGGAGGGGGCGGGGGATGGGATAACTGGGGGATGGGCCTGAAGGAGGGCCCATGATGGAATGAACACTGGGTGTTCTACATGACTGATGGATCACTAAATTCTACCTCTGAGACTAATATACACTATGTGTTAACTAAATTGAATTTAAATAAAGAAATTTTTAAAAAGATACCAATGGGGAATTTATTAGTTCAGGAAGTTGGTGATCTAGAGATAGGTCAGAGCTCAGGGATCCCAGAAGCTCAAGCCAGCAGATCTCTGTCTGCTGTTCCTTCCTGGCCTCCTTTCCCATTCTTTTCCAAGCACCAGGCCTCTCTCCCCGTAGAGGAGGCTGGGGGACCATGGCCAGAGACAGCTGAGGACTTACAGTTCACTACCCTAGCTACCTCCGAGGAAAAGGCCCCTCTCTGTCCCAGCTGACCTACCCCTGGGTGCTCCCTTGACAGAGTAGGCCTGGTGTGTGTGCCCAAAGCCAAAGCCCCACAGAATCACATTGGTGCCCCCATCAGAGATGTAGGGATCAGGATCGGGAAGAAGCACATGTCCAAGGTGTTGGGGGGAAAAAATTTAGCAGCAGGAGGCAAGCAGTCATAGATGTAGGCCACGGAGGTCCACGCCTGTGACAAGCCAGCCCCGCCACTCACTTGAACTTTTCATCATTCACTGGGGCCCGGAATCCCCATCCCGTCTTCCTAGGAGACTGATGAGTTTAGCCTTAACATCTCCAAGCTGCAATTTGCTTGATTATCAAGTGGGTGTAACAGATGCATAACTCACTATGGTACGGCAACGGCGATTAAATGAGATATTATGCAAAATCCTTAGTCCATGTAGGGGATACTGTAGTGTTCTCCCTGGTGTTCCTCCTTGGGCCCATGCCCTCATCTGCTGAAAGCTAGGAATGTCAGCTACTGATGGCTCACGCCTGCACCTGTCACCAGCAGCTGTCCTCTGTGGTTGGGGCCTTCCTCACCCAAGGCTGCACCCCCACCCAGGGACCAGCCCTTGGCCACCAACTTGAATATAAAAAAAGCCCAGGCCTTCTGCCTCCATTTGGGCCACCCAGAAGGGCTATCCCAGCTCCAGAGGTCCCTCTAGGCACCAGGGGCAAGTCACATTGTCTGACAACTTCTCCCCCTGCCCAAATCGGACTTCTTCACTCCCTTACATTGACTATCTCCCTAGAGCGCTCCCTGGTAAACTGCCTGCATGCAGAGAACCTAATCTAAGGCATCCCGGGGGCTGACACGCAGGCAGTGCTCCTGTGTGCTAGTTAGAACCACTGGGAACACGCACTCACTCGTTCATTGGGCTGCCGCCTATCTGCCAAGGGCACACTTAGAAAAGACAGGAGAGGGGCGCCTGGGTGGGTCAGTGGGTTAAGTGGGTTAAGCCTCTGCCTTCGGCTCAGGTCATGATCTCAGGGTCCTGGGACCAAGCCCACATCGGGCTCTCTGCTCAGCAGGGAGCCTGCTTCCTCCTCTCTCTCTGCCTGCCTCTCTGCCTACTTGTGATCTGTCAAATAAATAAACAAAATCTTTAAAAAGAAAAAAAGAAAAGACAGGAGAACGAGGATATGTGCTCGCTAAGAGCACAGACTTGCCTATGGACCCAGACTACATGGGGTTAACTCCCTGGTCTACCTCCAACAGGTCTGTGACCTTGGCTTCCCTGTGCCTCAGTTTCCTTATCTGTGAAACAGCGGTACTAACAGTTCCTATCTCATAGGGTTGTTACGTGGACTAAATAAGTTGGTGAGCGTAAGGGTTTAAAACCGCCCTGGGCACAGAGCAAGTGCTTCTCAGCGCCTGCTGCTCTGTTTTCGCTGGGCGGTGCATTAGGTGCTGGGGATGCAGGGATGGAGGAGACGCAGTCCCTGCCCTTCCAGCATGCACGGTCTAGTGGCTGAGACAGATACAAAAACAGTACAGAGCCCGGACGCATGAGTCCTTGGCTTATGTGGGAAACAGTTAAGGACTTATACGTGCTTCAGCTCTCACCCTGAGTGGGATGGAGCCGTGGACTAGTTTGAGAACAGGTGCAACAGGGGATGTTTATGCTTTACCATGAGCCCCTGGCTGCTGTGTGGAAAAGACTGGAGAGGGACAGGAGCGGAGGCAGGAAACAATTCAGGCACTGGTCCTAAGTCCAGAAAGTCATGATGGCTTGAAAGATGGGTGAGATATGGAAGGAGAGGGGTGAGCATGGAGAGAAGGACTGGGTTCTAGACACACGCTGAAGGGAGAGACGCAGGATTTGCAGACAGCTGAGTGTGGCACATGTGTGGGAGAGAGGAGTCAAGGATGACTTGAACGTTTTGGGTCTGAACAACTAGAAGAATGAAAAATCTACTCATGACTGGGGAAGGCTGTGGGGGGAGCAGGCTTGGGGGTAAGGTATATGCGAATTTTCAGATGCATATTAGACATCCAAACAGAGATATCAAGTGGGAGGTGGGATACATGAGTTTGGAGTTCAGGCAGTGGATCTGAGCTGGAAATAGGAATTTGGAAGTTGTCAGCATTGAGGTGTCATTTAGAGGCAGCACCTGGCAATGTTCTCTCACTGGTGGCCTTGACCAGGGCTTTCATAGGGAGGATGAGAGGACAAGGGGGCTGACACAAAGCACCTGGTTTAAAGTCTGGTGCACAGCAGATGCTCATGAAATTTTAGTCCCCTTCCTCCCCACCACTGACCACACAACATGTTCAATGCACAGCTATCGCCCATTTACCCGTCACCTCCCACATCACTAATATCAGTCACATAATTCCTCATTATACATGGCTATGCTCTTAATAATTTTTAAAGATAATTCACCAGGGATGGTGAATCCCCGAGCTGACTGCAATGCAGCGCAATTACCCCGGACGTCCCACAGACAACCAGAAAATGTACAAATATCCCAATAGTCAGCCCTGAAAAAGAGGTTGGATTCCTACAGTCAGGTATCACAATTGGCACTAATTGTCCCTTACTTGGAAATTAAATGAGCAGATTCCCCCCTCCCCCGATGTGGCTAAAGGACTGTATGATGTCCTAGAAAATAAAAAATGAATGCACCCAGTGTGAGAGGCAGCAGGCAGCCTCACACTGGGTTCCCTGCTGCTTATTAATAATACCAACACATTGCATTAAGTCAGAGGCAACGCTTGTCACAGGAGCGCTAAGAATTCGTGCCCGGCTGTCATGGGTAACCCGGGATTCTTCTCCTCATCTAACAATCCAGCAGCCGCTCAGTTTGGGCCTGTTAATTTCAAATCCGAAGATTAAGGCATGCTTTAAAAAAAAAAAAAAAAGTGCCCGCAGTGGTCAAAGAGTATGCTTATCCTCGCCTTTCTGAGTATACTCATGAGATGTGAAAACTATAATTTTGGGGCATTAATATGTGTCAGATGTTGTGCTAAGTACTTTACATTTCTCCCCTCATTTTATTATCTTGAAGTTTAATCATCATAACAACTCTACAAGGTAGGTATTAGTAACGCTGTTTAAGCTGCGGGTCCAAGAAATAAATTCTGAAGGTCGTGTCGTCGGTATGGGCCGAGCTGGGATTTGAACTCAGGCCCCACTGATGGTAAAGCCAGACCCTAAACCTCTACCCTGCGCTGCCTTCTAAGAAAAGATATATGTCTTAAGCATGCTAAACCTCTGACTTACATTTTTATTAGTCGAGCACCAAGGATTAAAAAAAGAAAAAAGATAAAATGTCTTGGTCCCCTGCCTTGAAGAAGTATATATTATACTGTCTTATAAAGTGGGAATGATAATACCTCTAAAGGTCATTATAAAGTTCAAGTAAATTAATGGATATGAAACCATCCTCTTTTCTAGATAGAATAAAAGTTGTAATAGGAGGCCGATTTAAAAAATAAATTAATAAAGCTCATGAATATCAACATGTTTTATAGTGCTGAACCAAATCCTAATATATGGTCACATTTACTACTCTATCCTAAATTTTAACTCGTATATGAATGGACCAATTTTTCTCCCAAAGAAACATGCAATTTTTTGTTACAGTTGACAAATCTACTTTGCTCCTATGACTTGATTCATTTAAATTCTTTCCTTTTCAATTAAATAATCACCCAGGATCTAAAAAGACGTATTTCCATTAGTAGACTTCCAAATAGATGACCTTTGAGACCACAAGGGTGTATGCAAATTTTCCTGATTGCTTTTTATCTTCTTGTGTATCACTTTCCCTAAAAATTCTGTCAGTCAGTGTATTTAAATTCTTTTCTCATCTCCTCATTGCACTGCTATTTACAATAATGAGTCACAGCTGAAAGGGACAGAAATATCATGGGCTTCTCTGAACAAATGCCAAAAGGGAGAGGGTACTTCACGGCATGGGGGGTGGCTAATGCATGATAAGGGCAAGGCTTACTTCTACCTGTGTAAAATGGAATTCGAAATTCCCATTAGTTACTTTCCAGGCCTTGTCCAGTCTGTTTGTCTTTTTGATACAACCTGATACTCTCTATGAATAATAGCAAACATGTATTAAGTGCTCGTTATGCCCCTATTCCATAGGGGCTCATTAAATCTCCCATCAGTGGTAGGCAGTCTCATTATCTCCACTTTATAGCAGAGAGAATTGAAGTTTTGGAAGGTGGGATAACCTGTAGTGTGTCACAGAGGTCGGAATTTTTTTCTTTTAAAGATTTATTTACTTGACAGATCACAAGTAGGCAGAGAGGCAGGCAGAGAGAGAGGAAGGGAAGCAGGCTCCCCACTGAGCCGAGAGCCTGATGTGGGGCTCGATCCCAGGAGATCATGACTTGAGCCGAAGGCAGAGGCTTTACCCACTGAGCCACCCAGGCGCCCCCAGAGGTCGGATTTGAACCCAAACTTGGGCTTTCGACAGCAGGTGACGTGTTCCAGCTCTGCCAAATGTGGGACTGAGGGCAAATTGCTTTGCCTTTTAAACTTCCATTTTCTCATCTGTAAAATGGGCATAATAATAACCTTGGCCTTGTCCCTCCCAAGATTGCTGTGGGACTAAATAAATCACTGGGCGTGAGATTACTTTGCAAGTTTTAAGAGCGCAGGGATCACCATCATTACTGGGAAGTGAGTACAAAGCGGGAAATTGGTCCTCCAGCGGAACCGAAGGTCACTCAGTAAGTGGGCTCACATTGATCGCCTGAGCTGTGCATCTGCTGACCATGGAGGCTGAGGGCTTGGTGCCATGGGGGCTCTTATTTCCCCCGTAATCTGATCTTGCTATAGCCATGAGATACTACCCCTGGAAATCAGCCCTTAGCAACCCTTTAAAGCTCCTTCTCGCTTCCCCTACAAGCCAACGAGATTAGTTTTGCCACCCTCTTTGATTAGTGGCACATTTCCAAGCTGAGGGTGTCTGTGGAAGCAATCTTTATGTTCAGATTTATTAAAACCACCGTTGGTTTAATGAATTACCGCAATCCAATGAGCCCATAGATAGCTTGTATTTAACTTTTATGTGGCTGCCCCAGAAACCAGCTTGAAAAGCAGAAATCAATGATTGTGACAAAATCTCGATACAGTTTATTTTGAATGTTCAGTTTGGGATTTGATGTATGCCATTGTCAGATATGTTTTATGCTCTCAGATGAATTTTATACTTCCTGATTAAAGGGCTTTAGCAATATCAGTAGGACACGATTTGACAAACTTTAAAAGAAATGTTGCGATAGGGCCCCCATCCATTACATGCTACTTTCTGGCCAGATTCACTTCACATTTTGATCAACAGCACCAAGAGCTGCATCTTCAAACTACCAAAGGGAGGCCCTATTTACCAGTTCTTAAGTTAATTAGTAAAAATGCATTTAATTAATTATACCCACTGTGGATATTTGATTCCCTGGTAATTGGGTAGGGTATGGGCAGGAACCAGGTGGTATGGGGGGTGGACAAATTGACTGGGAACCTTCCCATTGGAGACCTTGGTCTCAGTAAATATTATTTGCTCTTGGCTTTTTTTTTTTTTTTTGTAATGCACCAGCTACTATTTAGAAATAACCTGTTCATAAGCAACACCTGCAGATTAGCATGAAGTTCCTATTTAGAGAGGTGTCTAGACAGAACCTAAAATAAGAAGTTTAAATCTTCAGCATTCAGTGGCAGCAGGCCATAAGACTTTCACGGAAACCAAGGCCAGTTGGCTTTTTAAGTTTTCAGACTAATCAAATTATTATACAGATGCCCACAAAGGAGGATTAAGGTTGGCCTGAAAAAGAGCATGACCTAATAGATGTATCCAATCAGAATGTTCATTCGTCCATTCATTCATCGTCAATACACCTATTTATCCATGAACATATCCATCCATTCACCCATCTAGCCATCCAACCATTCAGCTAGCCACCCAGTCAGCCAGCCAGTCATCTGTCTATACATGCACCCATCCATCCCCTGATCCAACTACCCATCCACCCATGCACCCATCCATCCACTGATCCATCTACCCATCCACCCACCCACCCATCCATCCACAGATCCATCTACCCATCCACCCACCCACCCATCCATCCATGGATCTAACTACCCAACCACCCAACCACCCATCCATCCACGGATCTAACTACCCATCCACCCACCCACCCATCCAACTACGGATCCAACTACCCATCCACCCACCCACCCATCCATCCACTGATGTATCTACCCAACCACCGACCCACCTATCCACAGATTCATCTACCCATCCACCCACCCACCCATCCACAGATTCGTCTACCCATCCATTCACTGATCCAACCACCCACCATCCATCCACAGATGCATCTACCCATCTACCCACCCACCCATCCATCCACTGATCCACCCACCCACCATCCACCCACCTACCCACCACCCATCCATCCATCCACCCACCCACTCACTCACCCATTCTTCTAGACTAACTAGCATTTATTGAGTGTTTACTTTGTGTCGGACACTCTGCTAGACTTTTGTTGCAGATAACCTCATTCAGTTCTCCCCACAATCTATGAAGTCCAATACAAACATCATTTTACATTTATAGCCTCTTCATTCTACAGATGAAGGAAATAAGACTCAGAGAGGTTAATTAACTTATTCAAGTCACACAGCTCACACGAGAAGGGTAGGGACTCATGTTCATCTCCCATCTCTAAGATGAGGCCTTTTGTTCCCCTACTACTTCCAACCTGGCTACCTCGGGTAAGAATTCTGAATTGTCAAAGTTTCACCAGCTTAATATCTGAAAAGGGACATGACTCCCTTCCCACCACATGTTTATCTCAGGGAATGAGTATTTATCCATTTATGTGCCAGGCCCTATGCTAAGTCCAAGAGATAAAATGGTAGACAAGAAAGACACAAACATTGCCCCTCTACCTCATAAGCTTGCAGGCTAGCAGAGACACATAATGGACGACTACTTAGTAGCTTGAAAAGCATGACCCATAGGATAGGAGAACAATCAGAACTCTCACTGATGTATTAGCAGCTCTCTAAGCTTCTACCTCATGAGCACCTTCCAGCTCTGTCCTCTCCTCTGTTGACCACTGCTACTGACTTGGTTCAGGTTACTTGCCACCTTGTCCCCAAGTTTATAGCTACAGCCTCCTCATTGGTTCCCTGACTACTTCCTCCAGTCCTGCTCTTTCCCCTGAGTGGCCTTAGGAACTATTGTTTTAATCACCTTTTTCTTTTGCTTAATCCCTTCAGTGGGACTTCACAATCTTTAGGAATAAACACAAACTCCTTAACGTGGCAGAAAGGACCCAGTCCCTACCTACCAGAACTCTTGCATGTGCTATGCACTCACGTGCCTGAATTTTTCCACCTGGTGTTCACTCTGCTGAAGCCGTCCCACCCTGGATACCTCCTACCCCATTCCTTCTCTCTCTCTTCTCTCCCCTCCCCCCAACCCCTTTTCCTCCTCCCGCCCCCACCTTCCTCCCCCTTTTCCTCTGTGCACCTAGGGCCAATTCCTTTCTGAAGTCTTGGTTGAATAGAAGAAACTCCTCCCCTGTTACCTTGGAGCATTCCTGAAGACTTTCCTTCGTAGAACCTCCTCTGTTATCCTCTAACTGCTGGTTTCCTCTGCCAGGCTGAAAGCCCATGAGGACAGGAATCAGTACCCCCCAACCTTTGCACACTCCTTGCCTAAGCATCTAGCCTGACCCACACTAGGTGCTCAATGAACAGTTGTTGATTGAATGAAGGCAAAGTTCCACGGGGACAGAGATAACTTGCCTGGATTTGTAAGAAAGCCTACTCTCCATTTCATGGCTGTTAATGAAGTTCTGGGAGACATGACAAAATGCAGCTTTCTTGTGCTGCAAGGAAGGAAACGAAGGCTAGGGCAGATAACCAGCTAGTTGGTGACTTGCTCCCAGCCTGTTCAACCTTCACATTTATTTTTCCCAAATAGGAAACGTTCCAGAGTCTCTTTAGAATTTTTGAGATGCACACCTTGCAAACTGGATTTCCAGGGTCACTTTAGAGTTTTTGAGATGCACACCTAAAATTATTGGAAACCTTAGATCATGGACTCATGGCTACTTGGAATAACAACATACATTTTTAAAGGAAAATCAGCTAGATCAGTAGGAATGCTGGACTGAGATAAATGGAATCTGAGTTCTGAGCCACCCTTGTCATTGATAATGTATTTTATCTTAATGAAGAAATTTTCTCTTAATTAAGATGTTTCCTGTTTCAAGCAGCAGTACAGGTCCCTGAATTTCCCTTTCTTTCCCAACTCTCAGAAGTGGCAACCTTAGGGGTAAAATACACTGGCCAACTCAAGGGAAAAAAAATCTTTATATACGGAATGTAAAAATGCTATTTGCTGGGTTTTAATATGCTTGAACTTTGCTTGCTTTGAGTTCTGACCTGTATTCATTTAATTTGAGTTTAAGTATCATTTCTAATGTTTCCATTTTGCAGAAAACAGGTTTATGGGAAAGCCTCAAGTAGATTCCTGAAAATGTGCTTGGCTTTTTATAAAACTACTTAATTTCTTTTTTGATGAGTGCACTAAGCATTTTTTTTTCCCAAATTGTTCAGCTAAATTTCCCTAAATACACATGGGGGCTTAAAGGAAGAGTGTGGGAGGCTCTATGCCATTTAGGAGAAGTGGGTTGGTTTCCTGACCCCGAGGACAGAGGAACTTAATGAATCAGAAGCATATTTCTTCTCATGCATGAAATAGGACTTCTACCCTCGCTCCCATCCATCAGAGCTGGGGAGCACTTGAGTGGTCTGTTGTATCACTGCTTCTGAAGGGTTTCCACAGGTAGAAGATTAGCTTTCTGGATGGCAGGGAGCATTTTCTCTATTTATTCTGTTTTGACTCAACAATGCCCAGAAGAGTGCTAGGTATACTCTAAGCACTTACTGCTTACATAAATGCTTCACCCAGTAAGGGTATGCGCTTACATAGATAAATCGCAGGTCCAAGCGGGGAGTCCCTTTTCTTCCAACTCCAATGGTCCCTGTTGTTCTTTCTAGAGCAGGAATATTCAGCAGGACCAAGGAAGTCACAAATAAAGTTCGCACACCTACTTCTTAAAGGCTTTTCTACAGAGTCCACCCAGCCTTGGGCAGTGGCTTTGTTACTGTCCCTACATAGCCGAGGAACAGACTCCCTGTGACAAGAGTTGCTGGACACAGGAGGCCAGATGAGCTGCCTCGGAAGCTTCTATGTTCCTGCTTCCCAGACCTGGGCTCAGAGCCGGAAGTCAGGTAAACCCTCAATGATCTGAGGACAGGGAGGCATTCAAGAGTTTCTCTCCTGGGAGACTGGAAATAAAAAAGAAAGCTTTTGAAATCCAGGACCTAGGTCACCCAGGAAGGCTCCAGGAGCACGAGACTGGCCCTTTCTCTTCTTCCTTGCGTTCCAAACTGGTGTCAGCATTTCCTGAGTGCACAGCCTTGGTACCACATGTCAAGAAACAGGAAGCCTCCAATGTTTCATTGGCCGTCGTTTAAGAGAACCTGCACCACCATATTTGAATGTAAAGTGTGACCTATGGGGTCATTCAGAAGGGTCCCCCTGACCCTCTACATGATAAAAATGACTTGGCTTGCCTCATAAGGGCTGGTCCCAGAGAGCCCGTGGGGAGGATGCCAGAGGGGATGATGTCCCCAGACTGCAGGGGGCAGTTTTCTCACAGCACTGGCTGGGTCCTTTGAGCCCACGGGCATCCCTGCAGGTCTACAGGAAATCAGAATCAAGACCCTCTCGGCCCTCTGCACAGAAGTGGGGGTAGAGGGGAGGCTCTGGATTCAATTCCAGATGGACTAATTGTATTGAATTTACCGCCAGCTCCCTCTCTGGGGCCCAGCGAACACAGGCCCCGCCTCCCCATCTCTGCCCGCCTCATCGCCCAGCTCTAGTCGCCCAGTTTGAGGGATGGATCATTTGATTAAGGGTAGATCTTGTGGGATCCTGGTGGAGGGGAGGTTCTGCCGTTCACCCTGGCCTGGATTCCCACAGCCCGTAGGATTCCCAATTCAAGCAGCACAAATGAATGCAATATGATGGCTGCCTTTATTGGGCGAGGTGGGGAGGGGTGCTCCCTGCTCTCATGCTGCTCTTCTTAGCCTCTAACCAATCTGAGCCAAGACTTGCAAGGCTCATGTAGCGTAGGGGCATGTAGTGCCCATCTCATTCGAACAAGTTTTACCAGGAGAGCCAATCCCACCAGCTTGCCTCCAAAGAGCCATTCTAGTGAAGTGGGCCAGAGCAAAAACAGAGGTTTAAGAATGCTTGGAAATTGTTGCAGAGTGGATTTGGTGAACAGGGCACAGAGATTCAATACGTGAAAAAGGCGAACGATTATGGACAATAACAACTAGTGTCTTTCTCTGGTCTGATTATGGCATGAAGGCAGCATTATACGGAGCCTTTCAACTCTAGACCTAATTTTATTCCTCAGTAATAGTTTTTAGAAAAGGGTCGCCTGGGTGGTTCAGCCAGTTAATCCCCCCAACTCTTGGTTTTGGCTCAGGTCATGATCTCAGGGTCATGGGATCGAGCTCTGAGTCAGGAATCCAAATTCAGTGGGGAGTCTGCCTGACATTCTCTCCCTCTCCCTCTGCCCCCTCCCCCTTCTCCCACCCTGTAAAATAAATAAATCCTTAAAAATAGTTTTTAAAAAGTGCAAAAGCATTCTGAAAAATTTTGCTCACGGTTCTTAGTTTTGGATGCTATTTATGCTTCGCAAGGTTATATCTGGTCTTGTTTTTTAAAACAAATTCAAGTGAAAAAAAATCCAAGTAGAGCGAAGGATTTTTGTCACGCATTGGCCGTGGACAGCACTAGCGTTGGGGTGAAGGGCTTCGTGCAATTGAGGTCAGAGCTTGGAAAACCGGTTTGTACATCAGAAGGTGGGCAGAAGTTCAAAGTTCCAAGTTTATAAAGAACGGGGAGGAGCTGGGATTGAGGAATCCAGGGGGCGGGCAAAGGTTCAGAGGTCAGGACTAAAGGAGGTGATGTGAAATCCAGGACAGCTGGTCCTTTCAAATTGAGGTATTACAAAGCACCTGGAACCTTCTTCCTATGCCTGTTGGAATACAAGTTTCCACAGCGCCTTTGGAAACCACTTTGGCAATTACGCAAGATTTTCTATGTGAAGCACAGAACTTCCCTACGACCCAGCAATTCCACTACTAGGTATCTACTCGGGAGAAATGAAAACATATGTGCACAAAGAGACATGTATGTGAATGTTCACGCAGCATTATTCACAATAGCCAAAGGTGGAAACAACCCGGATGTCCATCAGCAGATGAACAAAGGAAACGTGGTATGTCCACACAAAGGGTTAGCATTGGGCAACTAGAAAAAATAAAGCACTGATACATGCTACAGCATGAATGACCTCAACAACATTACGCTCAGTGAAAGAGGCCAGGCGCAAAAGAACACCTATTGTACTCTTCTGCTTGTACAAAATGTCCAGAATAGATAAAATCAGACAAAAGTGGATCAGTGGTTGCCTGGGGCTAGGGGGCAGGAGTAGAAATAGGAAATAAATAGTTGTGAGATTTCTTTTTAGGGTGAGGACAAGGTTCTAAAATCAGAGTGAGGATTGCACAACTTGGTAAATGTATGAAACATAACTGAGATGTACACTTAAATGGGGGAATTTCAAAGGGTGTAAATTACACCCCAATAAAGCTGTTAAAAAACAAAACAAAACAAAACAAAAGCAGAGGAATGAAGAAACTGAATTCACAAAACCTAGAGGGTGAGCCTGATTCTGAGGATGGGAGAGCCTGAGCCAGGGATCCTGGATTTAAGCAGAAAACTCATTTGAGGATTCAGCTCCAAACTGGTCCCAATCCTTTGGCTACAGTGACCGGGGCTGACAGCACCCTTCTGACTGATGGGATGTCCCGAGGTGTTACTGACTTGCGATTTGGGGCAGATAATTTCCCAAACTGGGTGATGAATGGCAGATAGTGTTATTTAAAAAAAAAGGGGGGGGGTGGTAGTAGTTTTTGGGTAAGTTTGGAAACTTGTATTATATACATTTTTGTACTGTAGGACTTCTGAAACTATTTTATAATATCCAACACACTTCCTGAGTACTTTTTCCCCCCCATCTGGAACAACTAAAGTTATACAAGACTAGTGCTTCACACGTGAATATAGTCAGGAGAATTAGAAGGAAAAAAATAAAGACAACTGTACAGGGGATAGCTTTGGGGGAAAAAAGAAACTGGGCAGCTGTCAGAAGTTTAGCTTGCACACAAGCAAATAGTGTTGGATTTTCTGTGGGGTATTTTGCCGCTGCTTCATTCAGCAAACGTCCACTAAGTGACCTCTGTGTGCTAGCCACACCCGAAATGATGGGATACGATGGCTTCTTACTGCCTCAGTTTCCCCAGGGCTAATAGAAATGCAAGACACATAGCAGCACAATGAATGTTTGTGGCTGAACTGATCAGAGTCTAATGGGGGAGACACTTAGGGTCTACTATGGTTCTACTGCTAGAAAAAACTTAGTGGCTTCAAAAATCAGCCACTTGTTACCTCATAGTTTCTGTAGGTCAGAAATCTTGATACATTTCAGCCAAGTTCTCTGCTCCTGGGTATCATGGGGCAGAAATAAAAATGCCAGTGGGCTGTGTGGGTGTTGTTATCTTGAGTGGGGATCCTCTGCCAGGCACATATGGTTGTTGGCAGAATTCAACTCCTTATGTTTGTAGGACAGAAGTTCTCAGCCCCTAGAGGCCACTACAGACCCTGTCGCATGGTCATATCCATAAGCAATTCATGTCATGGCTGTTTGCTTCTTCAGAGCCACTGGGGCAGTCTCTCTTGCTTTATTTGAATAAGGACTGGACCCCTCCCGCTTTTTTTAAAGGGCTCACCTGATTAGATCAGGCCCACCCTTTTAATGAACTCAAAGTCAACTGATTAGGGGATCTATGTGACATCTGAGAAATCCCTTTACTTTTGCCATAGGATGCAATTTGTTCACATGAATCCCACCATCTCCACAAGTCTGGCCCACACTCAAGGGAAGTGGATCTCCAGGGGTGGGGATCTCAGGGGCCAAGTCTTAGAGTTTTGCCTGACAAAACACATTTTAAGTATAATGTTGGAATGAAGGTCCTGTGAGGGGACAGAGAGGGCTTTTAACTGCTGAATGGGTAAGGGGACAGGTAGGAAGGCTTCCCAGAGGGGGTGATTTTTAACAGAGAAAAGTAGTTGAATCAAAATAAAAACAAAGTCAGAAACACACACTTTTCCAAGTTGGATAGCTTTCTCACAGGAACATTTGATACTTGTATAACTAAACACCAGTTTTAGGTTTTAAAAGAGAGCTTTGTACACATTAAAAATACCGAAGCACATACAGGGACAATACATGAAAAATAAGTATGCCTGGCTCCCAGGGAGGGTCGTGGAGGGTCTTGGAGGGGAAGAAAATGTTGATGCATTTAGGGAGGGTACTCTGCCTGTGCAGGTGACGCTCTATGGGCTGCAAGGTGGCAGGCCATTGTCCTCTATTTTTACATACTTTCTGATGTCTGTAAAGCTTCCTATTAATGTTTTCATGTCCCCTTCTCACCCTGAACCCCCAATATCTAAATTCTCTTCCTGTAGGAAATATTGTTAACCATGTCGTGGTTTCACTTCCATGGATATTGTATATAATAACAACAAAAACAGTCATCACATATAACACTGACTCTGTGCCAGGCACTACTCTAGACCTTAACGTACATTAATTCACTTGATTCAGACAACAACCCCATGAGGTCACTTTCATCATCATACCCTATTAGAGATGAGGACAATGAGGCATGGGGGCGTTAAACAACTTACCCAGTCCCACCAGTTAGTAAGTGGCAGGGCTGCCATTTGAACCTAGACTGTCGGGCTCCAAGCACTACAGCAGGCTGTGCTCTAGATGCCTCCGCAATCACAGGTATCTAGTTTCTTTTTCTCATTCAGAAAAGGAAATAAGTAGGAATTCACCAGGAGGAGGGCATTCTATGCGAAGAGAAGAGTGCAGAGTTCAGGACATCACAGCTGAGAACCGGGCCCCTGGGTGATGGGAATAGACAGGAGGGTAGGAAGTTGGTAGGAAATGCCCTCAGATGCCAAGTGCCCTCGTCTGTTTGGGCTGCTATAACAAAACACCCCAGACTGGCTAGCTTATAAACACCAGAGATTTGCTTCTCACAATTCTGGAAGCTGGGAAGTCCAAGATCTAGGCCCCAGCGTGGTTGGATTCTGATGAGAGCGCTCCTCCTGGTCCAGCCTGAGCATTCTTGCTGTGTCCTCGCATCGCAGAAGGTGCAGGAAATCGCTTAGGGGGCCCTTTCATAAGAAGACTAATTCCATTCATGAGGGCTCCAACCTCATGCCCTAAACACATCCCAAAGGACCTTATCATACCATCCCATTGGGTATTAGGATTTCAACATACAAATCTCAGGGGGATTCAAACATTCAGACCACAGCACCACGTTAAGGAGTCTGAAACATGTTCTGAGAACGTTTGGGCACCAATAAGGGGTTTTGAGCAAGAGTGACATTCAGATTTGTACTTCAAAGCATAATGTTAGTAGCTGTACAGAAACATACACAAATCCAAGACGGGGAGACCAGTTGGAAAGCTCCTACAAAAATCCGAGTGAGAAGTGATGCAGATGAACTCTGGCAGGGGCAAGAAGAGGCAGAGCATGGCTAGATCTGATTACTCTTCAAGGGATGGGGCTGAGGGGAGTTAAGAATGAGAGAGAGAGTGAGGTGCAGAGGCCTCGGAGTGACTGGGCGGGTGCCTGACAAGCTCTGGCTTGGGTGTGGGGGTGGGGAGAGTGCCATCCAATGAGATAAACCCGGGAACACAGAGTTCACCATGATAGATTTGAGACTGCTCCGTACAAATGTCGACTACTGAAACCAGGTGTTTAGGAGACAGAGCATGATAGGAGTGTCTTATGAACCATTATTCCCAAAGTGTGGTCTACGGGAACACCTGGCCAGAACCCCTTGGGGGTATGGGTTCAGACACCTTATGAGGCCCCACCAAAAAAGTTAGAATTTCTGGGAATGTGGAGTCATCACTTTTAACAAGTTCCCAGATGACTCCTGTAGATACCAAAAAAAGTGCCCATGAGGGATGTCACGGGCCACGTGAGCCACTGAGGATTAGCTGTGCTTGACCAAAGGGCTGATTAAATTCTAACATAGGTAAGTTCTCACTAGATCGGGACAACTCTATGAGTGGGGGACCCAGTGTTTAGAGCAGCAACCCCCGTTCCGGCAGGCTTCACATTCACACAGGGAGCAGCCATCACCCGACTCTTCCGGCCATGGTGGGTCTGCCTTGGTCCCTCTGATTCGATAGTTCATCCTGGCCTCCTGTACCCGCCACTTAACAAACATGTCACAGTGCTACTTGTAAGGCTCTCAAATGATCCACAACACTGCCTTCCACAAATCCCCTCAGAGACAAGATGTCTTAACTAAACACACTCCAGAGTGCTATGCAATTGACTATTTGGCTCGCCGTGGAAGGCACTGTCCTATGGATCCATGGGAAGAATTCAAGCTCTTTCACGAACATTTTTACTGCAAGGCATCGGAAAATAAACGCCAGGTGTTCCTTGTACATAGTAGGGGCTCAATAAACATCAGCAGAAGTAGGTTGAACCTGACCACGCATGGTGTCAGCACTCATGAGACTGGGGAGGAAGACATTTTACTGGACGTCTAGAGCTATTTCAGAGACTGATAACCCACTGGAAGCAAACTCGGCCAGGGAATTGGAGGACTTGAGGATCGGCTTTGAACATCCATGAGGACCCACCACAGAAGTTCTCAGGAACGACCGCCCCTGCCTTGAAGAGATGACAAGCCTTTCCCAGCCAATCCCGTGGTTTGCTGAGGTCTGTCTAGGTATATTTACCCACATGGGTCAAGACAAAATGTCTATGACTTTAGAACTAGTATTGACTACACAGAAAATCAAAACCAACATATTTTTTTCCTCACTCCAAATACTTTACATGGGTTTCCCTCCACGTCCCTTATTGTTGGGATTTGGCCCCAGAGGCTTTGACTCTCGGGCAGTTGCTCACAACGAATTCACTCTTACCCAAATTGGTCGTTAGTAGCATGGGTAGCTCCGAATTAGCTGGAAGATTTCAGCGTATTTGCCCACCAAACAGAATGGCAGACCCCGTCCCCCAAGGAGTGGATACTCACCCAATAAAAGATTAAGATGTTACCACTTACCTGGTAAGGAATTCTGTGTCTTTGATGGAGGAATCAGTCTCCCCGGGCTCCTGGTTTTTCAAACGCTTTCCCTTTGGGGAACAACTTTTTTTTTTTTTTTTTTTTTTTTCTTTTTTCCAACAAAGGAGGGATTTCTGGGACTTTCTAGAGCTTTTGAAACGGGGAAAGCAGGACCGCCCCGTCCCAGCTTGTCGGGCTTGACTACAGCTCTGGCTGGGCGAAGGAGGGGTTTCCCACCAGCAGTCAGGGATTCCCGCAGCCTGACCAGGCCCGCTCCACACAGCTGATTGGCCCAGGTGTAAGCACCTGACCTCCACCGCAGCCAATCAAACTGGGGAAGTGAAACAAGCCTCCCATTCATTATTTCCTTTATTTTATTCCCAGTCCTGGGGCTCTTGGGTGCTTTCTGGCCCTCCTCAAATGCCTTTTCTCCTTATCAGTTGTGGCATTACCTGGAAGCTGCTGGTAAGCCCCCACCCAGAGGGTCTTCCAGCCGAAAGCAATCCTACCTCTTTTGGGAGATTTGACACAGCTCAAGATTTGCCCACCCCTGCAACCCCCACCACCTCCAACTCAGCTGATTGGACCAGCGAGGAACACCTGTCAAGGGCAGCCAATCCATGGGCTGGCCACCATTGCATAGGCAACGTGGTTGGAGGGTCCCCCCCCCCCCCCCCCCCCCGCAGGGGATGGTACCCTCTCTCCGTTGCGGCTGCCAGAAGGGTCCAGAGAGGAGCTTTCTCTCCTCCTGCCTCTTCCTCCTCCCTTCTCTTTCTCCTGGTCTTCCTTCCCATTATGGTTTTCACTGTTACTTAACGAGCACTTTCTATCCCTGAACATCACATCCTCGCATCCTCACAACAGCCTTGTCAGGTGGGTACTGTTATCATTCCCATTGTTTTCAGGTGTGAAACTTAAGAGACTAAGTAACTGGCCCAAGGTCTCGCAGTTCTGTGTGGTGGGGTCTGACCTAGAACTCTCACTGTTGGAAAGGGGAACCCTCCTACACTGTTCGTGGGAATGCAAGCTGGTGCAACCACTCTGGAAAACAGCATGGAGGTTCCTCAAAAAGTTGAAAATAGAGCTACCCTATGACCCAGCACTCGCACTACTGGGTATTTACCCTAAAGATACAAACGTAGTGATCTGAAGGGGCATGTGCACCCGAATGTTTATAGCAGCAATGTCTACAATAGCCAAACTGGAAAGAACCTAGATGTCCATCAACAGATGAATGGATAAAGAAGATGTGGTATATATATATACAATGGAATATTATGTAGCCATCAAAAGAAATGAAATCTTGCCATTTGCAACAACATGGATGGAAGGAGAGGGTATTATGCTGAGCGAAATAAGTCAATCAGAGAAAGAAAATTATCATATGATCTCCCTGATATGAGGAAGTTGAGAGGCAACATGGGGGGCTTGGGGGGTAGGAAGGAAATAAATGAAACAAGATGGGATCGGGAGGGAGACAAACCATAAGAAACTCTTAATTACACAAAACAAACAGGGTTGCCCGGGGGGAGGGGGGTAGGGAGAGGGTGGTTGGGTTATGGACATTGGGGAAGGTATGTGCTATGGTGAGTGCTGTGATATGTGTAAACCTGGAGATTCACAGACCTGGGGCTAATAATACATTATATGTTCATTAAAAAAAAATAAAAAATTAAGAACCCTCACTGTTGGGCTCCCAAGGCCATGCATTCTTGTGCCTCTCTTGGAGTCAGATCCTATCAGAGCTTAAAGGGACTACAGAAGTCGTCTCATCCACTAATTGCCACGCTTGGGATTTCGCAAACCAGTGAAAATAAATAAGCAGGGGGGACGGACACGGGATTGCCAGCTTCTGATTTCAAAAGATAGGACAAGAGGGGTATAAAAACAAAGTACAAACCTTACCATCCCTGAAGAAAGACCATTTAACCCCAGGGGATAGGACATAGCCTCAGGATAACATAAGGTCGTTTGAACCAAAAGAAACCAGGCCCTATGAGAAGCTCTCCATGTTGACTTATTTTTCCAATTTGGCTGCACAGCAATTCAAATGAGGCCCTGGACCAACATGGCTATGAGATTGGGATATGTCATTGGTTCTTTTCCAATTTCCAGACCTGCCCGTGAGGGAACAGAGGCCTAGAGAAGGTGAGTGACTTTGCTGAGGTCCCATAAGGAGTCCCAAGCAGATCTAGAACTTGGTTTTAGGTGTGTTTTGATTCCTGTGCCTGACTAGTGTTGTCTCCTGGAGCAGGGATGTGTGTGTGTGTGTGTGTGTGTGTGTGTGCGTGCATGTGCGTGTGCACGTTTCACTTCCAAACAGAGCTTCATGAAAGTGTGATTTCTGAGCCATCAATGGCAATGATTGGAAGCTCTGGCCTTGGGCCTGGGATGCTGACCTTGAGAATTCTAGCATCTTCTGCTATGGACCTGTTTCAGTCTTCACAATGACCATGGGAAGCAGAGAATTCTGCCCTCGACATAAAGAGGGAGCAGCTGAGGTCAGAGGGTTTGGGTGTCACTGGTAGACAGGCCTCCCAGAGGTTCCAGTGTCACCTACTCCAAGGGTGGAATTTGGCTGTCCTGAGAATGGACTGTGAGACCTGCCTCAGGGTCAGGGATGGAGAGAGCGTCCACTCATTTCCAACTGGTTATTTCTTTTCCTCTCTTTTTTTAGGAAGAAAGGCTCTTTCAGGTGGTGAGCTGATTCATTCAATATGTATTTACTATCAAATACCTACATAATAGATATATTTCCCTTTTTTTCCTTCCGGCCCCAGAAGGGCCAGATCTGCCCACCCTGTACCCCCACTCCTCTCTTCTCTGCTCCAGTTTAGCTGAGTGGAACATGAAACTCATGCAACCGGCTTGGACCAATCAGATTCCTTTTGAACCAAGAGCTACAAAAGGGAGTTCCAGTTAATAACAGATGCTTGAGCTCAAAGATCATGTGTCCTTGGCTCACATCTCCTTGGAACTAGAACAACCATTTTGGACCATGGGCAAAATGAGAAGGCAGAGGAGGCAGAAAGGAGGTGGAGTACAAGAGGAAAGATGAGAAGTGTGAGGTGAGAACAAGGAAGAAAGAGAGTCTCGAATCTCCACTCCCCAGGAGACTCTGGATACCTTTTAGAAGCCCCACTTTTATCTTGAGCTAGTTTGAGTGGATTTCTCTTCTGTGCAACAAAAAGATCCTTAACCAGGACAGCTTGCTCTGAGCTCTACGCTGGGGTGCAGAGATCTGGGGACCAGAGCTTGTCCAGAAGCCTACGTACCAGCACAGGGAAGAAGACAGCTCTCCCTGGATGTCCACACTCCCAAGTCCATGCACCGTTGTGTGAACCTAATACCTTTTCATAATGAAAACAGAGGCTCTAAGACTTCCTCCCAAATATCTAAGCCAAAAACAGGTCATGGCTCCAGGTTTGAAAGAAACTGGAAACCAGATAAAGCCTAGTATTGCCGCTTTGCATTTATCACAATGGATGGCTCTTCCTGGCATCTCTGCGCAAAGAGAGATTCTTGTTGAGCTCCACAGGGGCAGATGGGTGAGAAGCAATAGGAACAAGGGTGCTGTGCACCTGCCTCTCGGGAGGCTGCTTGCTCCTGAAGCAGGCACAAGACTGGTGCTTGAGGGTGTGCTCTGCTGGTCTAATTATCTTCTGAATTTTCTGATGGTGGTTCATGTTAGTGCCTAGTGTAACACAAAGGCAAAATGGCACTTCCCCTGTGGTGGAACCAGTCCTGACAACAACTGGTGACAATTCTCCAATCTGAAGTGAAGGGCTGGGCTTACGATGCAGAACGTGGTAAGAGGTTGGTCATCACCCATCTCCAGGCTACCCAGGGGAGACTGGCATTGTTTTATGTGGACACATGGCTGTAGAATTTGAAAATAACGAAGGATTATTCATTTTCTATGTCAGTGTGTTGTCATGAGAGTGGCACTGGGGTCTGGGGAGACTGTGCTCCCCTTGGAGACATCAGAGTCTGGTGGTGCTCACATCGGCACAAGTCAGATCTGTTAAACTGTTTGTGTTTCTCCAGTGGAGGGCATTCATGAAGGTCAAGTTCTATTATTAATGCACCTGCTGGTTTTCTACTCTGGAGTCAAGCAATCACCAACTGTTTATTGAATGCCCGTCTCTACAGTAGGGACAGGAAATACAACCATTAATAAGACATAGAAGGTCACTTCCCACTTTTCGTGAAAATCACAGTCTAGGGCAGAGCTTGAAAACTGGTGGTTTGGGTAGTGGGGGAGAGCCATCGCACCCTATAGACTTGCTCTATTTGGCCCTCAGGATGCTCTGGAAACCAGGAAGATCTGGCCACAGACGACACTGGGCCCATCTAATGGCTGTAGTCAGCTGGTACTGAATAATGGTTGCCTCCTCTAGCTAGGAAAGCAAAGGGACATCCCTGGGGTCCTCACCAAGACCAACTGTCACATCATAGGCATCACCATGCGGTCCTCCTTAAATTATGGTAGAAAACTATTCCTTTATTTCCTTGTCTTATGAAAAGTAGTAAACAAAATAGATACCAAGCAGACCATATTTATCAAGAAAAATGGCCGAGATCACATTTCTTTGTGAAGCTAAAGGCTATCTTTTTACATTTATTTTTGTATATTTATAAATATTGATTATCATAAGTATATGTAATCAGGAAACATGTCTATGCCAACTTCTCTGATGCCTGGACTACTTCACTCATTCCCATCACATCTTTGGCCCCTGTGGACATGTGAGTTTTTGATCTTTGGTCCAGTGACCTTAAAACTTTTCCCTGTAACTGGTCCCCTTGCTGGTCCCATCTTAGATAGTTGGGACACACAAAAGAACCTTTTAAAAATAGTTTCATTTAATGACTGCATAAAGGTTGGGGTCAATGCAGGCATCTCCCATATTGTTCTAGTTTAAAACTGAGTGCCATAGCTGGTTTTGGGGCTAATTTAAGATTCACGCTTATCTCTTTTCATGTCTTCTCCTTCCTGTGGTCTGCTAAAATTTCAACTTTACTATTTGCTTATGGTATTTCTTCTTTGATTGGGCTTAGGGCAGAATCCTTTTTTTCCCCCCTTCTGGTGCTATTTCATTCATAGCTTTATCTTGCAGGGTGGATTATTTATAGACCGATGCAACGTTGAGAAACTCCCGTCCCCACCTGCCACTCTTGGGCATAAAATGGATTCTTTCACCTTCCAAATGACCTGCCATTTATTGATTTCTGAATTGTTCTTTAGGACAAGCTAGATCAGCCATGCAAGGATCCTTAGGAATATTTAGAACTGGGAACAAAGAGCCACCTGTTAGTAGAACCAGGAATCAGAACAACAGAGACAAGTGGGCCATGGAAGCTCATATAATCTCATTGTCTGTCTTAGAGATGGGGACACTCAGGTGTAGAGAGGAGCAAAGGGGGTGAAGTCACTTCAGTGCCATGGCCATTATAAGAGGAAGGTATAGATGGGGATTCTTCTAGGCACAGTTACTTCCTTGACAAGGAGCTAATATCAGTTTGGGCAAAAGCGAATATAAATTAAGAAAAATGTAATGGAGAAAAAACATTTTGGTCTTTGCATAGGTAAGTGTGCAAAGAGAAAAGGAGGGACCTTCACCCAGTTGGCTGGCTGGAGGTTTAAAAGATTTAGCTCCATACTTCCAGGAGCCCCCGTAAAAAAATTTAATTTTCATGTACCTAGGAATTAATGTGCTATAAAGGTAACAACTGCCATTTCCCCACAGAAGAGTCTGGAAGCTCTGCACACAACTGGCCCTCCTTCCCTGTAACTGTTTCTGCCCATCTATTATTTGGAGATAAACTAGATTGATCTTGATTTCAAAGCAGCTTTGCAATCTTTGTAGGTTGTAGAAGCGGGAGGCAAGCCCAGTGCCCACACACCCATTTCAGTACAAACATTTCAGTACAAACACCTGGTCAGTTGTCTAGACAATCAGCACATATGGATGGAGGACCTACTGTGTGTCTGACCTGTGGAAAGCCCTATAGATTCAGGGGTGAACCAGACAGATTCAGTCCTTAACACACTTAGAGCTGGCCACCAAACAGAAGTCAAAGGATTCTGTTATCTGATGACTATCTGCCCTTTTATCTCCAACCAGCTTTATCCCGTCAGTCAAAGGACTCTAATGTGCCTAGAAATCTTTTTTTTCCTCCACTGAAGACAACCACCCCAACTTTCCTCCACAACATTTAGATCTCCAGGGATGTCAGAAAATATTCCTATGGCCAAAACAAATTTTTAAAAAAATCTTTTAAAAAAGATTTATAGATTTATTTGAGAGAGAGAGAGAGAGAGAGAGAGAGAGAGAGAATGCAAGCCATGGGAGGGGCAGAGGAAGAGGGAGAGAAGCAGAAGTTTCCCCACTAAGTGGTGAGACCAACGCAGGGCTCCATCCCAGGATCCTGAGATCATGACCTGAGCCAAAATCAAGAGTTGGTCGCTTAACTGACTGAATCACCCAGGAGCCCCTCCAAACGACTTTAATGTACATTCAGTGTAATTCCTAAAGTAAAGCTGCTTCCTGTAGACTTTTAGGAGGGGAGGCATTTCCCACCAAATTAAATAAACAAAGGGCTGAGGAACCATAATGGCAGAATAAGGTTGGAGATCTCTTATTTCTATCGTTTTTGGCAAATGCATGAATGGCCAATCACAAACACTGGTGATTGCTAATGGTCTTTTTGGCCTTTGTCTACAGTGATGTTGCTGAAAGACCATGTTCCCCTGGGCTGCTGCCCCCAGCTTGTCGGTGGCCGATAAAGCCACTGCAAGGGACACCACACAAGCTTCTCTTGTATGAAGCTCCGGCAGGTACTGATTTGCTGTGTAACCTCTGTGCCCCATTCATTTGCTCCTTGGAAAGGGGACTTTCATTCTTGGGGTAAAAACAGCAAAACTGCCCTTGTCAATGACAACAAGCAGGTCAGAGACCAACCCCAGAAATCTCAGAGAGGTGTTTGATGATATACCCTCCATGGTTATACCTACAGCTATTAACAACTTGTTCTTTGAAATAAACATAACCCCTAAAAAGAGGTAAGGAACTCACTGTGGCAGGATTGGGGGCAGGGGAAGGTGGTCTCGCCCATCAGGTTTATTCAAAGATGCAACATCTTGGTCTGTCGGTTCTGGGCTGGTTTGTGACTCAGTGCTTATGGACAGGTAATTGACTGCTAATAATGACCTGTCATTATAGCAGAAGCTTAGTTAAAAGCTTCAGGAAGCAGGAGGGGTTTCTGCCAGATGAGTCCATTTAGACAAGAGATGGCAGTTTTCATCTAATTTTAGGGGATTACCTGTTCGTGAAAATATGGACTCCACTGCACCGATCTTTCTAGAGCCCTTGAGTACCGGATTACTATTTCTAAAGTGCTTCACTCTAAATTGCCTTTGTCTCCTTCAGATCATATCTATTCTGAGATTTTCAAGGATGTTGATGGTGGAAAGTACCATCTGTTGAAAGTTTCAAAGGGGCCACATACATGGGTCAGCTTATCTTACAAATTCTTCTTCCTTTGGCTTGAAGCAGAAGGAAATGAAGAATGAAATTTTGAGATATTCCTCAGGGGACACTCCTCCCCTTCAAGAGGCAGCTAAATACTCTGGGCGGGGGCCCCATGGCCATGTGGGGCTCAGCTGTGAACCCACATTAGGTATGTGTGCTTGGGTGATGGAGGGGTATTTAAGCCCCCAGATCTCTGTTCAGGTTCACTGCTCTTTGCCTTTATGCCTGTGTGGCTGTGGTCAGAGGCTGCCTTTAAGTCAGTGCTCCTATATGCCAGGCACTAGTTCATAGCCATACACTGTCACATTTAGTTTTTACAAGAACTCAGCAGAGTACTCATTAGTGTCCCCATTATACAGAGGAGCACATTGAGGCTCAGAGAGGTGCCCTGATTTCTCCAAGCTTCCTCAACTGCAAAGAGGCAGCACCAGGACTCGAACCAGGCCTAGCTGGCTCCAATACCCTCGCCCCTCATTACTCTCCTGCATTTTCTTATTCTCAGAAGCTTGGGTTTGGCATTTAAGCAAGAGGCTGGCCCCATGGCTGTCACCTCTGGTTGCATGTGAGAATCATATGAGGAAGCTTTTTGAAAAACACCAATCAGAATTTTGGAGATGATGCCCAGGCATTGGTAATTTTAAACGGCTCCCCTGGGTGAGGCCAGTGTTTGGCCCAGCCCGTGAGCCACTGAGCGAGCCCAGTGGTTGTGAGATAGTGTTTGGCTTTGAGTTGCCAACCAGCTCAGGTGGATAGTGGTGAGACACTGGGGCATTTGGGAATCCTACGCCCAGGGGAGGGGTTTCAGGTCATCAATCCATGCAACTCAGATAAACTTGCCCATTGAGCACCAGCTGGGCCTGGGCTGTTCCCGTGAGCACTTTGAGGCTGGGTTTCCCCAGTGGAGAAACAGAAGTTGTACTCTCTCCCTCCTTCCAAGGCCAATATTACAAATTGATAACCAGGAATTGGCTCTGACCCACTGACATGTTGAGTCTCACTGGCATGGAATTGAACATGGTTTTGAGTTAGTTACCAAGACAGCTTCTCTTGGAAAACCACAGACCTGCCTTTGAGCCTCAGTTTTGTCATTTCTATAATGGGGTCTTTGGTCCTGATGGACACAGATAGCTGGGACAGAACCTGAGCTTCTTCCCTTTTGGTGGGGCATGGTTGTCCTGGTTTACCCCTGGCCCCACCAGCCATGCTGCCTCACCTCACGCCAGCTGGTGTCATTAGTTTTCATTCCTGGAGTGGCCCAGGGGTGAACTGGTGACACCCTACTGAGCACTACATTAGATCATGTGTTTTAATTTTTGAAAAGATTTATTTATTTAAGAGAGGGAGAGGAGAGAGGGGTAGAGGGAGAGAATCTTCAAGCAGACTCCCTGCAGAACCCCTTGTGGGGCTCGATCTTATGACCCATGAGATCATGACCTGAGCCAAAACCAAGAGCAGGTCACTTTAACAGTCTGCCCCAGCCAGGCGCCCCTGGAACATATCTTTTTAAAAGGATAAGCATTGCTTGGCACATGGATAATAGTTTATAAGGAGAAATTCTTATTATGTGTATCTTACCATTACTATCACCCTTTCTTGCCTCACTGCCTTCCTTGGAACGCTAATGTCCAGTTTTGCACGGAGGCATTCCCAGGACTCGCCTCCAGTGTTCATAGTGGGAGGAGGGAATCCCCTTAGAACATGTCCCTGGTTGTCTCAGACCCCGCTGCCACACACCAACTGCCAGTTTCCACCAGAAAACACAAGGCGCAGTTTCCCCGGCAAGCCCCGAGGTCCTGCTTCAGTTTGGCACATTGGGCAGCGCAAACCGACACCGCCAGGTGCCGGGAGGGGAGGCAGCGGTGCGGGGGGCTGAGCTGGGATCCAGGCCCCGAGAGGGGGTCCCAGCCCTCCTCCCCTCCAGCTCTTGGGGCAGGGCCTTGCCGCTTGCAGGGTGGCCTCTGCTGGCCAACCCAGAATCTCTTCCCAAGTGGTAAGTTAACAGGATGTTAGAGGATGGCCTTCCAGAAAGAGACGCTACCTGCTTGAGAAACTCTCCTGCCACTTCCTGAGCAAAAAGCATTCTGAACTGTTTATATTCTCAAGGGTAAATTACATTTTAGGGGCACCAAAGGAGGAATTCAGATTGTCAGCTTTCAACCAAGTCCTAGAAATTCTAGCCAAGGGTGCTCAGACAAATGGTGGCATGAAGAAAGAAAGGAAAAGGAAGGAAGGAGGGAAGAAAGGATTGGGGAAGGAAGGGAGAGAGGGAAGGGAAAGAAAGAGAGGAAGAAAGAGAGAAAGAAAGACGAAAAGAAAAGAAAGTGAGGAAGGAAAGAAGGAAGAAAGGTAGGAAGGGAGGGAGGGAAAAGGGAGGGAAGGAGGAAGGGAGGAAGGAGAGAGAAAAAAGAAAACAAGAAATAAAAAATAAAATAGAGAAAGAGACCAAGAGAGAGGGAGAGGCCCCTTGAATGTTCTGAGGGCGAGGACGGAGAAGGGACTACAGTGTCAGGCTGCTTGTGTACCCCAGGGGGGAAACGAGGGATGAGAAGGATTCCACATAGGCATTAATTTTCTTCCTAATCCCTGGGTGGATTACACCTGCACTGCCCTCCGTCGGTAATTACCTGCCCTGTGGTTAAACATCATCAGTGAAGGGCCTTGCTGTTCAGCTGGGGCTGGAGCTTGAGGACCAGGTAGGGTGGGCTTCGATGCCTGGAACCTGAGAATCACTCCCCGTAACTCCCCCCACCAGCTGACTCACTGAGATCTCCACACAGGCTGCTGTTAACCTATGGAAGGCCTTGGCCAGAAAGGAAGGAACACTGAGCACATAACGCTACACAGTTGCTATAGTGGTGCTTTATTTGTAGCCAACCCGCCAACAGATACTTCCTGAGCGCCTTTGTACAAGGCTCAGTGCGCACACACTGCGCAGAGCTTAGTATCTTTACGGGATATTAGATTTGTGCCAAGACTAAGTTGCATAAATAGAAATGCCCCAAATCCTCTACAGGGGCTTAATTCGATTCCTCCCATTCTAGAGAGTGCAAAGTTTCACAAGGAGAATGGCACACCGGTAACTGTTTCTCATGGTGAGGAAGAGAAGGCGAATCATGGTCTCTGTGATCCGAGGGCACCCCCCCCCGCCCCATAATTTGTCAATGCCGCCGCGCTTTGATGAACACTGACTTGATGATAGGTCCGGAGTTGATTGCCGCGGGGCAGAAGAGTAATAGGGCTGATGAGTTGAAACCCACGGGGCCTTACATTTTTATATTCGTAATATATTTAATGTAAATGGACATTCAGATTTATGTTTATCTATTTGCATTTCAATTTACAACCAGAACACTTGCTGGATAAAGTAATATTTCTGGAGAGCAGAGAAGTGTGAACAAAACAGAAATAATGGGAGAAGGAATGCTTTATAAGGATGCAGGGGGTGGGGGAGCGCCGGGTTAGGAGGAGGGGAGGCTGTAGAAGGGGGAGGTGTTACTGGAGTGAGCCAGGGGGCATTCTGGCTGAGGGAGAGCTGGGGAGAGGTGAGGTGGCTTCAAGAGAACCAGGCCTCTCCCCACCAGACATTTTTCACACCCAGGACATAGAATAACATGGATGCTGGCTGAGGTTTATTTAGAAATCAGTGTTCAACAAGCACCTAATGGGAACGGGCTCATCTGAGGCTAATGGCAAAGCCCCCACGAGGAAGACAGTCTCATGATCCCCTAACAGGAGAAACTGCCCCACTTGGTGGGGGGCGGGGGTCAGTGTCTGGTCACCCCCGGGGCCGAAGAGTGGCAGGAGCAGAACCCAAGACAGCAGGATCTTGGAGTCTGGAGGCCAGAGACACAGGAGCTGCCCGAGGATACAGAGCTTGTAAAAGGTGGGGCTGAGGGTGGTCACCAAAGAACCGGGTGGTCCTGGTTCCCTCCACCAGGCACCTCCTCGCCTGCTTCTGTGCCCAAGCTGTCACCAGGGATGCCCTTGGATTCTCCCCAACCCAAGAATATTTGCCCTCCATCACCACTCAGCGCCAACAACTCCTCCTCCCTCAGACCTCTCCAGCCTCACCCTGTTCATCCGGACTTGGATGTGGGGAGAACATCACCGACAAGCCACAGTCATCTCTCTCTTCTGCTGTCGTCACGGAGTCGGGACTGAAGACTTTAGGGCAAAGAGAGTGGGCTGGTCTGTCGTCCCAGTGCTGAACCCACCACTGGCTGACACTCAGTCTGTGGATACATTAAGGATTGCATTCTCTTTTCTCTTTTGCTATCTTAAAATGAGAGGAAGGAAACTCAGGCTGTTCCATGTTTTGGTGGCTGCTAATGAACTAATTAAAAAAAAAAAGGTCCAAAAACTTCCCTAGCCTAAATTAGACATCCCTTCAAGCAGGAAGAATAAGTTGTACCCACTGTTGACTCTGGCACAGGGGAAAAAACAAAATAGGGTAAAAAAAAAAAAAGAAAAAAAAGAAAAGAAAAGAAATGTATCCACTCTGTTGCAGTCTTGTAAAAACATACCAGTATTTTTCCAGCCTCAGGAGATTTGCATTTTCTGATCTTTGTATCTAGAACCTTTATACCCAGCTCTCTATCTGGCTGGCTTCTGGATCTTTAGGCATAAGGTCAAATGTCCCTGTTCCATTCACTTTGGCATTACTCTCTTTTCCCTTGTTTGCTAGCATTTATCCCTCTCTGAAAACTTTAATGTTTTCCTTGTTGATTGTATGACTTCCCATCAAATACACATCCCACGAGGGTGGAGGACTGCTGTGTCATTTTCCACCTCTGTACGCCTGGATCCTGGACAGTGTCTGGCGCTGTTAGGCGCTAAGCCAGTATGTGTGGAATGAGAGGAGCGTAAATGGAACCTTGAACTAAATAAATAGCAGAAGGGACTTCCATTTCTCATCTGAAGACTCTTCTACAGCAAAACGTCTAGAAATTTTGGACAAAATAAATCCCTTCTCAGATGCTTCATTGACCTTGTAAAAACCTAGGCAAATCTCCAAGGACCAAAAATGAAGAAGGAGCTGCAAACCAGAGCCATAAATGGGGATGGAGGCCATGGCTGTTAAGGATGTTGGCAATCTAGCCCATACCCAGAAGGCTTGGTTTTTAGTGGAGACAGGAGATGGCCATTGGACCTGTCCGAGGTGGGAAGATGGAACTGAGGCCACCACCCACCTGGGATTCCTGTAGGGTTATGGATCATGGTAGGAAAGCTTACCTATCATCAAAGGGAGGTGGCAAGTGCATGGTCTGTCCTATCCTAGATACAAAAGAGTTGCCCAGAGAATTCCTACCAATGGTTTGTCTGCTTGTAAGTTCAGGGTTCAAGTTCACATAACCCATGTGGTCCAGGAAACCTCAAGATGAGAAAGGAATGCAAAGCAGTCTGTGTGCTGTCCTATGTCTGAACCACAGGTGTGCATAAGGGGAGCCTCTGAAGCCTCCTCCCTAAGCTTGGTCTTGTATTTGAGAAAGGACTTTGCCTCCAGGGACTTAAACCTACGTTCCACTGGCCAGAACCACTTCTCAGGCACCTCCCCTCTCCCAGCTGCAAGGAGACTCATGGGCTGAGTATTTTTAGCTGGGCACAGTGCTGAGGGAATATTCTGGAGTCTGCTCGCAAGAAAGAAGAGGCCATGGGCACTGGATCAGAAGCGTGTTTATCAAACATGAGGTATAAAGATCAGAAAGACAGAAACTGAAATGACATGATAATGTGATTAGCCACATAGAAAAACCTCAAAGACGCCACTGAAAAATTATTAGAATTAATAAGTGAGTCCAGCATGTATGCTCTAACAAGACTGATAGATAAAAATTGATTGCATTCCTATAGCCCGGCTGCCATTTGTGACAGCAACAGAAACACCGAGGTATTGAGGAATAAATGAAACCATACGTATGCTAGCCAGTTATGGATAAAATTATAAAACCATCCAGAGACACACACTGAGTCTTCAATGGAGAGACTGATCATACTCGTGGGTGGGAAAAGTCAACAGCATGAAGACAGAAGGAGCTAGATTGTAACCCCCAACAATTCCACTCCAACGCCATACCTTGGAAAACTCTTACCTAAGTGCGTCCTGTCGACAATGAAAGGCTTTCCCCAGCAGCATTCTCTTAACAGTGAAAAGTAAGAAACAGTTGAGTTTCCATCAACAAGAGAATATACGTCCACTTGGGATGGTCATCCAGTGAAATAATCTACAACAGGGGATACTGTACAATAGGAAATGCAGCAAACCTGTCCACAGGCTGCGTTCTAGAACAGTGTCCCACTAAAGAGCAAGTCACTCAGAGAACCATGCAGTTTGAAACCGCTTACATATTTGAGATGCGCAGAATGGAATTAAATGTTGTTTAGACACAATCCTACGTGGTGGGATGACAAAGAAAGGCTGAAGATGGTAAGGTTCAAGCTTCTTCTGGGGTGGGTGGAAAAGAGATGGCTGGCCCAGACTGGTGAGGGTTGTAGACGGAGCTTCCGTGTGTCCCTCGTGATTTAGATCTTAATTTGAGCTGTGGCTTCGTGGATGGTTACTGCAGTATTCTTTATGCCCTGCCCCCCCCTTTTTGTACATATGAGATATTTAAAAATTGAAAAACTTAGGGGAGCTTGTTTTGATTCATGTAATTAACTCACAAACTATCTCCATTTTACAATGTTTTGTTTTGTCTTGTTTTAAACATTTTATTTATTTATTTTGAGAGAGACAGAGACGGGGGAGGAGCGGAGCATGAGCAGGGGGAAGGGCAGAGGGAGAAGCAGGCTCCCCACTAAGCAGGGCTTGATCCCAGGGTCCTGGGACTTGAACCAGAGGCAGACGCTTAACCAACTGGGACACGTAGGTGCCCCCAGTTTAAAGGATTTGTAAAGATGATCTACTCCAACCCATCCTCCTAATAGATGTTGCCACTCAGGCCAGGAACGATTAACTGAGATTTTCATGGAAATGTGACCAGTTAATGGCAAAGTCAAGACTAGAACTCAGACCTCTCCTTATATAGAACCATTTTATAAGTGAAAGCTGCAATTTACTAGTTTGGTAGGGTCGGACTTCTGTTTACTGAACTTCTTAAGACAGGAGATAGGGTATTCCAAGTATCGACAGGAAACAGGCCCAAGGTAGCTTGCATCGAGAAGGTCAAGGGAAAAAACCCTGCATCATCACACTCTTTCCTTTGGGGTATATTCCACAGGGCAGAGATCCTGGTGCAGGAGAAAGTCACTTGGGGTTTAAAACTCACGCCTAACCCGAGATTCTCTGTCTGGGATTCGGAGAGTGGATCTGAGGCTGGATTTGGTCCCTGGCTCTCCCTCTGTGAAGTCAGCAAGTTCCTAACATCTCAGAGCCTTGCGTCCCTCAGGTACACAGGAAGAGGACAGGACGGGATGCATTTGAAGGTAAGTACCAGATCCAAGGGGGAGTTTAATCTCAGGAAGAAACCCTCAAGCCTTCACCCTTTCAAGGGGTGGGATGTTATAGTAGGAAAGATGCTTCTTGGAAAAAAAAAAATTCCCCAAAGTTGATTTGCCGAAGCTGGTAAATACCCTTCACATCTGTTCACGTAGGAATGTGGGGCCTGATTTTTCTAGGAAAGTCTATTTAAACCCTGACACAGATTGCATTTCTTTTTAAAGAAACAAGAGTGATAAAGTATCTTAGTATAAAATCAATAGAAAGCAGTTTAGTGGCCTCTGAAGTCTCCCAGACAGCCTTTTCCTTTTAGTTCTCGCTGCAGGAAAGATCAAATGAGAAGTTACCAGCTTCCTTGTGTGTTTTCATTATTCGTTACGTAAATCACCGGAAAACATTCAGGAAACCATTTAGAATGGGGGAGGGCTCTTTTCTGCTTCTGGCACCTCTCACCCCCATAAAGGATAAAAAAATAAATAAATAAAAGGGCCTACACATTAAACGAGTTGACAGGACTGAGGACCTTATGGTTCTTTTTCTTAAGCACATGTTATTATTTCTTAAGCTTTGGAAGAAAAGGGAAAAAAAAAAGAGAGAGAGAAGTTTGCTTCCATTTTCTCTCTGGAAGCTTTTCTCCTCATGTGTCATGCTGCCAGAATGGAACGTGGGGATGAGTTTGCTGAAAATGATCGGCTATTGACAATTATATGACAATTATAGTGTTTGGAAGAAGAGGTTCAGGGTTGGGGGGAAGTGGAGAGAATGTGCTTTGCTGCCTTCTGTGCTGGGCGAGAACAGAGAACCGATCGTCCAGTTTGGTAGTGAGAACATGTTTTATGTCATTGACATTTTATATTTTTGCTTGGGAGCATAGGAAAGTGCACAGCATACGAATCACCATCAGAATAATATCAGCCAGCCCCTTGTGGTGCTTAGTTACAAAGTAAACCAAATATCTCTGGGTCCCCCAAGTTTTAGGCAGCTGGCGGGTTCACACTTCCCCTGCCTCAGTGGACCAAAGTGGGGCTGTGTGATGACTTGCCTTGGCCCATGAATACGAGTGGAAATATCCTATACCATTCCTGGTGGAAGATTCAAAAGCCAGCGTGACTTGCCACCTTCCCTTTCCTTTCCTCTGATGGGACATCCCGGTGGATGCTTCTGTAGCTTAGTTTCCTGAGCAGCTTTGTTGAGCGGAGAGCCCTGTCTACCTGGACAGGCACGAAGTATGAGTGAACAATATAACTTTTTTTTTTCTCTTAAGCCACTGAGAGCTTGTCCCTTTTGTTCTGTAGCATATCCTGGCCTATACTGACAGATACACACTTATTAAACTCCTGCTGTGGATCGGGTAATAACACCACAATGGCATCTGGATCATGTCACTGGATTCTTACAGCCTCGTCAAGTGGACATGATAATTACCCTCCTTTACTGATACAGCAGCATGGCCACCAAGCCATTAAGTAATTTGCCCAAGGTCATTGCATGGTAGTGCTAGGATTCTAACTCAGGCCATCTGTCCTCAGAGTAGGCAATGAAAAACCACAACATTCTACAGGCCGTTTAGGGAAGCAGGAGTGCTTTAAAGAACATTCTTTAAAGATTTTATTTATTTATTTGATAGAGATCACAAGTAGGCAGAGAGGCAGGCAGAGAGAGAGGGGGAAGCAGGCTCCTTGCTGAGCAGAGAGCCTGACGCAGGACTCGATCCCAGGACCCTGGGACCATGACCTGAGCCGAAGGCAGAGGCTTTAACCCACTGAGCCACCCAGGCGCCCCCAAAGAACATTCTTTAAAACCAACTTTTGACCACCTACCCTCCTACCTTTCCCATGCCCTCCCCCCTTAAGAAAGGCAGTATGTCAGTGACCGTGGAACCATGTCCAGGAATGGCCAGGCAAAGCTGTCTTGCCCCTGAAGAACTGCCTGAGCTTCTTCCCAGGGGCAACTTGGAAAAGAAATAACAAGATCATAAGAAATATCTCAGGGCATTTCATGGCGGAAAACATCTGACATCAATGATTGGTTTGGTCCAATATTTACTGCATCAGGTCCTTTGCTAATGGACACAATGTTCATGAATGCTCAGTCCCTGCGTATGGGAGGTAGATTGTACATGAACGTGCTAAGCACTGTGGGAGGGGTACTCGCTGGGCGAACAGGGGACCCCTTGAACAGCGTGGGTGTCTGGAAAGGCTGGATCGGGCATTGCAGGACAAGGGATGTCCTCTGAGCATCCTTAGATCCTCCACAATCCCTTGACATGGATATGATTCAGAGGGGTTTATCTAAACTCTTTCTGAAGCTCGTTGAATTTTTAGCCCATACTACCTCTTGCATAAAGACAAGTTGTTTAAAATAGGGCCTCCTTTAATTAATCCTAGAACACTCTTTTATGTTCCCAGGCAAGAAGGGAAATACTGGTATTTTTGAATTTCATATAAAAGGCTTATAATTTCTCTCTTGTGTATCTTTATGATTTTTTGTGCATTTGGATCCTACCCACTCATATTCTTAGTCACGGGATGAAAGGGAACTCACTCTATCCCCCTTTCATATTTGTGAGTTGTTTCTTGAAGAGGGGACCAAGAAACCATAAAAACAAACCCAAAGCCGCCAAACCTCAAAGGGGGTAATTTGTGGTTTGTCCACACCATAGTTGTTGGAATATGAGAAACCCTAAGAAAATCTACAAGAAAAAAAAAAAGCCCGAACCTTCTACTCAGAAATCTCTTTTCAAAGCATTTTCCAAATCAAAGGAAGATTGCAGTGTTAGTTTCCCCAAATTACTCTCTTGATAATGAGATTTTCTTTAAACTTCTGATTTCAATTGGTATTATGTAAAAGGATAAGAGCTCTCTTCTCCTAACCTTTGAAAAGGCTGTTTCAGAATTGGTTGGAAAAAAAATATGCATTTCCCAAAGCCATGAAAATAATGATCCTTTGCCTCGCAGAGTCTGATTAAACATGTTTTTGGACCCAATCATAGAGAATCAATTCATTATCTTAATAGGGCAACAAAGTGCACAAAGATGAGTGGAAACCTACCATTAATTATCCTACTAACAATGCCTGGGTAGTCCTTTCATTTAACTGGTCATCTAATAATATGATTCCTTATTTAATTTATTTGTTTACACAACCAACTCTAATATATATGACTTTACATTTTCTTATTTCTAATGTATGAAACTCTCACAGTACAGCAGTCTCCAATGACCCAATGCTGCAGAAACGGATGGCTCTCACGTTAAGATGGAAATGACTATTGCGCAAGACCCATAATCTTGTGATTTGTTTGCCACTGAACCAGTGCAGCAAGTCTGAAGCAATTTCTGCAACAGAATGAAAGAGGTGTGCTAGGAAACAATAAAGGGGCTCTACCCATGTGACCGAGGCCACCTTTTAATGAGCTGATATAATGTTCTAAGGGTAGCTGTGAGCCACTGTATGCAAGGGGCTGGGGTGGCAAGGGGGGGTGCAGACGCTGTGGTCCTCCAGCTCTCTGGCAGGATTGGGTTATTCTAGGACCAGCCCTGAGTGCAGAGCCAGAGGACCTGTGAAGCTTGGCGCTGGGGCAGCTCTGCAAAACCTGATCAGTTACTGATCAATTACTGATCGGGACAAATTCTTGCATCTTATTAATGCAAGAGTGGCAAGCCCCTTCCCTCTTCCTAGTCAATGACATGCCTTCATTTCACTGACTAAAAATAATTATTTCTAGGGGCATCTGGGTGGCTCAGTGGGTTAAGCCTCTGCCTTCTGTCCAGGTCATGATCTCAGGGTCCTGGGATCAAGCCCCGCATCGGGCTCTCTGCTCAGCAGGGAGCCTGCTTCCCCCGCTCTCTCTGCCTGCCCCTCTGCCTACTTGTGATCTCTCTCTCTGTGTCAAATAAATAAATAAAAATCTTTAAAAAAAATAAAAATAATTATTTCTAGCACCATTTGTTGATGAACAACTCCTGGTGTAGACTGAAGGCCTGATGCGACCACCTCTGGAGTCTGCGTTCATGATTACGTCTTCTCAAATACTACTTAACTGCCCCTCTGATGTCCGTTACCACTAACTTGTGTACACTCAGATCGCACTGTTTGTGATAAGGAATTTTCATCAAGAATGTCATTGTCATTTGATTAAGAAATTTTTTTGATTTAAATAAATTTGTTTAAAGATTTATTTGAGAGAGAGGAGAGTGCACATGAGCGAGAGGATGGGCCGAGGGAGAGGGAGACTCTCAAGCAGAGACACAGGGGTCAATCCCGTGACTGAGAGATCATGACCTGAGCGGAAACCAAGAGGCAGAGGCTTAACCGACTGAGCCACCCAGGAGCCCCTGTGATAAAGGATTTTAAAAGTACATTAAAGGTCATAAAGCCCAATTAAAAACATGGGATAAGCTTAGAAAGGTCAGGAACGTCAAGGTCACTGAGATGGTTATGACCCTGTGCTCCCCATCACTCAACGGACCCACAGGTGAGTGCGTAGGTAATCTGCGAGCTGAGCCACACACGACTGCGGACAGTCTGAGCAGCGCCCACTGGACCTGGGCAGTGTGGTGACCCTAAGGCCCCAGTTTGCTGTTCCCTCACTTGCCGAGGGCAGTAGATACCGACATTGAACAGTAGGCCCAGAAAAGTGGCTTCATTTGTGTTTTTCTGGGTCTCTAAAATAGGAAATACATATATATTTATAATGCTTACTTTAAATATATATTATATATTTATACTGAATATTTAATTTCAAAAATATAAATATATTTAAGTCATATAAATATATTTATGTATTATGTAATAAATAAATAAATATATTTAATAGTTATTACACATAACATAATATATAATAAATATATATTTATATTATAAATATTATATATAAATATTATACATTAAATGATTATATATTTGTGATTTGTTTATTTATTATGTTATTATATTATGTATTTATATATTATATCATTATATATTATTTTATATATAAAACATATATATACAGATCAAGGCAAGTTTGGATCCATAGAGTGGATATATATATGTGTAATATAATATAATATAATATACGTTATATTATATATTATATGTATAAATTTATACATAAATATATGATATCTATAATATAAATATAACTATAATAAATATATTACAGTTATTACCTAGTTATTGCCTAATTATACTATTACCTAGTGCATGTCATGTCTGTGAGTCAGTGAATTCATGGGATTTGAGGGAGCCAAACGAGTCTCTGAGTCTGGCGGACCCCTGAAGACGCAGACCACGGAGCTACTGCTCTCCAGAATAAATTCGCACAGGCCGGGCTCGTTCATCAATCCCTGTATTTGGGAGGAAGTGCCCTATGATGCATTGCAGAGCCTGGCGACCGCCTCAGCGGGCCTCTGCCTTGAAGCCTCATTCTTGGGCTATCAAGGCCGATAACCAGAAGTTTCGATTGGATGTTCCCGACCATCAGATGCAACGTCTCAATGTGGCAGGGAAAAGTCTGCCTTTACAGATGACACTGAACTGTTATCTAACCTTCCAGCCTCAGGAAAAGCAAACAAATGTCTTTTTTCTTGTGGGTTAAAAATTGAGGATCAAGAGACATTAGAACCCATAACTCAGGGGCAGGAAACCGACAGGAACACATGTAAGAGGAGTAGCTTCAGAAAGCAGCTAACTCCCTTTGCCCAGATGGACGCCAGGTCTTCTGAAATGCTCCAGACCCTCCCTGGAGCAAACCTCCTTTATATTCTCCTAACACTTGAGCAGCGTACGAGGAAGCACAGAGGGCCGGGTGATTTACTCAAGGTTACCTGGTTCATCAGTGAAGTCTGGATTAGGGTCCTGGCTCCAGGTGCTTTTCCACACAGCCCCTCTGGAAAATGCAAGTTTGAGATTGACCTCCTCTCTATGGATCTGAACTTGCCTTGACCTTAATGTTTTTCTGAATGAAAATGGGGAAAACATACATTTTTATGTCCCAAGAAAGAACTTACTGTCTCTCCACAAATCAATGTCACGGAAATCAGTTCCTTTTTCGTTCTTCTATCCCATAAATTACACTGGGTGTCTGCTTTGGCTTTGCCATTACCATCTGGAGAAACTGGCTATTAACGTAGCTATTTCATTCGTCCTTGGGGGAAGCAGAACCATAAGATAAATGGTCAAGTTTAACTTGATATCTGTTGACAGACAAGTCAAGAACTATTGGAAATTGCTGGGTCTTGGAGAGCTACAATTGAATATCTTTTTGAAAAAGATAATTGGCTTAGACACTTGAGTAGGTGGGTAAACACTTTGTGCCTGGGCCCGTTGCCTACTTCTTAGAAATAGTGCAACTTCTTGCAAATAATTTGCATCTGATATGTACCTAAAGCTCCTCTCCTTATTGATCTAATTATCAATGGGGCTTTACAGAGTAGAGAGAGAAGACCAAAAAGCCATAGGATCTGGAATCTCTCTTTTTAGATAGAAATATACATGCATTTTTGTATCGTAAATACACTAGCAAATACATTAGCAAATGTAAATACATTAGCAAAATACCAGATTTTGCTAATATAGAGAGGAAAGGGAGAGATCACTTATATTTGGACAAAATAAATTTATTTTCCAGAGTGGCAGGAACCTACTATGTGGGTTTAACCCAACTTTTAATATTCCCCCAGTCTAGAGGTTACACAGAGGCTGCCCATGGAAGTATGCAGATAACAGTCTTATTTGATAACTCTGTCCTGTGTTTAAAAAAAAAACCAAAACAAAGAAGAACCCTGGGGCAGTCTGACTTAAAAATCCAGTTCTGGCTTCTTCTGAAAAATCAGAGGGGCTTGTTGCATCAGGTACACTGTTTGGATTTGGACTGGGGGCGTATTTTGCTAGTTCACTATGGTCCCATCACCCAGCCCTTAAGCTTTCTTCCTGAGCCTCTGTTTCTCCTCCCCCAAACAAAGTGATTCATGGGGTGCCCAATATGTGACTGGACCATCTGGCAGTTGCCTCTGAGTCCAGTCTCACCACATGTCTCATAAAAACCCAAAGCAAAACAGATTCCTACTCCAAAGCACAGAAGAAAAACACCGATTTTACTGAAGGTCTTTTGGGAACACTGTGGTGAAGTGACATCATACTTCACTCAGCAAAACTTCCAGGGTCTGCCAATCCCTTCATTACATACAGCGATTCAGTCTTCTCTGGAATTCTCCCAACCCCCTTCCCCCCAGGACGAGAGACCCCTACCTAGAATGCTGGGTGGGGAGGGAATTAACACTCTAGAGGTGGGAGGGGGAGTCCATTTTTCTACAAATCTTTGGAACCACAGAAGGCTGACTTCAAATGCATTCACTTAATACAGGGGTAAGTGAGTTGTTGGTTTTTTTTTTTCCCCAAATAAGCAGCCATGGGAGGTTGTTTGATTGGGATTGGGACTTCATCTTGAACAAAAGAACAAAATGAAAATTAATGTTATGTTAAATGTAACATAATTTAGGTTGTAATTGCCACTGGGTGCTAATTCTTAGAACTAACAGCAAATCACTCAAGTAAGGATTTAGGAGGAAAATCCGGTATATTTTTTTCCCAGCCATTGGAACAGTCCTCCTTCACTTCACGTGCAACATTCATGCCAATAAAGTTGAATTTCACAAAAATATCTGGGGGCCTTATTAACTACCCCCAAGAGCCTCTCTTAACTTACTGATAGCGATCATTCTCTTGATTCTGGAGTCACTTTATATTTACAGAAAAGTTGCAAAGACGATACTGAGAGTTCCCATTGGCCCTTCTCCTGGGTTCCCCCAAAGTTAACAGCTTAAATAACTATGGCACATTTGTCAGAATGAACAATTTCCTATTGGTACATGACTATGAACAAAACAATAAGCTTTATCCAGATTGCACCAGTTTACCCACAAACGTCCTTATATTGTTCCAGGATCTAGTCCAGGACCGCTCGTTGCAGTTGGCAATCATTCTCGTTTGAAGCATCTTTCTAAATAACTTCTTCAATTACGACTGGTTTAATTCTGCTGTATCTTCATTGCTCAGTGACTGGCCTGCAGCACAATTCATGCAATTCTCCTACATCACTTTTAGTGACTTCATGAAATTGTATCTCAGTTGCGATATTTGCAATTCCATTTAGCAAGGGACTGACAGTAAAAAAAAAAAAAAAAAAAAAAAAAAAGTTGTTTCATTTTTAGGGATGGGTAGTGGGCCGTATGCACTGGAATAGTCCTTTGCTTGTTCTAATAGTAAAGTATTTCTGTAAGTTTTAGTAAACAGTCCCTCCCTACCACTACCTCCCTGGCCCCGTGCATCTCCCCAGTGTAGTAACTGAAGGGTAAATTCTTGGCTAGCAGGGGCCACCCAGGACCCTGTCCCAGGTTAATAGGAATCCATTCTGAATGGGGCAGGGATGCATGTCTGTCCCATCCTAGATGATAAATATTTGGACTATCATCCTAATATTTAGTAAGAAAGGGGGATAATTGTATAAGTGATCAGTTTGCTGATAAATATTTTTGTGAAATGAGAACTTTTTTTTTCTCACATTCTTATAACCCAGGGGCCTGCAGTCAAGGCCCCTCCACCTAACATTTCCTTCCTCTGTCCCAAACCCTCTCTCATGCTATGTTTTATGGCCTTTGGTCACGCCCATTTTCAGAAAAATAACTGAAGGACGGCACATACATAGAGTAATTTGTCTAATACACAATGAGACAGTTAGGAGGAGTCTCTATTGTACCCAAGCGATGCTGGAGGGTAGGAGGGACAGAACACCAAAGAGGTAGAGGGAAACCAACTTTCTTATGGAGAGATTTGGTGTTCTTCTCCATTCCACCTGGGCCTTCAAACACCCCAACCTGCCTGTAACAAGGTCGAGAGTGATCATCCGTGTCTTCAGCGGAGCCTGGCTCTAAGACATACACATCTGGTAGCTTTCATCTCCAAAGGGTAGATCAACGCAACCTCTAAAACAACCAAACCAGTAGACCAGAGCCTCTGTCTCCAGACACATGTGATGAAGGACGTTCACATGAGCAACCCTCCTGCACAGGTGGGACATGGTGATATGGGCACCGGTGTACCTGTTCTTTCCAAATCACTAAGGTGTGGGTAAATGAGAAAGAACGGGAGGGCATTATACGTGGATAACTGCAAATCAACTCCAAATGGTTTAAAACAGGGAGAGAAAAACATCATTACTCCATATTTGGACCTTTGGTCATTGTTAATAACAAATTACCTGTGGCCCATGTGGAGATGGGGTTGAGGACCATGGTGCCCAAGCCAACTGGAGAGGCTCTGCCCAGCCAACTCCTCTAGCCTGCCCTAGTAATTTGGGGTTTCCAGTTCCAAGTAATGAAGAGATTGCTTTGACTGGCCCGTGGAGGTTTTGGTTTTTCCTTTTGACAAATATTGATAGGCCATTTGGTTTCCTTCAATTTGCCTTAGAGAACTGGGTTCCTGGTTTGGTCGCCCTAGGGGAAAGCAGGTTACACTGGTTTTCAGCTGATGGCTGAGTTCTGTGAGACGAAGATGATCACTCTGGGTATTGTAATACACAAATCTGGAGTGAGAATGTTCGGGCTGAAGTGTCTCGGAAATGGGACAGAGAAGAGCACCAGCAGGTTCCCCACAGCATGTAAGCAGCAGCCTGAAATCCTTCTTTCATGATGAATTTGATGCCCTGGTGTCCCCATGCATGAAATCAACACAGGATACCAGCCCATTGGTAAAGTTGTCAATTCTACAGAGACAAGATGGGGCCACAGGGGTGATTCAGCATTGAGGACAGTCACAGTAAATGGGCAAGGGGCTGGTAGGACAGAGCCTGAGATGCTGGTGAAGAAAGTACCCAAGAGGATGGCTCTGGAGTTCAGGCAGGCTCGCAAATTTGTAGACTCTGAATGGGAGTGAGAGACTAGGTGACCAGTCAAACCATGTGAGGTCCTGGGGAAGACAGAGACTCTTCCGTTCAACATAGGAAAGAGAAGGGGCTAACATCAGGAGAGGGGAGCGCAGACTCAGGATCCAGTCTGAGGAGTAGAGTCACGATGGGATGATGGATGCCAAGAGTGGCTGGTGTGAAATGGGGGTGGGCGCTAGAGGGGTTGAAGAAGATGAATTCAGTGCTGGCTCAAAGGGGAATGTGGGACACGGTCCTTCCATGAGTGAGTGTCAGTCAGATGTAGTGGTGAAAGTACTCAGAGAATCAGGGATCTTGAACTGTGAAGGCACCTGCGGAAGATTCCATGGGCTAGAGCCCTCATGACTGGCGCACACATCCTAGGAAAGAGGGTATGGGATCCAAGGTGTGTTCTAAGTGGCTAGAGTAGAAACCTGAGTCTTTAGACAGTGCTCTAGTTTTAATTGACTTTTCAAGAGTCACACACACTTGGAGCTGGGCTGCTTCCCAGGGACTGCCCTGGGGATAGTATATGTGTTTTTAATCATGTATCAACAGCAACTGGAAATACTTTGTGGAAAGGCTTCTGAAGCTGAGTCTAGACTCAGAGGGAAAGGTTACCATGTGAATTAGTGATATCTGTAGTAGACACAGGATGGGGCAATGGTGTTATTTTATTATTATTATTAAATTCTTGGTGGTGTTATTCTTGCTTCTTTCTCAGGACACGCTACCCCTCTTTCCTCGTCCTGGCAAGGGCTCCATGGAGCAGTAAAGGGAAGGATCTAGGGAACGACACCTCCACCCCAGCGGAGGGAAACCCATAAAGAAACAGAATATTTGAGACCATCTCTAAACTTTGTGAATGTTTATCTTGGTTGGCTAAGGATTCAGCCAGAGGCAAGGAAGCTGCATTGCAAGTCTGAGCGACCAATCCCTCTGGGTTTCTTTCATTACCATAATTCTTGTGTGTGAGCAGAATTACAGAATAATCAAGGAATAGTATGCTGAAGTCCCCCAAAGAAAATTCCTGACAAAATATACCAGAGTTGTTGATTAAACGGAGAGGACATGGGAGTCTTGGCCTTTGAGACAGCTCCGTGAGGCCAATGACACTTAGGGTAACTGTGAAGAACAGGTGGAAAGAGGGGATGTGGGGTGGGAAGAGGGCAGCATGTGTGAGTGGATCCCCCTGCTAATTTGAAAGCAAACAGCACAGCGAGATAAAATTTGCTATAGGTCTGAGTAGACGGTGGTGTGGGGAGGGAATAGCCATTCTATTGCCAACATGATCATAAATACCAGGAGCCTTGAGGCAGGATTCAGAGCTGTGAGTTTGGAAAGATTGCCGGCCTTGGGACATCAAGATGCTGATTCTTTCAGATTTTACCAATATCCAATATGCTGAGTTGGTTGGCTGAGAAAAGGCCACCCAGTCAGCATGGGGAACGTGGAGAGCTGCCGCCACTGCCTTTAACTAGGAGCTGGTGAAATTTTCTGCCCGCAGTTGCTAGACATGAGATTTTCAACGTATCTAATTTTTTCCCCACTACTATATGGCTAATAACTTTGTCCTGGGGTATTGTGTTTATTCCAAAAATGTTAATGACTTCATAACTCAGTGTGAGATGCTCTGGGCAATTTTTGTATTATTAAGGATTCTATGAAGTATAAAAAAGGAAATGCTCTCGAGGTGCCAGGCCACCGTTATAACTTGATTCTCATTTTGGAGAAAGGAGAAGAATTAAGCTTTTAAAAAATACATGTTTTCCACTAGGAAAGCAGTTCATTTAAGCATAATGACAGTCATTGCCCTTTGGAAATAAGGCACGAGGCTCCAGAATGTCCCTGGAGTGGGAATTTAATCTTCTCTCCAATGCCTGTCGGAGTCATGCCAGAGCTCAGGCCCCCAGGATTGAGGATCAGTCTGTAGTTTTGGTGAGCTGGGTTGAGGACCCTGGGCCCAGGGTGTTGGAGGGATAGCTTGGGGCGGGACACAGTTTCTGACCGCTGAGCAGTGAGTCAGGGAGGCAGGAAAGAAAGTAGGAACAAAGGTGGCAAGCTGTTCTAAGAGAGATGGGAGGCTGCCATGTCCATAGCTCTGCACCATCCTTCCTCATACCACTTTTCTGAAGTCAGTAAATTTCCAACTCTCTCTCTCTCTCTCTCTCTCTTTTTAAGTCGGTGAGTCTCGTCTATGGAGGGAGAGCATATGAAACCAGTAGAAGTCAGGTTACTGCTCTGGTTGAAATCATGATGGAAGGTGGGAGACTGGAGGCTCCAGGGACCCTTAGGGATCCAGGAAACACAGTTTGGGTATTGCTGCCTAAAATGCTTTAAGAAGATGTATGTGAGGGGCACCTGGGTGGCTGAGTGGGTTAAAGCCTCTGCCTTCGGCTCAGGTCATGGTCCCAGGGTCCTGGGATCGAACCCCGCATCAGGCTCCCTGCTCAGTGGGGAGCCTGCTTCCTCCTCTCTCTCTGCCTGCCTCTCTGCCTACTTGTGATCTCTGTCAAATAAATTAAAAAAAAAAAAGAAGATGTATGTGAAAAATTTGCAACCCCTTTGAAATCTTTTCATTATTAGTTTTAAAGTTTTTCTGGTTGATCAATTGAATACATCAGGTCATCTGAATGGTAATGATGGTGATAAAATAAGGATAAGGAAAACCAGGAGGCTTGGGTAGATAAAGTAAATTAACCAAAGTTTTACAGTTACTAATTGGGTACAAACCCTGTCTGTAAACCACAACCTTCCACTGTACCTCCTCCCAGCCCCCTCATTTTCCTCCCACCTTCTCCCTCTCACCCCCCACTCTACCCAGAGGGGCCTTGGAAAACATCTCTTGAATTAAAATACTGGCCCCACAAGTGTGATCTGATCCCAGATCATGCCTGAACTTCTGTAGCCTAGCACTCTGGTGCCAACATCTGGTCAGAGGGGTAATAGTGGGGTCTGAGAACAGGGTGACAACTTGCATTTAGGTGAGGACACACATAAATTGGTTTCACTGGGTGATCTCATGGGATCTCCAATACCTGGGAGGGAAAATTCTACAACCGTTTCTATCTTTGATGGCCTGGGAGAAGCTCAGCTCAAGATAGATTCATTTGGATCAGCTCGTAGGAGTTTCCATAAATGACGTGTTGGACAGTTGGCTGCCAAAAATGGGTCTTGGGCTTTGCAGGGGTGGAAAATTTACACTCAGATGTGCCAAAAAAGGGAGCTTTCTTTAAATGTCTGTATCTTCTTCAGGAGGACAGTCTTCCATCATGGCCTTGAAGGAGAAACTTGCATTGTACAGGCTGGAGGCAGCTCTGTCTCTATGAGAGCAGACCCTTCTCTTCCTTTGTGGTTAACTCAGTCTGCTTTGGGTAAGTCTTCCATGTTTCATTGTCCCTCTGCTCCTGCCTTCTGTTCCTGGGATATATGTGGGCAGAGGGGAGCCCACCTGTCTTCCCCGCATTAGGGAAGATGGTCTGCCTGCTGTCTTCCATGTCTTTGTTCATTTCCGCTTAGGACTGTTGGCTTCACCCGGCCCCTGGGATTCCAGTATTGCAAACTACAGAGTCAGCTGGCATCATATGGGTTTTTTGGGTGTGGTGCTGTCATCTGCTGAAGTCTGTAGTCACTGTCCTGGGGTTTGTCCATGAGGTCTCACCTTCTGTATGCTCTACTCTGATACCATGCGTTCTCCCGGATGCCTGGGTGTTTTTGTGACAAGAGCATAGGGCTCTGTACGGCAGTCCCTGGTCCACTCACCTGGATACCTTCTTCCGTCATTTTTAACCTTTCGCCCAATTAATTCTAGGTCGGATGTGGAGTGTCTCTAACAGGCCTGAGGTGGTCCTGTCTGAGCCTGAGCAGCAAGGATGAGCAGTGAGCCTGGGGTGCCTCCACTTTCATCCAGTTGTTTCCAACACCAGGGCATGTGTTTGCTGCTTCTCCTTTCCGTGTCCTTCTCCATCACAGGCAGGCTTCCTCAACCTGTCTACAGACATCCTCTCCTCCCTCATCTCTGCTGTCCTCCCTACACTGGCACTGAGTATGCCTCATACTCAAAATCCAACATGCTTGGATTTTTGGAATTGAGAAGACACGCTTCCCTCTCACAAAGCCTAGGTTTTGATACCATTATCTTGAAATAATGTTGTGATGTTGTGATATATAGTGAGAAATATATATTTGGAGCACCTGGGTGGCTCAATCGGTTAAGTGTCTGCCTTCAGCTCAGGTCATGATCCCAGAGTCATGGGATCGAGTCTCACGTCAGGATCCCTGCTCAGTGGGGGACTCTGCTTCTCTGGCCCTCCTCTTGCTGGTGTGCACTCTCTCTCTCTCTCAAATAAATAAATAAAATCTTAAAAGAAAAAAAAAAAGGAAATACGTATTTGGTCTTTATCCTCCATGCCTGCCACAGAGCTCCTAAAACTCTTGTAGATTCCTGAGAGTTAGGAGTACTAAGAACATCTTTTGTTCTATTGGACAGACTCTGGGTGGGCTCCTAGTTGGGCACTGGTCATCAGAATAACCCCATCCCCTGTACTTCTCTAAAGAGGGGAGAAGAGCTGAAAATGGACTTAATAACAGATCATGCCTACATGATGAAGCCTTTATGAAGTCCCAATAGTTCGAGGTCTGGAGAGCTTCCAGACTGGTGGACACACCCACACAGGGAGCACGATGCACCCTAACTCTACAGGGACCCCCCAGACCTTACCCCTATTTATCTCTTCATCTAGCAATTTTCTTTATCTTTATCATATCCTTTAATAAACTGGTAAATGTAAGTTAAGTGTTTCACTGAGTTCTGTGAGCTATTCTAGCAAACAATTGAATCCAGGGGGAAGGACGTCATGGGAACCTCTGATCTGTAGCCAAGTTGGACAGAAGTTATAGGTAACCTGGGGACCTACTAATTTGTGATTGGCACCTAAAGTGGCAGGGGGTAGTCTTGTGGTTCTGAGTCCTTAACCTGTGAAATCTCTAGGTAGATAGGCTCAGATTTGGGTTAAATTGTAGGACACCCAGCTGGGGTCATAGAATTGTTTGGAGTGGGAACCCCCAGTCTCCCCCCACCCACATTAGGTGACATGAAGTGTTCTGTGTGAGTAGTAAAGGAGACACATAGGAGGGAAGCATTGTGTTTCTCCTAATACATCTGTGAACTAAGAAATCCAAAACTGGAAGTCAAAAGCTGAACAGTGCCTCTTTCTTTTTTCTCCATGCATTCCTGTTCTAACAGTCCTAATCTCCCCTAGGGGTGCTGGATGCTTCTACTGAATGGTAATGTTTGAGGAAGCACAGGACAGAAAAGCAGTTTAATATGTTTCAAAAAATATTTGTTACCAGTGCATCAACAGACAAGTGGTACCATGGATGGGGGGGAAGAGGTCTGCCTTCCTCTGATCAGTTTCCTGTTTTGTACTTGGCACTAGACTATGAGAGAGCCATTGGAAAAGATGGAGCTCATTCAGAGGACACGAGTGACTCTGGGGGAAAATGATAATGTCACCTGAGACATGAATCATGAGAACCTGAGGATGAGGAGCTTAGAGAAAAGGAGACTCAGCACAGCGAGGAGAACCATCTTCACACGTATGCAGTACCATGTGGAAAGGTGGGAAGAGTGCTCTTTGTAGCTCCAAAGACTAGAACTAAAATATATGGACAGACGTTAGAATGAGGCAGATCTTCCCTGACTGAAAAAGAATTTTCTAAGAGTCTGAGATGCCCCAAATTGGAATGGGCTACTCCAAAAAGCAATGGGTCCCCATTTACCGTAGATGTTTCAGGAATGGGTTGGCCTCTGCCAGCTACCAAAACAGATTATATCGCATTTCTAAAGGGGTTGGATAAGGTGACTCTTTGTGTTCTCATATAATGTCTTTGACATTCCTTCTGTCAAGAGGTGGGGTCTATGCCCCTCCCTCTTGAATCTGGGGCTGGGGCCCAGTTCCTAGAATAGTAGAATATGGTGGAAATGATGTTGAACAAGTTCCCAGGCCCATGCCAAATAGCCTGGGATGGCCCCATTTGCTCTTGGAGCCCTAAGCTTGTAAGAAGTCTGACTATCCTAGAGTCACCATGCTGTGAGGAAGCCCAAGCTAATCAAATGGAGAGACTTTAGGGAAAGAGACAGAGACCCAGGTCCAGACACCACAGTGGCTGCCATCCCAGCTCAGGCACCAGACAAGAGAGGGAAGAAGGTTTTGGATGACTCCAGCCCCAGCTGCCATTCTACTGCAACTTCATGGAAGAACCCCAAGTAAGGACCAGCCCACTGAGCTCGTCAACCCAGAGAATTATGAGACATAAGAATAAGCTGTTTTAATGCATTGAATTTGGGGATGATTACTCATGCAATTACGGGTCCTGGCCCACAAGGATTAGAGTTTAACTACATAGAGGAGGTGGATTAGACTTAGTTAGAGGTGAATTAGATGAAGTTCTCAGAAAGATGTTAGCAAGAACTCAGCCCCACAACATCTTCCCCGGAAGCCGGCCACTCACCCCAAATTACACCAAGAGTAAATTATTTCTGGTTGGCAGGTGATCTCTTTCAAGATACGATTTGACTATGGGGGAGAAGAATGCCTTCAGGGGAATAAGCTCTCCCTTACTTCTGCCGAACATACACATTCAATAATGTTGGTTACTACATATGCCATACTTTGGGTTCTTCACGGATTGAATCGGCCTTTGTGGATTGATCTGATAACCCAGACAATACCTGTAGTCATCTTTGTTACCTAAGGGAAATGGCTAAATTATACAGGGGCAATCTACGGCCCTTGGCCAAACCCAGCCTGTTGGCTCTTTGTATATAACCTGCAAACTAAGAATAGTGTTTGCATTTTTTAGGAAGAACACTATTTGCATTTTTAGGTGGTTGAATAAAAATCAAAAGAAGCCTAATATTCTGTGATACCTGAAAATGATATGAAATTCTGCTTTCAGGGTCCATAAATCAAATTTTCTTGGAAGACAAGCATGTTCATTTGTTCATAGGTTGTCCGTGGCTGCTTTTGTCCTGCGAGAGTTGAACAGTTGCCACAGAGAGCTGATGGTCTATAAGCCGAAAATATTTACCATCTTTACCCTCTACTTGCCAATCTCTGTTCTACGTGATCCAAAAGAAACTCGCTTTCAAGCACTATATTAGCACACAGCTTTCAGAGTTGGCAATTACCTCCTCCGGTACATGCATTTCTAGATTTCTACACATATTAAACACATATCAGTACTCATACGTGTGGGACAACCCAGCACATCCACATATCATCTGCCCGGACCCCAGGGTGGCTCTGGGTGTCCCTCCTGGCTGACCTCCTATTCAAAGACTATGTGACATTACTCAGTATCCAGCCAGCATGGGGTTTGTAGGAGAGCACTGCAGGTAAAATCGTCTGGCTGAGTTGGAAATAGTTGGCTCTCTCCATACCCTGCTGGGTCTCCCAAGAAATATATGAATATTTTAGTACTTTCTTTATGGTAGAAGATTTCTGTTTTCCTTATGGGCTCCCTTTGCTGGAGTTTTTAAGAACCTGTTCTCATCACAAGTCAGGCACAGGAACTATTTATCATACATACGAGAATCAACATGAATAAAATACCCCTTAGGTATGGCTCCCATTTCTTTTGCCTTCTCACTCGTGGGCTGCTATTAAAGTTTAATATGTATAAAGTTTGCTGGGTTTTACAGAGTCGAACAGCTGCAGCTGTCTGACAGGCCTGGGGGTGAAGCTCAGCCAGGTTTGCAGTTATCTAATGAACAGGTGCCCTAATCACCACAAAAAGGCAGGGAACAATATCGTCTGTTTGAATTAACCAGCACCAAAGACCATCAAAGCCAAAGAGGACTTGGTCATCAACTGCTCCAAGCCTTTCCTTCTAAAGATGAGCAAATCTAGGGTTGGACTGGAGAATGGGCTTCCTTAAGGGCATAGGCTCCTTCATGGAGAAGCTAGAAGGCTGGTTCCTGGCTCAGAGCCTGTGCCTCTCATCCTGCCTCCATGTTTCTTGGATGCACAGACTGATCACAGACATAACATCAATGCAGCCACTAGGATATACACTCGTAAAAGAAGACACTGCTTCCCCTTCACTGTCCAGTTTGTCTGATGTGCGTGGCCAGCGTGTTCTGCATAGCCTCAGGACCAGACCTGATGCTCATGGCCATGACATTTGTGTGCCCCAAGACCTTCCAGTCTGTGCTTCTCCCTGCTGTCATGGAGGTGGGGGCACTGAAGAGAAAGTAAGGGTTTGAGAAGGCAGATGGGACGTGCAATGAAATAGGGAGCGGTGAGACCAAGCTAAGAAGGTGCCAGAATGCACGTGAAGGCTGTTGGTTATAGCGGAGGAACGGAATTGGTGAGTGTGTCCCTCCGTGGAGTATCTGTAACCTTGTAACATCTGTGGGGCTGAAATAGGGACATGTGCACGCCCGTCTCCTTCTCGGTGTCTCTCTCTACCTATGTGTACATGTACTTACGCATGTACATATCTATACGCACATGTATCCAGTATCCCCTGCTTTACGAAAGTTCAACTTACACTACTTCACTTTCACGAAAGACCTACATGCATATCTGTTTTTGCTAGCCAAAAGACAGCCGAAGAGGATTTTTGCTTGCATGAAAGAGAGCAGAAAAGCAAAACTGATGTTCAGTATTTGTTTGGCAGTGAGCCCTATGGGGGGCAGTGCACACCCCGAGGAGCAGCGAGAGCAGCCCCACCGGGCTCCTTACCTGGGATCTACACTCAGCACATCAGCATCAAGCCCGCATAGCTTTGAGATGTGTCTGTGAGCATCTGTGTTTCATCTCCATTTATTCTGTGCATCCATTAGCAAGATGGGTCCTAAGGCACCAGAAAAATCTAAGAAAGGTGATTTTTTGAGCCTGGGAACACTCCGAAATTTTTCCATGTAAATTATTGGTAATTGCTTCGTCGCTTTCTTTCATTTTGACTTATGGAAGTTTTTATTGGAAAGCTCTATTGTCAGAGTGGGGGGAAATCTGTATATGTACTTGACTACTGCTTCTCTATTTTCTTCTATTTCTGAAATAGGTCACAAGCTCTGGGCTGGGAGGCTCTAGGCAAGGTGAGGGGTTGGGAGTTGCCTGCTGGACATTCCTCTTTTTGCCTTTGGTTTGCCAAAGCTTAAAATCACAGAGGTGGATAGTTTAGGGGAGAGAGGGTGTACCTCAAAGAGAAGCATGAAGACAGAGGGAGGGCTAGTCTTTGAATAACAATCTATTTCCTTGGACCAAGAGCAGAAGAGCATCCTGACATTCTGGGGAACTAGCACACTGCTTCCCAGCAGGGTCCAGTCCCAGAGGAGTGGTGGGCCTGCCAAGGGGCAAGTGAGGTGCTTCCCAGCCTCGCCATGGTCTCCCAGCCTCCACGTGTGGAGTGGGGGCAGCAGCCCCAGACATGAAGGGACCAGTAGACTGGGATAGTCTGTGTCTCCATGGCAACCTGTGTAGTCTGGTGACTCACAGCTAGTACATGCTGGGGAGTTGGGGGAAGGATGGGGGATGGGGGTGTCCTCCCAGCACCTGGGTGCTAGGAAGAGACCCTCTGAGATGGGGATGGGGGAGCTCTGAGAATCACTAAGGTTGAATTTCTTGCCTACATCATGGCATAAAATAGTCATCATGGAAACCAAGCTGTTCAGAAGAAAATAAAGGGATTTGATGCCCATTCCACACCTGAGTCTATGGTCTGTGATTCATTCATTCCTTCTACATCTGAAAAACAAAGATCTATATGAGTTGTCCAACGCATACTTAGTGTCTAGGTAGTTGCAGATGGATGATACATTGTTTCGCTTTAGGTACCGTCTGTATTCTAAGCCTCACGCCAAAGGATGGACAGTCTACTGCAATGTGCATTTTCATTTCTTCTCTTTTTGGCCATTTATTAAAACCAGGTTTTAAAACACCACCAAGAATTACTGCCTCGTCCAAGACACCAAACTGTACACTGTCAAAGGTTTAGATTTGCCCGCAAGCCTTTTGAAAAGCCTGCTCCTTGATACCTTTAATTGCTAGGATCGTGGTCAAGTTAAGAGAGTTAAGGTAGCAGCAACAAGACACTGCGTCCGCTCCGATCTTCCAAACCACACTTCCTTCCACTGCAAAGAATAGCTTTATGAATAGCAGGGCACTTCGAAGGTAAATAGATCTCAGACGGCTTGCTCCTCTGAAGATGGGATGCAAAACTTATTTTTTCTTTAGGGTAGGTCAGTTACAGCCATCTCCCCAGGGAGAACAAAGCAGAGATGGTAGAAGATGTGATTGTATCCTAGAAAATTGTATCCTGCTTAATAAATGAAGTTGATGTGCGAGCAAGAAAAACTCACTGGCAAGGGGATGGGGATTTCTGTGCAAGCAGGGTGTGAGTTTGTCTTTTTTTTTTCCCCGTCATTGAAACTCTTGGTGGACAAGGCCTGTGTGAAAGATTTCAAATAACAGCTCAATGTACAATCCTTAGCGCAAATTTGCATCTACATGCGAAATCTCAAAAGTGCACATTCTTTCAAATTTAGCTGCAACACTCACCAAAATGTGCTGATGTCTACAAATATGAATTTCTTTTTACAGCACACTTTTATCCACTTAAAAAACTCAGTTCTTAGTGCACATTTGCCCAAGAATTCAATTCTGATAACCCAAACTGTGATATAGTCACTTGACCCCCAACTAAAGGGTGATTTAAGGCAAACACTCCATTGCCATGTGTCCTCTCTTTTCCTAACTTGAAAGAAAAGCAATGATTCAAAACCAGGATGAAGCCAAGTCCACGTCTCCAGATGGCCTCTGACTGAGGGCAGACGGTCCTCAGTTCTCAGTTCAAAGCCTGGGGCTTGGCTGGGGTCTTTCTGGAGTTCCGTGGTGCTGACCTGACATGCCACAATGGGGCACCATCTCAAGCAAGAGGCTGAAGGAAAGACAGCGCAAGTGCTTTGAAGAGGAAAGAGCCTTTTTTTTTTTTTTAAAGAATTTAAATGGAAAGAGCTATTTTAATTTTTCACCACTACAGTGCTCACATTTCACTAAAAGGCCCAGTCTGATTTAATCCTGAGTTCCTGATGTCCACATTTGCCCTTTTTCTGTTTCATATTTTTCAGTTTGGCTCTGGAAAGAGATCACAAATGAACCAATCTGACAACAGACATGATTCTGAAGGGTCTGGGGACATAAATGCCATGGTGGGGGGGGACATTTCTGTTTAAATATCATATTGGGCACACGGAGTAAAAAGAGAATTGGCTAAAGCAGTCATGGGTGCCCCTGGAAACGGCAGAGTCTGGGCTGACCTGCCTCCTGGGGGCATCCCCAGAACCCTGCCCTATGGGTCTGGTCTCTTTCCATTTCTCCTAATGATGCTTCTAGAAAACACCTGCTTCCTTCCCTTGGCATTGATGGGTCCACATGACCTTGTGGCTGGACCCACATGAGCTCATCTGGGCTTTGCCTGTTGGCTGTCCCCAGGTGTAGGGAGTCCACGGGAGGCTTGTGCTTTTTCCCTTCCCTCCTCTTTCCCCGCACCGAGTGGCCAGGGCATTGTGTCTCAGCTCCAGCCTCTCACACGGACCTTTGATGTCAAAGGGAACAGAGCTGGATGCATGAACAGTTGGTTTCGGGCACTAGGATATCTCTCCCCCTCTGGTTTGGTTTTGCTCATTTCCTTTCAGAATACTGTTCATTTTGAGTGGAGACAGGTTAAACAGGTGTTAAAACAAAACCACCACCTTTAATTTAGGGCCAAAGAATTGAGATCTGGAGGGAGCTCTGGAGGGGCATTAACAATCTTTGCCTTGGGGATTCCTGGGAGGTGACTGCCTCCAGAGGGAGGCAAACCTCAGCCAAGCTCGCTTCTCCTCCGGACTCTTCTGTGCCTCCTCCCACCACCTTGGTTATGTTCTTGACTGGGAAGCAGAACTCTGGCTTTGGGAGCATTCATGGTTGTCCTATAAGCTGCTGCTTTTAATGGCCATGAGCCCTGGACTAGTGTGCGTTTCCATCTGCACCCTGCTCCCTGCCCCCTCCTGGGTGCCTGGCATTCCACACGCAACTGTCCCCGGGGCTCTTGCCGATTTGGGGCCCGCTCCTCTCTCGTTCACACTGTCTTCCTCCCGCTCCTGCTCGCTACTTCTGCCTGGGTCTTTTCCTATCAGTCTTGGAGTGCCTGTCTCCATCAGGCTATGGCCGCTTATGGGAAGTCATGGTCATCTCTGTTCCAGTGTTTCCAGCCTGGCTGTACTCATTCGGTCATGAGGTTGTGCAATAAATGTCTGTGGAATGGACAGAGGCCAAGCCTGGATGCCACCGGACCCTGTGTCATCAACATGCCATTGTGGCATCGTCATCGACAGTCATCAGGATGTACCTGTCGCTGTGTCCTTCCTTGCACCAGCTATGGGCTGTTCACCCGTCACCACCTGCGGCATGGTGTGGGATATCCCTGTGTCAGATACCTGGGCTTGTGGGAAGAAACTACGGCTCCCACACCTCCCTGTGGCCCTGGGGGTGCCTGGCGCACTCAGTGACTCCAGTGTCATGCTTGGCACAGGGAATCCTGTGAGGCTGTCCCAGGCACAACCCTTCCTCCCTGCCCCTACCCCAGACATTTCTCCTGATGCTGGGTTCCCCCTGGCTCTTCTTTTTTCTTTCTGTCCATCTGTGGGCTGGTATGCCCTAAACTCTCTGAGCCTCCTGGAGTCATGCCAACTTTAGGTCCCCGGATTAGGGCCCATAGGGACCCATATTTTCTCTTTCTTCCCTCCAGATGGGAGCATGTTCCCTATTTGGCTTCTGTATCTTCTGACTTGTGCCCTGGCCTAACCTTTTGAAATTTAAGGTCAAATATGGACTCCGATTTGGCCCAGGTCAGTCTTCCGCAGGGGCAACAAATGCTGCAGGGACGGGAGCAGCCAGGAGAGGGAAGGGCCACAGCTGACGACAGTGCTGCACCAGGGGCTCTTGCGTGGTCCCCGACCAGCCCTCTCAGCTGGTTTTCTCAACACCTGCTTGGCTTCATTTTTCTTGCCTCTTTCCTTCTGCAGCTATGTCATCCTTCCCTCATGTCTGCCTGAAGAACTGGCCTTAAAGACCATTTAAAGCAAAGCAGAGGAGGCCTCCTTCCTTCCCAAACTTCAAAACCATCCCCAATCCCATGCATAGGCCCTCCTCTTTCTTCATGCATTTCATGTGGGTCCAGTGCGGTCAAGGGCTATTTTCTTGACTAGAGAAACTTCTTATTTTTATTATTTAGAAACATTTAAAATTCTCAATTATTTAGAACAGGAGCAAGTCAGAGCTGCATGGGACTCAGAGACTCCCCTTATTTCTAATCTCTATCTGCCTTATCTCCTCCCCTCCAGGTTACAGCTAAGAAGATGCTGCCCAGAGTGGATGAGATCCTTGTTAAGGTTGTGCAGAGTTCCTAGAGCAAGAGGACCATAGAAGTGCGTCTCCACACAGAGGATGGTTTCCTCCCATCCCTGCTTCCAGCAGTTTTAGTTACAGCATAGTTCAATGAAAGTGCAGGCTTGGGCTTTTAAAAATTTTCTTTATTAGCGTTGATGGAACACTTGCTATTGATTTGGTACCGTGGACAGCTCTCAAAATAGATGATCTCTGTTGACTTCTTAATGACCCTATGTCTTCTCCATTTTACTCAGGAAATGGAAAGCTCACCCAAGGACAGATGACATGCGCATGCTGGAGCCAGGACTCAAGACCTTGTCTAGGTGACTTCAGGGTTGGAGCTCTTCCCAGGTATATCACACAACAACGATGGCAAGACTTTATTGATCAGCCCAAACAAACATGGAAGACCAGGAGTTGAGAGGAGATCATCTCCTGCTTGCCAAATTCATTACCTGGGGCACGAATAAGCTTACCTTGCTAACGTTTTCCTATTTTCCTTTAAAAATGCCTTCAGACAGATTCCAGCTAAACAGAGCATGCGTGTTGGTACGAGCAATGGGGGTTATGTGCCACTAATGAATCATTGACTACTACATGAAAAACTAATGATGTACTAATGTTGGCTAACCAATAATAATAAAACCACTTTAAAAAGAATAACTTCTTCTCAAATAAAATATTAAAAAATAGAAATAAAAATAAAAATGTCTTCAAAGAGACTCTGGCTAAACAGGGCACGGCTCTCTGATGACGATAGATGTTTAGGAGCCCATTTGACAGATGAAGGAGCTTAAGGCTGAAGCAGCTAAGTGGCTTGTTCAAGGTTCCTGCAGCCAGTCAGGGGCAGATCCTGCACAGGAGTCCAGGACTCTGGTCCCAAACTCAGTGAGGTATAGGATGTAAAACACCTGTCACTAGTTCCGGAACACACAGTAGGTGTTTGGCGAAGTGAGTTTCGTTTCCTTTTGCCTCTTTTTCCCTCAGCTGGTTTCCAAGGCTGAACACACACTTACAGCTAAAGCAATCTGCGTTCGTCTGTGCTGTTTCACGGCCATGGAAAAAAACGTGAAGCCATCCATGCACTTCACTGCCGTTGAGAAATAATAACTGGATGATGTTCCCTTTGGCAGCTGTCTGGGCCTGGTATTTAAGCAACATCCAATTCCGAAGAACTGCCCTTTAAAAAGAGATTAGAACTGCACATCCACCGGGTATGAGTTGGAAGATAAACAAATGCTCTTTTCTACCCAAATATTTCCAGCTTTCGCTTTAAGGTTTTGCTCATGGTTGGAGCCCAACATGCTGTTGATGCAGAAGGAAGAGCTTAAAGCACAACCCGGGAGCTGTGGACGGTGCTGAGGCATGGACTCCAGACTTAGCACGACATTTGGTTCCTGCACTAGCCTTTCCATTGCGAATGACTCAAGCTGAACAAGTAACCGAAAGGGATTTTTCTTGCTTCGCTAATTGAAAAGTCCCGAGGTAGATTCAGCTTCAGGTATAGCTGGATCTAGGGTAGAGAACGGATTTTTGGCAGGAGAGACGACAGAGGATCACTACAGCTCGATTCCTTACGTCTAAGAGAAGGCAGATAATTCAAGGAGCTATTTTGCTGACTTCTTTTTCTCATCCAGAAAATCCATGTGTGGAAATTCAAGGAGATAGAACTGAAGAGGAAGCCTGGTACCAGTTAGAAAAATAAGATGGATGGTGGGGGAAGGAAAGGAACTGAGAGGTAAGAATTGATTCCTTGGGTTGACCCCCCACCTCACTTGGAAATATGAAAGTCAGCTCAGATGGTGTCTGCCCTCAAGGAGTTTATAGTTGGGAACAGAGTCAGAGTCACAAACATGGAAGACAAAACACCCTGATAGAACAAAATCACTTTAACATCAGTTCCTCTCTCATTAGTCCTTTATTCAGCAAATGTGCGTTGAGAGTCTACCCTGTGCCCTGGAGATACCAGGGGAAGACAGACAGATGAAAGCAGACAAGATTCCTGCTTATAATCTTATGCTGTAGTTGGGAGATATAAAACAAATACGTGACCCAATTCATGAACAGAGACACTTTATATATATGTGACAACTGCCTGGAAGAAAATAAAGCAGAACATGTGTAACAGAAGACAGGAAGTGGGAGAGGGATCCCTTTGGATAAACGGTGAGATGTCAAGAGAAGGTAATGGCTGAGACCAAAGAACAAAGAACAGTGAAGATCCCATGGGGATGAGGCCAGGCAAAGTCCCTGTAGCAGGAATAGACTTGGTGTGGCTTTCTGGCTGAGGGCCAGAAAGAGGGTCAGTGGACTGGAGCACAGTGAGGGAGGGGGATGGAAGAACAGAAGGACAGAAGGGGGAGGCAGGAACCAGATCCTGTATCGAGGATTCTCACTCTTCCGAACTTCCCAAGTGCTTTATTGATGGACATGTCTTCTTTCAACGTGCGGTGGGAATGAGAGCCAGCTCCATGTCCGATTCCCACATGGAATCTCTGCCCCCACCTCTCCTACAGTATTCACAGCGCCTTGCGTAGGTCAGACATTCAGGGAATATTCTCACTGACCAAACTTTGCACTACAGTCCAGTAGGAACAACTGGTTTGGAATCCCAGTTCTGCCACCTTATAGCTGAGGATCCTTGGACCCGTCACTGAAATTCACTGGGCCTCTCCGAAAGTAACATAATCTCGGTCTCTTAGGGTATTTTAAAGATTAAGCCAGCTCATGCAGGAGAATATTCACAGCTCAGATCTGTTCATTAAATGTTAGTTTTTCTTCCTGATTTCATTGGCAAGAGAGGAAATTATGGTCTGGAGTCAGATGGATTTGGAGAAAAAAAAATCTGTCTTTCAGCACAAACCGCAGGAGATTCTCAATGATAGAGAACACACTGAGGGTTGACGGAGGGAGGTGGGTGGGGGATGGGCTAAAGGGATGGTGGGCATTCAGGACGGCACTTGTTATGATGAGCACTGGGTGTTATACGTAAATGATGAACCGCTGAATTCTACTCCTGAAACCAGTATTGCCCTGTATGTTAACTATTTCGAATTTAAATAAAAAATTTGAAAAGGAAAAACAAACAAACAAACCTGTCTTTCTAATTTTTGCTCATTCTAGGAGACTGGACACACGAGGACCAGGGTTTGGAACTGTGGTAGAGTGTAGAATGACAGGACAAGAAGAAGGGGTATGGATACCACGCAAATGAGGACAAAAGCAAAAGCAGTGATTATTGTATCTTTCGCCCACATTGTGAGCCACAGGCCAGGCTAAGTCTCGCATATGTCCTCTGATAAAATCCATCAACATGAAACAATAACCGTAATCCGGTACCAACCCTTTCCAGATTGTTGATTTATTCATTTTATTTTATGACTGAGATTCAAGAAGGAGGCATAGGAAAATGAAGTCACTAGTTAATACCGTACAACCAGGAAGGGGCTGACCCCACACTTTTACCACTATGCTACCCTGACTGCCTTGCTGGAATTATTAATATAGCCACATATCCTTGCAATCCTTTTGCAAGTGGCGGGGGTGGGGGGCTCCAATAGTTCTTACTACTCAAAAACCCCGCTGCCCTCTGACTTCAAATGGTTAAATCTGTAGTATCTTCAAATGAGGAAATTAATGATACTGAACCTCAGAAACTGTTTTTTTTTCCCTCAGAAATTAAAGACACCCCTAAGAATGGGCTCCTAATTGTAGCAACCTGCTACATTAATGCTTGAAAAACTCATTTACAATTCAGCTATTAAATGACACACCATTACCACCATTTTTATTGCTTTATATTCCCCTAACAAATTTATTATGTAATTACCCTGTATAACAGCATCATTTTAGAATGTAAAGTTGAAATAAGGTCGCTATTTTAAAATGCTTGCTATTATATGTTTTCAATATATAGTTTATATAAAATATCCAGCAATGATAATCAAGTTTTCTCTTTTGTTAACCAGGGCTCAATAAATAGGTTTGCGATCCCTTGTTCCATAAATCTGATTTTCTTTCTGCCTTCTGCCACACGTTAGAAAGAGGGAAAAAGCAGACCTAGAGGTTGCCCATTCGTTAGCGTGCTGACTCATTAGTTGAAAATGCCCGAGCGTACAACACAAGCTTGCGGAGTCTTATGATTGGGGATTATGAAAGTGGTTTCTATTCCCCGCCACCCAGTGAGTCTGGGCCCCGGTTTAAATAGAGCATATCAACAAAAGAATGGGGATTTATGGGCAACTGGAGAAATGTCCCCCCGTGCTGCCTTTGACTGCGGGAGGCAGTGGAACCTCCCCGACAAAGACAGGAGGGGGGATGCTAACACAGAGGCGTAAGACTGTAAGATATACAGTGCCCGAAGGAAAACACAGAACATGCCGGTACGCCTTTTCCTAAGGGCAGAAGAGACTGGACTTGTTTCCAAGGGAAAGGGGCCAAGGAGTGGTGCCTGGAGACATCCCCGAGCGGGCTGGGCTGGCCTTCTCATCGCCGTGCATAACGAGATGCGGGAAGCAAACTGTAAGGAAATCTTTTCCAAGGAAACTCGATCACCTGTGATATTTTGGAGATTTTTGTTTGCAGGGCTGAGGAGGAAGATTGCGAGGGAGGGGACTGCCTTCCAAACCTGCCTGCATTCCAGTCTCAAGAAGGAGAGTTCCGATGCTTCTCCCAGCGGGGGAGAAGCCTGCCAGATCACCTGCGGAAGGCGCAGGTGTAGTCAGAAGCGTGTAGTCTCAGTGGTCAGTGGCGAACAAACTCGTCCCTCTTTGCAAGTCCTGCCCTGAACAGGAGGAAGGCGATCTGCTGTCTGACTTTATCTCCATTTTAATTTCTCTCATAAACCCAGCGAGGTAGAATCTGGGCAGCGAATAGGTCCTATGTGACCTTGGGTATGACCCTGCACTTCTCTGGGGCTGTTTTGTTGCCTGTGAAATTAGGGGGTTGGGGCTGACTGGCGCTCAGTACGCCTTTCTTGAGTCAATGATTCATGGCTCGCCGAGAATCTGATGTCCTGAATCGTCCTACGCGGGCTAATTCAGTGGTTCTCGGATGGAGTTCTCCATCCACGCGGGAGACATGTGGCAATGTCTGAAGGCATGTTCGAGTTGTCACTCTGGGTGGAGAATGCTACCGGCATCCTGACGGCGGAGACCAGGGGCAGTGCCCTGCCAACAAAGAATTATCAGGCCCCAAATGTCAATAATGTGGGGGCTGAGAGACTCTGCCTTAAACCATCCATTAGACACAAACTCATATTGTCCCTCCAAGCCAGCAGGAGGCCAGAAGAGATGCCTTAGCTCAACTTCCCCCTCGTACCCCCTGAACACACAGCAAGTCATCTCAGCAAAGTGCCACCTCTGTGTGAATTCCTGGGGAGAAGGACACCCCGGGAGCCCAGTAGCACCCGAGACAAAAGTTGATGTCAACCTACATTTGCACCCAGAGGGAAAAACAGCAGCGTGCCCTCCGCGTTCGCTCCAGGAGAACTCCATCTTGACCTCCCCACCCTGGCCGCCCCCAGAAAAATTCTGTGCTCTCCTCCAGCTGCCTGAGTTATGCGGAGAGGATAAGCAGCTTTGTTTCAGTCTTCAGAATTCTAATGTTTAAACTAATGCATTTACTTATGCTCAATGTAGCCTTCCACCCAGAACATGAGGAATTCTTCTTCAGGAGCCCCAAGTGAAATCCACCTCCCCACCCCAGTGATTGTCGAAGCTGCTGGTTTCCACTCCCTGCGTTAACAAGACCTGACTTTGTGGATCATTTAATATTTACCCAAAATATTTGATACACATATAATGACATAATCACTCAGTCCCGTAGCCCGGCATGGCTGTGTAAGTACCTACTGGCTTTGAAAATCTACATTTTTCAGAATAGGCTGTCAGTTCGTGTAATGTATTCTGGAGCATAGATTTCTTGCCAAAATAATTCTGCCCGGTGAATGATAAATGTGTTGTGATTATTTCTTCCGCTTTTGTGAAGGCATACAGTAGGGATAGTGTCTTGGAAGTGGCACAGAGACCAGAGGAACACAGGGCTTCTTTGTTTGGTTCTGCCATATTTAGAATTTGTTCCCTAAATTCTTTCCCCAAACTCTCTTTTACTAGTTTCTGCTCCCTGAACTCCCTGGCAATGGAAAGCTGTGTTCAGCTAATAAGTTCTTCTTGGCTCCAGGACGGGGCTCTCTGAGTTAAGTCCACAAGAACTTAATGAACTGTTGTGTCTCTCCTGGGTAAAGGTCAGGGTAGCTCAGGTTTTAAAGTAACCTCATCATTCCAGACTGGCTTGACAAAGGGAACTATCCAGAGCCCCAGATGTCTGCTCTTTCTGGCTTCTACCAGCGCAAACGGGAATGAACACCACAGGTCTTGTAGAAACCAGGATTCCCCCAAAGGACTCTAAGCTACTTGAGGTTTGATTAAACATGTCAACGTCAGCTCGCAGAGTGTTGGCCAAGGCTAGAGAAGGAAGGGCGATCACCAAAGGGCACCAAAACCAGCCCGTGTCCTCCCCACCAAAGAAGCCTCTTGGGGTAGTTACGTCACCTTGTACATCTAAGAAGCTTCCTTGGTCATAGAAAGCAGAGGACTGTCTGCTCTAGTAGCTAATGTTCATCCTTGATCTACAGTTTGCCTCCCTCCATACCTTCCCATCCATCACCTCCGATGCGTGTCCTGAATCAGTTCACTGCTCTCCAAGCCGGCAGCTACTCCTGAGGCAGGGCACCACCCACCTTTTACCCAAATGTCTACAGAAACTCTCTCTTGCTACTTCTCCCGTTCCCACACAATTCATGTTCGACACAGCAGGACCCTGAGTTTTTTAAAAGTGTGGATGGGTTCAGGCCACTCCCTGCTTCAAGCACTTCGATGACCTCTCGCTGTGCTTAGAACTGAGCGCCCACTAGGTAGGTGGCTCGATTTCGCACACAGAAACAGGAATGCCTAGTTACGTGTGAATGTCAGAGGAATTCAGAAACAACACGCACGGACGACAACCACACCCAATACTTGAAACGTACTCAGAACCAAGAAGGGCTTGTTGTTCATCCGATACCGAGTGGAGTTGGGTATCCTGGCTTTCATTTGGAAACCCTGTTTGCAAGACTTGCTCCTTTTCCAGCTCCATCTCACCCCTCTTCACTCTCTCACTCGGCCCAGCAACTGTGGCCTCCAATATTCCAAGGCTTTTCCAACTTCTGGCCTTGGTGCTAGTGATTCCCTCTGCCTGCGGGGTCCTTCCTTCAGCTCTCTGCGTGGCTTGCTTCTTTTCATTCTCAGCTCAAATAGCCCCTCCGCAAAAAAAAAAAAAAAAAAAAAGCCTTTCTTGATCACTCTATCCAAAAAGGATCCTTTCCCCATCCCTTACAGCATCTTTATCTAGCATCTTTTTCATTCTCTTCATAAGGCGACTGTCCATTTATTTTTCATCTGCTTGATTGCTGTTTTCCATCCTCTTCTAGCCAAAGGGCAAGACTAGCTTTGTCAGTCTCATTTCCGGAGTCTGGCACAGGCCTGGTGCATGGTGGAAGCTCAGGGAATAATTGAAAATTGAATGAATGAACTTCTGTTCTTAGAATAAAATCCAGTCTTTCCCAGGCCTAGGAGGCTCCTTGCCTTTCTCTTGAATGTCAACTCAGATGGAGCCTTTTCTAATGAAGCCTAGGATGTGTAAAGCCCACAGCAGCCCCATTCATTTGGTGAGCTGGGTCATATCTGACATCCACCATAAACACGGCACATTGGTTGGTGGAAAGACTGTGAGCTTGGAGGATAGAAAGATCTGCCTTTGAATCCCAGCTTTGACTTTGGTTAGGTCACTTCCTCTTTGAGTCTCGATCTCCTTATCTACATTACAGGGAGCAGCCAGACCTTCGTTACCTGTAGGACTAGAGTAAAAAATTAAATGCACTGCTATGTGTAAGCCTCCAGTCCAGGGCCTGGTGCACAGCTGGCCTTTAATAAGTATTTGCTGAATTTATCCATCGTGAAGGTCTCTCTCGAATACCTTGGGTGGCGCATTGTTTTTCAGAGGCTGTTAACACCCTCTACGTATCATAGAATCTCCTGCTAGCACTCTATACCTCTCCTTTCTCACTGTCCTGTTAACCTATTCTCTGTAATCCTTGCACCAAATTTCCACAGGCTCCAATAAGCCATCAGCTGTTGGTCCCACTCTGTTGTCGGCTTTCTCAGAGAACAGAACAGGCAGGCATTGATCCCGGAAAGACCCTTTCTAGTTTCCTGCATGCGCCCAGGTTGGTACCCACTCTTGTCTGCTCCTTAAATATCCTCCAGGCTGGATCTGCTACAGATGTTGCTGTTGCCATGGTAACTGTTGCGGCCAAGATTTTCTCAGACTAGGAAGGGAGACCAGCAGAGGTCCAAAGAGCAAATGTAATTACTCTTACGCCGGGCTATAAGTGGTCCCCATAAATGCCAGATAATGCACACCTGGACGCTTGGGTCCCTTACACCCCCTTCTTATGGTAAGCCCTGACATCATAGGGACTGGTCCGCTAGTGGAGAGAACGTCTGCGAGGCGGGTGATTCGCTAGGGTACCATGAATACTGGAATACTGGAAGTAATATACTCTCAGGCTGTGGTCCGGAACTACTATCCATCTAGTTGGGAGTTCTCTTTCAGAGTCTGAAATTGTTTGATTAAAGTCTTAAAGTACGTCTGTAATTTATCATTATATTATGAACTTCGGCGAGGCCATTTTAAAACGTGCCCAGAAATCCTTACCCTCTCCCTGAATCTGGAATCGGGTGAGTTTGGTAACTTACCTGAAACCAACAGGATCAAGTGGAAGTGACTGTTGTGATTCTTCATCACGCGGGGCCTTACTCGCACCTGTTTTTGGAGTCTCGAGGGTCACGTCAATCTAACTACCCTGAGGTCACCATGCTGTGACGGGGCCACTTGGAGAGATCACGGGTAGGTGTTTCAGTTGTTGATAGCCAGAATTAGCCATCAGACACGTGGCACCCCAAGATGTCTCCAGCCCCCAGTCACTGAATCACCCGGCCATGCATCACCCCCAGATGTTACATCTTCTCACCCAAGGCCCCAGACAACAGCAAGCAGAGACAAGCTGTTTCCATCGTGCCTTGCTTTGATTTCTGATCCATAGAACCTGTGAACCTAATTAGAAGATCCTTTTAAGCCACTAAGTTTGGGGATAATTTGCTATTCAGAAATAGTATCCGGAATGGATGGACGGGCTCTCATTGGTTGTTTTAGGGACATCTGAAATTCTAGCAGTCCAACATGAAACCCAAGACTTTATTTCCCCTGGTGCCTCCTGATGGCTTTGCATAAACAGCCTTAGGCTCTCCTGGGACTGTATTTCCAATGTCATTTGAACCAAGGTCCTGCAGGTCTCTGAAATGATGGCAGAGAAGATATGGAGGCAGGCAACATGGTGGAAAGCACAGTACTGGGGCCACAGGAATTGGGTCCATTGGATAAGGAGCTTGGGAACATTTTGCTCAGCGTGTGGGACTTCGAACATTTATCAGGCCTTCAGAGCTTTTATTGGACATCAGAGTGAAGTACCCATGGGTATAATTGTTGACTGAATTCCATCAATGTGCGATTCATTGCTCCAAGGCTTTCAATTAAGACAAGAAATGTGGTTTCAGTCTGGGACAGAAAAGACCGGCCCTCCCTCATACTGCTTCTGCTAGCTGGTGTCCATTTTAGCCAAAGTTGTCTACGTGTTCTGTTCTACTCCCAAAAAGAATTTGGCTTTATTGGTACGATCCCTGGTGGATGTGTTCACTATATATATAGCATTTGGTTCCTGGAATACAGGCTCTCAGAGCTTCTAGTCATCGCTCCGCAACTTTTGTTTCCATAGAAACTAATGTTTATGTTTATATCTATGCAGACTCTGCCTCTATCGGATTTTACTTCTCCAAGCAGCTGTTGTAAGTCATTTTGCCAAGATGGACGTTAGTGATAGGGAACAAAGCCCCCATTCTACCGAAATGAGCATTTTGTTCAGCATCATTATGGGCTCAAAAGTCAGAGTGGCTCCAAATGAAAATAAAGGGGTTCAGGGAGGGCCCTTCAGCGGCAGTGTGGTCTACAAAGCAAGTCATCCAGCGTTGAGGATCACAGACCCCGTCCACAGTTAAAACCTAATTCTGAAAATAAACGGGGGCTCTTTTGATCTCCTTCCCTGTGGAAATCTCAACGCAGTGTAGATATTTAAGTGCCAATCTGTTCTTCGCAGCCAAAGGATACAGCAGCTAAGCGGAACAGAAATCTGTGCTCAGAAAGGGACCTTCTGAGCACCTCATTTTATGCAGATGAACCACAGTGGGACAGCCAGTCAACTTTCCCCATTGTCCTCACTGAAGCTCTGTCTATTGTTTCCTGCACCACCTCCAGAAACAATATATTCACAGCCTCCTTTACCAAGCTGAGGCCACTGTCAAGTTTAACAGGCAGCCAGTGTACCTTTTTTTACTTAATCTTGTTTCCATTTGTTTTGTCACGACAGATAGTTTCTATGCACATGCCCACGGTTTTATTTGTTCCTTATTTAGTTCATCTACGCAACAAACACTGAGTTCCCACTGTGTCTCTGATGCCGTGTTTGACAGTGAGTGAGAACAGTGAAGGCTAACATTTATTGAGCACCGATGACACATCGGCGACATATACAATGGTTTTTGTGGGTTTTCCCACTTAAGCCTCATGACAACCCTAAGGTAAATACAATAACGGTCCCCATTTCTAGATTAAAGAGACAAAGGCAACAAAGTAATTTGCCCAAGGTCACACAATGAGTGAGTGGCAGAGCTGGGAGCTTGGGGTCCAGGGTCTGCAGCGTGACCTGCCACACTACATTGTTCTCACTGGCCTGCCCTGGGAGAGACAAATGGATAAAAAAAACAATGGTGGTACCTGATTTACAGTAATAGCATTATATGTCACATATGCTGCCATAGAAACATAGAAAAGATGTGATTAAGTCTGCATGGGGGAGTGGAGCAAAGCTTAAGAGACGAGGGTTATATCATCTGGGTCTGGAAGATGACTAAGAGTTCCCCAAGTAAAGAAGGAAAGAAGTGTATCCCGAGCAAAGGGGACCATGAGGGGTAGAAGGGCAAGGTATATACCTTTGTGGTCTTCCCTTCATTGGTTCTCTAGTTAAACTTTATTTTATTTTATTTTTTGGTAATATATATACACATGACATAAAATTTACCACTGTAACCATTCTTACGTGTATAGTTCAGTGGCATTAAGTACTTTCATGTTGTTGTCCAACGATGGCCACCATCCCTTTCCAGAACTTTCTCTTCATCCCAAACTGAGATTCTGTAGCTATTGAACAGTCACTCCCCACTTCCCCTTCCCCCACCACCATTCTACTTTCTGTCTCGTGAGTGTGACTACTCTAGCTGGAATCATACACTCTTCATCCTTTTGTGTCTGGCTCCCCTGAGTTACAATAATGTCTTCAACTCTAGTTAACTTTTGAGCACACAGTTTCATGTTTTTGTGGCTGAAGTCAATATTGTCCTACAGTTGTGGATGAAGTCACATGTCACAGAAGGAGGAAGTATGGACATCTATTGGCTTGTCCACCCAGGACTTGCCCCCCTTCCTCCTTTCACACTTGCTGACAAGGGAGGAGCCACATTCAGACCTACCTGCATGGCCAGAATGGACTGGGTCAGGATGGCCTCCGATCTAAGCTGTCCCCCTTTCCCCCACTGCAGCCACCTCTTCGGGAATTTCGAGTCAGCACTGAAAGATTCCCAACAGTATGGCTATTCTTGGAAACAGGGGAGACTTCAACTGGGGAGCTACTCCAGGTGGCCACTGCCCTCCAAGTGGACAGAGGAGCAGAGAAGCCATTTTACAGAGCGAGCAGCGGGAAAGGAATGAGGGGAAGGCGTGAGGGTTCTTTACAGGGTTGTGCCTCCTGCTGACATTTCCTTCCTGAAGCTCAGCTTCTTGCTGCACTTGAGATCAAAAGGACACCCTGTAACCTTCCAGTCAAGGTCTCCTTTCTCCCTGTGCTATCGCAAGTCATATTCTGTCACTTATAGACAAAAGAGTTCTAGTCAACAGAGGAAGAGCATAAAGCCGTGCTCCACTGACCTCCGCCTGAGCCATGCATCTGGCCATTAGGGAGAAAGAAGCAGCTCGGTTTAGAGCACTTTACGAGGGGGCAAAATTCTTTATGAATATATGCAAAGAGCTCTTGGATCTTTGAAAAGATGCTCCCGCACAAGTATGGAGTGATACACTAACTCAGAGCTTTGACCGGAAGATGGCTTGTTGCTAGCGTCTTCCCTCCAGAGATCCGTTGCCTGCCATCTGCTGCTGGTCCTACAAACACTGCTCAGGTAACCCTCATGTCTCCTTGGGTCGCCGGCTCCTCCTATCAGCTCCTTTCACTCCCTGGTATATCTTCTTCCAACTTCCCTTCCCGAATTCAGTTTTCCAACGGGGACTCACTTATGGGAAATGCTTATTCACCGGCTTCTTTCTCCATGAGCCAAACGCTTGGCATTAATCCTCGTTATGCTGGCTTCACTTCTCTCCATAAATCCTCCTATCTTTTCTAACATTCTGTAGCATTCTAGCTTGAGGCCACTGGCTTTCTTCAAATTTCTCTCTCTTCCAGCTTTAAACCAATGGTGAATTTGGCCCCTGAATCATACCGGACTCGAGGCTGACTCTTACTTCCCTATCACCCACCAGGGCTCTTTCCGTGTTGTAGTTGAGAGACACTGTAATACTGTCAGCTACAAACACAAGCCATGATACTTTGTCCTCACTGTGACAAGATTCTGGGGCTTCCTGAGTCAAAGCGGGGTCACAGTTGGGATGAAGGAGAGATAAGCAAGGCAAGGGGGCGGGTGGGCACAGACTCAAGGAAGCACTCAATCTCTGGTACCAGCCTTGCCCTTGCATGACCTTGAGAGTCAGCGCCTCCTTAAACTTTGCATCCTACGTAGCTCACATGTCTCACCCGCACTCTGGCCCAGCTGACAGCTCTTCTCTATCCCCTGGGGTGGCTCAGATGGCACCCTGCGATCAGGCCTTAGGGGCGAGAAGTTTTCTTGAGAAGGAAGCTATTCCAAGTCCCAAGGAATGCCATGGGTGCTGGCCCTAAGGGGAGGCAAGTGGCACAGCTCACCCAATCTGGGTTGCACCTTAGTTTAGGTAATCCTTGGATGTCTCCTCTGCAAAGCGGGAAGAAGAACTCTTCTCTGCCTGCCTGCAAGTTGGGTGGGTTGGATATGGGGCCTGGGACATGTCCTGCATCGTGCCAGACATTTGGTGAGTCAATCAGATAGATCTACTCTAATTACTATTAGGTCCGTGTGGTTTGAAGAGGGATCACAACTATTATTTATTGATCATTTAGCATAGCCAAACCCTGCTCCAAGCGCTTCACACACATTGGTTCATCGAACTGTAACAACGACCCCTTGTAGACCGGGATTGCTACTGATGGGTTTCCCAGAGGAGGGAATGGAGGCAGGGACACTGAGCTGGCAGATGCCAGAGCCGGAAATCGGAACCAGCAGGGCTCCATCTACCTGCCCCTGGAGCCCTGAGGCCACCATGGAAACTCATCCTTTGGATCTCTAGGTCTTTTGGGTGTTCTGAAGGCAGGACCCAGAAGACAGTGCAGGAGAAGAGAATGCTCATGGGCCTTGGAGCCAGGAGAGCTGATGTGAAGATTCTGGCCCTTCAACTCATTAACTGTGTCATTGGACAACACTCTCTGAAAGGCGTCTATAAAATAGGGACCATAAAGTTACTGGGAGGAGGGAATGAGATGAGGCTTATAAACGCCCCGTGCAGTGACACACAGTGAACCTTCTGTTGACACTGGCCATTTAGTGTTGCTCTGGCTGTGACCCACCTGGCCCAGAGGGTCTGATCCTGACCTGGCATACTGGGGGCTCACCTGGCATTCGAGGTCTTCTCTTTACCTTTCAAGAATCCCCAACTAAAATGCAGAGAGCACCAGAGAGGTAAACATTGTAAGCTGATCTTTTCCCAACAGGTGGCATTTTGATAGGCACCTAGGGTGGGGGTCTACCAGACACCTGAACGGAGGGCTCTAAAGGAAAACAAGCTCATCGTTTCTCTATCCCCACTCCCGCCCTCACCCCACAAGAGGATGGCCTTAAAAACACCCTGAAATTCAGACTGAAGTTTCCAGGGGGTGTGAACTAAATGGTAAGTTGTCTGATGGCAGGGGACAGGTCTGCCCCGTTGATGTCTGTATGCCTAGTGTCTAGGACAGAGTGTGATACCGAGTAGGCACTCAGTTAATACATGGTTGCCAAGACTCCACAGTCCAAAAGATGTCAGCAGAGAAAAGTCACAAAGGGGAGGGAGAGACGGACACAAATTTCATCCAGCACAGGAACAGACTCATGAGGGGCATTCCTAGTGGTGTCTGCCAGGGGATGTTTCAAACGATAACCACTTTGTTGTTATTTACCATCAAACTCATCCTTTTAAAAGTATACCATTTAGTGGCCTTTCGTATATTCACAGAGTTGTGCAACCTTCACTAATATTTCATTTCAGTACTTTTTCATGACCCCAGAAGAAATGCTATACCCATGAGTAGTCACTTTCCTGTTTCCCCTGTTCCAGCTCCTGGCAACCAAGCGTCTACTTTCTACCACTATGGTTTACTTATTCTGGACCTTTCATGTGCATGGAATCCTACTATATGACCTAGGTCTTTGTGTCTGGTTTCTTTCACTCAGCATCATATTTTCAAGGTTCATCCACAATGCAACAGGTCTCAGTGCTCATTCCGTTTTATGGCCAAATGGTATTCCATTGCTTAGACCGATTATAGCTGGGATTTTTGGAAGAGATGGTGGTGTTGAACATGTAGATCGGTTTGGGGAGCACTGTCATCTTAACACGATGGTGTCTCCCAACCTGCAATCGCAGGAGAACATTTCTCTTTATCCAGTCTTCTCTAATTTCTTTCAACATGTTTTGTAGTGTTTAGAGTAGAAGTCTTCCATGTCTTTTTCTAAATATATTCTTAAGTATTTTAGTCTTTTTGAGTCTATCATAAAAGAAATTGTGTTCTTAATTTCATTTCTGGATTGTTCATTGCTAGGTGTAGAGTAGAAATGTGATTGATTTTCATATATTGATCTTACAACCTGCAATGTTTCTGAACTCACTTATTAATTCTAATAGGTGTGCAGGTCTGTGTGTATGAGTATTTTTAGAATTCTCTGCATGTAAGATCATGAGGTTAAGAAATAGATTTATCTTTCCAATCCAGAAGCCTTTATGTTTTCCTCCTGCCTAATCGCCCTGGCTAGAAACTCTAGTCCAATACTCAGTAGAAATGGTGAGAGCCAACATCCTTGTCTTGTTGCTGATCTTGGAGGAAAAACATTCAGCCTTTCACCCTGAAGTACGATGTTGACTGAGTTTCTGGTAGATGATCAAGTTGTAGACGTTCCCTTCCATTTCTGATTTGTTGAGTGTTTTGATCATAATAGGGTGTTGGATTTTTCTCAAATGCTTTTTTGGGCATCTATTAGGATGACTATGTGGCTTTGACCATTCATGCCATTAATATAGTGGATTAGACTGATTGATATTTGTGTGTTGAACCAGACTTGCATTCTTGGGTTAAATCCCACTTGGTCATTATGTGTAGTCTTCGGATATATTATTGGATTCAGTTTGCTAGTATTTTGTTGAGAATATATACATTCAAATTCACAAGGGATACTGGTCTGTAGTTCACCTGTGATGTTTTTGTCTGGTTTGGGTATCAGGGTAGGGAAATACTGGCCTCACAGAATGAGTTGGGATGGGTTCCTTCATCTGATTTTTGGAGGAGTTTGTAAATCAATAATTGATTAGTGATTCTATCTCTTTCCGTGTTCTATAGGTCTGTTCAGGTATTTCTGCTTGAATCTGTTTCCGTGGTACGAGTCTTCCAGGAATGTGTCTTTTTCCTCCAGACTCTATCATTTGTTGACGTATGATTATTTCTAGTATCCACTTAAAATTCATTTTAGTTATAACCCATTTCGTTTTCGTGAGGTGGGTACTATTATCTACCCTTTCCTATTCCTAGTTTTAGTTATTTCAGTTTTCTCTCTTTCTTTCTTGGTCATCTATTTGAAGGTCTGTCAATTTTGCTGGTCATTTCAAAGATCTTTTTCTAATCTTTTCAAAACTTTTCGTTTCATTGAATTGCTCAATTGATTTTCTATTCTACCTTTCATATTATTTCTGCTTCTGCTTCTATTATTTCCCTCTTTCCGCTTGCTTTAGGTTTTGTTTGCTTTTTTTTTCTAATTTCTTAAGGTGAAAGTTTAGGTTATTGATTTGAGATCTTGCTTCTTTGAAAATGTAGGCATTTATAGCTATAAATTTCCCAGGCGGGCATTTAAAAAAATAAAATACAAGATTGTACTACTTAAGTTCTGAGAAGTTGTCTCAGATAAAACTGAGGAGTTTTATTTCTCAAAAAGAGAAATAAAACAAGTAAAGTTTAGGTTGGTGTTTCTCCAAGTCATCTGTGGTCAAGTAACTTTGAAACTGACTGGCTTAAACAGAGTGAAGTAGATTCCTTCACTGCAAGATGGCTGTGGACCTTTCATCTTTTGGAGTGTGACGTGACTCTCCCAAGGGAGGTGCAGCCCTTGGGTTTCACAGATTTTACTGGCCAGAGAAGTGTCTTCAGGACTAGTGTTCTGCGGAGCAGAGGGCAACACTATGAGTTCTGAGGGCCCTAGGCACATGTGCCCTTGTAAGTCCTCTCCTTCGCGGGACATATTAAAAATTAAATTTTACAACCACATTGATATAAACCAAGTATAATCCGGGCTAGATTTATTATTACAGAGTCATCATTATTATATTCACTTTTTCTTCTGAGTTTAAATGAAGTTAAACATAAAACAAGTTCGTGTGCCTTTCAGAGCACTGTGAGCCCCAGATATCTTGCGTACTGCAGAAGTCAGGTGTAGAGCGCCCCCAGGAGAAGTGAGAGGCCCACTCAGGTCAGATGGGGTTTCTGGATCGGCTGGTAAAGACAAGGGCTGGAACACAACTGTCGGAGACCCAAAGCCACGGTCATTGCCAGGACTGGTGCTCTGAACCATTTTCAAAAAGAGATAAAAATGTATTGGCCAAGAGCTTTGGAAGCATCTTCATATGAAATAAAATAACCTCTGTCTCTATCTCCCCCTCTCTCTTTAAAGGCTTTGGTTTGCTTTGGGAGGGAGGGAGCAAGAAGGGAGCGTGAACTGTGTACAGTTCTAACCCAGTTAGACTGCAGAACAATCAATAAGGAGACAATGGGCCATTGTTATTCAGAAATACCCACCCCCCATCCCCATCCCCCACCCCGCCTTGTTCAGGATCCCTAAGCCTATAGTCAGCTCCTCACACAAAGAAAGGCAGGACAGCGATTGTCATGGGATCAATATCTTCTAGCTCAGGAGCCATCGATCTCACTCTCAATTACACCACAGCCTCAAGGCAGACTTCTTCCTACCTGAGACTCTGTTAGTGGGTGGAGAGTGGGTGCCCAGATCAAAAGAGGAGTGTGTAAGAGAGATACACTTGGTGGTGATTGGATTACAGCAAGGGTCTTGCAGGTCTCTACACCTGATTAACTTTTATATTTCAGAAAAGCTGGGGGAGAAGCAGAAGCTATTGCCTTGTTACCATTCCCAGGCCTGGAGGGGCAGGGGTAGGGAGAGGATCCTAGAATCCGGTGAGCTGGAGCTGGGGGGGGGTGCCCCCAGAATGGAGGTCTTACACAGAGGCTTATAACCTCTGCCAGCCCATGGCTCAGATGCAGGGAGTCAGGGGAACGTTTGACCCCTCTTTCTTCCCACCTTCCATCCTCATTTTTCATTTGTACCTTTCTGTCTATAAGTCAGAGGGTAGTGGCCAATTTGGCATTTTTTTGCTGTACAGAATACATTCAGCAGATCATGAGCCTAACCCAACTGGAAAGCCTGAGCAATGAGCCTGCGTGCTGCTCCATCCCAGAGCCCAGAGCGGGGAGGAGAACGTGGAGACTATGTCCGCCTTGGCAACTGGACGGTACCCGGAACTGAGCAAGAGATATGGAGATGCAGAAGCCAATCCTTTGGGCCAAGACTTGTGATGGAGTCAGGGGAAGTGGAAGTCCGCTGAGAATTAGCCCCATCAGCTCCAGATGCCATGGGGGTGCCGAAGAAGAAAACTGAAGAAGAGGTCCGTGAGAGAAGGCAGAGAGGTTTCCAAAGAAAGAAGCTCGAACTGAGTCTTGGACATTGACCATTAGGTGAAGGAGATCTGGTGAAAGAGAAGGAGCTTCTAAAAGGGCAGGCATGGGAGACTCAGAACCAATCGGAGAAACAGGTGCCAGGCTGCAAAGTCTGAGCTTTCAACAGCTGGTAACAGACAGCCCTTAAGATGGGTCATGGGTCCACAGGCAAGGGACTGACAGGAATCCCTTCTAATGGTGGGTTTCTGTCCCTCTACCTTTTCTTCCACATGGGGGCTACTCTGTTCCCTCACACATTGGGTCAGCCACCCTGCAGCTCCCAAGGAATCACTCAACAACCCATGCATTTATCCTGAGGCTCTGTGGGAACCCAAACCCGAGCCCTCTGGGGGTTCCAGATCCTCAGGTCCCCTTGGCAATCCAATTACCCAAATAATACATCTCTGCAGGCTGAATGGGATAAGCAGCCCTGGACAGACCATATTCAATTCCCTACCTACTTTACTCTGTTCTAAATTCTCTACTCATCCATATGGCCCAAACTAAACTCACATAAATTATTGTTCTGGTAACTATATTCATTCTGAAGTTGAAAACCTCCCAAAAGTAACGGAAAGTCAAATTCTCAGGTAATGAAATAACGGATTCACTTTTGCGAAACGTTTCCCCTTTGAAAATGACTTACTACGGTTTGCCACCATCCACATCTCTTTAGGTTTTTATAGCTAATTTTTTTTAAGATTTTATTTATTTATTTGACAGAGAGATCACAAGTAGACAGAGAGGCAGGCAGAGAGAGAGAGAGAGAGAGAGGAAAGCAGGCTCCCTGCTGAGCAGAAAGCCCAATGCGGGACTCGATCCCAGGACCCTGAGATCATGACCTGAGCCGAAGGCAGCAGCTTAACCCACTGAGCCACCCAGGCGTCCTATAGCTAATTTTTTAAAAGATTTTTTTTCTTTCCTAACAGAATTAGGTAAAATATGAAAAAGGAACAAACTCTAAGAGCAATAAAACAACCATTCCCTTCTACCTCTCATAATTGAGATTCAATTTCCCTTTTCTCTTCTGTCTCTGCTTATTAGTGAGAGTCCCAGAGCAAAAAAGGGTGGAGGTGGTGTTTTATTGCTCTCAGACTTGGAGAGAGAATGAGGCTTATGGGGTTTTCTGTACTTCCTTTGTGCACACTCTGTAATTGCCCAGCGTTCTTTTGGTGGATATTCAATACCAGAAGATTGAATCTTGGCAGAGTTGGAAAATAAAACACAATGTTGCATTCAAATATACGTAATACTCGAGTCTTAGCAAAAAGAATGATAAAGATGTATTTCTCAGTTGTCAAGTCCTGAGATCAATGCAAGGAAACAGAGTTAGCAGCTACAGGGATCTGCACAGTTGTTTCTGCAGCTTCCTCCTTGTTTCTGGGTTGGAATTCCAGCCCTTTTGCTGAGCCTTTAAAATGCTGATTCTACATGTTCTGCTAGGAATAGCACGCATGTGGATGCTGTGCCTTGCGCTCAGGCATGTGCTCATTTTCACATGTGTCTCATTGCCGGAGAGATGCTTCAGTAAGATTCAGAGTCATTGCCAAGATGGTTTAGAGCTGACAGTTTCAAGGGAAGAGGAAATTGGGTGTCTCTGTTCTTTGTCACTCTTTCTCTTCTATCACTTTTAACAAATGTACTCAAAAGTGATCACAGACCTTTTTAAGGACAATAATAATTAAAGTCTTTCAAGAAGCTTCTCCTGTCTCCAAAGGAAACACCTTACGTTTCTCTGGCCTTTACGAAAATAAAAATATTGAGGATTATATCAAATCCCTTGCCTCCTTACACCCCATTTACTGGTCTAGGAATATCATCCGGAAGACTATACTCGCATGCATGAGCACCCCACACCAATACACGACTGACCTCCTTCCCCCATGGATTTTTCACATTCCTTAGCATCACATTCCTTAGCATACTTTCTGTATAGTTTCAAACATTTTCCTTGTTTCCATCTTGATGCCTGATAAGCAAGGAGGAAAGATTCAGAGCATTTTTCCTCATTAGATTCACAGCAGGATTGGGTGGTTTGTTTTTTTTTTTAAATGGAAACTACAGGAGAGTTTGATTGTGTGTGTGAAAGCAGTTCCTTTAAAGCCTGATTTATTAAACACACACACACACACACACACACACGGCAACAAGGATCTCTCTCCTCCATTCTCTTGACTCGGTGAAAAGTAAGTCTGCGAAAATAAATAGCAAGTCTTGGGGAAATCCTGTCTAAGAAACTCAAAATGCTGGATCAGGTAAAACACACACTTTTAGGAAAAGTCCTGGACTATTAAGAGAAGAAAGATGCAATATTTCACTCCTAAAATCCCACAATTCAAAGGAAAAAAAAGTTGCTTCCATGGACTCCCTGAAGACAAATGATGGGGAAAGGAAAACCCCTTTCCTTCAAATGTTGTAATTCCCAGATGCATTTTGCAAGCACTTGAATCAGTCTGCAAGACCTGAAGGCAATTTTATTTTCTAGAAACCCTCTTCAACCCTAATTTCCTAACCAAGCCAATGGTGGATCTCTGAGCTACGTGTTCTTGGGCATCTCATTTCCTCCTGATTTCCCGAGGCTACCTCTAATAAAGAAGGAGAGATAGAGAGACCCAGAGACTCACAAGGCAGCAAATATAATCACTTCTGTCAAACTAAAATTCTGACTCATACTAATTCACTGTGACCGATCACTGGGAATTCAAGAAATAAGCTGGATCTACAGTATTAATTTAAATTATTCCAATGTGCCCCATCTACCAGAAAAGAAAGAAACCTGTTTCTTCTCTTTGCCTGAGGGTATGGACTGAACCATTTGGCTCAAGAGGGGAGTTATTAGGCACTGACGTGAGGGGTTCAATGGAAAATAGGGCCTGGAGCCCCTGCCCTGGTCTGTGGTTGTAGCCTTCATCACTCCTTTCCAGGTCTAAAGGAAGGTCTGATTGAGACAAAATGATTACTGTCACAGGACTTCTTTATGGTTTTCTTTTAATCACCAAGTCTGGATAAAATTGCCTATTGATTGACCTTAAATGAAAACTACTTTAACCCAGGAACTCCATTAAAAAAATAATGCAAGAGAGCCGCTCACTACCAGCTCGTGGTTAACTTGGCTGCCTGGGAATTAGTGAAGCACACCATTTTGGGGAGACTCCTAATTCCTTCCCAGTTTAAGCATTTATCTGAACTCCTTGAAACTCTGTTTTATCCTCCTTCTCCACTAGCCTACATTTCATTTCTTCTTTCCTTCTCAGAGAAAAGAATTTTTGTTTTCCCTTCCTTAGAATCAGAATCACTGGTGCTCACTGAGCCTTGAATTCTAGTGGGTCTGCTGGGTCCAGAAGTTCATTGACTGGCCTGTCTTTCTACATCACCCAGGGCTTTCTCAACCAATGACCAGAGGGCACTAGATATGCGACATGCTTTCTGTAGTTCCCTTTAACACTGTACCAAATACGTTCTTGTAGGTACTGGAAGGGGTCGCTATTGGGAAGAAATTGTCCACTCACGATTTATTTACTCCTAAAGAGTCCTAAAAACAAGGGCTGCTAGAGATTTTTGGCTTTGCGTGGAGAATACAGATTGGTTTGGGATGTGAGAGAGTAAGGGGACAGAGGATCTTATCCAACATCAGTAGAGAGGCACAGTAAGAACATCGGCCTCTCCACACTAGAGACTGGATCAGACCCTGTGGATATCAACCTGTCACCTGCAGGTTGGAGAAGAGATGTAAATGACACCCAAATGGACAATGAGAAGAACTAAAAGGACTTCAACGTTCCACCTGTTACTACACAAGAAGCCCAGATCAATCATGTCTCATTGAGAGAGACCAAAGAGACCAAAGAAACCAAAGAAACTGAGAGAGACAAAAAACAAAAAACAAAAAACAAAAAAACAAAAAAAAAAACAAACACAAAAAAACACCCAAACTCAATGACAAGGACTATAAGAAAAAAACAATAGTTCTGGGGAAAAAAAAAGAAGGTAGCATCTAACCCTCCTCCCATCTCTGCTATAGGCAACATGTACTCTGACATCACCCCACATGTGTCCTATCCTTGGCACTTGTCATATTAATTAAAATTTCTTGTATAATTGTTTAGTTTTCCCATTCAACTCTACCATCTGTGGGGACAGACTTGCTAGGCATGGACTGCCTCTTGAAACCTAGTTCAGTACTAGATACTGGAGAGACAGTCAATGAATATCACTGTTGGAAGAATGGATGAAATATCCATAATGTTCAGGGGAAATGTATGCTTCTGAAAATGATTTACTCTAGGAACCAGAAGAAGAGTTTGAGAGAGGTTAAGAAGACATGAGCTGTGGAGAAAAGGAGTAGGAAGTCCTGGGAGGGAAGGAGCAAAGGATGAAAAATGTCTGAGGCACAAATGTGACCTGGAGACGGGACTAGAGAGACAAGGAAGTCTTGAAACGAAACAGTGTTGTGACAGCAGAATGGACATTCACTCTTGAGGGGGAAAAGGAAAATTTGACACTGCACAAAACCAAATCAGTGACCTCAATGTGAATTTGAGAAGCTCTCCCAGAATGCAGAACAAGAAAAAAAAAATCTGTAAAGAAAGAAGGTACAAGAATATAATATAGAAAACACCTTCCTGGAACTAGAGGAGTTCCTGGAACCTAAGGGAACAAATGAAAATCTTATATCATGTTCAGGCAAAATTAATGAAAAGTGTAGCATTTCCAGACACATTGTGGCAAAACTTATTATAAGGACAAAGAGGAAAATCATACAAGTAGGGGTCTGAAACAAGAGAGACAAAATGCTTCATGGGAAAAGAGGGCTACTTCCCATTCTTCTTGTCCCACCCTGCACTCCTCTCCAAGGTTGTGGAGCAAGCTACCTGAGGGGTGAGCTAGGAGATGAAGAAAGCCTGAGTTGCTTAGCCCTTTCACCCTCCCCCTGTCTTTGGGACCTGCCTACCTACAGAGGTCACCCTCCCCCCCATCTAAATCATTCCCCTGCACCTTCATCACCTGTGCCATATACTACTTTCCTCATTCATTCAATTCATTCATTCACTCAGCAAATACTCATTGAGAGTCTGCTTTATGCTGAGATCTGTTCCCTGTGCTTATTCTTTAGAGAAAGTTCTTGCCCTCAAGGAGTTCACCCCTAGGTAGCAAGATAGACAATAAACAAAGACATGATAAATATACACAAAAAAAGGGCCAGACCATGCTAAGAGCTAGGAGGCAGAACAAAGCAAGGTGATGAGAGTGATTGAGTAGGAGGGAGGGGTCCTGTGACATGTCACGGAGAGGGTGGTCAGGGAAGGCCATATTGACGATGAAATGACATTCAAACAGACCTGAAATAGATGGGTGGTGAGGTAAGCAGACACCCTGGGGGAAGAGCATCCAGGCAGAAGGAATAGTCAGTGCAAAGGCCCTGAGGAAGAAGCATGCCTGGTCTGTTTCAGGAGAGTTGAAACCAGGAAGTAGGAGCTTGGGAAACAAGGTAGAGAGAAGGTTTGCTGAGGTGGTGGGGGGGGGGGAGGGTATCAGTTCATGTAGGATCTAGGGGCTGTGGAGGTAACTTTGGATTTTCTTCTAGGTGTGAAGAGGGGTCCTCTCTCATGACGTTCACCACCATTTGAAATATCTTGTGTCTTTACTTGCCCTTGTCTGCTCCCTCCTCTAGAACATAAGCTTTGTGATGGCAAATATATATATATATTTTTAACATCTTTACTGTTGCTTTCCCAGTATCTAGAGTGACACCTGATATGGAGAAAGTGCTGAAAAATTATCTGTTGAAGGAATGAATGAATGAAACCAAAGCTCTAAGTAGGCAGAGACTATGAGATAGAGAAAAAGAGTAGAGGAGACGCAGCTGCTTTGTTGACTTAATGGTGGTGCCCTAGTGAGGCACCCTCCAAATTCCACAGGGTCCTAGAGCTCAGAAGCACCCAAACTCCCATCTTCCCTGAGGCACAGCCAACTGACTCCTTCTGGGTTATCTTGTGTGCACACCTGTATGACAAACCTGTCACCTCTGGGCAAACCTGCTGGACCCCCAGCTGGGAGCAGTGACTGTCCCACAGCTGCCCAGAGCAATGCCTAATTCAGTCAGAGTTGTGATGCATCCCGCTGGGAGGTTTTATCTTCTTTCTCATCTTTATCCCAGGGACCTAATCCAGTGTTTTGCCATAGAGGCATGTAGCCAATATTTATGAAATATCTAATGGAACCGAGAGGCTGAAAATCAATGGGACAGAAAGATTTAAAGTGGAGAGATAGGCAAAAGTAAACAGATGCAAGCAAAAAGATTTTTTTAGAAAAGCAGGGGTGATGATACCCATTCAGACAAAGTAGAATTCAAGAGGGGGGAGCATTAGTACATAGAACAAAGAGGGACATTTATACAGATAAAAGGTATAATCACAGCATTTATAAATAGCCAAGCGCTGACAATGTATCAGATAACATTCGACAGCCACTCCTAATTAAAAGGGGGAGAAAACCTATTTGGGAGCTAGGACTGTAAGTCCACTTAGTAAGTGTGATAAATATTGTCTAGCTCAAACTAGCAGCTACCACCACCATTTAACAGTGAATACAGAAGGTATTTTCATTAAAAACCAGGGGAAAACCAAGTATCCTTGGTGATATCAAGAGATTCTGTTGTTAATCTCTTAAGAGTTAATCATTTGATAAAGTGGATGGATTAAGGATAAAATAGAGAAAAACAGCAACAGCTTTACTTTTTTCTGCAATAACCAGTTAGAATATCTAAAGAGGGGAAATACCCATTTTCTTAATTACATTAGCAAACCCAAGATACCCTAGAGAAAACAGGATGAGAGATGGGTGAGATTCCTTTTTATGCTATATGATGAAAAATAGAAAAATCTTTTTGAGATACACAAAATAAGCTATGAGAAATTCACATATTTATCTAGAAGAAGAAATCTATGAAGTTTGTGACAATGTCAATTTTCTTCAAATAAATGTATAAACTTAGTATCTTCAGGATCATTTAAAAGGCAAACTGCAAAGGGAGAAAATTGTTACTAACGCAGGGAAAGGACAAATTTTTTCCTAATATAAAAGAGCTCTCAGAGATCAAAAAAAGGGGCTTTCGTCCATTAGTAGAACAAAAGGACAGAAGGTATGAACAGACAGTTCAGTTCGCAAAGGAGTTCAACTTGACTGGTAATCAAAGAAATTAACAAATCAAGTCACTGCCTTTTTATGCCAATCAAAATGTCCAAGATGAAAAGAAGGAAGGATGGAGAGGCTGAGAATATCTGTCTCTTTCCTCTGTGGCCGCTGGTGGCTTAAAGTGCTACACTCTTTCTCAGAAGCAATTTGACAATAGATACCAAGGATTTAAAATGAGTTCACATCCTTTGACAAAGAAATTCCCTTCCCATGAAGTCTGTCCTAGAGAAAATAGACATGTGGGCAAGGATTTATATACAAAGACACTTATTCCTGGGAGAGATTAATATTAAAATCACATTTTGAATAAAATGTGAATTACGAGAAAGTTCTTCTGAAATAACGTGAATTTAAAAAAGGGATTTCTAAACAGTTTATTCAATTTGATCCCAATTTGTGTAAGTATACAGGACATACATAGGTGTGTAGAATATACACACAGAGAATATACATGGACATAGAGAATAGACTAACAGAATAGATATGGATATGCAGAATCCCAAAATACCACCAGTGCTTATCTCTAGTAGGATTAAGAGTGATTATTATTTTTGCTCTATTGTTCTATATGTTTTTTACTTTGCCAAATTTTCTACAATGGATAGAAATTACCGCAATAATAGGCAAATGCCCTGTTAGTTTCAAAACAAAACAAAACAAACAAAAGAAAACTTATCAGGACCAACAACTGCCAAAAAATTTGGCTCCCAAGGTGAGCATGGGACAGACGTTAACTCTAGTGATATGTCTGTTCCTCTTTCTCTCTCAGCTCAATTCAGAAAAATATAATTAAGATCATTGCAATAAACGTTCACTGTAAGCCTTACTGTGTGTGAGGTACAAGACTGAGGGCAGTGAAGCAGGATCCAGAAGACGCGGATCCTGTCCCAAGTACAGAATTGCCAAATGAAGAAGATGGACTTCCACTTGGAAAGCCATTAAACATGGCAGGCTGGGCAGAGAGATTATAAGAAGTCAAAGGCAGATGGACAGGACTGGAGGGGCAGAAGAAGCATTTCACACTTCTCATATCACAGGACATGTGGTGAGATGGAGAATGCCTTGTTTCCTAGCATCCCCTCTGGGGGAAGGAAGGAAGGTTTGCAAGGAAGCTGTGCATGACCAAGCAAGCAGCCAACATTTGGGGAGCGCTTACCATGAGCCAGGTCCTCTGCTGAATGCTTTAGGTGTGCGATTTCATTTAACCCTCAGACACAGCTTATTAGGGTGGTGCTATGAGGAACCCCACGTTTTAGATGAAGACACAGAGGTCCGGCAGTTGAACAATGTGCTTGTGTCTACACAGCCAGCACATGTGGACCCAGGATTTGAGTCCAAGCAGTTCCACCTCCAAGCCCTTGCTCTTGTTGTCTCTGCAGAGAAGAACATGCATGTGTGGGCCGGAGCTGAATTGTTCAGGGCCCGAGGGGGCAGGAATGTCAGCCTTCTCTTTCTCAGTATCCTGCTATCCTCCTTCCCTCTCTCCCACCTTAAGCAGCTTCAAGCCTCTCTTCTGGACAAGTGGCTAATAAGCAGTTATTCAAGGAATATTGTGTTGGAGATGTGTCATGCTGTTAGCTTCCACCTGACACTGGAGAGTCTTAGATCTGGGCCTCTGGTGAGTCTGGAAGGGAGAGAGGTTTCCTTCATGAAGGTTATCCTATATCCCTATCATCAGTTAATTCAATAAGCACTTCCTGAGCAGCTAAGAGGCTAGAACAGTGTGCTAGGTGCTGGGGATGCCCTCGTGTCCCCTTAGGCAGAATCTTCCGGTCTGCACCTCTCCTCCGAGCCGACGGCCCACGTGAACTCTATATTGGAAGAGTCATGGGTATGTGTCATCCTCAGCACATCCCAGACAGAATCACGAGCTCTGTGCCAAGCGTCCTGTTCCTTTAGGGATCTCCTTCTGGGCGAGGTAGCTACCCAGATGCATAAGCTAGGACTATCTTCTCTACAGCATCAATCCATCCCCAAATCTTATTTAGTCTAACCCCCAAAATATCTACTGCTTTCCCCCTGCACCGCCACCAGCTCAGTCCCAGCCACCAATACATCTCTCTTGGACAATCATGATAGCTTCCTGGTAGCATTCCTGTATTCATTCAGTTGCCACACAGAGAGACCTTATCACTAGGGAGTATTCTCCTTATCACAAGTGTTCTCCTTGAACAGATTTTTCCTTTACATTTGGACAAAGGTGAAAATAAAAGGCTTTGGCTCCAGCCCCCCACTTAGCTTATTTCCTTGTCTCTCTCACTATTCTCCCTACCACAGATGGAGTATGAAGATGGAGAAATACACACACATCTGTATTCCAGGCTGTTAACATTGGTCACCTTGGGATGTGAGGCTGGAGGTGGGTGGAGGGAGATGTCCTCAGATATAGATAGAGATATAATTGACATATAACATCATATTAGTTTCAGGAGTACCACATAATGACTCAATGTTTATATACATTGTAAAATGATCACCACCGATAAGTTTAGTGAATATCCACTGCCACACATCGATACATTTTTTCAAAGGCTATCAAAGGCTACAGCATTCTGGTTATAAAATAAGTAAGTCCTAGGGATGTAATGTACAGCATTGTGATTATAGACAATAACACTGTATTGTGTATTTGAAAGTTGCTAAGAGAGTAGATCTTAAAAGTACTCATTACAAGAAAAAAAAAAAAACCCTCTAACTATCCCTTATATTTATGAGTTGTTTTACTGGTTGCTGTGAACATAAGTTAATTTTGTAATATTAGAAAATGGAAGTTAATAAAATATGCTTCCATAGGGGCCATTTCTTAGAGAATGGTTGTCTTTCAGTCACATGGAGAACTTCATGGGAATGATATTGGCCTTCTCTTTCCCAGGTCAAATGAAACAGGAAATAAGGTGGTGGCCTGAGCACTCTTACCAATGTTGGATCAAAAGCTTCCAACCAAGCATAGAGGTAAAGAGTAACCCTGTTGATTTAGCCCCAGCATCCTAAATTGCCAGAAGAAAATTCATTATGGTAGCTGTTAGCGCTGATTTACGGAATCTCATTTAGACCATTTTTAGCCCCACCAAAAAAAAAAAAAAAAAAAAAAAAAAGTTGGTCTTCCTGACTACGTATGCAGCAGATGGATCCTTTCATTTCAGTTTGGCCACAAGCAAAACCACACTGAATGTGAACAATTGCTTCAGATAAAATGACAGAACCCATAATTTAGAGAAAGCTACCAATGAATTTAGGATAGAGGTCAAAGTGATGGCCTGTCAAGTGTAATATTATGCCTGCTGTTTCCCAGTGGTCAGTCCTTTTGGATTTCAGCCAGGCAGTCCTGGGAACTTCACCACAAAGTACGAAGGACAGAATTCTCCTCCCAGACCAGAAGGTATTAGAGGCATGGTGTTGACTCTTATTACCTAGTTAAAAATCGATTATCAAAATGTCTATCTGCTGAGTCTATCTGACTCAACCATCTTCACTGCACATTATCTTTTATGGATCTGAAATGTCCAAGCTATTAAAGCAGCCAGCTCATCTTATAAAACAACACGGAAGAAAAGGAAGGATGCTTCCCAAACCACTTCTACACAAGACAGGCAGTGGTGGAACCATCGGCCACCATTCCCAATTTTCATCATGGAATTCTACATTCCATCTTTCATTTATTTTCCTGGAATTTAAAGTCAGCACCAGGATTTCAACCACAAGCTATGGTAAGCAGGGGTGGAGAGTTCCACAGTATATATCATGTTCAAAATAACATCATCTATGACCTACCCAATGGGTCTTAACTGGGAACTGGTGGAACAGAGGAGAGAAGGGGTGGGGGTTCTCAAACCTCCATCTATTAATTGGAGTCAAACCTATCTGAAATGGGGAGAAATCTCAATTTCTTTAAAGTTATTTTTTGTTTATTTTTACATGGGTATATAATTCCTGGCATAGTAAGGTCTTGGAGCAGGATGGCCAGAAAACTGTGCTCTGATGGTGTATCTGGATTCATTCCAAGTAGGTGGGACTAGAAATGTTGAGAGAGATTTTAAGATGGTGAAGGGTAAACTGTGAGATTTGGTGTTTCTTTGAATGGCGAGGGTCCACTGAGGGAAACGTCATGGAGTATCCTCAAAAGTGCTTATTTTGTGGGTGATTCTGGCTTTCCTTTCAGTAGATTTGGTTTCTCATCATTTTTCTCTCTCCTTTCCTGCAATCAGTGTTGGCGAATTATTTTGACTCTGTAGGAAACTGATGGGCAGCTGTACAATAGATGACAGTTCTACCCCTTCCAGGATTAAAACCTTTTGCTATGTAACTTTGCACTACCTCCTCATTGGGTGTGTGTGTGTTTTTGGGGGGTGGGGGTTAGGTGGTTGAGAGGGTAGTCTCTCCCATCTCTTGACTCCAAGCTAAGTCAAGCCATTTGTTTTGGCCAAGGGAATGGTAGAAAATGTGAGACGAGCAGAAATTTGATGCATTTCTGCATTCCCACTCACTCGTTCGCTTTTGCTGTGGAAGCATGCCCGGGCTAGCCTGCTGGGGGATAAGATCCATGGAGCAAAACCGAAACAACCCAACAGAGGCCCCAGACATGAGACAGAGCCCTGCTAAGATGGCAAAGCCGGCTTCCCTGCAGCTGACCATGGATGCGGGAATGAGTCCTGCTGAGCCCAGCCTCAGATCAGCAGACCCAGCCAGCCAGCCCACAGACCCGTCAACCAAAGCACATGTTTACCATGTGCTGAGGCTTTGTGGCTGTTTGTTATACAGCATTATTGGAATAATAGTTAACTGATACAAGTTGCAAGTTACTTCTCCCTTATATTTGGCACAAGGAAGAAATACAAGCACAGACTATTTCCCACAGACTAGTTGTTCTTTCTTTCCTTCTTGGATGGGTTGATGTCTTATGTCGGTGAGTGCTCCCTGCTGCTGTGAGCCCCCAACTGAGTTGTGGGCAGTCCCCCTTGATGTTTCTGCTTCTTTCTGAAGTGCAAGTGAGGCATCTGCCTGGGTGCATGACAAAAGGAGGGCCCCATTCTCTATCTTCATGTGCATATTGGTGGTTTTAATATTCTTATTTTGATGGAAAATGGCCTGGAGTTTGGATGGGTTTTATGGTTGGAAGAGATATCATATTTGAGATCCTGAGGGATTCTAGCAGCCAAAGTGTAAACTTGGATGGAAACAAAATCAGAATAACAATAACTAATGTTTATACTGTGCTTCAGCATGCCAGAAAGGAAGGCTTGGAGAAGCTCTTTGCTTATGTTCATTCATTTAAGTCTCTGGATAATTTTTTCAAATAAGAATTATATTATCCCCATTTTATAGGTGAGACTATCCCAAGGATACTTGCCCAGTTAGTAAATAAGATAAGTCCAGGTCGTGGGATGCCAGAGCCCATGATCTTGACCACAAAACTGTATTGGCTCTGACCAGCTTGGAGCCATGGGGACCCCTGCTTAATGCACACAAACACCCACTCTTCTCTTCTGCCCTCTCAGCATTCCACAATGTGCTGGCTAAGAGGGATTCTCGCGAGTCTTTACCACCGGAACTAACGGCAACTCCACGCAGATTCCTCCAACCACCCTTGCCCCAAGACCCCTCCTGAACTCTTTTCCTTCTAAAGATGATATTAACCTTCATTTGCTGAATGCCTAGCGTGAGACAAGCCCTCGAGTTTCTATTTAACACATACGCTCTCTGAGAAGGTATTCTTACTATGTCTGTTTTGCAGATGAAAAGAAAGCAAGGACCTGGTGAGTTCATAAGAGGTAGAGCAGTGACCAATCTTTTAGTGTTAAACACCCACATTTTTTTAGGGGAGGGAAGCACAGAGGGTGAGGGAGAGAGAGAATCGTAAGCAGGCTCCATGCTGGGCATGGAGTGGGGCTCGATCCTAGGACCCTGAGATCATGACCTGAGCCAAAATCAAGAGTTGGATGCTTAACCAACCAAGCCACCCCAGACCTCCCTAAACATCCACAATTTCTCTCTCTCTCTCTCTCTCTCTCTCTCTTTCTTTTTAAGATTTTATTTATTTGACAGACAGAGATCACAAGTAGGCAGAGAGGCAGGCGGGGGGTGGGGGCGGAGGGGGATCCCTGCTGAGCAGAGAGCCCGATGTAGGGCTCGATCCCAGAGCCCTGGGATCACGACCCAAGCTGAAGGCAGAGGCTTTAACCCACTGAGCCACCCAGGCACCCCAACATCCACATTCTTAGCCAAGAGTCCTAACTACTGTCTCCATACAGAGATTTCTGACTCTGTTTTTGTTCTGGGTGTCTGCAAGAAACACAGCTTTGCATTTCTATACCTGAACCTACTGTGGGTCTTGGTTCCCCTGTGGTGGTAGAAATTTGCTCTTGGTCTCCTTCCTACCTGGTCTTTGGCCATCTGTCCATGCGGGTCACTGCTGTATCCTCCTTGAGCCAGCAAGCATTCCATCAGGCTTGCTGGCTCTCAGGACTGCATTACAGCAGATTTTGCAGAAGAGTTACCCTGTCCCTGGTCACTCAGGGCTGGAGAAAGCCATGAGGCTGCCTTGTGCCCATCTGTCTGGACAGTCTATGCAGATACATACTTTGTTTCTGCACCACTGGGCCTGTGTAGCTCTTGACTGACCGCCAGAACTCAAGTCCTCTACCTAGGGATAGGAGTTCCAGAACATTCCCACAGAGGCAGGGCCCAGGGCCCCTTCACATGCATCTTCCAGCAAACCCTCCCCTCCTCCATCACATATTAAAGCATACCCCTTACTTAACATTCTCTCTCATCATAGTTTCTAGTAGTCCTATGCCTATATTCTCCATTTTCCCAAGGTGGTTGGATTTTTTTTTTCCTGTAAAATAGACAAAAACCATAATAGATGCTCAGTAAGTTATTAACTTCAAAAAGTACAATGCCCTGCTACTTGAGGCACTGGGCAAAATTAATTTGCTAGTCTTACTCCTTGCCATCTGAAAACTTGGGATCAAAAATACATTCTTTAGGGGTCAAATATGACTGTTCCTGCTGCCCTCTGAGGTTCAGGATAGAACTTAGAACCAGCCCTCTTACTTAATTAGGCTAAGTTCTCATAATATTTCTTAGAATTTTCCAGAAAATTGGCACTAGTACTGTGTCATGGTGTAAATAATCTTCACAACACCAAAACCACTAATAATAATAGCTAACCTTATGGAGGGCTTAAAGGGTGCTTTATTTTTAATTGATTTATTTTCTTAAAGATTTTTTAAAATTTATTTTTATTTTGAGAGAGAGCGAGCGTGAGTAAAAGAGAGAGAGAGAGAGAGAGAGTGCACAAGCATGGGGGAGGGGAAGAGGAAGAGAGAGAGAAGCAGGTTCTCCCCTGAGCAGGGAGCCCGATACAGGGCTCGATCCCAGGACCCCAGGATCATGACCTGAGCTGAAGGCAGATGCTTAATGGACTGAGCCACCCAGGCGCCCCTTTTTATATGCTTTAAAAGTACTTTGATCTACTCATTCATTTCACTGTGGCAGAATTTACTGAAGAGGGTGCTAGTATCATCCCCACTTTGTTCTTGTGGAAACTCAGTGGGCAGATACATGGCCCCAAACAACAGAGCACATAAGAGGCAGAGGTAAGATTTGAATTTCGGAGGTTGGACACTGCAGCCCTCCCTCTTAAACATTTGGGACTGATCTACTCATTACACAATTACTCAACTGAGTTAAAAAAGAGAAGAAAAGAAAGGCGATGTGTAGAGAATACAAGACTGGAAACACACAATGGAAAGACAATGACTGAGTGTACATTCATTCATCCTGCAACACTTTGTCAATGTGACCGCCCTTCAGGGCTCCCATCCTCCCTTGTACATTACATACACGCAACCTCAATGCATACTATGTTTTACATTATTTTCACGATACCATCCTGCGGCTGCGTTTCTCCGTGCCTGTCTCCCTTGCTAGAGTGTATGTGAACTGAAGGCAGAGATAACTTCCCTCTGAGCCAGGGGCTCAGTAAATGTTGGCTATAGGCTGCAGCTACCTGTACGCGGTACAGGAAATGGTCTCCTTTCCAGATTACAGGTGAATGCCTCCCCTGGCTGCCCTTGTCCCAGGATTTGTATCTGTCTGTAAACACAGAGGAGGAGAGGGTGGCACCCTCTGACACTTGAGGACTGGCTGTTCTGATAGTCTCATCTTGATTCACCTGTCTCCGTCCTTGTGGTTGACTCCCCAGCACTGGGCACACCAATGCCCTGAGGCATGTCAGGTATTTTTTTTTTTTTTTAAATCTCATCTTCTTATGTTGTGTCTAAAGCAGTGACTCGGCTCTTTGTGGCTTTCCAACAAATGTTTGTTCAATTGAATTTACTCTCAGAGCTGTCACCTTCTTGATGGACACCTAGAAAAATGGCTTCTGCATCCTTAAAAAATTGTGCACAGATGGTCCAGACTATTTGGATGGGGATCTAGTGAGACAGCAAACCAAAATGCTTTGCATAATGTGGGCTCCGCTTCTCCTTGAAGACTAGGTCCTTTTAAGTTGCCAGGATCTGTTCAGTAAGTCTACACTGAAGCATTTGTGTATGCACCCAATAAGCCAGCCATTCAGCAATGCCTCCTGTGTTCTCCCTGGGAACAGGGGAAGCCAAGAGGGAGAGGTCCATGTGTACCAGTATGCCCAGTGAGCTCAATGGGTAGTAGGGGAGGGGGAGCCTTTGAGCGGGCAATAATTATATTTAAAAAATGGTAGGAGCAATGATAGAAATATGGACAGGGTACTAACTCTGCCTGGAATCATCAGAAAAGGAATCTTGAAGGGCCCATGAGTCTAGAAAAGGAATGCAGATGGGAAGGGAATTCCAAGCAGAGGAGTCCTGGAGAGGAGAGCCATGGATGGGGCAGAGAACAAACTAGGAGTTGGGAGTCATCACAAATGAGATTGCAACAAAGGTAGAGTCACTTTATAGACTCTCAGGAGCTCGATTCAGAAAGCAGGACATCCTGTCCTAGGCTCAGGGAAGCCAACAGGGAGTCCAGCTACTGGGAGCCAGAGCTGCACGTGCATCTTAGAGATCATGCTGTTCCAGAAGCCTCTAGGGCCCTGTGTCACATCCCTCAGTCGGCTTCCGGTTTCAGCTGCAGCTGTGGTGGACAGTTCCACAGATGCTCAGCCCCACCTCTGGCCCATGTGCCCTATTCGCTTCCTGTCCCAGAGCCTTGTCCATCACCACAGGGACGCAGCTGGCCTGCACAAAAGCACAGCCTGGAAGTGTGAAGCAGTTAATGCCCCCAGGGGCAATCCTGAGCTGATGGTGGGTAAATCCTCCAGCTTCCCATCCTTCAGGGAGACAATTATTGGAGGCATTCTAGATGTTTCCGAGGAGGTCCCGGTGGTGTCAAGCCCCTGTTGCCCATAGCAGCAACTTTGGTAATACACCTTTATATTGATTGGTTTTTCCTTCTTTGCTGATTCATTTCCCTTCTTATTCACTCCTGTTTTCTAGGATGTCCTCCTAATAAACCACCTGCAACCAAGCCCTTGCCTCAGGCTCTGCTTTCAGGAGAACCAAAACTGACCATGGCTGAGCCAGAATGTGGCTGAAATTGGTAGGGAAGCCAGCTGGGTGGTTGGGATACCAGTCCTATGGGACACCACAAAGGCCTGAGTTAGAGTAGTAGCTCTAAGGCATAAGGTAAGCATGGAGGTTAGTGACCCATGGGAAGCAAAATGGGAAAGATGTGCCAGGAGATTAGGTGACGGGTGAGGAAGAATTTATGGCTTGGGAAGGAAGAGTAAGGAAAAAGTAAAATGTTAAGGAAGAGAATGGTTATTTTAGTTTGGGACATGTTGGGTTTGAGGCACATGTAAGAACAGGTTGTCCTATGGGGAAAGACAAAAATAATGACTTTTTAAAAAAAATTTTCATTCATCCCATTGGCCCTTGAGTACCTGAAATTGCCGTCCATCTATCCATCCATCCATCCATCCATCCATCCATCCATCCATCCATCCTCTGTATATTGGGTGCTTTTTATCTACGAGGAAATGTTCCCAATAGTAGAGATTGCCGTGGCCCAGATTCTCTAGAAAACAAAGCTTGGGGCAAAGATTCAAATACTTACATTTCATTTGGGAGGTGCAAACTTGGGGTGCAAGAACGACAGAAAGGAAGCGAAGCAACTAAGAATGTGAGTGATTTGTTATTGGGCCAACTTTCACTTAATGACGGGCATGGACAGAAAAAGGACTAGTTGCTCAGCAGATGCATCCACTTGGCATATGGACTTCTCTGAATGGCACACAAGAAGAAACCATGCCTCAGAGTAGTTTCTGGGAGCAAGAAAGGAGAGGTGACCTATCTGAAGACGACTCCTGCCCCATTCATTTCCTGTTTCCCACTGGCCATGGGTTGCCCCATGGAGAGTCAGCTCCACTGGATGTCCAGTCCTTCAGCTGGACTGCCCCTCTGATGGTTGCTCAGGAAGCCAGGTCCCATATTCCCTGCACTGTGCACTCTTTCACATGGGGAAGTAGCAGAAACTCTGGGCATGTGACTCATTAGTCTGATGCAGAAGGCAGAGCCCCCCAAGTGGGCTCAAGTGGGCTTAATAGGGCATGGCGGAGGCTGTGTGAACCAAGTGGCTGGCAGCTTCCAGGGAATCAGAGTAGATGCAAAAGATTTTGTCTGACGTAGGGGAGAGCAAACAAGACAAGACCTTGTCCTGATTATAAGTACGTTAAGAGAGAGAGGAAGGGCTCCTGGGTGGCTCAGTGGGTTGAGCCTCTGCCTTCAGCTTGGGTCGTGGTCTCAGGGTCCTGGGATAGAGCCCCGCATCTGGCTCTCTGCTCAGCGGGGAGCCTGCTTCCCTCTCTGCCTCTGCCTGCCTCTCTGCCTACTTGTGATCTCTCTCTCTGTCAAATAAATAAATAAAATTTTAAAAGAGAGAGAGAGAGAGAGGAAAAAAAGATTACCTGGCTGGGGGAGGTATCTTAGTTAGGCCTTTTCAGGCTGGTGACATTTGCGTTGAAACATGAGTGATGAAGAGGAGATGGCTAGATGCCAGTCTTTAGAAAGAGCATTCCAGGCAGAGGGATCAGGAGATATAATGGCCTTGAGGTACAAAGAAGTTTGGTATAATTAAAGAACAAAAAGAATGTCACCATGGCTACAGAAAAACAAACAAGGGAGAGTGGACAGAAGTAGGCACAAATTGGGTCATGGAGAATGTGGCAAAGAATTTGAAACCCTAATGCCAGTGCCATCATCATATATCCATATATTCCTATCAGTCTTCCATCCAAAAGGGGGTGATGGGGCTTTAGATAGGAATCCGGTTTGAAAGTTGGGTGGGGATGGTAGCATTCAAGGGCAAAGTCATAATCTTCAAGAGCTTTAAAGCAAACGGAATGCATAATGTTAGAATTGCTCTGATACAGTAACTGTTACACTTTATAGGAAATTGTTATTATCAACAATTATAACTGTATCAAGAAAAGTAATTATTAATACAAGTTTGGGAAGCTCTTGGCTGTGGACTGTTGTTTGCTTTCTGATAGTAATTCCATGAGGCTACAGAGCACTGGGTGGGGAAAACATATTTAATCTAATAAAGGTCACCCTTGCATCTCTCCTGTTCTGTGACATGCCATTTACTGAATCATCCATTATTGCCCAAAGAACAAAGACGAGCTTCACTAAGCAACGGATGATAAAGTTCACTTGGAAATCAGGGAAGAAATTGCAAAACTATTTGAGGCCAAGGGCACCATCATGCACAAAAATCCATAGGTGTCAGGCAATGAGGAGGGAGGGGATGAATAAACACAGTAAATGATGTTGAGAAATGACTCGGTGCCAAGCAGCCAATCAAGTCTCAGAGCTTGGCTGGGAGCTTCAGTGCTGGAATCAGACCAGTCTGAGTGTGAATCTCTGTTCTATTGGGGCATGTCCGGTATCCTGTGACAGCCTCAGTTGACTCCTCTGCACAATGGGAAGAGAAATACACCAGCATCCTCGGTGCTAGGAGCACTATCGAGCGAATAGGAAGCTCTTGTGCATGTTCATGTCTAATGCTCGAACACCAGCAGCAGCTTCACCACCCCTGCCCTCCTATCCTCTCCTTCCTTCAATCAAGGTTTATCAAGGCAACACAAAAGATAGGACAGCACAGTGAGTTACCTTCCAAAGCCTACTTCTCAAGACTGTCTGAGAGGAGAGGAATAATATTAATAAAATCTCACACAATTATTTAGTGTAAAAAAGATGCCTATTGGGTTTTCCTTTGCCTCACATCATTGACAGTGAAATGAGCTTTTTCTAAGTTATTGTCAAACTCAAAAAAATTTAATTATTCACACATATTCACAAGATCCCTCCCAATATTAAAAAACCATCAAAGGGAATTCAGGTTTGTGAATAAAAAATTGAAATACTGAATAGTTTATCACACTTCCCACACTGCATCATTCTTCCCTTTCATTAACGAAAAACTTTAAACATTTGATATAAATGTTTTTCTTTGTGCTGAGTTTTGGTGCAGTCTGAGAGTCTGAACAATTTGAAACTAAGTGAGGATAAGGGTGATGAAAAGACACTTGAATGTTACAAATTGATACATAAGATGCCTAAGGTAAATAACAGTTAACTACTGTGTTCTGGCACTGGTATAATGAGTCAGTAGCCATGATCCCCTTTATTCTTCACGTTATTTTGATAGTACACATATTACTGTCCCATTTTTTAGATAAAGTGAGGTTTAGAGTTGAGCTACTTCTTCGAAGTTGTTCTGCTTTGAGGGTATCACCTAAGAGATTCAAAAGGAGACTGATCTGCATCCAGAGTCTGGGCTTTTTATCAGTATGTTCTACTTCTTCATCCATCCACCAACCAACCACCCATCCAACCACCCATCCATCCATCCATCCATCCATCTACCCATCCATCTCCCATCTGTCCATCCATCCATCCACCGACCCACCCACCCAGTCATCTATCCAGCCATCCAAACATCCACCCATCCACGCATCCATCCATTCACCCACCCATCCAACCATCTACCCACTCATCCATCCACTGACCCACCATCCATCCATCCATCCAACCATCCATCCATCCATCCATCATCTACCATTCATTTACTATCTATCATTTATCTGTCCATCTATCATCCACCTATTCAACATCCATCCATCTATCTATCGACCAATTAATCCATTTATCTATCCTTCCACTCACCCATGCATTCTTTTATTCCTTCTGCTTACTAATTAAGCAATTTATGTTGGTGATGCCTCACTGTTCTATCTTAAATCTGTCCCCTTTTCTCTCCATTGCCAATGCTAAAGCCTACACCAACCCACCATCTTCTCTTGCTTGGACAACTGAACTGCAGTGGCCTCTTATCTGGTTTCCATGTTTCCACGCTTTCTTCTCTATAGTTCATTTTCATCACAGCTACCAAAGTAATCTTCTCAAGGTCATATTACTCCCGATTAAAGTCCTCCAGTATCTTATCACTGCCTTATCAGCCTACTCTGGCTGAAACTCTGGCACCTTTCTCACTGGCTGCTTTCTGGCTCGTGCTAATTCAGACATGCTGTTCAACTGTCTTTTCCTCAAGCCAATGTTGTTCCTGCCTTAGGAACTTGCCAATTGCTGCTATGCCCTGAATGTTCTTTTCTTAAGAGACTCCTTCCTTCTCCTTATATCTAACTCAGCTCACATTACCTCTTCAGAGATGATTTTCCTAATCAATTCAATGAAAAAAGAACACACTCTGTTTGGCGTCCCCAGTTGGTCTTCAATATATTGTTGTACTTTTTTCCCCCTTTTATCACTCATATTCCTATAATCAATTATAACATTTGGTTGTCTAATCCCCCTTTCTTTAACTTCCCCAGATATACATACATACTGGAGGGTAGGAGCCTTGTGCAAACTAAAGCATAACTCAAAATGTAAATGCCTATTGCTTGCCTACTACATTTTTGGTCCTGTTGTTCATGCTGGGCTACAGTGAAGAACAAGGCAGACATGGTCCCTGATCTCAGAGAGGCTACATGATAGCAGAGAGAGACATACAATGAAACTAGCATAATTGCAGAGAGTGGCCACTGTTGTAAGTAAACACAGTTACATAATAGAACTATGGAGACAGGGCAAGAGGGTATGCCTTTAGATCACCTGATCAGAGGAAGTCTCTCTGAGTTGGTGGCATCTGAGGTAAGATGGAGGAAGAAGAGAAGTCAGTCCCTCAAGGAACCGGAATGTTCCATACAGAGGGAATAACACATGCAAAGGCACTGAGGTAGACTCAGACCAAGTCTATTAAAGGAACAGAAATGAGACCAGTGTGGCTGGCTAGTAGTAGTGTGGCACTGGCAAGGGGTAGGTGTACAGAATGAAACTAGAGGTGACTGGGGCTTCCATAATGATGAGGAGTTCTTAAGATAGATTTCCAGATTTGGCAAATAAAAATAAATGACACCCAGGTAATGTGAAAGCTACACACTGAATTTCAGAAAAAAAAAAAAAGATAACTTTTTAATAGAGGTATGTCCCAAATATTGCATGGCAGATGCTTATACTAAAAAGTATTTGTTGCTAACCTGAAATTCTAAGTTGACTAGACATCTTGTATTTTATCTGGTAACCCTGTTTGAAGACAACACCCCAAATCTGATCAATGTGTCATAATGTCCCAGAATCCTGGACCATGTTGCTGCCCCCTGATCATGGAGGAGAATTCAAAGAAATTGGAACAGGCAATTAGTTGAATTATCACTCATTCCCATTTACTTGGAGAAAAAAGGACATGGGGAAATTGAAAGTGCATTTATCTCTGGAACATATTAAATAATGATTATTCCAGGCGATTTACTCTCATAATTATGTTAAAACTGAGTGGCCATATGTTTCCTTTAAGGGAGGGACCATATCTAATTGACTTTAGATCTTTTCAACAGACCCAGCACAGTACCTCGCGTATATATAGGTCCTTAGTAAATAAGTGTTCATTCGTTAAGAAGAAGGAAAGCCAGTTGAGGAATTCCCTTGCTTTATTTCTATCTCATGGAAAGACACAGATCTCAGGGACTCAAACTGTGATTCCTGAACTTTTCTTACTCTTCCCACTAGATTATGAAGAAGAAAAAGATAAGCTTCCTTGCTATAGGCATAACTGATACTTGTCAGTATTCAGTTCTCTTCTACCTCCAGGTATGTGTACAATTAGCACTTCCTCCCCAGCAAGAGGAGGGTGTTGCTCTGTGACTAGTTTTGGTCAACATAACATAGAGAAATGCCTGTGGTACTCATGGGCCAAAGCATTTACCCCCAGTCCTCTTTTCTCTGCAGTAGCATGTTGGTGTCATAGGAGGTAGAGCTGTGTCAGCTTGGTTCCAATAAGCAGAGACTCCTCCATTCTGCACAGGACATGTAGCATGAGCAAGAATGAAACTTCATAGTTTGAAGCACTGAGCTTTGAGGGTTGTTTGTTACCACAATGTAACTGACTGATGGAACCCTAGAGCTTCTGGGAGTCTATAACACTGTCATATTTCTAATGAGCCTTTAGACCTAAGTTAGGCAGTCTCAGAGCCAAGAAACAGAACTGTTGTAGCTTTTCTGAACATGTATGCGTAAGAAGGATGCTCTGATTCTCTACTTAGTTCACTCTTGTTAGTTTAGAATAAATTCCAAGCTACAGTCCAAGGGATGGAAGGAGTGAAAATTTTTCTGGTGGAGTTGAATATAAATGAGCCCGGAAGCACCTTGAGGGCAGGGTCTGGTCATCCTTATCCCCAAAGATCCCAGCACATACCTGAGTACACAGTAGTCTGGGCACATAGGACTGTCCTCTGGACACATCAATAAGGTCATGTCACTCATCCACTCAAAATCCTCTCATGGCTTTTTCCTCTCACTCAGAGCAAAAGTCAAAGTCTATATAATGTCTTCTTATTAGGCCTTGGATAGCCGTAGCTTTAGACTTTCAGGTGAAATTATTTACACGGAATATTGCTTTATCTGGCTTTTATGGCATAGGATACACATTAGGATATGTAATTTCACCCGTTAAAACCTGAATTTATGTTACCTGTCCTATTATCCTTTCATATAAAAGTCTGAAATATTTTAATATTATAATTATAGAAGCAAATCCCAAATGAAGAATGATAGCCAGCTATATTAGTCAACAATTAGCAAAATATCCCAAAACTTAAACAAAGTGTGACTTAAAAAAAGACAAAAAAATATTGTCTCATAGGTCCTATGGGTCAGGAATTTGGGAGAAGCCCAGCTGGGTAGCTCGGAGGCCGAGTCTGTCATGAGTTTATAGGCATGATGTTGGCTGGGATTGCAGGAGTCTAAGGGCTAGACTGGATGTGGAGCATTTATTTTCAAGATGGTGCTCTTACATGGCTGTTGGCAGGAAGCCTCAGTACCTCACAACATGGGCCTCTCCATAGGGTGGCTTGAGTATCCTAACAACATGGCAGCTGACTTCCCACAGAACAAATAATCCAAGAGAAAGAATGGAAGCCACAATGTCTTTTATGACCTCGTCTCAGAAGTCACACCCTACTGTTTGTGCGGTGTTTTATTGGTGATACAAGTCATCCTTGTTCACTGTGGGACTACATGGAACATAAACAACAGGAGCTGGAGGTCATTGGGCGCCATCTTAGCCACTGGCTGCATCTAAGGAGCAAGTGGTGGTAGTGGTATGCGGGAAGAGCACAAAGGAACTTCTGAAAATCACTCCCCATACTTTCCAAATTCACCTATACCTTCCTCTGCCTACAAAAGAAGGGAACTCTGGTTAACATGTTAGGTGCTCACAGATGCAGAATTTCCAAGGGGGGAAAAAACTCCTTTCAGTATAACTGCAAAGTGTTGTCTACTATGGGTCTTCTGCCTAAAGAAACAAACCTATATTCAGTCCAACATTCTCTCCCAAGAAAGTTGTTCCCTGTAATTGGCAGAAATGCTTTGTCAAATGGCAGATGTGATGGGCCATCTCTGTGTTTTGGTGTAGGCAACATGGCTGGTTTTCCTTCTTTCTATCTTCTTTCTGTGCTCTGGCCCATTTCCATGGCCACACCCTTTTCTCCCTTTCCAACGGGATGTTGCTGTCCCCACGCACTGACTTTTTACAGAGGGGACCACGGGCATGCCTCTTTGGAGAAGATTGCTTTGTGTTTAATCTGTTTACTTGACATAATATTCTGCCCATATCTATATTTCCTATTTTTCATAACAGGACTTTCAAACTGGGCTATGCATCTTAACTCAACATTCATTCTTATTCTCTCCCTTGTACCTTGCTGGACATTTCTCAAGTACATTGTTTATAAAATATGTAAGCACGCAGCCTTAAAAAGGACCTGTTCCTATAAAATGGCCAATAACAATAGCTTTGCTGTTCAACATTATCACTGCCCAGACTCACTTATCCCCTCAAAATAGTGTTCACCGTATCAACGCAACGCCATCCATTTTGTTCCCGATCATGACACTATTTCTTGGTGTTTTTACAGAACAAGACATTACTCAAAGCCAAAAAACCAACATGGAATGCCAATAAGGAAGAGCTAACCCAGCAAGGACAGAGAAAATAGTCACTTAATCCCCACCGTTAGTCCCAAATCCTCCAGGAAGATTTGTAGTGTAAGGTTCAGAGATTTTGTTGAGCAACCCATCATTAATGCTAATAAGAATCTGACATCATGGTCTCTTTTCTAGAAACCTCTGCTGTCCACCAAGACATGCTCAGTGGGAAACATATCCACCATCCACCTTCCTGCCTATAAGACCAAAATTTATTATTGCCACTCTGCAACCTAGAATTTTTTTTAACTTGTTAATGCTGCTGAGGGTGGCAAAATAATGCCTCTGGCAACCCTGTACATTTGCTATTGCCATCTTCACTGATCAATTGCCCAATTTTCTTAGCAAATTCAGCAACAATAACAGTTTTCTGCTAGTAAAATAACCTTTCATTTCATAAAAACAAAACGGGATGGAATGGAAACAAGCAAAGAGGTTTCATGTCTCCTATAAACTGAAGTTCCTACTTTTCTGTTTTCACTAGCTGTGGGTGGGTACTGGTTTTTCAATCTTGATAAATAAAAATGCTACCTTTTAGATTTAGACTATTGCTGTCCTTGGACTGGCTAGCCAAATAATTTTGGTTGAAAAGATCTATTATAATACTTTATAACCTCATAGGAGATGTAGTGGATGATTTTTTTTTTCATCTGCCTGACCTATATTCCCCTCATGATCTGATAGCAACACCCCACTTTTCTACGGCTGAGATTCTTGGTAATTGTGTTCAGTAGAACATATTGTGGGAATTACTGCTTTAATCCATCAAAAAGGAAAGAAACATCTTCAAAGACAGATCTGGATGAAGAGAATGATCTGATTTCAACATTGGTTATGTACCTCTGCCAAAGAGGCAGAGAAGGAAAAGTGAACGAAAAAGTAAGTGTGGCAATCCCAGTTCTCATCATGAACCATACCTAACACCAAGATGAAGCCAAAGACTGGAAATTTGGTGTGATGTCAACTGGAACAAAGAGACAAATAAAAGCAAGAATCAGGAGCCATCGCCATGGGGAGACCATCTTGCAAACTGCCCATGATGCCTATGCTCAGAGATGCCTAGGCAGGAATAATATAAGCATACAAGTTACAAAACCATCAGCAACCAGACACTGATGGTGAAATAACTTCCCAGTAAAGCAAAAACTAAGAAATTCTGATTTTGTGCTTTACTGGTGCTCAATCCTCAATACCCCTGATTTAGTTTTAATCCTAACATTCAAATCCACATTTTTGGTGAAGTCAAACTCCACCCTGAGCATGTCTGTGGCTTCTTCCCAGCTGTCAACCAAACACAGACAGGTAGGAAGGTACATAACAATGACATGATATGCAATATGATGCAGGCAATGGAGTACGGAAAAGAACCCTAGGCTCTGGGGTTGTGTTGACTGGGGTGGAATTCTGACTCTATCACTTGGCAGATTGACAAAATGACTGATCTCCTTGTGCCTCAGTTTCCTTGTTTCCAAAAGGCTGAGCATTCCATCTAGTTCACAGGGTTTAACATAACTTGAGTAAGATTTGGTAGGTAAGGTATGTAAAGAGGACTGGTGCAGAGCAGGTGTTTCACAGTATGAGGTTCCATCCTTCCTTTTCCCAGTCTCCCTTTTGGACAATTAAAACATGGACATAAAGACATAAGTTTCAACTCTTCATAGTTTAGAAGCTTTGCTTTTTTCTCTAGTTAGAGAATGTCCCTCTGACCCAAGATGACCAAATACATGGCAGCAGGCACTAGTTTAGTGGCTGGCTATGAATGCACTCTCATTTATTATGTTTATAGCTCCCTGGCTTTCATTGTAGGAGCATCCTTCACCTACTCTCAGGCATACTGTTCAGGAGAGGCTAAGCCAAACTGCTTCTGAATCCAGGGTAGGGAACATGACTCATGCTTGGTCATTGGAACTGGCTCAGGGGTGGACATATGACCCAAGCAGGCCAATGAAACTCAAACCAGGAAGTATGCTGGTACAGTAGAGAAAAAGTTTACTTTGCATTGGAATTGCTAAACTGGATGCTTCTAGGGGTTTTGCTAGTGGAACCAAATAACCAAAAGTGGAGCTAACATAGATGAATGCTTAAATGAGTAAGGCTGAGTCCTGACAACAGCATTAGAACTCCTGGATCCAGTTAATGTTGATGCAAGTTTTATTCTTTTGCTTTTTGGATTCATAATGTAAACATCCATCTGTTTATTCTTTTACTTTCAACCTATTTGTGTTTTTGAATCTAAAGCATGTCCCTTGTAGACATCATATAGCTGGATCCTGTTTTTATCCACTCTGCTAACCTCTCTACCTTTTGATTAGACTGTTTGATTCATTTACATTTAATATAATTCTTTAAAAAGTAGGATTTACATCTTCCATTTTGCTTTATGTTTTCTGTACATCTCATCTCTTTAATAGTCTTCCATTTCTCCATTAATGAGTTGTTTTGTATTAAATAGATATTTTTGCTTTACCATTTTATTCTCTGTCTTCCTTCTTTTACAATATATTTTAAGTTATTTTTCTTAGTAATTGCCCTAGGGACTGCAATTAGCATCTTAACTCATAATAATCTAGTTTGGATTAATGCTAACTTAATTTTAATAGGATACAGAAATTTTGCTTCAGATAAAGAACAATTCCTTCCCTTCTCCTCTATGCTATTTTCATCATCCAAATTACATCTTTATACATTATAAGGCCATGGCTTGGTTTTATAATTATTTGTTTATGTAGTTGTCTTTTAAATCAGATAAAAGAAGAGAATTACAAAAAGTATACATTTACTTATACTGTATTTACCTATGTAATTACTTTTACTGGTATGAATCAATACTTTCTTCTCTTTTTTTCTTATAAAAGCTTGAAGTCCAATTATTTATATTCTAAGGTGTCTTTTGTGATATTGCATGCCATGGGGGATATCTAAAAGGGCAACGGGCACCATGTAGAATGAGCTATCTCCTATATAAACCTATCTTCTGTTTCTGGATTCAGGGACATCAGGTTAATGAAATATAGTGAATTATTATAAGACACATTTATTTAGCATAATCAGTATCTTCTAACTCAGGGCAACCAAATTTAAATAAGAAACTTGTAGATTAAAGATGTTATAAGTTCTTTTATATTCTTCCTATCAAGTTTAATTCCCCTCCCCATGACTAGTCTGGCCTAGTGACTTGCTTACTAATGGAATATGGCTGAAGTGATGTTCTAGACTATCTGCAACTAGGTTTCAAGAGACCTTGTGGCTTCTGTCTGAATTTCCTGGAATTCTCACTCTGGGACCCCTGAGCCATCACATGAGTCCAGCCACCTAGATTGTATGCTGTGCTGGAGAAGTCTCATGGAGGTGCTCTAGGTGACAGACCCAGGAAATCCTAGACTTCCAACCATCTCTGTGCCAAGGCATCAGGCATGTGAGTGGAGCCATCTCAGGCTCACCATACCAGCTCATCCACCAGCTGAAGAGGAATGAGAGACCTCTGCTAATATCATATGAAACAGAAGAGACGTCTATCAAAGCTCTGTTGAATTCCTGACCCACGAAATCACAAGATATAATTAAACGATGGTTGTTTTAAGTCACTGTGTGTTGGGGCAGTTGGTTATGCAGCCAGAGATTATGTAACAAAGGGATCCAGACCTTGTTCAGATGAATCGGGCAGAATGGGCTGCTTGAAATCATCTAGATGCAGGGTCTCAAACTCAAGTACCAGTAGAGGCCATCCAGGCAGGTAACGTAAATGAATCAATAATCCGGGTGGATGGGGCAGGATTTATGCAACCCAGAGAGCATATGTCATGTCTGGAGAGGAAAGCCAATTGTTGCCCCGAGGGAACACAAGCCTAGTGTTGCCAGACTCTTCAAGAGCTGTCAGATTTTCAAATGCAAAAATCCTAATTTTTTAACTGTTGGGAACTAATTAAAAATATATATATAACATTACCTTGCAAGCCAAGTAACACACACCTGCAGGCTGCACTTTCTCCCCAGCTACTAGTTTGTAATCTGACCCAACCCCCTCATGTACAGATGAGAAAATGTTAGTTCAGACAAGGGATGTGTCATGCTTGAGTTCCACTCTGTGTTAACATTTGAAAAAGGCCCGGGGCCCATGTCTTCCCTGCATGGTCTGGGGCTCTTGTGTGCCTGGTCAAGACAGAGAATTCTCAGCCAGGTGGCACTCTTGGGGTCCTCAGGTTTAACAGAGATGAAACTGATACTACTTAAAGGCCTCAGCAAGCTCTCAGAATGGAACTTTCCAGAATTAGCAGAACCATCGCTCATAATGCCCGAGAATGCCCATATCCCTATAGGGGTGGGGGACAGGAAGAAATTTCTGGTCTTCCACCAGAGTTTCCCTCTGAGCAACGAGATTTTTATTTGTTTAATTTGTTCATGCTTGCCAGGGACATTTGCTTTGTACCATGAACTTGCATGGTAAATAAAAGTATGTCAACTGATGTCCTCTTTCATCAAAACTTATTGGGAGGGCACACACAACAATTTGCTTCATTTGTCTCCCAAATAAGTGAAGACTCTGGATTAATTAAGGCAGTCTCACTGCTGTACCTAAAATCTCAAATGTTAAGTACTTGAACATAATACAAAGATTACTCTTGCTTATGGAACAGTTCAGTGTGGGTGTGCACTTGACTGCTTTTTGCTGTCCTCCAAAGAGAGACTTGTGGGCCAAATTCCTTCCATCCCATGTCTCTGATGTCACCTTGGGCCTTGGATCTAGTCTTATGGATGGGGAAGACCCAGACATGAAGGGTTGCATTGGAAAGGTTGTTTGTCTGTTTTAGATAGGCTAGGACTGGACATCCATGCATGTCAGTTCTGGGCACATTTCACTGGCTAAACCGCAGTCATGTGATCCCTCTCCACAGCAAGGGTGGCTGGGAAATGTAGTCTAGCTGTGTGCCCAGGAGGAAACAGAACTGAACTCTTGTCCCCAACAAGCCCTGTTCTTCAGGGCTGGCTTCATGTAAGGGGTGCCCTGAGCTGGGTTGGGCTGAATGCTAAAAGCACCTTGACCTCGCAGGGTGGGGCAGAATCAAGATTTTCAAGCTTCTTCAGCATTTCAGAGATTGTAGAGCTGCCTGCTATTTCTACCACAGAAGGACTCGTACACGGGAGTGTGGCCAGATTTCATGTTGCTGTTCAGATTAGAAACAATAGTAACTAGTTATGGAACATCTTCTGGAAATTGTCACACTCTCTATCAAAAGTTCAAACGGAATGTATGCTGCTGATATTAAGGCCCATGTTGCTAACAATAATCACTAACACTTACTCAATGCTTACTACGTGCCAGGAACGGTTACAGAAGCACTTTGGCTGGGGGCTGGTCCAAGAAGCTTTGTGCAGCATAATGTATTTAGGTAGGATTAAAAAAAAATGTCAGAATCAAGGTTAGAATGGAGGTCCTAAAACAGTGTTCTGGTTTGATAGAGTGAGATTTATGTCAGTGAGGTTGATAAAAAATGTTGGCCTCCATTACCTTTGAAATATATGAGTGGAACAGCAGTTGGCAAATACGGAGATGCAGAAAATCTGCCTCATGCATCGTAAAGCATCCTGGACCCAGAATTAATCTAGGGCTCTGCCACCGAATTTGCACGTATTGTCTGCTCTCAGCTTCTTGCCTGGTGACCAGGACTCTGGTGAAAAACAAAGAGAAACCAATGCAGTTTAATTCTTGGCAAAGTAAATAAGAGCACTGCAGTCTAGCATTTGGTGGTACTATGGAAGAACAAAAATATTCAAAGCAGACGTCTCCTCTGCTTTCCTTGGGAGAGAACCTCCGGCTGATGGTGGGAGAGCCAAGGAGGTCCCTCCCAGAAATGTTTTCCATTTCTGATTTCTTGATTGGCTTTATTCTGTACTCCTCCCTGGCTACAAGCACAGCTCGCCTGTGTCTGGAGATCACTGGGTGGGCGAGGTCCTGAAGTGGGTGGGCTTTGTTCCTGCCCCACCCCCACGCAGCATCCTTCTCTGCTTGTGTGAGTCTCTGTCATGTCGTTCCCGTTCCCGTGGTTCAGAAGACGAATGTCACATTAACGAATTTTAATTAAATTGTCATTATCCGAATGTTTTATTCCTCTAGGAGTATTTGAACCCTGGAAAAAGGGGTGTCAGCTAGGAGAGGGTCATTTCTCTGTTGCTGGATTCCAGGTACCATGAAAAAATTAGGTTTCAGTGGGGCTAAGAAGCAGTGATGACGTCACAAGACACAAAAATCTGCCTTAGGAATCAGTTTTACAGGGACGATGGCTGAAGATGAAAAGTTGGGCCAGACAGCCTGATTATGGGGAGAGAGGGTCAGTTAGGGAGCCCAGACAGGCTGCGTTTAGGCACTGCCTCTGCCACTCACTTGTCGCGTGGCCTGGGGCAATTTATTTTTTCTGAGACTCAGCTTCCTGACCGAGAAATGGCCATAAACTGCCTTATTAAGATAAAATTAACAACGAGATCAGATTTGCCAAAATGCTCTTGAACTGTAAAATGTCAAATTAAAGGGAAGTTATCTCTGTTTTCCTAAGGAGGCTCTATTTCTGACCTCTGATTGGAGAGTCCTGATGGGGAAGTGACTCAGCATCCTCAGTCACCTGGTGGTGCAGAAGTGGGGGACACTTCTGCTTGGTGGTGGGGAATGGAGGTGTGTCTCAGGGATTTAAAGGAAATCAGGGAAAAGAATGTCAGTGAGGAGGGGAGGGGCATTCCAGGACCACAGTAAAAGCTGATGCACCATCTGGCCAGTGGAGGCCAACACCCAAACTCACAGTACATTGCCTGGGGAGACCTGTTCAGGGTATAAACTGGTGCCAGTGCTGGTCACTGCCCTCCAAAGGGTTTGCAGAGCCAGAAAAAGAGAAGCCTATATCCCTGAGGAGTGAGCAAGTCCAAGCCTGGATCCTTGCTGGCGCTTGACGTTCTGGCTATTGCTGGACTGGGGTGGAGGGGGGACGGGCTGGCCTGCTGGGCTGTCTGCATGGCCCTGTATGAATCAATGAGGTCCTAGGCGATGCTGAATGTCATGGGGCAACTTTGAGGGGTGGTTGGGCTTTGGCATCACATCCAGTGTTGTGTTAGTTGGAAAAGACCCGGAGGTGGGGTGGGGAGGCATGGCACCTGCACGGCTAAGTCGGCTAAGCGGCTACCCTTCAGCTCAGGTCATGATCCCAGGGTATTGGGATTGAGCCCTGCATTGGGCTCCCTGCTTGGTCGGGAGTCTGCTTCTACCTCTTTTTTTGCCTGCTGCTCCCCCTGCTTGTGCTCTCTGACAAATAAATAAATAAATTCTTAAAAAAAAAAAAAAAAAAAAGAGACAGAGGGGAGCTATGTGGTCCTGTGTGCTTGGCCAGATGTTGTTTTGGGGGTAACCAGTGTCCTTGCATCCTGTCGGAATGGGGACGCTGTGTCATGGTGCCACAAGATGTCAGCTAACAGCCCCAGGCCTCAGGCATCCAAACACCTCCCAGGCTCAGGAATTCAGGAACGTGAGACCAGCCTCCGCCAACTGATTGGAACTCATGGGTAAAAGAAACCTGATTCGGTATTACTCTGTAAATGTCACCTGCCTATGCTTATCCACTTGTTGAGTATTAATTACTCGTGTGGCTCTGGTTTCCATGGGATCATATGAGCACAAGAAAGAAGGAAAGAAAAAAACACCATAGAAATTAGAACATGGGTGACAGCAGCTCAAACCTTACTTTTCTATCCTTCCTCCTCTTATATTTATGCAAATATAGCACCATTATTCCCTATGCCAACGCCATTCAGATATATATTTACATTGCAAATAAACGAGGGTCTTTGTTTTCCGTTGGAGGCCAGAATGTTCTAGCTCTTCCATTGCTCCAACGATACTGGACCAGTCTCTTGCTGTGGCTTGTGAGTTGCCTCTCACCCTTCCCGTGCCTGTGGAAGAGAGTAATTGATCATGTCATGCTTTTCTGCTGAGCCAGACCCAGCCTCAGAATCCTTCACGACACAGTGGTCCAGGCGGCCAATACCAATTGATTGGAATTGGTATAAGAGATAAAAACGATGTGTCGTCTTTGATTTAATCCCTCCCTACCTTAAGTTAATCTGATTAGGAAAAGAATGCAGAGCTTTACCACCTTTTTTCTCCTCCTTGATCCTGATGTTTGCTTCACATTAATCAGAGAGCTTTGGCTCAATGAGGAGTGGTACAGAGGCAGGAGCAAAAAGAATTTTGGAAGCCGTGCACAGACCGAAGTCCAAATGTGTTCTCTCTCCCCGCCCCCGACCCCACTCCCTCTTCCCCTGAATCTTAACTCCCAAGGCAGCAAAAGGTGAGGGAACGTGGCAAAATATAGGGCAGAGCCTACCCATGGGGAGAGGGAGCTAGGGCTCTCAGTAGTGTCATTTCTGTCTGGATTTAGCTAAGGAAATGGGCCAAAGCTTGGAGGAGTTCAGCCGCTGAAGGTGCCAGGCAGGAAGCAAGTCACAGGGCCACCCAGTAGAAAAAACAAAAAGAAAACAAGGGTTGCCATAGTTCCCCCTTCTTGGAGTTTGGATTTTTCCAAGTTGGCTAACATAAGACTCTTTTCAAAGAGTGAGTCCAGTGTTAAGTTAGATGCGTTTCTAGGATTGCTTCCTCATTCATTCACTCAACAGAAGTTACTGGAAACCCACTAGGAGCCGGGTACTGTACCAGTTACTTGGGATACCTCCATACACAAGAGACCCAGTCCTACCTTCAGGGAAGCGACAGGCAACCGACAGGCAATCGAATGCCTGAAATGAACGTGTAATTTTCATGAACTCCAGTGAGGTCTCAAAGGTAGGAAATGCAAAACACTGTGGGCGTTATTGATCTACACACGTACATACATGTTGGCATGAGTACCCCACCTTCAAACCCACAGGCTTGACTTGATATCGGGGTAACGGTCAATTTTAACTCTGCCTTCAGGAGCAAAGATCAAAACACTATTGGGGAGTTTGGTCTGTTGAGATGGGATCTGACTTGTGGTCTCTTGCTCATTTAGCAGTAATTCATTCAACACCAACCATAATGAATTTTCTTTTTCTACAAAACCTGTCTTTAGAGACTTTACAGAAAAGGAGTATGTTGCATTTACAGCCAAACCCCCTCTGAGTCAGAGGGTAAAAGCAGGACACACAGTTTGGACCCTTGCGGAACTGGGTCCAGCAAAGTCCTCTGACTTAAACCCCTCATGTCTGTGTAGCAGGCTCAGTCCTATAAGCGCAGTTAGAAATCAGAGCCTCACGTTAGCCCAGTGAGGCTGAGAGGAGAGGTTATCATCCCGGTGTTTTTTCTGAAACAACACAGGCCAGGTCAACTTATACTTTTTTTTTTTTTCTCTTTCAGCTCAGTGTTCACTGAAATAAGCTAATAATCCCAGTCCCTTAGTAGACAAATCAATTTTACTTGCCAGTGCAAAAAGAAGAGGAAGAGCTACAGCAGAAAACAGACCTTTATAGTTTTCCAAGAGAGGAGTCCCTAAGCCTCTGTGAAAAACAACACTTCCTCATTGAACAAACACAGCCCCAAGATGGCCCCCAATCATGGCTGCCTCCTACTGTTCCTGCCCTCATACAGTCTTTCCCCACACAGTTTCCCACAAGGTTCTGTCTTGAATGCTCTCTCTCCTTTTCTCTCAGATGTCTCTCTCTGGGGAAGCACTCTGCTAGGTCATGAGTGGATCTGTGAAGGAGACGACGTGGCACGGAAGCAAGATCTCCCACCCCAGCCCCAGTCAAACCTTCGGATGACTGCAGTCCTGGCTGACAACTGCTTGACCACAATCTCACGAAGACCCTGAGCCAGAAGCATCCAGATTAACTTCTATCAGTTCCCTGATCCCCACAGAATAAATGCTTATTGTTTAAAGCTGCTACAGCTCGGAGTCATTTGTTACATGGCAGTAGATAACTCATACATCTCTTTAATTTTCTTCTCTAAGGACAGCCAATGCCTCCTCAGTCCAGAGGAGACAACACCTTCCTCATTTCCTACCTTAAAATACAGTAATCGGTGACCGATTTGTCATTGAATGTGTCTGTGGTCATCACTGATATCCTCAGTGATGGAACATGTCCCACAGTTAGCGGAATTCTTTCTTGTATTCAGTCAACAGGCATGTACTGGGCTCCCACTAACCAGGGGCAAGGCGATGCCTGTGGGCTGGGGTACAGAGATGAAGAAACACATTCTCAATCTCTCTCTCTCTGAGGGGGCAGATACTACCAATCTCATGATAGTGGATAGTAGAAGGTTCCAGATGGATCTGGGAAATTCAGAATGAGACGCAGTATCCTCAAATAGACTACTGGAACCTAAGTAGGGAGAGAAAACTTAGAAATCAGAAACAGAGATGACACTTGCAGCCCATAGTTGGAACTCAGTATTTTTGTAACAACTGAATAGATGTAGGCTGCTAATAGACAAATATTAAATGCTGTGAAATTTACATAAGTATGAAATAGTTGTTGGTTTCTTTTTTTTTTTTTTTTTTTTTTTTTTTTTTTTTTTTTTTTACAGAGAGAGATCACAAGCAGTCAGAGAGGCAGGCAGAGAGAGAGGAGGAAGCAGGCTCCCTGCTGAGCAGAGAGCCCGATGCGGGGCTCGATCCCAGGACCCTGAGACCACGACCTGAGCCGAAGGCAGCGGCTTAACCCACTGAGCCACCCAGGCGCCCCAGTTGTTGGTTTCTTATTTTTTAAGTTCCCTAGGTTTCAATGAGTTATTAGAGAAAAAAAAAATTTCAAAGAACAGAACAAAACAACAGCAACAAAAGCAAACCTCCACTTCCCTTCCTGGGCAAAGTTATACTTCTCTCCCCTAGCTCCCTACTGCACATAAAGAAAATGAATCCAAATTTCTCAATTTTATAAAACTCCATGGAGAATTTCCTGTACTGGCTTATGCCACCCTATTGTCCAGTTGAAAGAAAGGGCTCATTGCATGTGAAATATACCAGAACCTCACTATAATACTGTCCTAAAAATGCATGCTGTAAAAGTTCTTTTTTGGCAAGGTCTTTTTATGTCTTTGTTGAATAAGGTAATAGAAAAACTGCATTAGATGTTTTATGTGTTTCTTTTTGCCCCAACTCCTATTCTTGGTTTGGGCTTATGACAGGTAGACTATGGAAACAAAGCGCACATGGTAGAGCAGGCTTTACATCCATGGTAGACCAGATGTCTTAAAACCAGCACCATTTTTTTTTAAAAGCATAAATCGGGCCTGTGTGGTATGATGGCTGTTGATATTATGTTTTTAATTAAGCAATAACATATTCTCATTATTACCCTTAAACTATGGCTAAGGAGTACTTAAAAAATTTCATATAATAGTTCCCTCTACCCATGTTTCTATCAAAAATAGGAAAATTAAAAAGCAGACTTAAAAAGGCACATATTTCAAGAAGGATGGGAATTGTAAAACAGTAATTTCTGGGCTGCTTCACTCATTACCATCACTTGCCCGGTCCTTGTAGGCATTTAAGTCCTCGATCCCAGCAACAGACCTTTTGATGGCCATTCCCCAGTACTCCTGGGAATCCCTTGATGCTTGGTCCTCAACATAGCGTATAATTTCCTCCATAAAATGCAGTCAAGGGTAACAACTAGAAAGCACATGTGAATACAGAAAAACTTAGGGGTAAGGCTGTTATACTGGCCTGTTGACTAGGTTCACTCACTTGCTTTCTGAGGCTTCCCTACAGCTAGCTCCACAGCACCCACCATTCAAGGTCCTACTTCAGCCCACTGACCACTTATTGCCCTTGGAGATCCTTGGTGAACAGTAATAAATCCAAACCCTGAAGGTTTATCATGACCAAGCCCTGGTACTATGTGCCCTTGGCTTGTCCCTGCTAGCCAGATCCACCATGTTTTGATAAAATCTCACATGTAGAAGCCAAAGTTTATTTTAAATTTTTATTTATTTATTTATTTTTAGAAAGAGAGAGAGAGAGAGAACACATGCTTGAGCGGGGGGAGGGGCAGAGGGAGAGAGAGAATCCCAAACAGGCTCCACAATCAGCAAAGAGCCCAACGTGGGGCTCGATCGCATGAACTTGAGACCACAACCTGAGCGAAAACCAAGAGTGGGATATTTAACCAACTGAGCCCGCTCAGGTGTCCCTCAAACTTTCTTTTTTTAATGGAATGAATGCTGTAGTGACTACAAGTATCATGAAATCCCAATGCTTTCCAAAGGCCCCAGAAAAGTATCTTTAAAAAGAAGAGAAAATGGAAGCTCAGAGAGGGCATGCCACAGGACACACTTCCAAGGTGACCCAGCAGGTCAGCAATACAGCTCAGCACAGACTGTTTCCATACCTCACTTGGGGCAGAGCCAGTATTAGATACACAACACTTTCTGTAATTATTAAAAACAGATCTGCTTGGTTTTATTTCTCAAGTTCTGGGTCTCAAATCTTTCTTACCCACCAGTCCATGTAATTTAATATAAAGAAGGAAGAATTAAGAATTAAGAAAAAGGGAACTGACGTCTGCCAAATCCTTACCATACGAGCCAAGCACCACAACAGACACTGTTCATACCTTATCCTACCCTGGGAGGCAGGAATTATTTATCCCATCTTTTGGATAACTAGGACCCAAAAGCAGTAAGTGATTTGTTCATTCCCATAGTGGTAAAGATTTGAACCCAGGACATGAGATTCTATGGTACACTCTTCTCAGGAGAAATGGTTATAATTGTGCTATATTTATCTGTACTATTTCCCTCTTCCCTCCCCCTAGGATTTTCTCGTCTGTGTGCTTCCCACTGTCTGGACCCCATTCATCTTTCAAGATCCAGATCAATTCTGCCTCCTGGAGAAACTTCCCTGAAGCATCAGCCACCCTGGCATCTCCTTTGTCCAACTATTTCTGACTTTGAAGAAGCTCCCATTCTGTAAATGTCTTTCTGTACACTGTGGCACTTTATTATACTGGTAGAAAAGGCTCTAATATATAGTACTTATTTTTCAGTCATCTTGTGTATGATATTGTGTCTCTTCAGCTCCTTGTATGCAGGGGACTTATTTTATTCTTGTTCTCTATTTTGTATGTGTGTGTGTGTGTGTGTGTGTGTGTGTGTGTGTGTGTGTATGTGTGTGTGTGTTTGTGTGTGTGTACTTCCCAGAAAACATTCTCGCTCTTTCTGCAGCAGCTCAGTTCCCCTTTGGGGAATTACCAACTCCCCATTGTGCATGGTCTTGGAGAGAAGGTAATTATAGACAATGGGCATGCATTAGGGAAGGTAACAAGGCCAGATCCTCCTCCTAGGCACCCCCAGTATAGCCAGAGGTGAACACATGACCAAAGCTCAGCCAACTGGGGGCTTTCTTCTGGAAACCTAAGATCTCACTGGTGGCCACTTATTGCCATGGACTCATACCATCAGGCTGTCCTACTAGGAGTCCAGGGCTGGGCTTTCTGCTAGCTGACCCTCAGGGTGGCCTTGGCTCTTGCTTTGTTCTAGGTAGGTCTGCCCCTCTGGCTTCCCACCAGCTCTGTGGGCCCTGAGACATTCCAAACATTTCCCCTTTGATGTGGTTTGCTCATTGTTTGGTTTGTAACCCTATGCTCCCACAGAAACTAAGCCCTCAGCAGATTCAGATAAGCACTGTAAGTATAAAATCTTGCTGATTGACTTTTTGAGGTATCAATATAATTTATACCCAACATACGTGATGAATAATGGGTATCGGATTCTGTTTCGGAGCCTAAGCTTCTGAGGGGGCTGCGACTATGTTTTGGATAACAACTGGGTGTTCTCCAAGCAGCCAGCTCCCTTCTTCCCTGGCCGTCCTTTGCAAATCCAAACAGCTAACCCTGCTTTTTCCACATTTGGTGCCTAAGGTGGGGATGATGTTAAGAAGTGTCGGTAGAGGTCACGTCCCCTGCTCTCCACCCTTATCACAATGCCACTGCCACATGGCATTTCGGTGTAAGATAAGTGCACTGTGTTCGTTTGTCATGAAATTGCGTCCCATTCCTCAAATCACCCAGAAACTGGGAAAACAGAAATTAAGTACAGAGCAAGAGGGATAGAGCAAGGCCAGGAAAGGCAAGGCCAGGAAAGGCAAGGCCAGGTGTGGCTGGATGGCAGGCAGAGGGCAGCTGCAGGTGGGGTGCACCACTGCCCCCAGCTTCTCCAGGAGGATTCTGTGTCTGCTATCTGCATTAGAGTCCTTGCCAGGGAACAGCAAATTGGAGCACCATGTTGGAGCCAGGCACAAAATGATAAACCTCTCCCCAGAGAGGCCATTAGGAGTTAAACTGGGCAAAATTCTTTTCACCACCATTTCCCTTGAAACTGGGAATGTATGCCATCATTTTTCTCAAACATAGAGTCAGAGGGGGCTCATTAAACTCACTTACACATTCTCCAAGTGTATCTGAAATCACAGAGATGAGGTCAGGTAGGAATCAGCTCTTAGTAGCAGCCTGATGCTTAAAAAATAGCAGACTGGATGATCCCTGATCTTGCAAACATCCCTTGTCTCTAGAAAATATTGGTTGAAGATGGCAAAACTCAAAGTTCAGCCCTTATCTCAAATGAAATTCTCCCAATAACCCTGAAGGAAATTCTAGCTTTGCTTCTTCTGTACCCCTTGGAGAACATACTACCTCACCCCCTTAAAAAAAATCCAGTTTTACATAGAGTTTCATTTAGAACAATATCCCCAACCCCACAGCCTAGGGAAGCATGGGCTGCCCCCAGCTCCACCCCAGTTAGGAACCTCTGAGGGCAACCACATCATCTGTGTTCTGAGGCTGAAAAATTCCTATAGATCCATATTCTGATCTGTAAAAGTCCTCAGTCTCTGGGAAAAGATACAACCACTAAAGAGAAGGGGTAGATGTGGGTACAGTGATGGGTCTAGGGCTGTTGGTAACCATTTAGACAACTCAAGGGGCAGCTAACTTGGTAATGAAGCCAGTGGATGAGGCCAACCCAGAAGAAAAGAGAGACAAGATGGGGGAGGAACCAAGTCTTCATGGCATAGCTGCTGATCCTGAGTCGAGCTGTTCCTGAAGCCATCACCCCCTGAACTTTCCAGTTATGGGAGCCAATTAATCCCCTTTGGTTTATGCTCACCTGTTAGATTTCTGTCACTGAACAATTCATGTGGACACCATTGTAGTGGATAATGGACTGGGTCAGGCGCCCCAAAGCTTCCAATTTAGACCAGCTTCTGCCACTGGGATCCACCTCAGACAAGTCTCTTCTCTGGGTCTCCTTTTCCCCGTCTGTATAATGATGGGGTTGGGTGAAATGCCAGTTTGGCATTCTACTGTCTGCTAGAATTTCTCTAGCATTCTAGTTCTTAAGTTCGGTGATGTGGGGCGGGAGGGTGACCTTGTCCATCAGCTATTTGTGAATGAAATAGAAGGTGAAAGGGGGAAAAATGTCTTGCATATATAGGGCAGAAAAGGGGAGGAAATCACTCATCTCACGTAGGTGAGGTGGGGGGCACCTGGTGGCAGGGCGTGTCTGCCTCCATCAGCCCCGAGTTGGACCCCTCTGCCTCTGTTGCCGGGTGCTCTGTGCAGGGCACACTCCTGTGCCAGCGATCATTTACTTCTTGTCTGGGGCTGCTGTCAAGAGTTGTTGGGAGGCTGAGAAGTGACTGGAGTTTGGAATGTGTGATTGGTAGATTAGCTAAGAGTGTTGCCCAGAGCTTTTGCTTTGGGTTCTCTTTCCCTATATATATATTTTTAAAGATTTTATTTATTTATTTGTCAGAGACAGAGGGAGAGAGAGCGAGAGAGCACAGGCAGACAGAGAGGCAGGCAGAGGCAGAGGGAGAAGCAGGCTCCCCGCCGAGCAAGGAGCCTGATGTGGGACTCGATCCCAGGATGCTGGGATCATGACCTGAGCCGAAGGCAGCTGCTTAACCAACTGAGCCACCCAGGCATCCCTCTTTCCCTATATTTTAAAGAAGGAAGATTCCAGAACTATAGCTGGAATGACCATATATATACTGAACATTCATCTTGGTGACAGAGGATACACTGCAGGTGTCTCCTGGTTAGCGCTGATGTAGAAGTATCAGAACACATGCCTTGTGATCACTTCTTCCCACTCTCCCTCTTGGTCTCTGCTACCTCTCACTCCTGTAAGTGTGGGGAAGGCACAGTCCAGTGTCTTACACCCTAGGTCTTGGACTAGAAATATCTGAGTTCATGTCTCTCTTCTGCCACTTAGCCAGTGGTATAACCCTGAGCTAGTGACCTAACCTCCTTGGGTCCCTGTGTCCTCTTCTATAAAACGGACTACTGTATTGATGGAATGTTGTTCTGTGGTGGCGCCATGCCCAACGGGCTTAGTACAGATCTCAGCACATCACTATTATTTAATCAATGCCACAGGGCTTGTTGAGAATGATCTAATCACAATTTGTCCTCTGGATGAGCTTCTGAATGGGTACTGTGCTTACACACTTTCCACGCTCAAATCACAAGTCCTTGATTTGTCCGGTTACCCAGTGACACATGGCTATGCCTCTGTTTTAGGTTTTATGTCATAATGTGGTGGTGAAAGAGATGGGTTCTGATTTCTCCTCATTGACTTTCTACCTGGATGATCTTAGAAAAGTTATTTAATTTCTTTTAGTCTTTTTTTTTTTTTCCAGCTGCAAAATGCTAATCTGACCCCACCTTGCGGTAGCATTATGAGATCTGAGGTGCATCTTGGGTTCATAGGGCAATGCCCGCTCCTGAAGTCAGAGAGCTGCATGTGGCCGAGGAGGTGAGCTGAATTCCAGAGCCAGAATCTGGGCCTGACAAGGACTGGCCATTGTCTGGAAGTATGACGGATAAAACATTAAGAGTGAGGGACAACGAAGGAAAGTGAAGCTCAAGGAGTACGTTCTAGAGGTGTAGAAAAAGTTCCAACAGAAAGAAAAAGATTCTAAATGTCTAGGTTGCTGAAATGTGGTGGAAATACTGTGTCCTGAAAGAGACTTGGGAGAATTATTGGCCCCATGAGGTGACCCGGTGACATGGGCTTTAGAAGCATCAAAAGCACTTCTGCATAGGAAGCCGTAAAGAGTAGTTTTCCAACTGAAATGCATGGGGTTGGAGAGAGGGCAACTTCCAGGAGGCAGGGTCTCCAAACCCAAGCAGTGCCACAAGATGGGCCAACTCACCAATAACTGTGGTTGTAGCCCAGGACTTGGACTTGCTTTCCACAAAGCTGTAGAGAAGCCATTGTTAGATCAGGCCTCACCCAGATGAAGACCTGGAGGCTTCCAGCCCAAGAATCAAGAGGACAAGGGAATCAGGGGGGTTTTAATGAGTTGGATAGGGAAGAAAGATGCCTCAAGTAAGGCAGGTGATGAAAACACCATTGCTGGCTTTACCATTTTCCACCATTTCCCTTCGATGGGGAGCACACACCATAATTAGCCTCTGCCTTCTCCTCATTGGAGCCTTCTCCCCACTGATCTTGAGTTCATGTAGACTGGAGGCTCCAGGCTACATTGTGGACCAACCAGCATGATGCAGAGGCTAAAACCAAAGTATTTCCATCCACTCTTCTCTCTCAGATATCACTGAGTCTCGGCCATGGTCTTGGGCATGGAGATCTTAATGTGGATTGCTACAGATGGGCTCTGGAAACAACACTTGGCCAGAAATAACGTACCTGGGCTGGAACTAGATTATTTTCCAAATCGTGCATGTGTGTAGCTAATCAGCACTTACCATCTCAGTGCATGTCAACCCCTCCTTGTTGGAAACACACATTATTCTTGGCCCAAGAGCTTTCTTGCAGCTGCTAGGAACTCCAGGAGCATCAGCTAAAGACAGATGAACACCTCAGCCTCCCTCCCTCTCAGCTAGGACAATGCTGAGATCTGTGTGTACACTGCCAGCCAGCACTCCCCAGGGGGACTGAGCCTCAGTGGTCTTGCTGTAGAACCCAACTCAATAAATTCCCTTCATTGACTGCCTTCCCATAGGGGCCTCATTTTCACACACAGCCAGGGCTTCCTGGGACCAGGACCCACATCTTTCTGCTCCCCACCATAGGCTGGGGTTCCTGAACAACAGGATTTGTTGCCTCATGGTTCTGGAGGCAGTAGATTGGAGATTAAGCAAACAGAAGGTCAGCCCCTTCTGAGGGCTGTGAGGGAAGACTATCTTCCAGGCCTCTCTCTCAGTTCTGGGAGTTTGTTGGCCATCTCTGGCGTTCTTTGGCTTGTAGATCCATTACCTCGATTTCTGCTTTGACATTCATGTGCAGTGTTCCCTGTGTGCATGTGCATGTGTGTCTTATCAAGTCACCAGTCATATGGGATTAGACCCACACTATGATCTCATTTTAACTTGATTATCTCTGTGAAGACAGGTCCCATTCCGAAGTACTGGGGGTTAGCAATTCAACATATGATTTTTGGGGAACACAATGCAACCCATATTCTATCCATAAATGGTGTGCGTTCAAGTCCTTGAACCAGGGTCTATTTTCAGTGTAACCCAAATTGAGACAGTAGGCAAAAGGCCAGAAGGCTAGTGATACAGATACAGATATAGACATAGATATAGATAGATATGCTTTTGGACTCTTATTTAATAGTGAAAAGTGGGGCATGTGAGATCTCTGGTGTAGAACAGATTCAAACTTTGAGGTCCTGCAGGAATCTCATATACTCTGGGAGAACAGACCTGAGCTGTACCGACTGAAGAATCCAATTCCCCCAGATTATCAGGTAAATTTCACCTAGCACCAACTGAGCGGAATAAAACTATCAGGAAACATGATTTTTGAACTTTGAGAATGAAGTCTTTAATCCCTTTAAACTCTAATTTGGAAAACTTGAGATGGGAACCAGACTAGGAAATGGATTTCCATCCCGGTGCACAACACGGCTTTGGAGTCATTTGATACGCTGCTCTTACTCTTTAAAAACTTCTGGGAGCAGAGGTTGAACGGCCCACCAGTGCTCCCAAGGCACCTGCCGAGGCTCGGGATTGGTGTCGAGGGGGTGGTGGGATGGCTGGTTTTGTCTGGTCTGATGGAGCTGATTTTGTCTTTGAAGAGGCACCCACAGACCTGGTGGGCCATGGACATAATGTTCTAACCCAACAAATTAAGGGAGACGCACACTGGAGAGTTGTTTGGGGGGAGAGTAGGATCGCGGTGCCTCCTTGCCAGCAGGCTCTGAACTTGCAGAGGGAATGAGAGGTGAGCTCACTCCAGAAAGCCTCAAGTCCAGGCACTGAGGTCAGAGGGCAGAATAGAGATCGGATCTGTAGCTCTCTCCAGGCTCATGTTGGGGGCTTTGGGAGGACGCAAGGCTATCGAATGCCGAAGCTCAGAACGAGGACGTCAGTGCAGATGTTTGAAGAATTAAATATTTTAACAGACATAACCAAAGAAGTAGACACATGGTACGCTGGACCAGAAGCCTCACCACCTTATAACATTGGAGGATTTTAGGAAGAAAAATTCTTTACTTCCTTTCTTTGACAGTCATCTTAAAGAGGGTGGCGAAAGTCTCCAGACCAACTGTAACTTACTTTAATTAAAGTCATGAATTTAGTTTTATTTTTGAGGGGGGGTCAGGTGACCCCAAAGAAAACACAAGGTAAGGATCACTGCTCCAGTGGATTTTGACATCATTTTCCTTAAGGGGTGTATATCCTATAAAAAAGGTTTCCACTGGAAACCTTCGTAAGTCAACATTTGAGTGTTGCTTTGTGCTCATACCATGCACCATGAAACCTGTCACGGACCTCTGCTCTATTAAGATCCAGGTACTGTCAGAAAGAGAAATGCTTTGCAGTTAGCAAAGGAGTCAAGGTGACCAGATTCCTTCCGTTTTACAACCTTCAATTTACCTAAGTTGAGCAAAATCTTGTGATTTCTTGAGTGGGGGGCAGTGCTTGCTTACTTAAAAAAGTTTTTTTTTTTTTGAAATTCGAAGGACAGCTGAAGGCCTGGGAACTCTTCTAGCTGGACTGCAGGAAGGGGGAGCAACCCTGCTGTAAAATTAGTCAGAGAAATACAGCATTTTGACAACCGGAAGACGGCAGAATGTAATTAGAATTCTAACAAGGGCAGAACAATACATAGGTCCTAGGAATAAACAATGCACCTTCAAAGCCTTCGCCTCCCCCTGGGAGGCTCACCAGGAATGAGTCACTGGGGATTAGCTCCTGGAATTGAGAAGACAAGTTCTCCCCCATTAGTGACATCCCGCCTTATCTTCCCATTCCAGTCCATACCATAATCACACTTCATCAGAGCCCCGGAGAGTGGGCCAAGAGGCTGGCAGCCTCCTGTCCAATGGCAACTCTGCCTTGCTGTTTCAGAGGACCGTGGGGCTCCCGTTAGGATGATTTCCATTTGTACGTGGGATGGGTTGCTTCTGATTTATTTCATTCATTTTGCAAAGCTTCACCCTTTATCTCTGGATGTGTCTTATGTCTTATCTTCCGAGAGAGCCCCATGGCCCACAGAGGTAGCCTGCTGGCTGAAACTTAATTAGGCAAGCTTTTGAAGTTTCTGTGGCCCCCTGGCTGTCAGCCACTATCTCACCATGCAGAAATCCCTCAGGGAGCGCTGGGGTCCAATTGGGAGGGGCTAGAGATGTATTTTTGATTTGCGAGACAAAGCAATACACAGCACAACCTATCTTTTACCCTAAGTCCTGGGAAGGCCAGATCACCTTTGGCAAAACCAAAACATTTCAGGGTTGCAAGGGATCTTAAAGGTTATATAATTCAAGGGTTTGGGGTGCTGGTAGAAGGAAAGCGAGAAGGGGACCAGAGAGAGACTTGGGTGATGGGCCAAGTTCACCCTGGTTACCCAGATATCTCAACAGCTCACTGATTCCTCAAAGGGGACACAGGGGAAAGGAAAACAAAGGTGTTCCCAGTAGAGGGGAAATCTACAAAAGTCCCAAGTGCCCAGAAAGCAGGTGTCTGTTCACCTTGGTTGTTGCTCTAGTGCTGAGCTGCCACAAGGTGGCAATGAGCAAGACTGCTTGCACTCATAAAAATAAAGGACTTTTGGTGTTCAGTTTTAGGTACCGATACTTATGAAATCAGGTCAACAGGGATTTCATGGTGTCCTACCAAGAAACTCTGGGCTCCCAGTGATAATCGCAGAAAAAGCCTTCTTTCCTCTTCAGCACACAATATACAAGTCCAGGCCTGGCTCACCTCCAAGGGTCTGCTGCCTGATTGAGGAGCCTTTGGGTTCTCTGGGGCTTCTGGTGCTTTCCTGTGTGGGTCACGCCCACTGGGCCGGCTCCACCACACCTAGTGGAGCCTCTGAGGGTCTGGTGCAAAGTACCCAGACCTATTACATGGGGAGGGTTACCTATGACATCGACAGACTGCGGTGAGGGTAGAGTGAGCTCCTCCTAGCAGTTTCTCTTCCTGAAACCAACAAGCCTTGCTGTTTCCCAAGTGTTACAGCAAGAGTTTTGGTGGACCCATGTGGTTTTTGTTCACCTCGCGTATCTGGTATTTGGTCAGCCTGGCTGAGTCAAAATGAAATGGTCAAATGAAATAGTCAAAATGGAAGCATACCACCACAGCAACAATCGAAATAATGTCCTACCTTCTGTTTATACCACAGGTTGTAGCTCTGAAGTGGCTTTCCTACTCATCCTCTCCTGACCCTCACAACTACTTGATGAGGCAGGCAGAGGCAGGAGTTATCAGAAGCTCGGCTGCCTCACAGAGTGCCCCTGAGCGAATGGGACAAAGATGCCCCTTCCTCTGGGAGTGGAGGCAATGCCTAGCGCAGCTGGACATCAGTTCCCTCTTGCCCTTCAGCCAGATCCTCTTGTGAAGGGCACAACATGCCCAACCATCCATGACAGCCCTGGGTGTTAGCTCCATCTTTCAGGTGAGAAAATTAAAGGTCAAAGAGTCTAACTGACTTGTGCAAGGTCACATATCTTGTAGATCTTCTACCTACCAATGCCAGTGTTCCCTTTACCACATACATCTCTCCTCCCAACTCACTGTCTAGCTTTGTGTCAACAAATAGTCCTGTTTGTTGCTGTTGTTAAAATACATTTAATATGAGCATTTCATCTTTCCTCTCCTATTCGCACCCGAAGTTCCTACTTGCTGAGTCTAATAAACACCCATATCAAGAGAAAGGCTTATAGGATTGTGACTCAGTATGTAAAATTCCACCACAAAATTTAATCCTTTGAGAATTTTAAGGCTGCAGCTGCCAACAATTAATTTGTGTGAAAATCCAAATGCGTCTGGGAGAAAGTTCCATGAAGTCCCTGCTTTCCAAACTATTCCTTAGAACACTAGTCCTCTCCAATGCGGGGCATCTAAATCGCCTGGAGCACAGGTTCAAGCACGGACCTCTGGGTGTCACCCCCAGAGTTCCTGATTCGGTATGTTTGGGGTTGGGCCTCAGAGAAGTTGCAAATTTGCATTTCTACCAAGTTCCCAGATGAGGCTTCTGCTGTAACTTCGAGAACCACACACTGGAGGTAAGGGTCCAGAAGATGCTAATGGGAGTTCAACATGGCTTTGGTTTACATAAATATAAATATTTGTGTTCTCATGAAAAGTTAATTCAGAAAAGATAGTTTGAAAAACCCCATCACAAGCCATTAGAAGCCAACACGGCCATCTGGATTTAATTTATTAATTTATCCTCCAGTCATTTAAACAAACATTAATTAAGTGTTGAAAGTGTTCCAGGGTCCTGTCCAAGTCCCTGGGGATTCGGGGGCCTGATCTGTGTTCTCTGAGATCTCTCAATCTATCGAGGGCACAGAGAAGCCAATGGACCCTTACAGCCCAATGGGTTACGTACTTTGCCTGAGGAAGATGGATGCTGGGGCTCTGGAAGCTGGGGGGCCGTGGGTAATTTGGCGGGCCAACACGAGAAAGAGGAAGGTGGAGACGAGCCTTTAAGAACCTTGTTTGAACTACTCTTTGCCTCAAAGGTAACACTTCTTATATTATTAGAGTCCTAGATCTGGGGCCCCCAACTTTACAGGTATAGGAGACCCAGGAACGCACAGAACATCAGTAGTGACCAGGGCCCACTCATGGATGCACGACCCATGTAGACCCACAGTCCCAGCAGGAGAGCTCCAGGCTTGGTTTAATGCTCCGCCATATTGAAATTCTTACTAATGTTTGAACCAGGGGCCCTACATTTTCACTTTGCCCTGGGGCCTGCAAAATCAGGTAGCCCATTGTGATAGTGATGAAATGAGTCATTCCACAAAATCTTTTCAGCACCTACTAAGTATCTGACAGGAGTCATACCTCAGAGGGTCTGGGTTTGGTAGTACGCGGTGCCTGCCAGAGGAGATATTAACCGAATGCAGAAGACAGATGCATGAATAGGGATTGACAATCCCGTGTGGGAAGTGAGAAAAAAGCAGAACACGCCCAGTGGTTCATGCCCACGGGAGAGAATTTCTCTCTGCCAAAGCCATCTCAGCCTGTCAATAAAAGTTCTGCCTCTCCTCCTAGCTGCGGAGGACTGGAGTCCTCACTCAGGTAATTTACTGTGGGAGGAGTGGGGGACTCTCCAGTCACACAGGACGTCATCCTCATGCCAAGTTTGGCGTCCGTCAAGGTAATGTCATTAACGTGCATATTTTCCAAAAGGTTGTCAGACAAGCCAGGTAGTCCTGACCTTGTAACAGATTTATTTTTAAGTGAAAAGTCAACTTCCTATCCTGACCCTTGAATTGTATTCGGTGTCTCTGGCCATTTGAATGTAAGTCAACAAATACCCACCTCTAATCAGCTGACTTGAACTTCAGGTTACATGTTTCCTGCAAAGAGTGGTCCACAGACCACTTGCACAAGAATCATCTAGGATGCTTGTTAAAAAGGCTGATTCCTAAGCCCCAGTCAACTCCGGGGTCTGCATTTTTTACTTGCTCTCCAGGTAATTCTTAACCACATGGAAGTTTGAGAAGGTTCCTAGGAGCCTCGACAGGAGTGGGGCAGCAGACTACTGAAGTTTCCTAAGTGGATACACACCAGTGCTCATTGATCTCTCCAAAATACCCAGCCCTCCTCTGTTAGGGGATGTCAGAGATGAAATCCCCCCTCCAGAAAGGAGGTGACAGTCTGTGTTTGGAAATGAGCCTTGCACCCAGCCACAGATCAGAGGAAGCAGAGATGAGTTTCCAACACCATGAGTGCCACAGGCCTAGGTTGCTTCAAAATGAAGTTTCTGGGATCTTTGGGGTCCATGAAGGTTCCCGAAAGGCCATCAGGGGACCCAAGATGAGGCAGAAAAGGAGGGGTTCCAGGCTTCCAATCTGCCACCTGCTCTCCTTACAGCTGTTACCTTCGACCTTCTGCATGAGATCTCACTTGAGCATGCTGGGCAGTTAAAAAGACGTCTTAGGCAATGATTGTTCTAAGAATTTAGGGAAAGAGACTGGAGCCAGCTTTAGAGACTGGAGGAGAAATACTAGAACTGGCCCTTGGTCTGCCTAGGCCCTGCCTGATCCAGGCTCTGTCCATCTCAACGTGGAATCTGACTCACCACATCCCACATCCCCACATGTCCTGGAGCCTGGCTCCTTCACCCCACAGGGCCTCAACATTTGCTGCTTCCATTCATTTTATTTTTTCCTCTTCAGTGTACTCTCCCCTGCCTTCTCTGTACCTGGGTCCTTCTCTTCCTTCCAAAAGGCCTTCCTTGTCCTCATTCTCCAGATTCAGTCCCCACACCACCTGCCTTGTTCTCCATCACAGCACTCCCTTCTTCCCAGCACCCACTGCGCTCTCTTCTCATGTGCCTGGTCAGTATCTGTGTCCTGAAGCAAATGTCAGCTGCCCGAGGGCAGAGATTCTTGCCTTCCCTGGTCACTGCCATAGCCCCAGCACCTAACAGCAAGTGTGGCCAAAAGCAGGCTCTCTGATTATTTGATGAATGATGGATGTGAGTGTGGCAGCAGATGGTAGGTATCCCAGAGGGAAGAGATGAAGATGTATTGAGCACCTTCTGTGTGCCCAAACTCTTCAAGGTGCTGGGGACCCAATGGTGAACTAGAGAGATAAAGATCTCCATCCTCATGGAGCTGGTGTTGTAGAGAACAGATAGAAAACAACAGGGCTAATAAACAAGGGAATTATGCAAACTGCCAGAGGCAAGAAATACCATGGATATGAGAAAGCAGTGTAAGGCAAGGGAGATCGGCACTAGATGTGGGTGGCGGTAGGATGTAGGCACCTACTGTGCAGGTATCAGGGAAGGACCCTCCAGAGTGAAGGGACAGAGCGGAGAGCAGGACTGAGCCTGGAGCTTTTGAGAGACAAACAGTAAGAGGTCAGAGCAGCTGGAATGGGATAGATGTGGGGGGGTGGGGGACAGGAGAACAGGTCAAATTCACTGGACTTTGTAAGTCTGCACTGCCCAATCTCGTAGACACCGGGGACACGTGACTATCTAAATTTAAATATTACACTAAGTGAAATAAGTCAGGCAGAGAAAGATAATTACCATACGGCTTTACTTATATGTGGAACATAAGGAATAGCATGGAGACATTAGGAGAAGGAAGGGAAAAATGAAGGGGGGGAAATCGGAGGGGGAGATGAACCATGAGAGACTGTGGACTCCAGGAAACAAATTGAGGCTTTCAGAGGGGAGGGGGGTGGGGGGATGGTGATGGATATTAAGGAAGGCACATATTGCACGGAACACTGGGTGTTACACACAAACAATGAATCTTGGAACACTACATCAAAAACTAATATGTACTGTATGGTGACATAACATAATTTAAAAAATAACAAAAATAAAAAATAAAATGAAAGCAGGCAATTAAAATTTAATTTTAATTAATTAATTAAAATGAAATAAACTTTAAAATGTAGTTTCTCAGTCTCACTAGCCATATTTCAAGTTTTGAAAGCCACATGTGGCCAATGGCTACCATATTGGACCTTATAGATACAGAACACTCCCATCACCCCAGGAAGTTGTGAGTGGCCAGCCGGTTGTTGACTGTAGCTTTTATTCTGAGGGGAGGGACAGCCATGCAGGCTTCAAGCAAAGGAGGGGCGTTCTGGCTTCGGTGTTGAGGACAGAGTCTAGGTGGGTAAAGACAGGGAGCTCAGTTAGGAGGCTGGTGTGGTGATCCAGGCAAGAATGAATGATGGTGGCTGAGATCAGGGCGGTAGCAGAGGACGTGGTGAGAAGTGGCTGGAGATTCAATATTTTGGTTGCAGAGCGAATGAAACTTCCTGAGAGATTGGATATGGGGTATGAAAAGAAGAGTGAGGGGTCCAGGGCCATCCCAAGGCATGCAGAGCCAGAAGGATGAGGGTACCATATCCTGAGATGGGGAAGGCTGTGGGACAGCAGGCTGAGGTATGGAGGGAAATCAGGAGCTTAGTTTTAGATGTTTGGGGTTGTGATGTCTATCAGACACCCAAGTTGGGTGTATGGAATTTGGGAGAAGTTTCTGGACTAGATATATACATTCACTCAGAGTATGAATGACAATGGAGTCTCAGGACGGGGTGAGTTACCAGATGTGGAAGACCAAGTAGAAGACAGCAGAGAGCTTGCTAGAACTAAGAGCTTACACAGAGTACCAGCAGGTGCTAAAGGAAGCTTCATGGTGAGGAACCTTTTACTTGATTCTACTTGATTCTACCACCTATTGAGAAATGTGGAAGGTTTTTAGCAAGCACATCATGAACCAAACCTGACTCCTATTACAATTTCTCATTTATGGGCCACCTGGGTGGCTCAGTCGGTTAAGTATCTGCCTTTGGCTCAGGTCATGATCTCAGGGTCCTGGGACCAAGCCCAGCATCGGGCTCTCTGCTCAGTGGGGAGAGAGCTTCTCCCCTGCTTCTCCCTCTCCCTTTGCCTTCCTCTCTTTCTTTCTCTCTCTTGAATAAATAAATAAAATCTTTAAAATGAAAACAAAACCCCCCACAATTTCTCACTCATTTCACAGGGTTAAGAGAATATCTCACACAGAGGAAAAGCTGAACTCCTTTCAAAGGCAAAGCCCTACATGACTGGCTCCCCCCATACTTTCCCTTCCCTCCTCTGGGCTCCGTATATGCTCTGAAGAGGCTCCAAATAGTTCTGGCCACTCTGGCTTCCATGTGGTTCCTCCACCACATGGTGGCCACACACCAGGCCACACCGCCCTGGAACACTGCACGGGCTGTCCCCCTACCCAGGATGCTCGCGACTTCTTTCCTCACCTCTGCAAGCATCTTCCCTGCCCACCCTGTGCTCCCCGACCCCTTCCTCTGCTTTATCTTTATCTGTAGGACTTCTCTCCATCTGGCCACACCAGAGTCTCTATTTATTTACTGACGGCCACCCCTTACTAGAAGGTCAGACCCCGATGACAGGGTTTCGTCTAGTTTCATTTTTGCCCACTGCATTGCATTCAGCATCCGAAACAGAGCCTGGCGCACGGTGGGCGTTCGGTGCGTCTCCACGTGGAGTAAATCAACATAAGAGCGAGTCTGGGGGACTGAATCAAAAGCATCCGCAAAGGACAAACACAGAGAAGCAGGATGCACTGTGTTTCTGCCTTTTTTCGCAGTCTCAGAAAAATACAGACTTTTCAACCCCTCTGCGAATTTAACTGGGGAGGAGAGGGAGTGAAAAGAGCCACAGAACCGGGAGGGATTCTGGGATAAGAGTGAACTTGATGCTTTCAGAACTGTAGCCGTGCCACCACGTTTCAGGGGACGCGAGAAAATGGGAACATGTCATCCCACCTCCGGAGGTGACAGCAGCAGCTCCCCCTCCATCTCCTCCTCCCCTCTCTCCCTCCCCCTTCTTTTTGCTGTCACTTCAAATGTTGCCCCCTTTGACTTCTCTTAAATAGCCAGGGTAGAACTATACAGGGGGAAGGCATAGAGGTTCCCTTTGAAACCGGCCGGCAGTGAGCCGCCCGCACACAGCTCTCAGCAGGAGAAGCATCCTCAGCTTCTCAAGTCCAGCCCGGGGGCTGCAGGCTACTCATCTCAAGGCAGGTGTTTACTTGGATACAGACCTTGGTGGGTAGGGCAGGGGCGGGGGAGAAGAGAATGGCTCTTGACAGTGCTCCCTCCTTTGCTTTCTTAAAAAAAAAATAATTACAATGAATTGATCATGTTGGAAAAATTGGACAATTATTTTTACAATGTCTTGTGTCTGATGGCCAGGGGTGAGGTGAGGAAGGGAGAACAAAAGACGCGGGTCTCCCTGTCTAATTCTCCTGGTCCGGCATAAAGCATCATTTCTCATGATTGCTGAAAATTGCTCACTGGCCTCAGGGAGGACATTAAAGGGAAGCTGAGGCCTTTAAACATGCTCATTGCACTGGCTTTGTTCTGAAAATTATCCTCATCACTGTAGATATGCTCAAGTTTTATGAGTTAAGGAGCAGTAATAGACTGGTAGGAGGCTCGAGCCCCCGGCTGCAGGCCGTGGGCTGTGAGTGTGATGCCTTTGAGCAAAGGGGGGAGTGATTCTCAGCTCTAAGCTGACATGGTTTTATCTAGGAGAGACACATGGCTCTCTGACTCACCGAATTTCCATGCAAGCTCTAACTGGGACGCATCAAGGGAACATGAGTGTTTTCAGAACCAGCTTCACAGAGGAGGAGGGTGAGACACACTTTTTATCAAATTCCCCCAGAGGACAAAAGGTCTTGATTCAGGGTCGTTGGTGAGGAAAGTAAAGTGCCAGGCAGGGAAATAAAAACAGCTGGGTGTGCTTGTAGGGTCTCTGCGTGGTATCTTGGTTGAGAAATAGACCCTGGAATCAGACACACCGGAGTTAAACCCTGTTTCCTCCACTGACCAACTGTCTAAACTTGGGCAAGTGACTTAACATCTCAGGGCTTTGGTTGTCCTCTCTGTAAAATGGGTACAACAACAGTCCCTACCTCTCACGACTATTTTAAGAACTAAACATATGTAAGTATTAGGCACCAAGAAAGCTCTCAATAACTGCTAGCTGCCACCATCACCACCACCACCATCACCACCACCACCACCACTGCCATCACCACCACCATCAACATCATCACCCACTAACACCATTATCACCATCACCACCACCATCATCACCCACTGTCACCATCATCACCACCAGTACCACTGCCATCACCACCACTACCTTCGCCATCACCACCATCACCACCATCACCACCACCACCACCACTGCCATCACCACCACCACCATCATCACCACCACCACCATCACTACTGTTACCACCACGATCATCATCACCACCACTGCCATCATCACCACCATCACCACCACCACCATCATCACCACCACCACCATCACTACTGTTACCACCACCATCATCACCACCACCACTGCCATCATCACCCACTATCACCATCATCACCATCATCACCGTCTAATTTAATATTGGCTCCACTACGTACTGCGTGACTCCAGGTAGGCTGTCCAAGTCTTTGTATATGTGCATTAGTTTCCTCATCCATAAAAGGGAGATCACCAGAGTACTTGGCTCATATGAAGTGAGATATTTGTGTTAAGGATGTGACTCAGTGGCTGCAGGCACAATGTCCCATGGTTTTTAGGCCCTGCCACTGTCTCCATCCTAAGATGAGGCAACTGAAGTTAAAGTGCTTCCTGAACGTCAGAGATTTAAGTGGGGCTCTTAGCTGCATGTCTCCAGAACAGCCCTGAAGACCAGGATCTGGGTGCAAGTGTGTCCCAGCAGGAAGTGGTAGAGACAGGAAAGGGAGACAGGGGCAGGGAGGAAGCCAGGAGAAAGTCCACTGAGGAGCAGGAGGTCACTGCAGGCCTGGGATTCAGTTCTGCTGGGAAACTCCAAGAAACATTGTGGGTCACATCTCTGAGCTGTCCCTCTGCAGTATCAAGGGAGCTAGGTATTTATTCTTCTCCTTGCATTTTCCATGGCCACAGTACTGGAGACTGGAAGTTCATGGTGCTGGCAGGGTTGGGTTCAGATGAGGTCTCTCTTGCTGGCTTGTAGACAGCTACCTTCTTGCTGTGCCTCGCTTATATGACCCTTCCTTGCATGTGCATGTGAAGAGAGCAAGCTCTCTGATTTCTTCTCACAAGGGCATTAATCCCATCATGGGGGCCCCATCCTCATGACCTCATCTAACCCTGCTCAGCTCCCAAAGAACCCACCTCCAAATATCATCACACTGGCAGGGGGAGGGGCTAGGGGGCTCAACATATGAATTTTGGAAAGACACAAACATTTAGTCCATAACCGCTAACTTCACATAAAAGGAACTACACAGATGAATCTCAAAAATATTTTGCTATTCCTTATGTTCCACAAATAAGTGTTACCATATGATAACCGACTTTCTCTGCTTGACTTATTTCATGCGGCATAATCTTCTCCGGTCCCATCCATGTTGATGCAAAAGCTGGATATTCATCCTTTCTGATGGCTGAGTATTATTCCATTGTATATATGGACCACATCTTCTTTATCCATTCATCTGTTGAAGGGCATCTTGGCTCTTTCCACAGTTTGGCTATTATGAACATTGCTGCTATGAACATTGGGGTACTTATGGCTCTTCTTGTCACCATATCTGTATCTTTAGGGTAAATACCCAGTAGTGTAATTGCTGGGTCATAGGGTAGTTCTATTTTTAACTTTTGAGGAACCTCCACACTTTTTTCCAATGTAGCTGTACCAACTTGCATTCCCAATGTAAGACGGTTCCCCTTTCTCCACAGCCTCTCCAACATTTCTTGTTTCCTGCCTTGTCAATTTTTGCCATTCTAACTGGTGTAAGGTGGTATCTCAGTGTGGTTTTGATTTGAATCTCCCTGATGGCTGATGATGAATATTTTTTCATGTGTCTGCTAGCCATTTGTATGTCTTCTTTTGAGAAGTGTCTGTTCATGTCTTCAGTCCATTTTTTTTTCTTCTGTCCATTTTTTGACTTGATTATTTGTTTTTTGGGTGCTGAGTCTGACAAGTTTCTTGTAGATATCAGCCCTCTGTCCGTAGTGTCATTTGCAAATATCTTCTCCCATTCTGTGGGTTGCCTCTTTGTTTTGTTGACTGTTTTCTTTGCTGTGCAGAAACTTTTTATCTTGATGAAGTCCCAAAAGTTCATTTTTGCTTTTGTTTTCCTTGCCTTTGGAGACATGTCTTGAAGGAATTTGCTGTGGCTGATGTCAAAGAGGTTACTGCCTATGTTCTCCTCTAGGATTTTGATGGATTCCTGTCTCACTTTGAGGTCTTTCATCCATTTAGAGTTTATCTTTGTGTGTGGTGTAAGTGAGTGGTTGAGTTTCATTCTTCTATATATAGCTGTCCAATCTTCCCAGCACCATTTATTGAAGAGATTGTCTTTTTTTCCATCGGACATTTTCCCCTACTTTGTTGAAGATTATTTGACTATAGAGTTGAGGGTCCATATCTGGGCTCTCTATTCTGTTCCATCAGTCTATTTGTCTGTTTTTGTGCCAGTACCATGCTGTCTTGGTGGTTATAGCTTTGTAATATAGCTTGAAATCAGGCAACACGATGCCCCCAGCTTTGTTTTTCTTTTTCATCATTTGGAGTCATAGCATGGACGCCATTAGGAGAAGGAAGAGAAAAATGAAGGAGAGGTATCAGAGGGAGAGATGAACCATGAGAGACTAAGGACTCCAAGAAACAAACTGAGGGTTTTAGAGGGGTGGAGGGATGGGTTGGCCTGGTGATGGGTATTAAGGAGGGCATGTACTGAATGGAGCACTGGGTTTTAGGGGGTGGGGAGGGGTTGGCCTGGTGATGGGTATTAAGGAGGACATGTACTGCATGGAGCACTGGGTTTTAGGGGGTGGAGGGAGGGGTTGGCCTGGTGATGGGTATTAAGGAGGGCATGTACTGCATGGAGCACTGGGTTTTAGGGGGTGGAGGGAGGGGTTGGCCTGGTGATGGGTATTAAGGGGGGCACGCACTGCATGGAGCACTGGGTTTTAGGGGGTGGAGGGATGGGTTGGCCTGGTGATGGGTATTAAGCGGGGCACGTACTGCATGGAGCACTGGGTGTTATATGAAAACAGTGAATCTTGGAACACTACATCAAAAACCAATGATGTACTGTACGGTGACTAACATAACATAATAAAAAAAAGAAATATTTTGCTGAGTGGAAGAAAGTGGGCACAAAGAGTACCTACTCTATTTTTAAACGAATTTCTAGGATAGGCAAAACTAATCTATGATGATAAACATCGGAAAGGAAATGGGCCCTGTGGAAGATGGGTATTGGCAGGAAAGGGGCCTGAGGGAACTTTCTGGGAAGGTGGAAATGCTCTAGATCACGACTGGGGGAATGGTCCCACAGTTGTATACATGTTCAAAACTCCCTGGACCGTACACTGGGATCTGTGCGGCCTGAGTGAATTTCACCTCATCAACACGCAGCCTTAAAAATGAACAAATAGGGCTGGGGAGGAGTGTTGTGATGTTCAGGGAGACTTGGTGTTTGTGCATATGTGTGCATGTATTTGTGTGTGTGCACATATGTGAGTATGTATGCACACGTGTGCATTTACATGTGCGCATATGCATGCGTGAGTGTATTATGTGTGTATGTATATGTAAGTATATGTGTTTGCATGTGTGTGCATGTGTATGTGTGGGTGTGCATATGTGAATGTATGTATAATGTATGCACATGTTTATATGTTCAAATATGTGGGCATGCATGTGTATGTGTGCATGTATATATATATATCTGTGTGTATATATATGTGTGGGCCTATGTGTGTGTATGTGTGTATGTGTGGTGGGTGTGTATGTATATGTGTGGGCATGTGTGTGTAAGTATATGTGTGTGGGCATGTTTCTGTGTATATGTGTGTGCATATGCGTGTGCGTGCACCTACATGTGTGCATGCGTGTGTATCAACCTGGTACATACACCTGTGTGTGTACACACACACACGCAGGCGCACACACACACACAGTTACCAAGAAAGGAACCACAACCAATCACAACAGGATGTCAAAGAACCAAAGGAAAGTGCCCCCCCGAGCCCTCGGTGTGGACTGCGTACACGTGGGCCCCAGCAGGGAAAGCCGTGCAGGCACTGCCCGGAGCAGACTCATTCACGTGCCTGGGGGAACCGAGTCCACAGCCTGGAGGGTCGTGTGATTCATGAGCTGACGCCCCATGAATTACATCTGAGAGCTCCTGGCTTTTCCTTCCCATCTTGGTGGGAAAAAATGGCCATGTTTCACCGCTGCAGAACTGAACTGTGACTTCCATTTCACAATTTACGTAGTTGATTTCACGTACTTTTGGCAGTTCAACCACATTTTCAATAGTTATGAGAAAAGCTGCTTGCCTGAGGAGTTAAAGGGGAGTATCTGCTGCTTTTCCACGCCTCCCCACTGCTGCGAGGCTCCCAAGAAGGCCGGAATTGAGGAGGAGAGAGGGACACACTCTTTGCTTTCAGCACAATTCTGAGTGACCTTACTCTGCATGCCTACATTTGGGTCCCCGTTGTCTGCCACGTCTTCCCTCCCTGTCCTCCTCGCAGGGACTTGGAATGATCTGAGGCTTGAGTAAAGATGTTACCTCCACCGCTTATTAGTTTATTAGGCTTGGTTTTTGGGTAAGTTACCTAGTTTCACTATTTGTAAAATGGATCCCCAAAATGCCTGTCTCCAGAGGCTACTCTGAGGTTGAATGAGAAACCATCACCATGGCCAGTGCGCCAGCTTCCCTCCACCCGACTCTTCGAACCACTGCCTGATTCAGGTGTGCTGGTCTGCCTTGCCTTTATATACTTTCTTCTTTAATGCACTCATTTAACTGTTCGTCTCTTCAGTCACTCATTCCATCACTCTGTGAATATTTATGGAACATTTATAATTACAAACTGCGATAAGATCTCTGAAGAAAAGGAACATAATTTTCTGATTGTGAAATAGCAGGGCTTGACTGAGGCTGTGCGGTCAGGGGGGTCCATGAAGGGGGGCATTTGAGCTGAGATTGGAGTCGGGGGAGGTTACACATCCTGTCCGCCTGCCCATTCCAGCCTCTATGGCTTTGTCCAAAATTGAGGGCCCTGTCCTCCCTATTTTCTATCAATTCCAATCCCTTAAAGACTCAGCTCAATTCCTGTCCTCCCTAAGAAGTCACTTCCCAACGAGGCTGTGCCCAGCACCATGCTGAGGAGCGCTGTAGGAATTATAGCCTGTTCCCCACAGCCCGCCAGTGAAGAGAATATCTTGCAATAAACACATAAGTAAATTCTATAGTAGGATAGATGATGGTAAGAACAAAAGGGGGAAAAAGGGGGGGAAATGGAGTTTGAGAGATCATAGGGCAGAGGGGGTGGTGGCAGGAGGTGTTAGAATTTTAATTAGGGAAATTGCGAGGAGTTTCTTTGAGGAGACAGCATTTGGCCACATTCATGAAGTTAGATGTGTGGTCACCTGGGGGCACATGTTCCAGAGAGAGGGAATGGTCTGTGCAAAGGCCCTGAGGCAGGAGCCTGTCTGGTGTGCTGGAAGAACACCCAAATAAATGTGGCTAAAACCAAGCAATCAGGAGACATGGGGGTGGAGGTTGAGAAGGCAAAGCTGGGCAGGATCATGGAGGACCCGTTAGCATCCCCCAAAATTTGACTTTTATTCCTGGTGAAATGGATTTGTGTACTAGCTCTGTTAGCTGGGAGAATCTGGGAAATCAATCCAACCCTCTAAGCCTAGTGATCTCATTTGCACAACGGGAATGCTGCTGCTGCTACTCACGTTGACTCCACCACAGGTGCCTGTGGCAAGGATGACATGAGATGAGGCTCTCAGCCCAACGATGGGAACCCCACAATTCCCCAATCATGCTACAATTGTTCACATTTGTTATGGTTGCATTGCTGTATCTATGATCTCTACTGATTTTGGAACAGGAAAGGCACTAGCCTTTAGTGAGCCCCGGATGCATGTCACAGTCAGTACCTCCCCTTGTATCCCAGCAAAGCCGCTTCCCAAATCCTTGGGAGAAGAGGTCCGACCCCTCTTTTAACTGATGAGCAAACCGCAGTTCCAGAGAAGTGAAGTGTCTTACAAGGGGCTTACAAGTGTCCCACGGCTAGTTCATGGACTTCTAAGCAGGACTTCTAAGACATGCCACTCTCTACTCAATCAGAACAAGAGGAAAGGGAGCAGAGCATAATCGTAGTGCTGGAATGTTTCTGCCAATGATGCCCTCGCCTACCATGATGCCCTTTGAGTGAACAGAGCACAGAGACCTGGGAGGGCCATGTGGGGCCCCATTCCTCGGAGATGTTGATGGGATTTCACATGGCTATTCTTAGGAGTGCCCATCATCTCCATTCTGTTTACAACTTAAAATCCAATTTTCTAGAGCTTTGCTGAAAGGTCTTTGAATGGTGATGGGAGAATAAAAGCCATCATGAATTCTAAGTATCGGTAGAGACCTAAACATTTAGATCTTCCCTGAAGCTATTCTGTTCTGGCCACACCATGGAAAGAAGACGGATGATTTGGGCCTGGGTCCGGTATTTCTATCCTTGTTCAGAAGGAAGAAATACTGGCATGCATAGAGAACCAATTTAAAGGCGTTGCAGAATTTAGAAAAAATCTGAATGGAGTTCAACTCGAGCTAAATATAATGAATTGTTGGTACTGAATTCTTGTTTGATCTGATTGAATGTAACTATTTCTTTCATGTCCTTCACACACTATTTTTTAAATGCCGGAACTTATAGAGACATTTCAAAAAGTATTACGGTTTCTGCTTTGCAAGGACATTTGAACTGGGGTGGTGGTGGGGGGGTGCACACCCTGCGGGATGTCTGTAAGCATCTAACTCTCACATGTGTTTCCTTACTGGAAAGCATGGGCCTTTCTGAGCTCATTGATTGATCTGAACTCCTGAGTTAGCAGGGTAAAGAGTCATGGAATGTTCGGGAATTAAGCGCAGAGACTGTGCTGACTTAGTCTCACCGAATGAGTTCAGTCCTGTCACGGTCTTTAATTAAGATAAGCTATCATAGGGGCGCCTGGGTGGCTCAGTGGGTTAAGCCGCTGCCTTCGGCTCAGGTCATGATCTCAGGGTCCTGGGATCGAGTCCTGCATCAGGCTCTCTGCTCAGCAGGGAGCCTGCTTCCCTCTCTCTCTCTCTCTCTGCCTGCCTCTCCATCTACTTGTGATCTCTCTCTGTCAAATAAATAAATAAAATCTTTAAAAAAAAAAGATAAGCTATCATATGTGGCATCTAGACTTGGCATAAATCAGAATGTGGTGGGACTTACACAGAATATGGCTATAACTTTGCCAGAACCCTTGTTCAAACTTGATAGATTTCGGGTCAAGGAAGCCAGCCAAACATTTAGTGGATCCATTGATTGGGCTGTTGCCAATAGTCGACTTGAAGGACATCCATTCTCAAGAGCTGGGGCTGTAGTCCATTGCAATGAAACACATTAGGAAGAACACAGTTTGAAGTTCATTTACAGGAGATCCACTATGAGTCTGTGTAATCATTTATATTAATGAAGACCTAGAAACTGGAACACAACCACAGGATAAAGTCACCTGCATAATTTTGCCTTGAGGTGAGCACAGACTTGCATGGTGGGCAGCAAATACAGACCAACAGTGTTCTCCCTAAATTATGAATGTCACACAACAATGACCATCAACTCTGTATGGGTTACCAGCAAATACGTATGCAAATACTCAACACATGCATGCGTATATTAAAGGCTTTGCTATTTACTTGTTTCTCTTCTTTACAGTTGGCCAAAAGTCTGAGTGAGGTGGGACAGCCTCATAAAAGTAACTAATAATAGTGCTGACTCTGTTTTATAAGAGTTTTGTGTATACTAGACACCATAACAACAGAAGGAGGAAGGCACGATTATTTGCCCCAATTTATAGATGAGGAAAATGAGGCAGAGCAAGCTTATGGAACTTGCCTATAGTCACAGAACAAGGATTGGGAAGTCAGAGGGAAGGGAAACCCACACGGTGAACCTCAGTCTTGAGGATGCTTACACACCTTACGGTCCTACCTCAAGTGTCCCTTCCTTAGAAAAGTATGTCTTGACTGCCGCAGGCTAAGTCAGTCCTGTCTTGGGATGTCCCATCAGTCCTCATAGAGGTTAATGATTCCATGTTTATTGGTGGGACTGATTGGTTAATATCAGTCTCCCCCATAGAGGGACACTGGAAGTGCCGTGATCTTCACTATTGTGTCCTGTACCTAGCTCTCTGCCTGGCACACCGTTAAGTATTTTGTCCAGAAATATTGACTTAGTGAGCGAATTGGAGCCAAAGGACTTGGACATTTTGGTCTCTATTTCCTTGGTCTCTCTCCTGACCATCCCAGCAGGCCCATGCAGAGGTCCCCATGCACCACCAGGCTTCCGAGTAGATTGGCTCAACATGGTCAATGAGTTAATTGTTGAGTAATTACACGCCACCGGTGTCCCATGGAAAAGGGCGGACCTCAGTAGGGTCAGCCTGGGGGCTTAGTGCACCATTCATTCGTTTATTCTCTCATGAATACTTAAAAAGCAGTTCTGTGCACCAAGCATTGTTCTAGTCTGGGCACATGGTTGTGAGTTAATAAAAAAAAAAAAAAGTTCCGGGACGCCTGGGTGGCTCAGTTGGTTGGACGACTGCCTTCGGCTCAGGTCATGATCCCAGAGTCCCGGGATCGAGTCCCGCATCGGGCTCCCAGCTCCATGGGGAGTCTGCTTCTCCCTCTGACCTTCTCCTTGCTCATGCTCTCTCTCACTGTCTCTCTCTCAAATAAATAAATAAAATCTTTAAAAAAAATAAAAATAAAAATAAAAAAAAAGTTCCTGCCCTTCATGAAGTGTATAATCAAGTGAGGTTGAGGGGAGGAGACAGACAGTAAACACAAAAGTAGGTAAGTCTGATACACGCTCTACAGGAGAATGCAGGGGGCAAACAGCTCAGAGTCAAGGTGGAGGCGATAAAGGGTGAAGATCAGCTGTTTTAGACAGTCATCAGGGAGAACTCTCTGACATGTGATATCTGAGTAGAGTCCTGAAGAAGGTCAGAGTGGGAGCCATGTGGACGTCTCGGGGAAGAATGTTCCAGAAAGAGATGTGAGAGGGAAGATACAAAAGCCCTGAAGTCAGAGTGCGCTTGGTGTGTCTGAGGAAGAGTCAGGAGCCCAGTGTGGCCAGAGCAGAGTGAGCAAGGGCTGGGGGAAGGAAGATGAAGTCAGGGAGGTCCTGGGGCTGTAAGTCTGAGTGAGCTGAGAAACCACTCTGTTCAAAACAGTCTCTCACTTAGGCTGAAATTTCAAAGAGCTGTCTTCCTTCCAAATCTAGATAAAAGAACTTTCTAGAGAGTGGGGGATAGGTGAGGGGCAGGCAGTATAGCATGTTGGTCAAGGGCACGGAATCAGATAAACTCAGGTCTGAATCCCAGCTCTGCCACCTCCTAGCTGGGTGACCTGGGAACAAGATAAGCAACGTCTCAGAGTCTCGGTCTCATCATCTATAAACTGGGACCCATCATGCCTCCCTCATCAGAGCCATTGGGAAGACCAAGGTAGGTAGTAGATAGAGAATATTTGGTTCAGGGTTGGGTCCCCAGGGCTTGAGAGATGTCCCAGTCTTATTGCACTGTTATTTTTCTCCTTTAGAGATTTGATGCTGGTCCTCAGCACCCCAGAAATGGGGCTTGTGGTGTCATGGCAGGACGTTTCCTGGGACTCTGTGGGGTGGAGATCTAATGGCAACTCTTGAGTTCACCAAGAACCTCCATCTTGGTAAGCTGGCTCCCGGGGAGGCAAGAGGACACCCCAGCTGGAACTCAAGCTTGGGAGATGAAGCAGACTGACCAGCTTTTCTGATACCCTCATCTATGGCAAGAGCTTCCTGGGGCTTTGGGAGATGTTGGGTCAGGCTCCATCTCCCATATCCTGACCCTAAAGACAAGCATTCAAATGCAAGGTGAGAACACAGGCCTCTCTTGGCCAATCCTTGCCCAGCTGGGTTCAGGCTGGATACAGGAATGAGCCCCTTCGTCCCTGCTTCAGCTTTGAACAACACACCTTCAGTGAGTCTCAGAAACCCATCAGGGCCAGGGAGAGCTCCATTTTGTTAAAGTGACTTACAGTCTTTTGTGATGTGCTTCCGCATAACTTTCCTCCCTGCTGGAGAATGCCAAAAAGCCAAAGCTAATGTAAGAAGAGCTTTTGTTAAACCAAAGCATATTTGTCAACCCAGAGAACAGGTTGGCAGTGGCTCAGCAAGCAGCAGGGGCCTGGAAATCTCTCTGGCCCTTCTTTCCTCTGGCAATGCAGCTTATGAGCCTTTGGTAGGACCAGCTGGAGGCTGGGCCAAAGATGAGGAAATGAGAGTGGCTGGGATGTGTTGGGAGACAGGTGTAGATGAGCAAATGGGCTCTTTGCAATGTAAACACCCTGAATATCTCCCTGGTATTTGCCCTTACGAGGTCCCTTATGTGTCTGTGACTTTGGGGACTATCATGTGGGGCAAGTTGTGCACTGCACAATTCTAGAAAGCACCATTAAGTCAGTGTCCAGAGAATGGTCCTTGACAGGACCATGCAGTGGTGGCTCTGAGCAGTGTGGGTGAACTTATTAGTCTTGCAAGCCAGGGGACTGACTCAGTGGTAAGGAGGATCTGGACCATGACATCAGACCTGAGCTTAAATCCTAACTAGAATTAGGTTATCATAACTTAGAGTGCTATAGACTCTAAACAAAGGGCCTAATTTCTCTCTGCCACAGCCATCTGATTAGCAAAATGAAGTAATTCACCTATTGAGCTCAGCCATGGAGGGGATGAAATGGAACAAGATAAGCGAAGTTTAATAATCTTGACAGTACTAACTGTGGAGTGTGAACTTGGTGCCATTACCTCCTGTAATCTGCACAACACCCTGAGATATGTGTGTTCTCACCCCCTAGAAAACAAAGTTGAGACAGAGAGGTCAAGCAGTTTGCCCAAGCTTGTCACATTGGTTGGGACTCTTTCAGTCATATCAGAAAGTCAACTCAAACTGCCTCAAGTAAAAGAGTAGATTTTGTTGTGTCAGGTAACAGAAGCATCTAGAGTTGCCTTCAGGCACATCTGTATCCAGGGGCTCAAATTACATGCCTGTCACTCTGTTTCTCCCCTCTACCTTTGGCTCTTTTGCTGTTGTCAGCCGTGGCTTCATTCTCAGTCAGAGGCTTTTCCTGTGCAGACCAGGCAGAGTTCCTGGCTTATGCGGCCTTCAGTGCCTGCCTTCTCAGAGAGACAGAGTGCCTCTTTCCCAACAATTTCAGCCAAAGTCTCAGGACAGGGCTTTGATTGGGTGAGCCTGGGTCATAGGTTCACCTCTGGAGCCAGGCCAACTGAACCATATGGACCAAAAATGAGAGAGGAATTAGATTCCAAAGTTATACGTCCACCGTGATTACAGAGGGGACCCATGCGGGGAAGGGGGTGTGAATCCAGCTCTGCCCGTCACATGGATAAGTGGTACCTGCTGCATGCACCTGCTGCATCGCTCGTGACTGCATGCATTGTGAGTAGCTCAAGTCTTCAGAGGCTTGATTGCGGGGGGTGGGGGCGACATTCAGGTCCTTTTTTTTTCCTAAGAGATTTTATATTTACTAGTATTTGCCCTATTGTTGTTGTTTTATGCCCTATAGTTGTTGCCCTATTGTTGTTATGTTTTAATAGGAAATCAAATGAACCGATGTGAGAATACGTGGACACATATAAATGATGCCAACTCTTTCAGTAGATCTGTACATCTGGTACCTCCACATGACCCTGGGAAAAAATCAGAGCACATGCTCTTTCCCTTCTTCTCACAGAGGAGGAAACAATGGAACAGGGTTCCAACCATTTGGCCAACTTCAACCTGGGGATGGTGTTCCAGCACGGATGAGACCCAAGCCTGCAGACTCACAGTCCAAAACTCATCCATGGACAATGTTTCTCAAATTGTATTCCAAGGAGACACCAGGCTTCCAAAGAGGTACACTGGGCGGCAGGGTTGGGGGGGGCAGGTGCTAAGCAGGTAGGACCTTAGGATCTTCAAACCTGTTTCCATGGGACTAGCTCCTTGCTTTTTTTTTTTGCTTAATGAAATAATAATTAGTGCTATATATGTATATATATATACATATATAGCACGAATATATATATATATGTATTTCACTGTTCTTAAAAGTTACAAAACCATGGCTGCAGACCAAGTCAGCCCTTAGACAAAGAAGCCCCAACCAGTCTCATAGTCAGAAGTCAAACAGAGTTGGGGAATGTTACCAGATGAGCTTCCATATGGAAAATTCTTCTTCTACTAGAATCCTAAAGAGAACGGAATGGATTAGAATCCGGCCTTTGGCAATGTCTAAGGTTGCTCACATCACCCACAGAAGGAGTAGCTGCCATGTCTTAGAGACGCACCTCCCTCCCGGACCACACGACAGAAGTTTATCAGTGGTGAGGCTTTCTGTGAATGACATCTTTTGAGTGTAAGGATGTTGCATCAGAAGCATATAACTGAATTTCAAAGTAAGGCATCATGTGTTTTTAACCCTTGAGGGGGCATCTGGACTAAATACAACCCCACAGTGAGATCTTCTTTTCGTTTCCTTCCCTGGCAATAAAGGTCCAGGTCCAGGTACAGGTACAGGGAAGAGAGAGTAACAGAAATAAAATACAAACAGCTGTTGAGTATACATCACTAAAGATAAAGCTCTCGTGGAGCAGGATGCTGTAGACTGACCCTCTAAGAGTCTTCTGTGCTGTGTGGACTTTGCTCTGGGCCAGGCTACCACTGTTTAAATCTTCTGCCTGTGCTCTTGAGGGAAACAGAAGGCTCCTCCCCACTGGGCTTGTTACAGTAATTTAATTCATGCCCGCATGCTGACTGAGCAAGTGTTCTTAGGGTAGTTTGCTGAGTAAACAAAGACACTCATGGATGTTCTTTGAAGCATACTCCCATCTCATCAGAACACAGAATACAAAACTCACCAGCGAAAGCCACAACACCAGCTACAATTTAAGTTTAAAATAACAAAGGTAAAAATACTGAGTTGCCTATTTTCTCCTTTGTTCACTGTGGTTTGGCTGGATGGGTTCCCTTCGCTGATGAAATTTCTCAGAACCTTTGCTCTGCCAATACCTATTGTGAATATCAAAGATAGACTTTCCAAATCCCAGTCACCGAGGTTTTTAAAACTCATTTTGCAAAGTGATGACACTGGTTTTGGAGAATTAGCCTGGCAGCCCAGGTACCACACACACAGTCATTATTTTGTTATATATACTTCTCCTTGGGTGGTCATCGCCTGCATGATTAGAAAACCACCTGAAAACCAGGTTGTCATTTAACAGTTCCTCTGTAGCTATTCATTTAGACCCTGGAAATGTCTAATAGACCCTAAACCCTGTGCTGTACATGGAGTTCGAGGGTTCAAGCCCCACATCAGCATTTTGAAAAGAGTTACATTCAGGAATTCTGTGGCTAAAAGAGTCTGAGAGACTCTTTTTGGAGAGTCACAATGACTGCTGGCACAGTAAAGGTCCTGAAAAGCTCTGTAATAAAGACACCCATTCAACAATATTTAGCCCAGGACTTTTCAAACTTATCAATAGAATCTGCTTATATTCCAAAGACTGACTTTTGGGAATCATAGCTCTGTTACTGTCCTCAGATGATAACAATAAATATAACGGTCAGCTGTGCGTAGTAGGGTTTCATAGGAAAGAACATTTCAAGGGCTAGCCAGGGACACAGAGATGTGTTCTCTCTCAGGTTGGTTCTCCTTGTCTTCTCCTAGGATGGGATTTCAAAGCCATGGTTGGAAGACAGAACCTAGCATCTCAACAAAGCCCTTGACAAGAGAAGAATATAAAGTGATATGAAATCAGGTGTTGAATGGGGTGTTAGGAGGGCCCCTGCAACATGAGAAGCATCCCACTAATTACTCTGGTTAATATTTAAAACTCACTGGGAGCGTTCTTCCCCCAATAATGTAAGAAAGCAAAAAACCATTTACACCCTTTGAAGGCACATTGTGGAAGACTGACCCCTACACTGACAGAATATGCCCTAATCCCTGGCAAATCCAGGAAAAAAGTGAATTCTTCATGGAGTACCTTGGACAGAGCCCTGGCCCTGGGCACTCACGTCCTGTGACAAGAGTGTTAGCCTGAGGTACAGATCCTATGTTTCCCCCTCTGTGATTTTGAGAAAGCCACTGACTTTCTTTGAGCCTCAGTTTACTTCTCTGTGAAAGGAGAATAAGAACATTGTCTTCAGGGTCATGGGGAAGACGAAATAAGGCATATTTATTACATATAGTGCATGGCATAGGCTGGAACCAGAGAGCTACCAGAAGACAAGTTTCTCCCCTCTTGAAAATGCTCAATAAAACTCACATAAGAATGAAAAATATAGGATCAACTGTCCTTTCTCATCTGCTGCCTGTGCACTCAATATGGACAACTGCACTTGAACCACAGTCTGGGGGTTTCAGATAAGAATTCACAGGGGGCAGTTCCTAGGTGGGGAGGTGGTCACCACAAGACTCCATCTGGCCACCATTTCTGCAGAAGCCTGATTTTTCTTTGTACTCAGAGAAGCATCCTGGTCGATGGACTCATCAAACTCACGAGACACTGAGAGATGAACCAGAAGCTCATTTCATGTCTGTGAGTGGAATGGCACTGGGGACAGCATTTGGCAGGTCTTACTAAAGACAAACCACAGAGAAGAAGTTGCTTGGGGGAGGATACAATCAGAAGACGGGAATTGGATCTCCTAAAAAATCCCTCCCTCTAGCCAGGAAAGTTGGATTCATTGTCTAAAACACAAGGCTTGCTCCCTAGAGAGTCTCAATTTCCTTGTTTGAGGCTGAGACATTCTGACAAATTCCTAATCTCCAATTTCATTTTCCTTTTCTTTGTATCAGGAGCACCAGAAAATTTACAACATGCTTCTATAGGTAGAATTTTCCATAGAGTTCTCTACAGGTAGAATTTCCTTGCCATGGTTGGTGTAATGACAGTAATAGTAACCGTAATGGCCACCATCTATTTTGTGCTGAGCACACTGTAAAATCCTGTAACACATGCTACTTTCTTTACTCATTGTCACAAACCCTCATGGCCTTAGACTTTACTGATGAGGAAACCAAGACTCGGGGAGGTTAAGTAATGTTCTCTGGAATCATACAGCCATGAAGTTGTGAAGCTGATATCGGAACTCAGACCTTCCTGACTTCGAGCTCCTAACTTCTCAACCACTCCACCTTTAGTAAGGTGTTTCCAGGGTCCCAGAATGCTCATGTCTATGGGGCCACAGGTTCTTTGAATAGCTACAGATACACCCTGGTTCCATGAGGAACTCTGTATGGACCATCTCTTGTGATGGACAGGTCTAGGGATACCAAGTCTCTATATGCAGTTTTCCTGTACTTTCCATTTCAAATGATGACATTTTCTAATGTCCCCAGAGACTGTGACTCTTCTTCTTAGGGCCTCTGTACAGAGCCTATACCTAGACTATCCCCCCAGCTCCCTGCTTTTGCTCCAGGCAGTAGGGAATATCTTCCTTCACTGATGGTCATTTGAAATGATGGGTTTCATTGACTACATGGACGGTTTAAATGCATTGTATACCCAGAAGTCAAAGCTAGTTTTCCTGGGGACTTCTTTATTCACCTTTATGAGAAGGTGGAGGTCAATTTAAGCATCTTTCTTTCCAAATCAGCAGCCAGAGAAATGCCAAGAACCTTACTACAGGGCTTTTGCTGTCCATAACGGTCAGATTGACTCAGTAGCTACATGCCATGGGCTTTAAAAAACAAAAACAAAACTGTCCCGCTTAAAGGTGACATATAATCAGTAGAATAATACATGATAAGAATTCTTAGGGACTATCATTTGCTTGTTTATATATAATACAATTACAAATTTAAGTAATCATTTCTTATATTTCCTGTCAAGGTGAATGTGTTCTGATTTACTGCTGACATGTCCTTCTGGGGAAACTGGATGGTCGCTTGATGCTGTATCTAGGAGTCTAGTGTCATTCAAAAATATTCTTTATCAAAGCAGAATCTGTCAGTGTCCAATCCTGTTGTTCATATGCATCTGGAATTTGAATGCAGATAAATGACAGTGTGGTGGGATCAGACATAGGACAGAGCAACATCAGGGGGTACCAAACAGCTGATTCTGTCAAGAGAATCCCTGAATGCAGCACGGCAATGAACACTTCTTTCCATTTCTCTACAAATCTCTGAGCAGTGCATTTTCTTCTCTGCCCCTGTTATACTTCCTCTCGTGTGTGGCGTGTCTCCCCACTCGGCTGGCCACAGCCTTCAGAATCTCTCTCTGTTTTCTTCCCCCTTCTTCTTGCCAGACTGGAGTGACGTCAGTGAGGTGGTTGGTGGCATGTGGCGCTCTTTGGAAGTGGGCACACTTTGGAAGTGAGCTTGCTGCCTTAGTACAGGTTCTCTCAGCAGCAGATCTGAGCCAAGAGAAAGAGGTTCCCTGGGGAGGTGGGGCTGACACTGATTAGGGAACTGGGGGAGGGATAAAGGAGGGACAGACTGCCAAAATGTTTCTTCTATTAAACCTGCCACCTTGGAGAGTGCTTGAAGATGCATTCTAGGGGAAGTTTTGGGAAACTGAGCAAAGTCCACATTTTGGAAGTATTCAGGCCAAGAGCCAAGAGGAGCTGGGGTATTTACACACCAACTCCTGAGGGCTTTTGGTTGATGGCTACATTTCTTAGCACATCTGGTCTACCAGATGCCCCTAGAGGCAGGCAAGACCATCCGTTTCACCTCCAGAACACATCTGGGTTCTGTCCATTTCTCAGTCTTCTGCTGCTGCCCTCCTCCTAGAGAGTCTCCTCTCCTTCTTGTCCGATTAATCTAACAGCCTCTGGACTGGCTTTCCTACTTTGACTAATTACGCAACTATTTTATAATGAAATAGTTCGTGCATACTGGCAAAACCAAACTGAATAATGTTTCAGAGCTCAACCCGCCAGGGAGCTCTGCCACATCTCAACAACTTGCTTACTTGCCTCACTTCTTTAATGGCATTAAAGTTTTGGAGATACAAGTGCAACTCTCCGTGTGTCGCTTCTTGATCTCCTTGTCTTCCAGTCCTCCCTGAGGGGTTGATGTTTATCATTGCCATGCTGGCTCTACTTTTTGCTATATACCTATGCATCCCACACACACAGTCTGCTATGTCTATAGAAGCTTGCTTTACATTTTTTCCAAACTTATGAAATTGGCATCATGCCAAATATATCATTCTGAAACTCCCCCTCCCCTGGGCATTATGTTTTATGTTTTTGCAGTTGCCTGCCTTGCTCACGCACACATCCCTGGGTCAATCATTTTAACCGCTGTACAATATCGCCTTGTGCCAGGATTTGACAGGTTTTCACCTATTTTTCTCTGGGTGGGTTACAGGCTGCCCCTCTCCCTAACCACCACAAAAACTTTTTTCCCCCTGTTACAAATAGTGCTGCAATAAGTACTTTTTGGCTTTACCCATTTCTTTATAAACATGTGGGAATCTTTTTTGGGTATATTCCTAGAATTGGAAATGCTGAATCCTAGAATATGCACATCCACAGTGTTACTAAATACTGCCAAATTCCTCTCTAAATTGAACTAATTTGTGCTGCCATGGACAGGGTATGAAGAGTCCTGTTTCTCTACCTCCTCACCAAACTCTTAATGTCATTATTGATTTTTGCTGGTCTAGTCCATAACAGGTCATGAGTCTTGGGCATTTCTGTCCCTCCTGTGGTGCCTGGACAGAGGGGCCCTGCCAGGGTCGAAGGGGGCGGAGAAGACCTTGCTTCATGTTGCATTGCCCTGAGGACTAGCGAAGTTCAAGATCTTTCTTAGGGGCTTATAGGCCATTCAGCTTCTGTCTTTTGTGAATTTTCTATTTATACGCTTTATCTTCAATTCTATTGCGTTATTTGGCTTGTTCTTACTGAATCGTAGGTACTCTTTTTGTATTCTGTATGCTAACTTCTGATTTTGTTTTATATGTAAGTACCTATCTCCACTCTGATTTGTGTTTTTACTTTCTTTTCAGTGACTTCTGCTTCCTGGATATTTTCAGTTGTAATATGGCCAGATGTATGATATCTTCTTAAACATCTGTACATTTTGAAGAAATGTTGTAGGATAGTTTCCTGTATTTCCTTCAATGTGTTAAAATGTCACCATTTTTATTGTGGTTTTCTCCAATTGGGATGGATTTTTATGTGTTGAGGAAAGGATTTGATTTTTTTTTTTTGCATGCAGAAAAATGGCAATCCCAGTACTTTTTCTTTTTTTGTCAGTTTATGCTTTTTCTTACTGATTTATAATGCCACACCTATTATGGATTAAGTTCTCATATACGTATGGGATTTAGGTCCAACTGCTCTATTTCATTCTGATCAATTTGTCTATCTCTGAATTATTACAACTTTATAGTGTCTATTTAGGAAGGAAAGTCCTTCCCCATATTGTTCTTTTTAAAAGTCATGTTGCCTCCTTGCTTTTCTGTATAAATTTCCATAGACAATTCTGTTAGGCTCATAATTAGAATTATATTAACTTTATAGACTGATTTGGGAGAATTTCCATTTGATAACATGGACTTTCTCCACTAATGAATATGTCCCATTATCTCCGTTTCTCTGGGTCATCTTTTATGCCTTTCAATAAGTTAGAAATTACCCCATAAAGGCTTATTCCTAGGTACCTTTAAGTTTTTATTGTTAGTGCATAGGGTATCTTTTTAAAACGGCATTTTCTAACTGTTTTGGCTGCTATATACAATTGAGTTTTGTGAACTTGTTCCCAGCAAACCTGCTGAATTCCCAACTTGGTTTTATTGGTTACTATGTACATCCTTTGAGTTTCCTGTGTAGGAAATTTTGTCTTTAAATAGAAAATTTTTTTTCTTTCCAATTCTAAGTATTTGAATACTTTTATTTTAGCTGTTTCCTGACAAAAGCACAGAGCATGCAGACTTTGTCTACACACCAGGGAGTCTGTCTTTTAAGTACTGGGATTAGTTTGTTTATACTGTTTATGATTCTTGATATAGTCAGATTTATTTCCTGATACATTGGGACCTATTTTGCCACTCTTTTTTTTTTTAAAGATTTTATTTATTTGAGAGAGAGAGAAAGTGAGAGAGAAGGGAGAAGGTCAGAGGGAGAAGCAGACTCCCTGCGGAGCTGGGAGCCCGATGCGGGACTGGATCCTGAGTCTCTGGGATCATGACCTGAGTGGAAGGCACTGCTTAACCAACTGAACCACCAAGGCACCCTATTTTGCCACTCTTATTTTGTACTTGCTGTATGTTGTGTGTGTTCATTATACTCCCCCCTTTCTTCCCTAGTATCTATTATATTGGCCATTCCCTTTTCTTTTTTTTTTAATTTCAATTCAATTAGCCAACATAATGTACATCATTAGTTTTCAGATGTAAAGTTCAGTGATTCATCAATGGTGTATAACTTGCAGTGTTCATCACATCACGTGCCCTCCTTAATGCCTGTCACCCAATTACTCCATCTCCCCATCCCTCTCCCCTCCGGCAACCCTCAGTATTTTTTCTAAGAGTTAAGAGACTCATGGTTTATCTGTCTCTCTGATGACTTCCCATTCAGTTTTCCCTCCCTTCTGCTATGCTCCTCTGCACTGTTTCTCATATTCTACACATGAGTGAAATCATAAGATAACTGAACTTCAGGGTATAATGCTGAGTGAAATAAGTCAATCAGAGAAAGACAATTATCTATGGCCGTTCTCTTTTAATCTAACATATTGTTACTATGGTGTATTTTAATTCCACTTTCTTTTATAGTCTCTAGGTCATAATTTTATTATCATTTGGTTCATTTGATGTCTATTTATATTTAATCACATATTTCCCATTTCATGGCTTATGGTAGCTTTTTCTATCTTACTATGTCTTTTTGGGTTTTTGTCCTTCTTTCTGAAGTACACCGATGACCAGCTTCAGGAAGGTTCTGTTAGTGGTAAACTCAACGTTACCCACCTGAACATGCCTTTTCCCCTACACTTTTGAATGACAGTTTGTTTTTGTAGGGAATTTAAAGATACCATCCCACTGTCTTCTGGATTATATGAACATCCGACAAGTGTACGGTCTCTCTGGTCACTGCCCCCTGCACTTTTCCTCTGGGTGCTTTCAAAGTCTTTTCCTTGTTTTTGGTATTCTCCAGTTCCACTACTGTGTGTCTCCCTGTAGATTTATTTTTGTTTCTCCTTCCTGTAACTTCCCATATATTCTCAATCTATAAACACCTGTTGCATTGTTTCATGGGGCAGCAGTAACAAATTACCACAAACTTGGTGACTTGTGACTGCTTAAATGTGTTCCCTGTAGCTCTGGAGGCCAGAAGTCCAAGACCAGTGTCCCAGGCCCAAATCAAGGTGTTGATAAGGCCATGCTCTATCCAGAGGCTCAGGGGTGACTCTGTTACTTGCCCCTCCCAGCTTCCAGTTGCTGCTGACCCTCCTTGGTTCTTGGCCATGTCACTCCAATCTTCTGGGACAGTATCTTCAAATCCTCTGTTCCTTTGTCCCACTGCCTTCTCGTCTGTGTGAATTCTCCTTCTGCCTCCTTCTTACAAAGGACCCTTGTGACAATGTTTAGGACCCACCTGGGTAATCCATCTCAAGAGCCTTCACTGAATCACTCCTGCAAAGACCCTTCTGCCAAAGGCAACATTTAAAGCTTCCAAAGACCAGAGCTTGCTATCTTTGGGACGGCCATCATTCAGCCTACTATATGTGTCTACCATCAAAACTCTATAAATGCTCGGGCATAACAAATATGAATATCGATTTCATCCAAATTCTCTCTATTCTCAGATTCTGGAACCCCCATTAAAAGTAAGTCGGACCCTTTCATTTAACCTTCTATTTAAATGAATTCATTTAACCTTTCTCTCATGGTGCCTTGCCTTTTAACTCCACGCAATATAACCCGAGTGATTTCCTCATGTCTATCTTCCCGTTTATTTCTTTTTCATATCTACCCAGTTTGTTTAATCTATCATCTAAAAAGTTGGATTTATTATTTTTACCTAGAAATTCTATCATGCTCTTTTTAAAACCTGCCCTTTTTCTATCCTTACAGTATCTGTCATATTCTATTTTTTAATGGCCTTTTTTATGACTTCAATCATTTTAAATACATTATGTAACCTTTTACATAGTTATTTTACCTGGAGTTCTTTAGGAGGAGAGTCTAGTCCTTCAGTTTCCTGGCCTCTGTAATCTGACTCTTGCACATGGTGGAACGTTTCCTTGTGCATTTGTAACTGGAGACTGGAGGCTCGTCCTCAGCAGGAATTCTTCTATGGGATTTTTTAAAAAAGATTTTATTTATTTATTTGACAGACAGAGATCACAAGTAGGCAGAGAGGCAGGCAGAGAGAGATGGAGAAGCAGGCTCCCCGCTGAGCAGAGAGCCTGACATGGGACTTGATCCGAGGACCCCAGGATCATGACCTGAGCCGAAGGCAGAGGCTTTAACCCACTGAGCCACCCAGGCGCCCTCTCTATGGGATTTTTGTGCCACCTGGATTGAGGGTACATCTCTCTCAGGAAGTCAGCCATGTGTTTGCTTTTTCTGGATTCCCCATGGAATCTAGATTCTCCATCACAGTTTTGCACTGGCGTTTTAGTTTCTTCTCAACTTGAGGACTCTGGGGTGATGTGGGTGGAATAAATTTGAACCCCAAACCGATGTGAGAACAAGTTCTTGGTATTAATTTTCAGAGGGTTTTCTTTAACAGAACCGAGACCAAGTAACCCAAGTTCTGTAGTTACCTACTGGAGCACACAGGTGGTTTCCCTCCTTCTACCCTTTCATGGGGCCAGGGAGCATTAGCCCTCCCAGAGTCTTACTTCATGGGGAAACTCTCATTTCTTACTATCATTTGAGTCCGAGACCTCAATCTCTGTACATTTCTAGTCATTAAAAACTCTAGTTCCTATGTTCTCCAGATAGATAGTTTTTCACTTCATCTTCTGCTTCTGGTCCCTTGAGACACTTTTGTTTCCTGGGAGCTCATCTACGCATTTTAAAATGATGTTTGCTTTTTTGTCAAGCATTTGTAAGTGTTTGTGTGGGAGAGTTGCCACCTCAGTCACCATGCCTTAGCCAAGCTGGTCTTTCTGACAATTCCTAGAACACATCATGATGTTCTTTGAAAAGAAGTTTCTGCATTAAAAAACAACAACAGCAGAAAGGCTCTTCATTTAAAAATGTCTCCTCTGCCTGGAATGTTTCCCCATGGCTGGGTTTTCTGCACCCTTCTCATCTCAGATCGCATGTCAGCTCCTCTGTGAGGTCCTTCCTGAGCTCATCTCCACAGAATGACTGCCATTATCCTCCATCACACCCTCTTCACTTCCTTTGTGGAATTGATCATGGTCCAAAATTGCCTTGTTGATTTATTTGTGTACTTGTTCACGGTCACAATGCTTCCTAGAATAGATGATGTGGGAATCTTACCTGGCTTACTCCACTCTGTATCTCCAGTGTCTAGAATAGTGCCTGTCGCACAGTGAGTACTTTTCCCATGAATATCTACTGCATGAACAAAGGCCTGTCCCAGGATATTCCGTCCATGCCCAGACCACACTTGCAATAAAGCCATGATGTTCTAAAGAGCTAGGAAAGATACATATATCCCCAGGGCCCATGGCCCTGAATCCTTTCCCCACTACAAATTCTAGTACTCAGAAGGTCCAGGCCCCAGCAAAAGAAGAAGAGTTCACATAGAATGTTTAATAAAATCAAACCATTAGATTTCTCTCCTTGAGAGGAGGTCATTCTTACCATGTGCAAGTCCTGGCCCTAGAGACAGCCCGTTGAGAATCAGGGACCTGCTTGCCTTAGCTAAAGTCAAGCAAACCCATAATCTGGCCCCCCCCATGGAGGTGATACATCGAGCTGAGAGGTGTGGGAGTAAGTAAAAGTAGCACACAGAATCCACACAAAGTAGCAAATAATGGAACCTTAAAAAAAATTATTTTGGGGATGCCTGGGTGGCTCAGTCAGTTAAGCATCTGCCTTCAGCTCAGGTCATGATCCCAGGTCTTGGAATCGAGCCCCATGTTAGGTTCTCTGCTCAGCGTGGGAGTCTTCTTCTCCCTCTCCCTCTGCTCCTCCCCCTCCCACTGTTTGTGCTCTCTGTTTCTGTCTCTCTAACAAGTAAATAAATAAAATTAACAAAAGACTAATTTTCCCATTTTGAAAACAATATAATCACTTTCCAGTAGCTCTAAAAATAGAAAAAAGAAACCACTCTATTAATTTAAGACCCACCATAAGCCTCAGTAATCACTCTAGTGATATCTATCTGTTTGTTTTTCAAAACCATATTTGGCTTTTTTTTTTTTCTTTTGCCATTCTTTATCGAGTACTCCCTTTATGCATGATCTCAATTTACATACTGCTTTGAACTATGTGTGACCAATTATTCCCATTTAAAAATGAGATCACAAGGGCACAGAGAGATCAGGTAACTGGCTCCAGTCTCAGGTAGGCAATGGGCACGGGAAGGCTTGGCCCCAGGTCTGCCTGATTTCAGATCTTGTTCAAGCTTTTCCTGTGGCTCTGACATTACACTGTTTCGACCCACCCCCTTTTTCTATGGGGCTGTGATCACAATGAACTTTGTGTCTCCTCTTTTTCTTTTTCCCCACCGAATATCACAAGCGGTTTTTGCCCACTGTGGGAGAGTCCATAGGCAGCTCTTTTAATGGTCAGCAGGAGGATATCTGATCACTATTCCCTCCTTTGCCAAGGGCAAACTGACCACTTTGGGGAATAGTTTAGCCTGACCCTATAAAATTGAACACTTGCATACCCTATGTCCCAGAAATTCTTCTCTTAGGGACTTATCCTAAAGAAAAAATTAGAGGCAGGCCCCAGCTGCTACAGAGCATTGTTCAAATGGAAAAACTAGGAGAGACCCAAATATCCATCAAGAGGACAGATGCTTTCCAGTGGTATCTAAACACCCACAGCCAAATGCAGTGCCGTGGGCGAGTGTGGCTAGCACAATACAGCATGAGCAAAACACGTCTCTAAAGTTGGCATTTTTATGGATCCCCAAAACAAGCACATCTGAGGAATCTATTGTTTGGCTACTTATACATGACTCCTAAAACTACATAAAAACAACAACAACAACAAAACAGACTAAGAACACAAAATTCAGACAGGATTCCCCTCTGAGTTCTACATATTAATTCATTCAGTAAATACTTACTGAGCACTTACTAAGCCCCAGCTGATTGCTCTTCATATACAGCAACTTATTTGCCCCTCACTCCAACTCTATGAGCTATTTACTAATATTAGCTCCCTTTCACAGCTGAGGGATCTGAGATGCAGAGAGGGTAAGTGTGGTGGATAACTCTCTGTGTCAATTTGACTAGGCCCCCATGTTTGGTCAAACATTATTCTGTGTGTTCCTGCGAGGGTGTTTTTCAATGAGACTAATATTTGAGTCAGGAGACTGAATAAAGCAGATTGCTCTCCTGAATGAGGGTGGACCTCATCTAATCAGTTGACGGCTTGAATAGAAGGAAAAGTTTGATCATTCCCCCTGACTAAGAAAGAACTCCTGCTGCCTAACTGCCTTCACGCTGAAACCTTGGGTCTTCCTGGGTCTCCAGCTTGTCAGCACTCCGCAGGTCTTGGGACTTGTCTGTCTCCATAATTGCATGAGCCAATTCCTTATAACAATCTCTTTCTTTGTGTGTATACCTATATCTTATTGGTTCTGTTTCTCTGGAGCAGCCTGCCTAACAGAGGAAGTAACATGCGCAAATGCCACCCAGCTAGGAAGTGGTGGACAGGCCTGTTGGACCCTAGAGCCAGAACACTTATTCACTCCACCCCGCTGCCTCTCCAACACAACCTAAACTACTCCTACAGGACTCCCAAGATCTAAAAATAATTTTATGTGTCAAGACTTTATAATCTGAATGGACAGGCTTTTCTGAAAACCTGTATGATTCTTAGTTTAGATGCTTCATGAATCATACACGTTCTTCTCTGCTGGGCATACAACCAATTTCTAATGTCACATTTGCACTCCAACAGGCTCTTGTCCAATACAAAGTATTCTATATTCCTCACTGGTTTCCTTCAGAGTAAAAGAAAGAATCTGCATTTCAAATCATTGTGTTTGTTGTTATGACAACACACAGCCTGGATCTGCTCGCAGCAGCGGTATGCGACATCCCAAGTTTGAAAGCATCTCATACATGTAATTCAGAAGGTCTCGGAAAGAGGTGGTTCTATTCACACATGCTGCCATCTGCCCCATCCCACCATATACAAAGATGAAAACGTTTCTGAGCTACCTTAATGCACTGTAAGAAACATAAAGAATGCACAAAAGCATATAATAAAGAGAAGCTCTCCTAGCAGGGAAGCTGAGCATTGCTGCTTTCTTCCACACCCGTCTTCGCAATAATGTGACAAAATATCAGGCAACAGAGACCACAGTAAAATGTAATATTCCAAAAGAACTTAATGAGTGTCCTTCAAGTCAACTTTCCTTTTTCTTTTTCATATATGCATACTGGTGATAACATGTTTTATTTTGTGTACATGTGTTTAATCCACAATTTGGTAATCCACAATTTGGTTTTTGTTGTTACTGGTCACTAGTATGGTTTTTGAGAGTTTTTGGTAGTTTATTCCTTTGATCATGTCAAGTAGTCATCTTATGCGGAGAGCCCATTGTTCTTCTCCTCTTTGTAGGCATTGAAATTGTTTCTAGTTTTTCTTTTCTTTCCCACAGTAAACAGTGCTGCAATGAACATCTTCAGAGATACCTCGGTAGGCACATCTGGGAGACTGCTCAGGTATATGACTGCAACGGAATTGCTGGCACCTAGTGTGTGCACTTTTTCACTTTAACTTGATATTAACTAGATGATATCAAATTGCTTGTCAAGGGAGCTGTTCCAGAACATCCTTCCAACAGTAGTGCATGCAAGGTGCCATTTTCCCACCCCCTTACCAATGTTTGATACCATCAGATTGTAAGTTTTCCTCAGTGGGTGGCTGTGAAATAGTAAGAATTGTGGCTTGTTGCATTTCCCAGCCTACTAGTGTGGTTAAGTCTCTCCTCCCATGTGTACTGGCGAGACCTCTCATTTCTTTTCTGTTTCTTCTGTTGTTGGTTGTTTGTCTTTTTCTTTTTGACGTGTTGAAAATCCTTTATGTATTCCAGATGTTAATTCAGTTACATATTGCAAATATCTCCTGCCAGTCTATGGTGTATCTTCTAACTTTTTTCACAAAGGCTTATAACTGAAATAAACTAAATTTATTATGTTTCATTCTACTGATTTTTTGGAGGGGGAAATGCAGGGTCTTTACTAAGAATGCCTGGCCCTAGTCTGAGGACTTAAAGATACTTTGTTTCATTTTCTCCTAATAGATTTAAAGTTTTCTTTTTGCATCTAGGTCTGTAATCCATCTGAGATTGATTTTTGTGTATGTTGTGAGGTAGTGATATAATTTGATTTCTTTTTCTTGCGTGGAAAGTTAATCAGCTCAGCACTACTCCGAAAGATGTTTAATGGTTCATATTTGTCCTATCAGTTCACAATGCCAAGTCTATCATGTATTAAGTTCCTATATATGTATGTGTCTACATCTGAGCTCTTTATTCTCCCCTGTCAATCCAGTGGTCTATTTCTGTATTACTATCACACCATTTTCATTATGATAACATCAGTCCTTGTAACTGGTAGAACAGTTCTTTCTTTCTTGTTCTTTTTCAGAAATGTTTTGGCTATTCTTAGATGTTTATTCTCTTCTGTGAATTTTGGAATCAGTTTATCTAGTTTCATCCCTTCCCCACCCCCACGCCCCACTAAAAAATTCCTGTTAGGATTTTACAGAATTCTTTTGAGTTTATGAATTCTTTTGAGTTTATGAATTAATTTGGGGAGAGTTGATATTAATAACATTTATATGTTGAGTCTTCTCATCAAACAACATGATATATATATATATATATATATATTTTTTTTATTTACTTGAGTCTTGTATGCCCTTCAATAACATTATATAATTTTGTCTATAAATTTATTATAAGACTTTTGTTAGATTTATTCATACTTAGATTATAAGCTTGCTATAAGAATCAAACAAAGCTGAAGATGTAAATGTTTGGAATAAAAGTAGGAACTCAATAAGTGGTAGTAATTATTAATATTATCTCATAAATCTGTTGCTATTGTGAACAGACTATTTTTCCTATTATATTTTATAATATGTCTTATGGTTTGTAGGAAAGCTATTGACTTTTTTAAACTATAGACCTTGTATCCAACAGCCTTTTGGGATTCTCTTTTTACTTCTAAAATTTTACGTGTAGATCTTCTTAGTTTTCCACACAGATAGTCATAACTTCTGAAGACAATAAAAACATTGTATTTGCTTTTCCAATTCTTTTGTCTAGTTTTTTCTCTTTTATTATTGTATTGGCAAAGAATTTAAATATGGTGTTGCATAAACATGGAAAAGCAAGTGCCTTTGCCTTGTTCTGAACTTTCCTAGAAATGCTTCTAGAATTCACCATCAAATATGACGCTTGCTTTCAAGTTATAGCAGTTGTTTATCATGTTAAGGGCAATTTTATCTATTTTCAGTTTAATAAGAGGTTTTTATTTTTCTTAAGTCATGAAGTGTATTGACCATTTATTCCCTATCTACTGAATAATCATATTACCATTTTCCTCTAGTTGGTTATTTTGAGTTACACTGAGAGCTTTTAAAACTTCATACCATCCTTGCATTCCTAAGGTAAGGCTCATCAGTCACAATGTATTTATTTTAATAATCTTCCAGATTCAGTTTCCTGATACCTTATTTAGGATTTTTCCATCTGTGTTCTATAAATGAGACTGACTATAATAATACGTTCTTATACTAGAAGCTTCATAAAATTGGTCTTCTTCCCTTTTTTGTGCTTCTTCTGAAAAATTACACACAGAAGGGATTACCTGCTTTTTCAAGCTCTGGTAAACCTCATTTTTAACATATTCTAGGTTCAGGTTACCCTCTCGACCTGGAATCCTTCCTTTCCTCACTTGAAAAATTCCCAAGTTCCCAGGTCTTGCTCAAATATCATCCCATCTGTGAAGCCTTATTTGAATCCTTCCCCCCTCCCTCCATCCTCTCCCCTCTTTGGAAATCCCTCGCACTAACTCTCTCCCTGGGAGCCTCAGACCAATTTGTTTATACCATGCTTGCATCATTTATGCTTTATTTTGGGGGGATGTGACCCCACTATCCTCAAAGTGCTGAGCACAAGACCTTTTTCTTAGATGTCCCATTTTGCATATGTCAAATGACTGTCTATATAACATTACTGCCCTGGCTCATCATATCCCAAATACACACACACACACACACACACACACACACAAGGTAGATAGGAATATCATGAAAAAAAAATTTTTTTTAAATTTTTAATGAGTTTCTTGTGCTGATTCTTGTGATCTAGCCACTTCTGTAGGGCCTTGCTCTTACGTAAGAAATGCTGTTACTTAGGCTCCAAAGTGATAGGCCGGGCAGCAGGGGCTGGGGCTGGGAGACGGCAGCTAGGCAACAACATTTACTGAGGATTAATGGGCCAAGTAAAGCCTCTGTATTATATCCTTATCACAGAGGTTTATTACTCTGTACTAGTAATCACAGTGCCTACTGCAGTCAGTGGTGTAGCTTGGAGACAATCATCCATTCCTTCCCTGCCATCCTGGCTCAGCATGGGGTAGTGAGCGGATGCTGGTTAAGAAGCTAGAGTTCCAGCCCACCAGTTCTATGTCCTTGGGCTACAGGCATCTGTATAACACGTGGACTGGGAGAGAAAGCACCTCCCAAGGGGTGCATATTTTAATGGGTGGATTGGACAAGATTGCTAAATGTCTGTCTAGCACTATGACTTTATGATTTATGAGAGCTTAAAATGCAAAGAGTCCAACTCTGACAGTCTGGCTTGACTGGCTTTAAATTCACTGACAATGGGACGTCTCACGGCCAAGTTATTTCCACACTGCTCTTAAAGATGCTGATATGTCTTCCTTTGTGATTCTCTTAGGATAGAAACTGCCTGAGCTGGTGTCATAGGAAGACCTGTGAGGGAAAGGAGCTTCTTAAACACTCTGTCCTTGTCCCAGGTACCCCAAGGAGGACAGCAGAAGTGGTTCAGTACATCTAGAAGCCACCAGAGTTTACCCGAGGCCTGGGTTTGGAGATTTACATATTTGGGAAGAAGTGCCGCTATCATCCCCAAGATGGATGAAATAACTGTGAAATCATTCATTTTTTATTTAATTCAACAACTACTTACTGAGAGCTTCATACATAAATCTGCTAAGTCATGTGGGAAGTGATGAGATGAACACTATGTGGCAACTCTCTTCCAGGAGCTCACAGCCCAGTCGGGGGTTGGAGAGATTCATTTGTCAAGGGCTAGGAAGAAGCCAGAGGAGGAAGAGTAACTGACAGCCAGAGCCTCAGGGAGGCATTCCTGGGAGACATGGAACAGCGCAACCTTGAAGGAGAGGTAGGGCTCGTGACTGCAGAGCAGAGGCTGGAGGACGGGGCATTAGTACTGATTCGAGGGAACATGTATAATGGGGTGGTAAAATAGACAGGCACTGTGAATGTCTCCAGCTATTACGTGGGAAAGAGGGCTTTGCCACAACCATGTGACCTCAGGGTCTCCCACTGGTGACTATATGCCACCTCAACACCCAGGATTGGGCTTAATGGGTTGCTATCTGTGTGTTGTTGACAGAATCCGGAGTGCCTCTTTGCCCTTCAATTAGCTTTGCCAATGGCCATCCAAGTGTTTGGGTTTCCACCATTAAATTCACCTTTCCATGATAAAATGTTATTTAAGAAACATGTGTTAAGCAGCAAATAGTTACTTAAGAGGGGCAACTTTTTAATAAGTTAGCTGCTATACAAAAGTCCTTGTCCAGGGGTAGCAAAGGCTCTGAGCAGGGAGGGGCACAGGCAAATTCAAATCATCCACGGCGGTCTTGGCAGCCCCAAGACTTAGGGAGAGATGAAATTCCTTGGTAAGTAATCTGGCTGCACAGTATAAGAATAGTTAGTGCCTGGATGTGGGAGGGGAGAGGAAGGAAATAACAAGGGGTCTGTACCCTTCATAGCACTTGTCCACACTGGAGTCACCTTGTTGATGCCCTCCTTTTTCTGCCATCACTTCTACATGGAGATAAGGGAATAATGCCATCAAAATGCTAATGTGTTTTATTTCTCAGAGAAGACAAGAAACTGTCATCTCCAAGAATTCTAAAGCCGTCTTGATTACATTTCCTATTTTGGGAAAAGTGAGCTTGTCTCATGCTAAGATGTGAGATCAAAGCCCTTTCCTTCCTAGTGGAACAAATGCTACCTGGGAGTCAGTGAAGCCCACCTCTGGCCTGCCCTGTCTGAGTCTCAAGCCCTTTAAAAGGGGTACCAGCAAACCCTTCCCTGCTGCTTGCTCTGTACCATGCCCTCTTTGAAGTACTTTAAATGCATTAGCTCAATTAATGCTTATCATTGCCTAATACAATCCTATTACTGTACCCATTTTACAGACGAGGCAATTGGAGTATCTTGCCTGAAGTCCCACAAATAGTACGTGGCAGAAGCAGGATTAAAACATGAGAAGCTTCGATCTACTCCATGCTTTGAAATGCTACACTCAACTTCCTTTCTGGGAACATTATAAATAATAATGATTATTCTTTATTTACCTCCAGTAACCGAGGTGTATCAGCTAGCTACTGCTGCATAACAAACCACTCCAAAACTCAGCAGCATAAAACATAATCATTTGTTACTATAAGTCATGCACTTGTAGGTAGGCTAGGGATCCGCTGGTTCAATCTGGGCTCCATCGATGGTGGTCAGGCTCATTCATGTAGCTATGGGTCAACTGGGAGCTTTGTTCTAGGCTGGAAATGGCTGGGCTCAAGTTGGAGCCGCTTGTCTTCCCATGCCTCTTATCTCCATCCTGTGTTGCAAGAGAGCAAGAAGAATCATGCAAGGACCTTTGAAGTCTAGTCTCAGAACTGGCACACTATTATTTCTGCCTTATTCTATTGGTCAAAGAGAGTCACGATATGATGAGTGAATGTCTGTGTCCCCTCCAAATTCATATGTTGCAGTCCTAATCCCCAGTGTGATTATATTCAGATGTGGGACCCTTTTGGGGATGCAATTAGATTTAGATGAGGGCATAGGGGTGGGGCCCCATGATGGAATCAGTGTCTTCCTAAGAAGAGGAAGAGACCAGAGCTCTCTCCACCCTCTGAGGACACAGTGAGAAGGCAGCCATCTGTAAATCAAGAAGAGAGACCTCAACCACTGGCATCCTGATCTCAGATTTTCAGCCTCCAGAACTAGGAGAATTAAGTTGTTCAAACCCTCTTATGGTATTTGGTTGGGGCCACCTGAGCTAAGACACACGGGGAGGGAAAATGTACTTCACCTTTATGGGAGCTCCATAATGTCACACGATAAAGGGTGGGGATACAGGGGAAGAGATATGGGGATGTGACTGAAATCAATCCCCTAATGTCTTACAAAGGTATGCTGACTGTGAACTCTAGAAAAGGGCAGAAGTAAACCTTCAAAATCCAGTGCCACTGAAATTGCTGACGGAGGCCTCTGTAGGAATAGGAGTGGAGACACCAACTTTCTCTATATCTTCCTTTATTTTTCAGATGCCAATCTCGTTCTTTTTTTTTTTTTTAAAGACTTTATTTAGTTATTTGACAGACAGAGATCACAAGTAGGCAGCGAGGCAGGCAGAGAGAGAGAGGAAGGGAAGCAGGCTCTCTGCTGAGCAGAGAGCCCGATGTGGGGCTCGATCCCAGGACCCTGAGACCGTGACCTGAGCCGAAGGCAGAGGCTTAACCCACTGAGCCACCCAGGCGCCCCCGCCAATCTCGTTCTAAGTAAAAAAGACTCATAGAGGAGACAAGATGGACGCTGTCTAAAAAGATGGCTGACATTAGTGACAAGGCATTTAGGTGAAAGCACTTTTTCAGTCTTGCTGCTATCAACGGATCCAGGCTGTGGGGCTTTAAGTGAGTGGCCTGCTTCCCTGAATTTATCAGAGAGGTTTATGACCAACCTAAAGTTTTCTTCTACACTTATAATGATGTGTCAAAGGGGTGAGATGAGGATAACACTGGCCTGCTTCCCCATTTGAGATTATCTTCCAGAAATTCGAGGACAGCCACAGAAATCATCCCCAGTAATTTCAAGTTGGCGGAGTCAGGCTAATTATCTGCAATTTCATCTGTCAAAATAGTTTGGAGAATCATCACGTGTTAGGGGAGTGAGTCTGATGGGAGGGCTTCTCTGAAGCTCTGGAACTTTCACAAGTTTGAGAAGGTGTTAGATGCTGGCCTTGGGTAGAGGACATTTCACTGTCAGCTCTGTCCTGTCTGGGCCACACAGCCAACGCCACTGCAGCTCCTACAGGCGTGGCCAGCACAGAGAGGCCGTATGCGTGTCTGCGTGGGTTCCCCTGGAGGCGTGCATGCGCCTCTTCCAAGGACCACCCCCTTCAGTGCACACCAGAGTGTGACTCAGAAAGGCATGTCATGGTGGCTGTTCTGACTGGCCGGTGTTCGGTTCTGTGGGGGGCCCTGTATTCAGGTTGTCCAATATCTTACCTACCCCCCTTCTAACTATGGGAAATTCCTGTTGCTCCTCACATCCACTCTCTGTCTTTCTCTGGAAGACTGGCATCTCTGGATCAAGGATGCCCTTGCCTTTGAGCTTCCTGTTGGGTTTGGCCATTGTTGGGGGGAAGGCCCCGCAGGGAATCCAAAGGTGAGACAGAGGGAGCTGAGGGAAAGCCGAATGCTGAATTCCTCTACTGGGTCCACAGCTGCCACCAGCCCCAGCACAGCTCCTTCTCTGGGTTCCAGGACCCACCCTCCACCCCTCCTTCAGACCTGGAGGCAGTAGGGGCCCCCTACCAGGCCCAGAGTGCATCCCCAGCTCTCACTAGTCTCTCTTCAAGCTGCCCACAGCTTTGTAAATGGACCCCAAATTAAACTCTCCTCTGTGGTCCCATCTGAGAGCTGCCATCTGTTTCCTGCCAGGACCCTGACCATTCCGAACCCCGGTGGTGTATCTGCTGCATTAGCAAAACAAGGATAAACAGGAACAACATCAACACAGGCTTCTCAGTTCCATTTGCAGAGATAAGTGGCTGCATTGGAAATGGAGTAACTTTCCTCCCTTTTCTCTCCACCTTCTGTCCCTCCCTCCCTCCCTCCAACCCCCTCTCCCTGGGCCTCCATCTCCTTCTGCTCCTCCTGTCCCTCCTTCCACCCTTCAGCGCTAAGTAGGGCCTGTTCAGCACCAGGCCCTGTGCCAGCTTCTGGAGAGACAGATGTGAGTTAGGCCATCTTTGACCTCAATGAGCTCCTGCCTGGGACATAGCCCATCCTGGAAGCACCAGGCAGACTAGACGGAGCAGGGGTTCCCAGGTCCACAGCTGTCACCTGTGGGCTGGGTGACCTTGGGCATCATCGTCACCTGTATCCATGGCTGTTCCCAAATCTGTAAATAGGACCACTGCTTGCCTGCCTCACAGGGTTCTTCTGAGCCTTCAGTGAGATGATACGTGGGAAGCACCTAATGCCAAGTCAGCAAAGAGCAAGGAGTGGTCAACAGTGGGGTTGTTCTCAGGTTATTTTTAGGGGAGGAAAACAATGACAGTATCACCTACAGGTGAAGACAATTAAGATCTTAGGCAAGTTCCTTGACCTCTGGAATGAAATGAGGTTAATATAAACTGCCTCCCACCCTTTTCCCTGGGGGCTTGTATGTATACTATGTATGTGCGTATAAGGTTCCAGATTAGGTAAAGAGTAGATACCAACCAAATTCCAGCACATGTGATTGTATAATGTTGGCACACATTTCCACAAGCTTGTCCCTTATCCTTCAATCACTGGACAAATGACCTCCCCGCCCCCACATCATCCCAGGGCCCCTCATGAATTATTTATTGAGAACCTTGAAACGGTCTGGCTAGGAGAACATTGGAAATCAATCCATCTGCTGAAATGGCAGGGAGAGCAAGAGGGTCCCGGGCTCCCAGGGTCCCAGGCCATTGACATTCCCCTGGATATGCGAGAATGGGCCATTTCTAACCCTGCTATGAGCTTGGACGTCTTCTGAATGTACTGAAGCAAACAGGGAGATCAGCAGCAGAACCCCAGTGGCACTCCCCATGCACACCCTTGCACTGCTGGGGTGGGGGTCCCGACCACAGGGTACCGGCTTCTCTTCCATCCTGACCGTCTGGTGGCAGGAGGACATCGGCGAGCTTGAAGCAGCTGCAGGGTGTCAGATAGATGCCACTCGGGACGGCCTGCCTTTGATCAGCAAATCCTTACCGCCAAGCTCTCATTCTCCCGGGACCATTAAAATTAGTTTAAAGGGCTTCCCGATTTTTTTTTTTAACCTTCCCTCCACATGGGGAGTTTGCAAGGACAGCTTTCCCTCACTTTTACAAACAGCCATGCCCCCGATTCAGGACCTGAATGCCAGCCACAGCATCTGGGGACCTTCTGAGAAAGCATCTGTCGAGGCTTGATCTCCGGGACCACGGACGTTCATCATCAGGGACCAGGGAGGGCGCCATGAGTCACTCCTGCCAGTGTGTCCCCTGCAGCAGTCAGGGGCTGGCAGACCGTCCCCGCTGCTGCCAGCTCTCCGTGAGACCGCACTTGACGATGAACTATTAGGCCACAAGCCTGCACACTCTCGGTGTTGTAAGGACGGCGGAGCTTCACAGCCCTGAAGGCAGAGGGTGGCTCCTTAGCACCAAGCCTCTAAAGTGGAATAATGTCCACGAGATGTCACACCCTATGTATTTCTATATATTCACATTTGTCCCTGCTACATGTCTGGGATAGCTATCACAATAATAATAGCACAGCGATGTCGACCATTGGGTGAGCATTGACTCTGAGCCGGGTGCTCGTGCTTTACGGGTCACATTGCACGATTCTCCGACTTGGGGAAGGGACTGGTAAGAAGAGCCATCCTTCTTCTGGCAAAGAAGTCTGAGAAAGTGCCTGTTCGGGCCTCAGATAAGCCCTATGGTTTGCTCCTAAAGGTTGGCCATTTGGCTTGGATTTGAGGAATGCCGACAAGGGAGGAGCTCAGGGGAGCTGGGACAGAACCTTACAGGAAACAGTATTAGAATTCGAACAAATTATATGGCAGTGAAAGGCCACCCTAGAGGCTGCAGAATGTTCGCCCTGCACTTGACCACGCGTCTATTGCTCCCTGCATGTGGAATATACATCCTGGGAGCAGTGAGAAAGCCAGGGGTGAATGACCGCCACCCCCTACCATAAGCCTCCAGCTAGAACACACATGCCTGTATTCTGTATCCCGGAGAGGCTGGAGATATGCCCGCACTGGAATCACGGGGTTGGAGGGGGCGTTTTCCAGAAAGAGACAGGATTCTGTTTCAGTGGGACTAGATCAGCAGTTCTCGATTCTGCCCCTCACCCCACCCCCAGGGGACATTGGCCAATGTCTGAGGCCATTCTTGGTTGTCACAGCTGGGAGGGGGGGGTTCTTATTGGCATCTAGTGTGTAAAAGTCAGGGGTGCCGCTAAGCACCCTGTAATGCATGGGACAGCCCCCACAACAGAGAGTTATCTGGACCCAAATGTCAACGGCGTCACCGGTGGGGAAACCCTAGGTTGGATCGAAGCTCCGTGTGGCCAGAGACCCTGTCTGTCTGCGGGATGCTGTGTGTCCAGCACTTTGCACAGAGCCCCGCACTGGGGTAGGTTCCACTAAATGCCTGGAGACTGCCTAATCACATATGGACCGAATCCAGTGGCATGAGAGATGAAACACTTCTAATGGTCAAGGTTAGGTGCCCTTCAATCCTTCCCTATTATAATTAGCACAGAGACTTGACAAAGACGGCAGTTGTTACTGGAGATACTACATTTGTACATATCTAACTTATATGCCCTTACCTTCTTCCTCCAAACTTCCAACAAATTACTGCTTTCCTCCTTGTGATTTCTTGTCTTCTCTGCGGAGAAGACAAGAAATCTTCTCTGTGGAAAAACATTCCACAACACACAGGATAGTTCCCATGACGAACCTGATCCAGCCCCAAATGCGAATAATGCTGACATTTTGGGAAACCCTGACTTAAACCCAATACGCCAGTGGTCCTTCTACGCACGGGATCTCAACTTTGACAGCAGACTTAGCAGTGGCTCTCCCCATGAGGAAAGTCCCTTCTCTGCCCCAGCCAGACCACTCGTGAAACCTTGATCCTGCTAGCCAGGCACCAAAGCGCACCAAAGACTGAGCCACAGGCTCCGTGTCCCATCAGCTGTGCGGCAGCCCCAACTCCTGCCATCAGACCTCTGTGAAAAATGCAATATGATGGGTCCGGATTGTTGCAAATTGAAGCAGGTAGAGGCTGGTTTCTTTGCTTGTGGAATTGCTATTTCTTACATTTTCTGACTGTCACTGTTGCCATGGAGAGCACTTTCTTGGAGCTAGCAGGGAGTGGGATGGCTAGCTCTCCGAAGGCATGGTCGTTCCACTGACGTGGTGGTCCCTTGGACCAGCCCCTCCGGTTCCTATAAGGCACTTTCACATCTGTCATCTCCCAAACAGACAGAAGCTTCCTGAATGGCCAACTGATGGAAAGGGAGCCAATTACTGGTTCAAAAAACCTGGACGGTCCGTTGATTCCCACCCCCATACTATTTTTAAAATGTCTATATTATACGGAGCAGCTAGACACCTCAGAATGTCTCCCATCTGAACACCACAACAAAATGCCCTCGTTCCCGTTAGCTTTCACTCCAAAATAACAAGAAAGGGGGAATGGGTAAGTAGCTACCTGTCTTCAATTATTATGCAAGACGATCTTTCTTTTCCGACATAAAAAATACATAAATGTCTGGCTGATAGGGAAGATCCTGATACTAAACAAAACCCATTTGCAACTCGATTCCAGCAGACTCACAGGACACCCCAGGAGTATCTGCTCTGCAAATGAAAACATACAGGGCCAAAACAATTGCATTTCGCATAATGCTTTCTGGGTTGTTTTTGCTGCTCTGATGAATGACGTCACACTGGCTAAAGACTCATCTGCTCACCTCTGTTTAGTTGAGCACTTACTCTGCATTTAATCAGGATCACCTCAAAGAACCGCACCACAATGGCTCACAGTGTGTGTGTGTGTGTGTGTGTGTGTGTGTGTGTGTGTGTGTGTGATGACTCAGGCTGCTTCAGACTTTGTCTCTGATGCTACGAATGTGTTCTTTCTGGGTACACTGCCCATCTTAGTTGATGATCATGATGGTAAACCTTACCCCAAGAAACCATGAGCTGCTTTGCATTCTCGTTCACGATGTTCAGGCACTGGGTCCTGATGCATTCTTCTTTTTTAAAAATTTATTTCATTAAAAAATTGTTTCCAGCTTTATGGAGAGATGATTGACATGTAACATTGTATAAGTTTAATGGGTCCAGGGGTTGACTTGATACTCTTACAAGGTGCAAGATGACGACTTCTTTTCTGTCTGCTGGTGGCATCACTTTGACCTATGTGTTAAGTAATGACCCAGAGTCACTCCTACCCCTGGGAATATTTGCAAGGGGGGCCTTGCCTCGGTATAAGACTCCAAGGACTATCGTTGCGTTGAGGTGATCATGTATATTTCAGCTCCATGTGACACTCCTCAAGGCGCCCATCCGCCTTCCGCGGAGTGTGAGATGAGCAGTGCATAGCAACGGATCCTTCAGTGGGTCTCCGTGTGAGCATCGCATCACAGGAAGCCCTTGGTCCCACAGTTCAGGACACATGGTTTCCCTACCTTATTACCATAAATATAAACCACCTACTTCACCCTGGACCTCAAGAAAGGCCATCTACTCCAGTACCGGGGAGAGCTGTCCGTGCTGGACCGACTTACAGGGAGAAAATGTGAGTCTCCAACATATCTGGGGTTTACCCGGGAGGGCTGCCTCTCTGATTTCCCCTCATTTCTGAACTGGACCCCTCCTACGTTCTTTGTCAAGTGTGTGTGATGCTATGGTGACCAATAAACAGCAAATTGAAAGTGTGGCTGAATTCCTAACAAGTTTTCCACTATGATCAGTTTTGTTCAGTTAACAGTCATGAAAGTGCCTCTGCTTTCTGGGAGAGGCCACTGAATTTAGGGGTCGTCTTGCCAGAAGAGGCTGGAGACTGGTCACCTGGAGCTGCACCAGAGGTCCCCAAGGCACGCTGGAAGTGTCCCAGCCCCTCTCTTCTCAAGGCTGAAATGTATGAGGGTCTGGGTGAGCATGGTTGATTGGACTTTAATTCTTTGGAAACTGGCAATTCCAATATGATATTTGGAATCACTCTTGGTGAATCAGATGATTCCATTTATTATCGTCTTTTTCCCATGCCCATTCCTGGGACAGACTCCGCCTGTGCCTGCCTTTGATGTGTAATTACTCTCACATCCTGGGTGTGACATTATGCATATGCTTGCTGGATTAACCACTCTCCAGGGACAGTGGGCAGTCATGATCTGGAATCTACTTCCTCCTGGGGGAGTGGACTTCAGTACTAACTCCAGAAGACCATGCTCCTGACAGTTTCCATGAGGGCTTCTCCATCTACCCTTACTTCTGAACTCTGGTCAACACCAGAGGCTTTGAGCTCAAAGTAGGTTCCAAATGGGTCTTCACTGGCGTAAGTGGGGCTTGCTATTTAGCATAATGGATAGAAGAAGGGGCTTCTCTCTGGTGGAATTAATGGTATTCAAGATGCACCGTATGGCAGAATTATTTTCCAGAACTCCCCACTCTTGCCTGAAGTGGGTCTAAGAACCTTACAGGCATTTTCCCCGTTTTTCCTTTGGGCTGGGGCTTGAGACTTATGCCCCCAATAGTCCTTTGTCCAGCAAATGATTTGGAGGATTCTGTTTGTCTGTTGCCCACTCTGAAATTGGCTCTACCCTCTCTCTAGAAAACTGTCTGGTCTGGGGTGAGGGTTCCATGGGATGTGTGGTCAGAGCGCTGTCAAGGACAGGCAGGTGGATTTTGTGGTGCTTGCACAACTCGTTGTATGATGTGGTGTCTTCTTGCCAGTGAATGTCTGCATGGGGCGCTGGATTTGGTTTTAGATGTGCTTTCATTAGAACCTGGGAGCAAGGTTGCAGGAGAGCAGCTAATTCTCAACCCCCTCCAAGGACTGGTAGCTGTCAGTAGCTACCGGAAAGAACTTAATAGATGAGCAAGCTCAAATTGGCCTGTGTCTATTTACACAACTGGTTTGTGTAAATGGGAGGACTTAACTTACTGTTTCTTTATGAGGTTCATTTAAAGAACAACCCGGGGAACCAAACCCCTAGAAAATTTCACCTTACTTAGCACAGAGGCGTAACTGTACACTTTGGAACACTCTTGGACTCCCTGTGAAGTCTGAAGCCATCTTTCTGTAATCACAGAGGGAAAAACACCATCCCAGCCAGGCCTGCCTCCCAGCGCTCCAGGACTATGCTGGATGCACTCCTTTCCCTAGAGGAAGAAGGCACACTTCTGGTTGGCCTATGAGGCTGCATCAGATTCCCAGAAAACTGCCTCTATAGTTCTTGTCTGCTGTCCTAACTCCCTTTGACTCTGCCCTTCTTCTGCACGGATTACAGTCCCTCCAGCTATACACCTGGTTACTTCCTACTCCTCCAGCAGGCCTCAGCCTAGATGTCACCTCCTCAGAGAGGCCTCCCCAGATTACTCGGCCTACATAGTCTGTTTCCATGTCAGTCTCTAATTTCACCTTCCATTTCCATCACTATTTTATAATTAATTACTAGTTTGTTTATTACTTACTGACCACCTGAACCTCCCGCTAGACTGCAATCTTCTTAAGGAACCTTGTTGTTCTCGCTCACCATCCAGGGTCTGGTACATAGCAGGGGCTCAGCACGTATTTCCTGAATACAGAAAATGGCCCAGCACCGTTTCACGGCTAGTTGCGACAGAATCGACAAGGAGCTACAGGATGGGGCTCCACTCATGAAAATGTGTGCCTTGCTTTGAGAAAACTCAATACGGAATTGTCTCAGAATAGGGTGTGCTGACTATGTGAATATTTGTGTTATCTTAGAGCCACGGTTTGGCTCCTCCTTCCAAGGGCACGTGCTGATGTGCAGAGACATTTTCGGTTATCATAGCTGTGGGCACTACTGGCATCCAGCGGGCAGAAGTCAGGGGTGATGCTGAACACCGCAGAGCACACAGCACAGTCTCCAGCCTCAAATAACTATCTGTCCCAAAATGTCAATAGCACCGAGCTCAGAAAAGCCCATCTGAGAGTTATCTTGATGATCAATCTCCAAAAATTCAAAGTCCAGGAAAATAGATATAACATAAGGGATCATTCTTTGCTGAGTATAAATACATTTTAATTATTTTTTATTTTTACTTATTTTTAAATATTTTATTTATTTATTTGAGAGGGAGACAGGGAGAGAGAGCATGAGAGGGGAGAAGGTCAGAGGGAGAAGCAGACTCCCCAGGGAGCCGGGAGCCCGATGCGGGACTCGATCCCTCCTGGGACTCGGGGATCATGAGCTGAGCTGAAGGCAGTCGCTTAACCAACTGAGCCACTCAGGCGCCCATACATTTTAATTATTTTTTAAAAAGATTTTATTTTAGAAAGAAAGAGAGCGAGCGAGCAGTGGGGATTGGTGTGGAGAGGGAGGAAGAATTGAAAGCAGACTCTGCATGGAGTGTGGATCCCGACACTGGCCTCAGCCCTACGGCCGCGAGATCATGGCACGAGCTGAAACCAGGAGAGTCTGGCGCTTGGCCGACAGCACCACCCAGGCGCCCCTGATTCTTTTACCGACCTCAGGTAGATGATACAGCAAGCAGGACTCAACACACTCACACACTCAGACTATAAGGAATCACAGAGATAGCCACGGCTGACTCAATAAAATACACATCAGACCTTCAACCATGAATCTCCGATACAAGCTTGTCCTTCACTTTGCCCAAAGTAAGAGGGCAGAGAAGTTCCTCTTACTAGTTTCCAGACCATTCAGAACTACCAGAATGAAAGATCGAAGCTAATAAGGTTAATAAAGGAGAGGAACGTTTATTCACATTAGTAAGCGATTCCTCTTTTTCCAGAAGGATTCTCTGCCAGGTTCCTTTAAACAGTTGGCTCCCCTCGTGCATTGAAAATCAACTTGCTTCACAAAAGCATTCATTTATGTGCACAATTTCAGGCCCACGTCCATTGTGAAGAGCTAACCGCATCTTTCACGGGAAGCACAGCTGCCTTCCTTCCCAAAGATAATTCCCGTTTCTTGGTTTTCTCTTCAGAATGTGGTCTCTTTGGAGGGCAAGGTCCGTGTCTCTTGGATGTTTGGTTCTGTTTCTTGCATCCCAAACATTTTGGGAGACCAGTAAATATTGATTCTGATGAGGCAAACAGAACCAGAGAGGCATTTTCTCACATGTTTGTCACATTCTTTAAGGGCGTTTCCGTCAGCATCTGCAAAACGTGCATCGAGAAACTCTTTACGAACACTCCAGAAGGGACTGGGAAGCTCTCTGGAGCCCGGGCACCCCTCTTCTCCAAGTCGGTCCTCGTCAATCTCCTGCCAGACATTCCAAAGGGATAACCCCCCACGCACACGCCTCATTTTCAGATTCTCTCTCAGCTGCAGGGCGTGGTCTTCCCCTTGGCCCCTGCAAGCAGACTCTATGGTAGGAGATGCTTTTGCAAGATGGGATCAAGCAGGCAACAGGTGTCTCCCTATCACAGAGAAGAACTCCAAGACGAGGAGCGTTTTTATTCACCTTCCATTCGAGGCATGATAAAGCAATGGCTCTCACGGCGTGGTCCCAGGACCAGCCGCATCCGTATCACCTGGGAACTTGCCAGAAATGCAAATTCCCTGGCCCCGCCCCAGAGGGGCTGAAGCAGATGCTCTGAGGGTGGAGGCCAGCCACAGGGGGGTTTCCTGAGCCCTTCAGGATTCCAAGGTCCCCTCAACTTTGACAAGTGGTGTGCCAGAGGCTCAGGCTTTTTCTTGAGTGCCGAGTTTGTGCCCACATCCTGGTCAAAAGCTGTCCATAGCGTTCTATTAAAGATACCTGTTCACCTCATGGTTCCCAAAAGAAGCTTCAAGGACTCGAGGCCCCTGGAAGTCTGAGGTTTTTCAGCCCGATGGGTGGGGAAGAGGACACAGATGTGAGGCAGTGGGTCCACCGCTCTGAGGGCACAGGAGTCTTGTCCATATCCACCTTGGCATTCCCGACCTGCCACATACCCTCCACAAGATCGCTGTGTGCCTGTCCTCTCCTGGACCGCAGGACTCGTGGTCTTACAAGGCATGGGGGCTCAGGGAGTGAGCAAAGGAGAACTGAGCCCAGAGCAAGGACCTCGAGAGCTCAGGAGTTGAGCAGCTTGCGGTTCCTATTGGCCGTACTCGCTGAACAACGGCTTAGCAGCCCCCATCTGCTTCCAGGAGGGGTACAGAGTCCTGGAAGAAGGAAGGCCCTTGTCCCACCCATCACTCCTGCCCAGGACCAATGTCCCCCACCCCTTTCTCTTGTTTGTCACTAGCCCAGGTGGTCCCCTATCTCCTCCACCTCCTTCTACCTCCTTCCATGTAGCTCCAGCCCCTGACCCTACCGTCTCTCAAGCCCTGATCTTCTCTCACTTCTGGGAATGGAAAAATGCTCTCTGTGGAGCCATTTCATCTAGTATTTCGGTTGGTGTTTGTCTTTTAGAAACACAATGTCAGTCTTTGGGGTTGATGCAAATTCTCATGCCTGATAGCGTGGGCTACAGAGGTGTAAAAAGGCCCTTTCTTGCATGTGTGGGAGGTAGGGAGGCTGGGAATGCACCCTAAACACAAAGATTAGTACTTTGGATATAATCCCACCATGTGGTGAGTAACATTCCTGGTGACCTTGAGCACACACCATCATGAAAACATGAATTACCACAACAACGGCTCATTTCTGAGTTCTATGTTTTTCTGTTGAATGAGTATCTCAAAGCAGAGAGGCTCCCGTTCTCCCACAGGTGTGTGATGTCAAACCCATTTTGTGCAACGGACATGAGGGCTGCGGTCATATTTATTCCCTTGGGGTTCGTGCTCAGCTCTGTTTCTGTGTGAAACACCTTCCGCGGGAGACACGCTGTGTCTGTTGAACAATGCCGTCCGGAAGGACCAAGGCATATAGTTCAGAACCACTGCAGCCTTGGAAGGCTTCTCATTCTTTCCTGGTTGCCTCCTGAACACCTCTCTTCTCTTCCCTACTCTCCAGATGGCAGAGCCACTTGGCGCATCTTGGCTGGTATAGTTCAAGGTTCAAGAGGGTCGAGGCTGGTATATTTCAAGACCTTGCCCCGCAGGTGTCTCCCATTGCAATGCCGGCATTTTAAACACTAGGTCCTGCACATCCTTTAAGGTAAATATGGTCCTGATAGCACCTGGAGAGGGTTCAAGTTAATGACCCGGTGTTGAGTGAGGAAATTAAAGAGGGAACAATACATTTCTGACATTTCTGTTACCTAGACAGCAGCAGCAGCAGCAGCAGCTTTGCCATCGCACGCAGAAAATAAAGAACCTTTCTCCTCAGAGGAAACATTCAGAGGAAGGATCTCTTACTTTGCATTTAGAAATGTGTCTCCAGCCTGACTCTTTCCTGGGGCAATGCTGCCGACTTAGTAGAAGACACCTTCCACCTCCAGTGGTTGCCCGAGCTAATCAAAGTCACCACTATTTATTCAACTCCTGGGAAGCGGGGAGCTCCAATTAACTGCTGTTTGAAATGCGGCCCAGCCCCAGGAAGGTGAGCTAGGATACAGCAGGACCACACGGTGGACCTTCCTAGCTCAGGCACCATTAATGAGCTTAGAGGGACAGAGGAAAACAAACAAACAGTATTTTTCCACCGGTCATCCTTCTTTTTTTTTTTTTTAAACAATGAATTCTCTAGCAGGTAAAGAAGTTGTGAATTTGACAAGTTGTTTTTGATGTTAAGAGAATCCAGCTGAGGGAAATTAAAGTGGTGCCTTCTCTGTCTTTGGTTGGTTGTATGGTCCAGGCAGAGGGCTCTAGGCACCAAGCAGCTGGAAGCAGGACCAGACCGGAGGACCAGACGCAAGACAAGTCATACCCACCGGCGCGTAAGTGCCCAGGTCACCATTTCTATCTCAGAGCTATTGCCAAGGCAGTTTCCCCAAGTCCCAAAGGCGTTTACAAAGGTCCAGTTATGTTATACATTATGCGAGCCGATTCTGTGGTGGCTAGGACCGTGGGAGACTGCAGGTCCCTGACCGCATCATGGGAGACCTGGAGGGAGAATCGTTTGCAAACGCTCCGATAATAAAATATGAATAGTGCTTCTTGGTGAACAGCCTCTTGATGCTAAGAAGCTAAACTTCAGCTTTCAGGGATGTATCCTGCCAGCAAACAGATTTATACTGGGGTCACCGCTGCTCCCCAGAGACGGGATTTTTCCCAGAGCCACATCGGGGTACAGTGTGGTAGCTGAGAAGAAGGCGTTTGTCTTTGCGCTGTCTTTCCTCTGTGTACTGTGTGACTGTACCAATCAACAGCCATAGACAGTGCGCCCCTAACGTGCTAGGGTATCATGCTAGACATGGCTCTATGTGGCATTCATCTGTACAGATGCGGACCCAATCGCTTGGGTCTTCACAGTAGACCCGGATGGGGAACCCCACTTTTGCAAGTGAGGGTCTTGAGACCTCACTTAGATCAGGCTCTGAGCTCTGGCTACCATACCTTTCTTATACCCAGATCTCTCACACTGTCCCATGGCCCAGTTCATTCTGAACCATCTAATGGGCTCCAGGTTCAGGGAGAACTCGACTGAGAAGTCTCCACAGTGCCAGGATGAAAGGCGGCACTTAGGGAATGCGTTGGCAATGGGAAGAAGGCAGGCACAGGTGGGCATGCACATGAAGGGGCAGGAGTCCTCCTAAGACACCCCCCCCCCATCACACAACACAGCAGGAGACCCACTGTCTTTGCACTAAGCCAGAACAGGCTCAGCTTCCGACCCATTTGTGTGGGGAGCCGAGAATATCGGTGCGGAGCGACGCTGATCATGTTACTGACTCGGCCCAGGTTCCCCAGCTCTGTAGTCCAAAGAGAGGTGACCAGTAGGCTAGAACATGTCCAACATAGCTATGACACTTTTTTGGGGAAAATATTCCAAGTTTCCTATATCTGGATAAAAATGGATCACTTAGTTGTCCAGAATCTCACCATCGCCTGCGCAGTCCCCGCGCGATTTGAACCCGGGGCACTGGATGGCCTCAGTGGAGACATAGACGCAACATTTTATTTTCCATTTGTGTGTCCAGAGGACTCGGGAGAGTCATACACCAAATTAACCACACTTAACTGCCAAACCCTTGCCCCAGGCTCTCGTGAACGTGTTCTCCACAAACTTCCCACTGTAAAGGGTGATGTTTAGATACTTCGTTTTTAAATGGGAACAGTTGCAATGGACCAGCAGCCAGCTTTAACGAACAGAAGCGTATTTCGAGAGAAATCGATTTTCCTTTCTATTATTATGTCACCAAATTTAGTTTATTTCCAAGCAATTTACATTTGAAGCTACGACTCGCTGATGGACCCCCAGTAAAAACTGTGGTCTCCAGGTAGAGAAATTCATCTCGGCAAAAAAGATCTGCTGAGCCATGCAAAATTTTTAGTTATTATTATTATTAGCAACTCACAAGAGGAAACATCGACACTTTACAGCTTCTCCGCAGTACCAGCTACACATGCAGTCCCGTTGGGGGATGACTTTTTGAGTTGGTCCATCAAGTTTTATATTTTTCACCCAGCTGGGGCAAGCTCCCACCTCAAGGGATGCTGGGTAATGTCTGAAGACCATTTTGACTGTTACGACCAAGGGTTAGTGTTATAGGCACCCCGTGGGTAGAGGCCAGGGATGCCATTAAACATCCTACAACGTACAGGACAGCCCCAAATGTCAGGAGTGTTGTGACTGCAAAACCCTTACGTTGATGATTGAATTGTGTCCCGAAAAGATATGTGGAAGTCTTTACCCCATACCTCAGATGCAGCCTTAGTAATCTGGAAGAGACCAGGAGGATTCTTTCCCTAGAGGCTTCTGGGGGGAGCATGGCCCTGCTGATACCCCAATTTCAGACTTGGGGCTCCAGAATTCAGAGAGAATTTGCTTCATTTCCAACCACCCACTTTGTGCAGCTGGATGATGGGAGCCCCTGGGAAACTAAGGCACCCCCTTTAAAGGAGTGAAGCTTTCTTTTCCTTAGAATGATCATTGCGATATTTTCTGAGGAACATCTACCCACTGTTTCCCCATTCTGCACCTCTGGTGCAGATGTTGTTATACTGGATAACTCTGTGAGGCAGGCATCACTATCCTCATTTTGGAGATGAACAAAAACAACAGTTAGCTCTTGTCCAGGGCTCTCTTGTGCACCCCCCACCCCCCCACTGTGAGCTTCACAAACATCGCCTCCCCGTGTGATGGTTCAGTAACCCCAGGACATGGCTGTGATGATCACTCCCATTTTTCAGTGGAGGAAACTGAGGCACAGAAAAGTGAAGTGTATTCCCCAGGTCCCATGGGTGGTAAGTGGAGGATATTTCAAACCCAGAGAGGCTCTAGAGCCCCCACCCATAACCACATGCTCTCGGGCTTTGAAGTGTAGGAGGCTGAAAGACCCACGAAGCTCCTGCGACCAGTCAGTACCAACCCTGTCTAGCCAAACTCCATGGCCCTGTTAACAGCACATCTCTAACAAAGAGGGGCTTATTATAAAGCAGTTCCTGAACCACATCCCACTGAGAAAGAGTTCTGGGGCAAAATAAGAATAGGATCCTTGCATACTATACCCTTCTCCTTGAGATTAAAAAAAAAGAAGAAAGAAAGAAAAGAAAAAGAAAGTCATTACTAAAGGCTCTGATAAGGTGTGCATTCACCAAACAAACAAAACCCCTGAAAACCTATTTGTTGTGTTTAATCCAGTGGTTTCCCAAATTACTTGACCATAGAAACCTTCTCGCAGGACACTGCTAATATCTAGCGCAGAGCGAAGCAAAATTTTTCTACAAAGAACCAGTAAATATCTTAGGCTTTTTGGGCCTTAATGGCTGGTCTCTATCTCCTTAGTTGTCTTTGTTTTTCTTTTTACAACCCTTTAAAAATGTAAAAACCGGGGCGCCTGGGTGGCTCAGTGGGTTAAGCCACTGCCTTCGGCTCAGGTCATGATCCCAGGTCCTGGGTTCGAGCCCCGCATCGGGCTTTCTGCTCAGCAGGGAGCCTGCTTCCTCCTCTCTCTCTGCCTGCTTGTGATTTCTCTCTGTCAAATAAATAAATAAAATCTTTAAAAAAAAAAAAAAAATGTAAAAACCATCCTTACCGTGAGGGTTATAAACACACCAGTTGTTCGCTGGATTTGGCCTGCTGACCAAAGTTGGCTGACCTCTCTAGAGGGACGGAGTGGAGACACATGAGCAGAGGACCACTTCTGGATTAATTTTTCACTAGAATTTCACTTGGATTATTGTTTTTCACTAGGACAGGGCTGAGAAATCCACATCAGAATCCAGGAACAGAAGCTTGAAACCCTGTGCATTAATTACTCCAGTGTTCTTTCCATGTAACACATGAGGAAAGAGAAAAGTCTGAGCAGTAAATTGTTTTGGGTTGTGTTTCCTTGGTTGGAGGGAAGATGATTCACAGCCAGAAGGTGGGTGGACGCGAGCCGACACGGAGCTCCGTCTGGGCTGTTGCACCTGCTCTGGCCCTTACAACATCCTTCTACCCATGAGGTGGGAGACGTGGGTGTTCGAGCATCATCTCAACGTTATGCAGATGATTTCCTGTCTCCCAGGCAAAGGTGGATGCTTGCCAAAAGTAGTGTATAGAGATTTCAGAGTCCCCAACTGCCAACCTTAGCAAGATAATGAGGACTTTCATGGGCTCCGGATTGGATTTCCTTTAAAAATGCAACCATGGCTCCCTGGAGGGAAATGCTGGGGGCCGTCTGGAGCCAGGGTGCCCATTCTTGGAGATCTATATTTAGAAGAAGTTGCTTCTTTGTAGGAGGAGGAATAATGTAAGATGCACCATGGGCCTGGAAGCAGGACCTGGAATTCTGATGTGGACTCTGCCATCACTCCGTAGGGGGACCTCATGGAGGCTAAGCCCCCTTTCCGAGTCAGTTTCTCGCTCTGTAAAGTCTCTCCAAAGGATGAAAGAGAGATAAATGAGATATACATCGTAGTAAATGTGTGGCAGGGCTACATGGCAGAATGACAAAGAACACATGCTGTGGAGTCACAGTGAATCTGGATTTGCATTTTCTAGCTGTGAGAACTTGGGGAAATGATTTAGCCTTTTAGAGGCTTGGCTTCCCCATCTGTGAGATGGGGGTAATAATGCCGATCTTAAAGCACTGATGGGGGAATGCAGCTACACAGTCTACATAGAGAGGCTAGAACAATGCCTGGTGGGTAGTGGATACATTGTATCTCAGACTAACAGAGCCACACTGGCCACAGTAGACAGACAGATTGGCTGCTGTATTCCCTTTCCTGTGATCCCTTCCCCTTGAGTGTGGGGAGCACCTATAATTTGCTTCTCCCTCATAAAATATGGTGAAGGCGATGAAATGTTAATTGCATGATTACATGGCATCAGAGAGCAACATCTGCCTAGCTAAACATCTCTGTCTTGCTAGCTTTGAAGAAGTAAGCTGCCCTGTTGTGTGCACTGCCTATGAAGAAGGCCATGTGGCAAGGACTGAGAGCAGCCCCCCATCCACAGCCAGCAAGAAACTGAGGCCAGGGGTCCAGGAGCATGCAAGAAACTGATAATCTGAATGCCACCCACAGTTGTTTGAAGATCCTTGTCTGACCCAGCCATGTTTTTCCAGTCTAAGTTGCATACAGTGGGATGCATAGATCTTAAATGTATTATTCGATCTGTTTTGGCAAGTGCATAAACACATTGCACCAGAAAGCTCCTTCTTGTTTCCACTCAGCCACTACCTCCCTGACCCAGAGAAATCACTGATTTGATTTTTAATCCTATTGATTAATTTTGTCAGTTCCGAAATGTCATATCATTGGAACCATACAGTTGGAGCTCTTTTGTGTGTGGCTTCTTTTACGCTCCACAGAATGCATTCAAGATGCATCCTTATTGTAAATCAGTGGTTGGTTGGTTTGTCTCTGTTTTGGGGTTTTACTGTTGTTGCCCTGTAATACTCCATTGTGTGAATACACCACAGTTTACTTATCTGTTCTCCTGTTATCAAACATCTAAGTTAACTGTTTTGAGCTATTATAGTCTTTTACGTTAAATTTCGCAGACACACATTTGCATTTCTTTTTGGTAAATACTAGGAATTGCCGGATTATAGAGCAGATGTATATTTGACATTTTAAGAAAATGCCAATTTTCAAAACGGATGCTATCATTTTATGCTCCCACCAGCACCGTGTGAGTGTTCCAGCTGATTTATATCTTTGCCAACATTTGACATGGTCAGTCTTGTTAACTTTAGCTATTCTAGGAGGTGTAGGGTGGTATCTCATTTTAGTTTAAAGTTGCAATTTTCCTGATGACTAGATGTTGAGCCCATTCATATGTCCTTATGGATCATTTATATACCTTCTTTTGTGAACCGTTAGCTCTATTCAAGTGTTTTGCTCATTTTTCAAAAACTTGAGTTGCTTGTCTTTTTATTAGTGAACTGTAGAAGTTCCTTACATATTCTGAATAGGAGTCTTTTGTCAGATACAGATATTGTGAAAATTTCCCTTAACTCACGGATCATCTTCTATTTTCTTAAAGATGTCTTTTTTAAAAGATTTTATTTATTTGACAGACAGAGATTACAAGTAGGCAGAGAGGCAGGCAGAGAGGGGGGCAGGGGAAGCAGGCTCCCTGCTGAGCAGAGAGCCCCGATGCTGGGCTCAATCCCAGGACCCTGATATCATGACCTGAGCTAAAGGCAGAGGCTTAACCCATGGAGACACCCAGGTGCCCCTTTAATGATGTCTTTTGATAAGAAAAGGATTTTAATTTTCAGTCTAACTTAGCAACCTTTTTCTTTTACTTTTGGTGTTTTCTGTGCCATATCCAAGAGATCTTTGCCTAATGTGAGGGTGTGGAGATATTTTCTGATGTCTTCTTCCAAAAGCCCTACAGGGTGTAGCTTTGTATTTGGGCTATAATCTATCTCAAATTAATCTCTGCGTGTCGTTCTCACACTGGTTGTTGAATCTCCTTGAAATGCTTTAAGAGTCTTGTCAACCATACATCTGTGTATCTGTTTCTATTTCTGGACTCTGGTCTTCCAACAATGTCACACTGTCTTGATGACTATAATTTTATAGCAAGTTCTGGAGTCACAGGGAGTACCTTCTCTAACCTTGTTTTGTTCAGTTTTGTTCTAGCAATTCTGCGTCACTTGCATTTCCAAGTACGTTTTATAATCAGCTTACTTATTCCCTGGAGGAAGGAGGGGGGGGCAGCTAAGATATTGATCAGGAAGGGTATTATTTACAGATTAACTTAGGAAAAAAATGATACCTTTACTATAATGAGTTTTCCAACCCCAAACAGGCTCTATCTCGGCTTATTTTGTTCTTTGATTTCCATCATTGATGTTATCTAGCTATTAATGCAAAGATCTTGACATCTTTTCAACATTTATCCCTAAGTACTTTGTGGCTTGGGATGCCATTTTAATTCATTAGTTGTTGTCTATTGACTTGTGGCCTGTGACACTAATAAATTCACTTATTTAGATCTGGTCGACTGTTTGTTTGGTAGATTCCTTAGAATTTTCCACACATAAAATGAGAAGCCTGTGTGGCTCGGTGGGTTAAGCCTCTGCCTTCAGCTCAGGTCATGATCCCAGGGTTTTGGGATCGAGCCCCACATCGGCTCTCTGCTCAGCGGGGAGCCTGCTTCACCCCTCCCCCTCTGCGTGCTTCTCTGCGTACTTGTGATCTCTCTCTCTCTCTGCCAAATAAATAAATCTTTAAAAAAAAAATGAGGTTGTCTGCCAGGACAACTTAGCTTCCACTTTCCCTATTGTTATGTCTTTGTTTTCCTGCCTTCCTGTACCAGCTAGCACTTCTGGGAGTGATATGAGCTGATAACCCTGGATTCGTCTCCATCCTTAGGGAGCAAGCGCTCACTGTTTCAACCATAAATACACTCTCCACCACTAACTGTCCACAGATGCTCCCTATCAGATTAATGAAACTTACTCTATTCCCAGTTTTGTAAAATATTTTTTTAATCATCAATGGGTGTTAAATTTTGTCCAATGCTTTCTCTTCAGCTAGTAAAAATGACATTATATTTATTATATATGTTATATATATAATGACATATTTATTCTGTTATATACTATACACAATGTATGAATATCATGAATTTCATTAATTGATGTTCAGTTGTTAAGTCACCTTTGCATTCCTGGGAAAATCCCCAGTTATTATACCTTATCCTTTTTAATATATTCATCTGTAATTTTCTTATCTTCTAATGTCTTTGTTCAGTGTCATTTTTCATTTATTTGTCTGCTTCCTTAAAATGTGTTTCTCTCAGATTCCTGAAGCCTGGAATCATGTCTCTCTCTTTGGATCGTTTTTTTTTTTTTTTTCCTCTCACATGCTGAGAATGTAATAATAGGTTGTTGGATGAATTAATGGTTTGATGAGTGAATACATAAATTAATTCTGGTCATAATATGTGAAACGTGCTTTATAAGCATTCAAGCATAAGGCAAACACAAATATGGGTTTAGTAGTGATAGTAGAATTAGGGCTATATTGGTGCTTTTTATAGGGCTCAGAGTATGAGGTAATCAATGTCACTGCCGTAAATGAATTTAGAATCAGGAGGCCATACCCAGGTGGACTCCAGGAATACCCTATTATATTCTTTCTTCTACCTAAAGGGCCTTTAAATGCTCTGTCACTCCTCTGAAGCTAATAAAAACTCAAGGGCTTACTATTTACTCTCACAAATGTTCAAGACTCTCTTTCCTACAGCGGAAAAAATGCTACTGATCTGATTCTGTGCCTAATTGCACATAACCACGGACCTCTACAGACATATAAAAATCCTCTTCACAGCCAAGGATGTTAGAGGCATAACACCGAGGACCAACAAAACTTTCAGGGATGTATAAAAATGTCCAAGATCTGAAAATATGTTGTGGCTTCAGCATATAGAGAGAAGGGCCAAGGAAAAATGAATACCTAAGTGTCTGTGAATTGCCACACTACCCAATTTCACTAAATGTTCGATTTTGCATCCAAAGTTTTCAGTACATTTGAAAATAATTTATGTTTAGGGTTTTCTTTTTTCCACTGAAGAATAATTCCTGTGCATATACGATTCCCTAAGAGAACATAGCTCATCTTAAATCAAATGAGCTTCTGGTAGCCAACTGATTTCAAAAGCTTCAAAAGTTATGAAAGTTTCTTACAAAATGTATATAGCCCAGCATTTATTATGCATACAATCCAGTCACTGGCCAGAGTGTTTGGTGTGATGCGGGGTGGGCGTAGGAAGTAAGAGTGCTTCCTGTCAGCCAGCTCTTGGTTTGGGGGAAATGGAACATACGTAGTTTCCCTGGATCTGTTTTCTTCTAGGAATAATGGGATTTCCCTTTGCTTGTTGAGATCGAGTCTTTGGTTCTATTATTATTAGTAGTAGCATTATCTTATTATATATGTGTATGTGTATACATACATATATATGTGTATGTGTGTATACTTTTTTTTTTTTTTTTTTTGAGAGAGAGAGAGAGAGCAGTGGAGGGGCAGTGGGAGAGGGAGGGAGCAAATCTCAAGTAGGCTCCACACCCAGTGCGGAGCCCAAGGTGGGGCTCGATCTCACAACCCTGAGATCATGACCTGACCCGAAACCAAGAGTCGGGCTCTCTGCGCCACCCAGAAGCCGCTGGTTCTACTGTTTTAGAAGTAAAATATAAATTCCCAAAGACAGGAAGGAATGTTTCCATTCTTCAGGCCCTTTTCTATGTGGGTGAAATGCTAAGAGCCTGGCAGTTCATACACCAGAGAGACTGGTGGCTAAGGCAGGGGGATGGTGCGGGGCTCCTCACCACTTCACGGCCAGACCACCACGGCCGCTGCCTGGATGAAGGACCGGGCTAGGGTCCAGTCCACCTCTACACTCCTTTTTTTTTTTTTTTTTTACAAACCAGTCTTAGTATCTGCTCAAGCAAACCAGATTGCTCAAACCTGTTCCTTGCCATCGAGCACAGCCTCACTATACCTCAATATTTGCAAGACACCTGGTGCTGGAAGGTATCGGAAGTGCATGAGCAGCTGCTCCCTGTAGGCGGTGTCTGCCAAACGTGGCAGAGGATCGGAACTCTGGGCACCGTTACTAGGATGTGAATTGCAGGGCCGGCCTCCGGATGGGCTGACACAGGACCTTGGCAGAAAACGTGTGTTCTTAGCCCCTCTGCTGGGCGGCTCTGTGAAGCTGGTCCTGGGCAACCTCTGTTCTAGACCTGCTCTAGCTCCATGCTGTGGACGCCTGGGGCTAATTCTTGGATGTGGGGAGCCCTTCTGCCCATGGTGGAGCATTTAGCAGCTTCCCTGGCCGCTACCCACTAGAGGCCGGTACCATCCTGTGTCTCCTCCCCTGCCACCGTATGGCAACCAAAAACGTCTACAGATACTGCCACATGTCCCCAGGGGGACAGATCCTCTCCCCCATGGCAACCATCGTTTTAGACTACTCTGTGTTATTAGAGAGGATGATGACCATAATGAAGGAACCAGGCTCGGAGCCAAGCACTCACCACACCTAGCCTGTTTAGTCCCCACGGGAATACTGTCAGGCACGATTTCCAACACTGTTTTAGAAGATTTGGAGCAGACTCAGAGAATTTAAACACTTTTCTCAAGGTCATGGGCAATTAGTGGCCACAGCATGTATCCACCTCTAACAACAAAGTGGACATTGGGGTCAGCTTGATCCAGAGGGACAACGCTTGTCTTTGACTGGAAGTTCTTCAAACGCATGTGTCTGTCACGACATAATGACACATAGGGCTCTCCGGCATCCCCTCCACCAGGGCCATATGCTTAAGGCTAGCCTTACTCCTGTACCCCTTGGTCGCCTCTTATGTTCTGACCTTAGACCAGCATCCTCTCTGACCCTAAGTGTGTCCTGCTCATTTCCACTCTGGGGTTGTTTTTTTCAAGGACTGTCTCAAACTCAAACGCCTGCAGGGCTCTGAATGGCAACACCCAAACACAAAGTGAGCTCAGTTCAAGAGGGTCAAGGGCAACCAATCTTGCAGCCTCATCTGGGGAGACTGTGGGGATGGAGGGGACTGAGGCAAATCAGAGGCCCCGTCTCTCCATCTTGCCCCGAGGGAACGTATGTGAACTGAGATTGCGGGAAATTGAAATAATAGGCAGATAATTAATTTTTAAAAATTTTGGTGGGTCAACAAACAAACACACAAAACAAAACAAAACCACCTGTGGCCTCCCTGTGGGTTGAATCTGTGTTTCCACTGCGAGACGTCTGCCCAAATCTCCTTTCTAAGACTTTTCTGCATTTACCAGAATCTTTCCCATCCTCCTGGGTGGGGTCGGGTCCCACGACCACACATGCCTCCTGGGTCTCTCCCGACTCCTGTCCAGCAAACCGTCAGCACTTGTACCCTGTACCCTGGACCCCTGGCCCTGTCTGTGGTTTCATTTGTCCTTCATTCCACACACTGGTTCATCTCATCTCCCTCACAATAATCTAAGTTGCTGGAAGGGATAAGGCTATGCCTTGTGTTTTCTTTTGAATTCTTTCCAGCCCAGCACAAAGCTCACCGCACAAAACGCACTAGTAAGTATGTGTTCGGTCGGATTGAATAACAATCCTTCCTCAGAGCCAACCCCTTTCTCTCTTATGTTGGGACATGAGCCCTCTTCCTCGCTTTAGTCCTTTGCAGACTCCGTAGCGGATCTGCATATAGAATCTTCCATCCACTTAAAATCCAGAATCTACTCATTCCTCAGCCTTCTCTATCTCTAAGTTGAAAGCTCCAAATATTTTGAATCTGTGTGAGACCATGCTCGCTGACTTTCTCTGCTTTGCGGGTTGTTCAAAAACTGGATCCCCGTACACACGTTTCATTTCATCGCTTCCTTTTTGCTCCTTCACTTGGAAAAGGGAAAAATACAGACTATTCCACTTTTCTCATCTTTTTGAACGAAAGCAATAGATTTCAGAGGTGTATAAAATGAAGATCTTTTTGTTGATTGTGTCTTGGATGCAGAGAGATGGCCAACATCCCAATACTCCCCAACCAACTGTCAACAACCATTTACATTAGCATCACTGGGGAATGCTCCAGGCAAATGCAAATTTATTTATAAATAGGGCTTTGGCTTAAAATCCCTATGGTCTCTGCTAGGTGTGAGCTGTGTGCAGTTTAATTTTTAACTTTTCTTGTTGAGAAGTAGTATGTGCTCATTGTAGAAACCTTAGAAGATACAGATTTTCAAAGAGAAAACAAAAATCACTTGTAATCTATCAGAGAACTGGTTTTTTTAGACAGACACGCGTGTAGTATAGGTATAATGTACAACATATAATATATGATATATATATTCACACACATAATTTTTATGCAAGTGGAATAATTTTATATATACTCTTTCAACGACTGCTGAGTGGTCAGAATTTTGTGGTTTTATGTAACAGAAACCAACTCTGGCTAATGTAACGAAAAGGAATGTATTGGAAAGATACCAAGAAGGTTCAAAGAGTCAAATACCAATTTGAACAATCAGGTCCGGAGAAGCCAGGGTCAGGTGGATCTTGGAGTCTAGGGAGCAGGGCAGACTCTTCAGAGTGCTTCCACGGGGAAAACCCAGTTGTAAATCCACTGGCATCGTAGCATTCCACTCAAGATCTGAATTTCTGGGAGAGGGTCTAATTGGCCTAACTGGGTCCCATCCATGCTTGAACTGCTGGTATAGTTGCTCAGGTTGTACACTGCACAACCCTTGGGAGCATGTTTACATGGTAGTGAAGGGTTGTACAATGGCCAGCCAGAACAACCTACATGGTGGCTTCATACGTGTAAGCCCATCCGAAATGATAGCTCCCTTTAGTGTTTGTTCAAACACTGGATCTCCCTGTACACACATTTCATTTCATTGCTTCCTTTTCGCTCCCTAACTTGGAAAAGGGAAAAATACAGAATATTCTAGTTTTCTCATTCTTTTTGAACTAAAGCAATAGATTTCAGAGGTGTATAAAATGAAGATCTTTTTGTTGATGGTGTCTTGGATGCAGAGAGATGGCCAACATCCATCTTTGCCAAAGCAAAGGTCAGCCACCAATAGAAAAGAAATGCGGGGCAGACAAAAACAAAAGGTGTCCACTATGTCTTTTTTTCCTGAACTTATTGTCTCAAAGGCACCCTTGATGTAATAATATAATATTCTCCCTTAGCCGTGTTTTGGGGGGGATGGAGGGTAAGAGTCTGTGATATGGCTATACCATACTTTATTTAGTATAATTAGACATTTTTCTCTCTTTTGATCACAGTTTATTCCCACCACCTAGAACAGTCCCTAGCACAGAGTAGGTGCCTAATAAACATCTGTTGAATGAATTTGTGTTCGAATTGTTTGCTGGTATACAACGCTACAATAGAGAGCTCACGGGCAGATCTTAGTACGCACTCCTGATTATGTCTAATGGGGTGACCAACTTGCCTTGGTTCGCCTGTCCCAGCACCACCTCAGTCCTGGGAGAACTGCGTCTCCCTAGAAAGGATTCTCCACTCACTTCCAGTGTGGGGGTTCTTCTCCGACAGCATTAAGCAACCCTCCAACACCAGCTGGGTGTCTTAGAATTCAGTTCAACTCTGACACTATCAACCTGGACAGAGCACCAGACCCCACTGGCGAAGAAGGGTTCAGTCTCCCAAGACTGTCCCCTGCCCCACAACCCGCCACCCTTCAGATGCCAATCACAGGCTCAGTTTGCCACCTGCTCTTCCGACTCACTGCTTAATAGATGGTAGGTTCTAGCACGGCCCCATCCCCCACCCCCACCCCAAACTGGGGTTTGATTAGTTCACTAGAGCAGCTCGCAGCTCTCAGAGACACAGTTCACTGACTATGTCACCCGTTTATCATGAAAGGACCTAGCTCAGGAATAGCCAGATGGCAGAGATGCCAAGAGCACGGAGCTTTCATTCCCTTCCTCTGGGAACCCTACAGGTTCGCCCATCTGGAAGCTCTTCAGACCTTGCCCTTTTGAGTTTTCACGGAGGCACCGCTGATTAAATCTTTGGTCAATGCCTACTGAGTCAACCTCTAGACTCTCTCCCCTCAGAGGGTCCGGTAGAAGGGACTGAAAGTTCCAACCCTCTAATCACAGGAGTGGTTCCCCTGGCAACCAGTCCCCACCCTTAGGTGCCTTCAAAAAGCCACTCCATGAACATAATAAGACACATCCCTATTACTCTAGTATGGGAAATTCCAAGGGTTTTAGGAGATCAGCGCCAGAAAGGGGGCTGGAGATCAAATGTATATTTCCTGTTATAAATCATAATATCATCCCCTACAATATAAGTAACCCTTCTCTGTTCTGAGCCCTGGAGGTCTTACTTTGCTGATGGTGTGGGGAAGTACAGAAAATTCACCCCTACGAGAACAGAAGCCTTCCAAAGCTGAGCATCTACTCCAAGCCATGCCCTCCATCCCTCCTTCTCTGTGACCCCCACTTCTTCTTCTGCTGAGCCCTCCCAGGGGGCACTCACAGGGGAGGGACGAGAAAGAACCTCAGGGTGAAGGCAGGGCAAGGGGTGGCTCAGTATGAGGTTATGAATCATCCTTAGTCAATCCCCCTGAAAGGTCCCCTCTGTAACTGGGTGACCCAATTGTGTCACTGGAGAACATTTTAGAGCCAAAGCATTTATTCCTCCGCCTTGGGCATAGACCAAGGTCAGCGTACCCCTTGTGGGGGACAGTGATGAGCCCCACATGGCCTGAAGTCACCCTGGTGAGGGTCACTTTGGGGCCAGGCTCCACCAGGAGGAAAAATCGTGTGATGGATTCCCACTTCCCAAAAATGCACAGCAGGAACTTTCCAGTGCCTGATGCCCAAGTGCCATACTTTTTTCATGCATGCTCCTTCTGAAAATCTACCTTCTATTTTTATCAAAATAACACAGGTATGGAGTTTTTTAAAAGCCAAACACTGCCACTGGGCTTATAAGAGACATTAGCAGCCTGCTGCCCTTCACCCCTGTTGAAAACAGGACAGCAGGTCCAAAATGGAGCCACTTAGGCCAAGCCCCTCATCATCAAACTAAGACTTCCTTACAGTTTCTGCTCTCCCAGAATGGAATCTTAAACCAGTCCATCAGGAATCACCGGAGCTGCACGTGTTAGGTATCTGCCTGGTAGGGCCTGGCAGACCCTTAAGGAGAGTAATCTTGCTACAACCACACTGTGCTTTTTTGCCCCGTACCACTTCCTTGTTCCCCTCTGCCATGTATGTAAGCCTTCGATTCTGAACAGCTCCTCGGAGCTCCTTTCTGTCTGCTGGATCGGATGCTGCCCAGTTCCAGTCAACGCTGGCTCAAATAAACTCTTAAAAACTGTGGCCTAGGGGCGCCTGGGTGGCTCAGGGGGTTAAAGCCTCTGCTTTCGGCTCGGGTCACTATCCCAGGATCCTGGGATTGAGCCCTGCATCGGGCTCTCTGCTCAGTGGGCAGCCCGCTTCCCCCCCTCTCTCTGCCTGCCTCTCTGCCTGCTTGTGATCTCTGTCTGTCAAATAAATAAATAAAATCTTTAAAAACAAAAAAAACCCAAAACCCTGTAGTCTCTGTGCTGCCAAAGTGAGCAAAGCTCTTAAAATTTGTAATAGGCCTCAGTTTGCCTTTTAAGACTCCTCATTTCCTGAGTGTGCCTTGCCTGCGACAACCTTTTTCTGCGCGCTGACCAATTTCTCCCACGGTCATCGCCATGGTTACAATCCACATGTTTATTCTTCCACTTGTTGATTTTGAGAATGTAGGTGTTGCCTCGACAGGGACGCTCCAGGGGTCGTCCCTGGGCCTCTGGCTGTAGCAGCAGCTCCTGGGAACTTAGCAGACATGCCGATTCTTGGGTCCATCCCGGACCCGCTGTATTAGAAGCTTTGGGAGACACCTGGAGTTGGGTTACCTCTGGTCTTACGCCTGCCTACTGCAGATATAAACCAAAATGTCCCTTTTTTCCTTAACCTGGTAAGAGTTTTTGTAGCTTAAGAGTCCTGACCAATAGGGATACTATTAACATTTTCTTCCCTGCACTGACCTCATGCAGAGTCGACTCACTTAGCATTGGCTATTCCCTTCCAGAAGTGTCCCATTTTTGGTTAGACCTTTCCTGACCTCCCTAAGTAACAGGACTTCCCTCCCACTCTCCAGCTGCCTGTGTTTTTTCTTTCTTTTCACCATAGCACTCATTGCAATCTGACATACTATACATTTTAATCCCCCCTCCCTTCTTCCCTTCCCTCCTTCCTTCCTTCCTTCTTTCCTCTTTTTTTGAGTTCTCTCTTCTCTCCCTTGCAATGAAAGTTGCTTAAAGACATGGATTTTTTTGTTTGTTTTGTTTTCCTCTGGACCCGGTTACCTAGACCAGCACTACTCCCTAGAAATGTAATGTGAACCACATATGTAATTTAAAATTTTCTAGTAGCCCACATTAAAAAGTAAAAAGAAACAGGTGGGATTAATTTTTTCTAAGATTTTTTTTAAAGATTTTATTTATTTATTTCACAGACAGAGATCACAAGTAGGCAGAGACAGAGAGAGGGGGAAGCAGGCTCCCCGCTGAGCAGAGAGCCCGACGTGGGGCTCCATCCCAGGACCCTGGGATCATGACCTGAGCCGAAGGCAGAGGCTTTAACCCACTGAGCCACCCAGGCGCCCCTTTTCTGAGATTTTATATCTTTATTTGAGAGAGAGAGAGAGAGAACGAGTGAGAGGGGGAGAGAACCTGAAGCAGACTCTGCACTGAGCACAGAGCCCGACGTGGGGCTCAGTCCCAGGACGTGAGATCACGTCCTGAGCCAAAACCAAGAGTCAGATGCCCACCTGACTGAGCCATCCAGGTGCTCTGGTGGGGTTAATTTTAGTAGCATTTTTTACTGGAGAGAGCATACTCAAAACATGATTACAACTTGTAACCAACATGCAAAATCATGCATATATTTTACATTCTTTTTTTCATGCTATGACTTCAAAGTCTGATGTTTTTTATAATGCTAGCACAACTCAGTGAGGACCAGTCATGTTTCAAGTGCTCAGGAGCCCCATGTGGCTGAGGACTATTATCTTAGATAGCACAGGTCTGGGTAGGACCTAGGTACCGGTACCCTTCAGTAAATACTTTTTTAAAAAAATTAATTAATTAATTTAAATAATTAATTTTATTTCTTTTCAGCGTAACAGAATTCATTGTTTATGCACCACACCCAGTGCTCCATGCAATACATGCCCTCCATAATACCCACCACCTGGCTCCCCCAACCTCCCACACCCCCGCCCCTTCAAAACCCTCAGATTGTTTTTCAGAGTCCACAGTCTCTCATGGTTCACCTCCCCTTCCAATTTCCCTCAACTCCCTTCTCCTCTCCATCTCCCTATGTTCTCCATGTTATTCTTTACGCTCCACAAATAAGTGAAACCATATGATAATTGACTCTCTCTGCTTGACTTATTTCACTCAGCATAATCTCCTCCAGTCCCGTCCATGTTGATACAAAAGTTGGGCATTCATCCTTTCTGATGGAGGCATAATACTCCATAGTGTATATGGACCACATCTTCCTTATCCATTCGTCCGTTGAAGGGCATCTTGGTACTTTCCACAGTTGGTGACTGTGGCCATTGCTGCTATAAACATTGGGGTACAGATGGCCCTTCTTTTCACTACGTCCCTTCAGTAAGTACTTGATGAAAGATGGAAGTAACAAGTGAATAAAAGAACAAATGCTCCTTCTCTGGAGCTTAGAATGCTCATAATTTGCAGGGTGACATCCTGGAATGTGGCCCCAGTGGCTTCAGTTGAAGAATGAATGTTCTGGTTGATGGGTGCAGAGAGTGGGGTTCTGGTTTTAGATCCATCCTTTAGCAAGGGAGAGAACATGAGAGTTGGAGCAAACTCGGGCACCCACCCTGATGTGACACAACCACCATGGTTAAGGTATGGAGCTTTTAAAAAACAAAATGGCACCCCAATTTCTTTGCATGAAAATGTTGTAATGTATTTTTAATTGGATGAGTTCTCTGAAGGAGACGAAAGGGAAGTGGCTGCCTGCCAGTGTTAAGTGTCTCAAAATGGGTCTCAAAATCAATTAAAGCTAAAACTAATTAGCAGAGGAATTAATTGAAAGGAAGATTAAAAAAAGAAAAGTTCCATTGGTTTCCAAACTATTTCATGACAAAGTTCAGTTTGTGGTTCCAGTGTAAATCAACACAAATCAAAGATGGTTCTCAAAAGTAGGGTTGCTAGGACTGAAATGACGATCCCTTTGGAGGGCGCCCGCTAATGGTTCTGAGGTTTTCAAAGCATGGCGCATACACAGCGTGGTGCCACCCTGAGACGGGAAACCCTGGAGTCAGCGAGACCCAAGACTGTCACAGAGATCCATCACCCACATCTGCATTGGCTGACCTTCATATCAATAGCTCTTAACCAAGGAAAAATTATCTTTCATTCCTGCAATCAAGCACTTCAGTGCAAAGCAATTTCCATTTATTTGTGCCAATTTTCCTAAATTGCTCAAGTGTGGCAGAGAAATGTATGAAGTGGACTCAAATAGTCTTTCTGATCTTTTTCCTCGACATTCTCCCCTCTCCCACCCCCCGCTGTCGAGGCTGTCGCAAATCTCTGGCTTTGACTCCCCTCAGAAGAGAACGCTGGGTGCAACATGGCAGGTGCCAGCCAAGGACGAGGGGGTCCAACGGACATGAGTTCATTAAAAATCACTCTGATGAGGACGACCATGGCTCTCTGGATTTCTCGCAGGTCAGTCCTCATCCCCAAGGGTTCCTGAAAGGGCCCTGTCCTTTCTCATTTCTTCAAGAATCTGCTTCCTCTGCCAACCTCCCTCCGCCCTAGTGCTCCTCATTGACTTTTAGTGTTCCAATGACAGATGCTATTTGGGTCCCTTCCTGTGTCAAGCACGGGGCTGAGTGCTCGCTGTGAATTACCCTGGACCGCTTGTTCTTCGAGAGCCTACCATATGCAGGACACTGTTCTAGGCACTGAGTGATCTCCTCAGAGCAGAACAAACATCCATGCCTTCACGGAGCGGACACGCTAGTGGGAGAGTCAGGAAATGCTCACAATAAATTAGTACAATATACAGACTGTTGGGAAGTGATCAGTGCCAACGAGAACGCAGCAGGACAAAGGGACAGGAAGTGGTAGCTGTGGGAGGTGGGTGGGTTGAAAGTCTAGATGAGCCACGAGGGGAGGCCTTCTGGGTAACTGACATCTGGGCCAAGATCCAAAGTGAGCAATTAGCCATGTCAGTGACCGTGGGCTTAGTAATCCAGATCGAAGGACCCACCTTTACCAAGGTCCTGGGGCAGGCACATCCCTGTGTGTTTGCAGAACAACAAAGAGGCCCATGTAGCTGGAAAGGAGTAAAGGAAGAGTGAGTGTGGATGAGGGAGGTTGCGGGAATATGGAAGACCTTGTGAGCTGGGAACCATGGCAGCACCCTGGTGGTCAAGGCACAGAGGGACCCACCCTCAGATCCCACGGGGCCACAGCCTGGTCATGAAGAACACAGTCAAGAGGGTCAAGTGCAGGCACATACTGAATTTGATCATTAAAACGACCCCCTGAGAGCATCGTCATCACCTCTCCACTGTACAGATGAGTGCTGTAAAGGCTAATTTTTCTTTGAGTAAAGCCATGACTCCCATCCAGATCTAAAATGTGCATACGATAAACATGTTAATTCTACTCATAAGGAGGGAGCTGAGCCAATGTTACAATTCGTTCAAAGGAGTTGCCCAAGACACATTTGTAGCTCAGGAAGGATGGAATGAATGACACATGGAGCGACCTGGCTTCCTCCACAGTGGGCCAGGGGAGTTGGAGGGGATCTCAACCGGCCAGAGCGTGATTTGCATGTCTACAGACAGAAGCGTTTTGCATCGCTGTCCCTTGTCTACAACTTACACAAAATCAGAATCGCAGAATCAGTTAACCCAAGGAGGGTATCTTCTGGACAATGCATAACTTTGGACTGAAATGCACATTTTTTTTCTTTTTTACAGGAGAGAAATAGTTGGAGGCTTACAGGGGTGAAGACACATGCTCGTGGTCACTGAGTAAGTGCTAAATTTGGAGTCTGAAACCAGGGTTTTCTGATTCTGCAGTCGGTGCCCGCCACCTGTTACATGTGCCAGTGATTTAGGAAAATTAGGGACCTGCTTAAATGTTTTCAGAGATCTGGACAGCAGTGAAACTTGGTTATATAAAGTAACTTCTCCAAAGAGATGCATAGTTCAATATCTCAGTCAAGAAATATATCCTGAATGTTTGCTTTGTGCAAAGTATCTTGGAGGGACCCAAGTGGGGGGCCCCAAGAAAAATAAGAAATAGCTTCTAATGAGCCAGCAATTTGATGAGGCAAAAAGTGACCTCACGACAGTGGGGACACTCAGAATGCACTGAGTGTATAACTCTAGCCCATGGATGGAAGACCTTTCACCTGACTTCCCTAGTCCGCTTTTTACTGGCTATACATTCAGTAACAAGGGGTGTGAAACGTCTGGATATATAAATATGTCCACTGTCGTGCAACATTCCACAGAAAACTCGGGAAATGCATAAGAGCATATTTAACATTCGCATTCCAAGTGGAGAGGTGCTTTATTAACCCATGGTAAAAAGGGTCCAAGGAGAGTTTATGGGAAGGAGCAAAGACTATCTTTAGAGAAAAGCTGTTGCTGCTTTTATGGTTAATTTTATGGGTTATCTTCACTGGGCCACAAAGCATCTAGATATTTGGTGTCATTATTCTGGGTATTTCTTTCTTTCTTTCTTTCTTTCTTTTTTTTAAAGATTGTGTTTATTTGACAGACAGATCACAAGTAGGCAGAGAGGCAGGCAGAGAGAGAGGGGGAAGCAGGCTCCCTGCTGAGCAGAGAGCCCAGTACAGGGCTTGATCCCAGGACCCTGAGATCATGACCTGAGCTGAAGGCAGAGGCTTAACCCACTAAGCCACCCAGGTACCCCAATTTTGGATATTTGTGTGAGGGTGTTTTTGCATATGTTTTACATTTATTTATTTTTTTCTTTTTCTAAGGAGGCTCCGTGCCCAATGTGGGGTTTGAAATCACTACCTCACGATTGAGAGTTACATGCTCTGCCAACAGAGCCAACCAGATGCTCCTGGAGAAGTTTAACATTCAAATCAACGTACTGAGTAAAGCAGATTGTCTTCCCTGATGCAGGTGGGTGGGCCTCATCCAATCAGTTGAAGGCCTATTCTGAATAGAACAAAAAATGGACTCTCCCTGAATAAGAGTGAACTCTTTCTGCCTGCCTGCCTTGGAGCTGGACATCCTGTTTTTCCTGCCTTTGGACTTGAGGTGAAACATCAATGTTCCTGGACCTGTAGCTTGCTGAGTCACGGTGAAGATCTTGGGACTTGATAGTCTCCATAATCATGTGAGCCGATCCCTTATCACAAAACGTCTCTCTCTCCATATCTCTACTCTGTTGGCTATTTCTCTGGAGAACCCTGATTAATATGCAGCTCTGCTTATTCTAATTTCCTTCCCTGCCTGTGCCTGATATGTAAATACTTAATTCGAGTTTCTGCAATACTTAATTTGCTCAGGATCTAAAGTGCTTCAAGCATTCATTGTTTGGCTGCTTTTTTCTCCTCCCCATTCAAAGAATGAAGAGGAACATTTCTTGAGGCATGATAGCATTTGGGAGCTCTAAATGTCTGCTTTTATGAGTTTTCATTTTACTCTTCCCATATTCTTTCCTTTCTTACTTCATAAAGAATCTAATTTCTCTCTTTTTACTCCTGATCTTGCTCTCTATGAATTCCCACCAGAGAAAGATGAGAGTTTTGTTGATTTTTTTTTTTCTTTCTCTGGGCAGTTGAATGGTGACATCTTTACCACATTGGTCCTGAAGACTGATTCCATTTCCTGCCTGACCAGGTGGGTGTCCCCTTCCACCATAGCTCTTCTATGTGGGTTTCTCCTAAAACAATGCATCTTCTCAGTGCTTTTTGCTATAAGCAACAGAAGACTTAACTGAAAGCATACTGCACAGATAAGATACTTGTCCTCACCTAACTATCAAGGAGTCTGAAGATGGGACAAGTCCAGGCTGGCTAACTTGCTTAGTAACACCAGCCAAAGACTCAGATACTTTCTATATCACCATATTGGACACAATGGTTTCCTCCTGTGGCCACACATGGGCTCAAATGGTTCCAGGCTTTGCTTGGACACACAGTGGCATACAGTGAAGAACAGAAACATTTCCTCCCATTAGCTTTTTTATTTCTGAGGATAGCTTCCCCAGAAGCCATGAAGCAGTCTTTCTCTCATACATTATTAGCTGGAAGAGGGTCAGTGTCATTCCTAAAATAATCACTTGGCCGGAGGAGAGAGAAACCTCCTTGAGGGGCTTTAGGAAGACTGAGATCCTCTGAGTAAGTACTAGGGTGGAAAGGTGGGAAGGTGGGAAGGTGTCTAAGCTTAGCAGACTGAGATGATTACTCTAGGGAATGTGGATAAAATCACCTGCTCTGAACAAAGAAGAGGGGCAGATAAGCATTGGATAGACAACCAAGAGGGATGGCTACAAATAGCACTGGAACAGTCTTCTTAGAAGGGGCCATTCTCCTCCTACAATGAACGCACAGCGACTCACCCAAGAGGTGGGATAGGAATGAGGAAGGAGAATTCTAGGGATTTCAAATCTATTTGCCTACATCTAAACTCTACTTTAAGTCTTCACAAAGTATAAAACTTACCAAGGGCTAATAGTATTTTAAAAACAGGATCCTGGAGCTTAAGGAATAACACAGAGGACATTGGGAGAAGGAGAGGAGAAGTGAGTTGGGGGGAAATCAGAGATGAACCATGAGAGACTGTGGACTCTGAGAAACAAACTGAGGGTTTTGGAGGGGAGGGGGCTGGGGGGTTGGGTGAGCCTGGTGGTGGGTATTAAGGAGGGCACGTATTGCATGGAGCACTGGGTGCAGTGCATAAACAATGAATCTTTGAACATTGAAAAAATAAAATAAAATTTAAAAAAATAAAAAATAAATAAAAACAGGATCCTAACAATATTTTCCTTCCTAAAGACTGAACTTTGAAACTATCGCCATGTCACAGAAAGGAAGCCCACTTAAATGATTTTTTTCATTATGGATGCTTCCCAAACCATTTTCCCTTTTCCGTTCTCCCTAGACAATCTGGAGTGACTCTGGACAGAAACCAAGAGGAAGAATTGTGGCATCTGCCTCCACCATATTTACTCTTTCTAAAATTATATATCAAACAGTTGTGCTAGACTCCACAAAAGTGAACAATTATTAGGCACTCATTCTGTGCTAAGTCATCTCATCTAGTTGTCTAAAAACCTGTGAAGTTGCTAATTATAGTGGAGGTTTGTTTTGTGCCCACTTGGCATCTCTTCCTACCTCCTTCTACAAATGCCATCAAATCTTTAACTTGGATAAGTATGCACACCCTGTCCAGACAAGCCACAAAAGAAAAACTAGAAAAACTGGACTTTATCGAAATTAAAAACTTTTGTACATCAAAGGACAGCATCAAGAGAGTGAAAAGAAAACTCACAGGGTGAGAGACAGTATTTGCAAATCACATACCTGATAAGGGTTATGTATCCGAATGCATAAAAAACTTGCAATTCAACGAAAAGACAAGTGAATAAAAAAATAGACAAAGGAGGGGCACCTGGGTGGCTCAGTCGGTTAAGCATCCTACTCTTGACCTCATCTCAGGTCTTGAGTTCAGAGTCATGAGTTTGAGCCCCATGTGGAGCCCCTTAAAAAATAATAACAATAAATTGGGGCACCTGGGTGGCTCAGTAGGTTAAGCCTCTGCCTTCAGCTCAGGTTATGATCCCAGGGTCCTGGGATTGAGCCCCGTATCGGGCTCCCTGCTCGGCAGGGAACCTGCTTCCCCGCCCCCTCTCTGCCTGTCTCTCTGCCTGCTTGTGATCTCTCTCTGTCAAATAAATAAATAAAATCTTTAAAAATAAAAATAAAAATAAAAATAAATAATATAAAAATTCAAAACTAGACAAAGAAGATTTCTCCAAAGAAGATTTACAAATGGCCAACAAAAACAAAAGAGGTTCAATGTCATTAGTCATTAGGGAAATGTAAATCAAAACCACAATGAGATACCCCAGTCTTGGGGTCCTTTTTCCCTTGTGAAATCAGTCCCCTCCTATTGAGTGTGGGCTGGACTTGGCAACTTGCTCTTGAGGAACAGAGTAAGGAAAGAGTGATAGTCTGATGTCTGTCTGTCTGTGTCTGTCTCTCTCTTGGATCACTTGCTCTGGGGGAAGCCAGCTGCCAAGTCAGAAGCAAAACCATGAGACGCCCATGTGATGAGGAAATGAAGTTTCCCTGCCAACAGTCACATGAATGAACTTGGAAACAGATCCTCCTGCCCCAGCCCACCTTCAGCTGGTGGCCACCTCTTCACAGGGCTCCTCTGCTCACAGCCTTGCGGTGGCTTCCCATTTCCTGCAAGGTCAAGGCCAAAGTCCTTGTCATGGCCTTCAGCGTCCTGGGGCATCTGGTCTTTCTGACCTCAGCTCATCTCCTCCCATGCTAGCTTTGCTCCAGGGCCAGCACAGTCTCAGCTGGGGGCCCTTCTCCCATTTTCCTTTGCCTGGAGCACTCCCCCCAGCCCCCAGCCCCCAGCCCCATAGCCACACCCTCGTTCTCTCACCTGTTTCAAGTCTTGACTTCAATGTCACCCTCAAGGCTGAAGTCGACCCAGTCTACCTTACTTAACATGAGTGGCCACCCCCCTGCCCAACCTGCGGTTTCCCAAGCACCCAGACCAACCTGGCCAGAAGTAGATGTTCAATAAATATTGGCTGAGTGAATGAAAAGCGGAGGGCCACAGACAAGACACTGTTCTTCCTGACAGCAGGGCCCGAAATGTATCTGCAGGATCTTTCCACTAGATCCCAGAAAGGCCATCGCTTCTCTAGCTCTTACTTCTGCTTCCATGTTTTTGGTACTTAGAGGGATTTCCTGCTCGTTGCCACCACACGGTAAACTGAGGCACCAGTATTCTCACTGCTTTCTGGAGGTAAAGCTGCTGAGTGACTTGACCAGGTCAAGCAGCTAGAAAGCAGCAGAGCCTGGACCAACGCCAAGTCTAATGCCAAAGCTCACATTCACAGTGACCGCTTCACAGGCAGGTCCAGTTGAGATGCTGCTGCCTGGGAAGGAAGACCTTCGAGCAGAATGGTGAAGGCACAGAAAATAAAGCAACCACACCAAAAAGCTAGGAGAGAAGAGAGAGTAACGAATAAGCCCAGACAGCGGGGGAAACTGTCTCAGAGGAAGCAAATTTCAATGACAGCGAGCAGGGCAGCCTCACCTCCGAAATGCCACCCTTGGCACACCCCCTGAAGATGGACGTTCACATCCTGACCCAGCAATTCCACTCCCGCAGGAGGTCCCCAAAAATCTTCTGCACGTGCATAACAGGAGATGATTCAGAACAACACCCTGTCCAATAGCAAAAGCCCAGAGGTAAACCAAGGGTCATTAATAGAAGAACTGACTAATAAACCATGGTACAGTTAATATCACAGAGCAATCACCATGGAGGCACCAGAGCAGAGCTCAGCAAGCTACGCTCTTATAAGGTCTGCAGGCTAAGAAAAGCGTTTGCATTTTTTAAGAGTTATAAAATAAATAATGAAGACTATATGATAGGTTCCACATGGCCTGGAGAGCCTAAAGTGTTTCCCATACAGCCCTTCACAGTTTGCAGAGCTCAGACCCAGAGCAACATGCAAAACTGTAGATGTGGACAACATCAAGTGAAAAAAGTCTCGAGTTCTTATATATAGCGTGACATCCTTCTTATAAAGCGAAAATCAACTAACACGAAAATGGGCTTTAAGGGTGTATAGACAGATGCCAGGAAGAGCTATCTGAAGAAAAGCAAAGGGATGAAGGAATTCGGGAAAATGATTAGGTACCCCAGGGGATTACACAGGTGAGACGAAGGTCCTGTCTTTGCTGGGGGGTGGGGAGTTCAGGCAGGTGGTGCTTGATGCTTTTTTTTTTTTTTAAAGATTTTATTTATTTATTTGACAGACAGAGATTGCAAGTAGGCAGAGAGGCAGGCAGAGAGAGAGGAGGAAGCAGGCTCCCTGCTGAGCAGAGAGCCCAATGTGGGGCTCGATTCCAGGACCCTGGGATCATGACCTGAGCTGCAGGCAGAGGCTTTAACCCACTGAGCCACCTAGGCACCCCAGTGCTTGATGCTTTTTAAAGAAATAACTAATGAACTAGATAAAGGTGGGCCCGTGTGGACCAATGATGAGACTTGTATCATGAGCCACGGCTAATAATTAACTCAATTCTGGCAAATGAGTTTCAAGAAAATTAATAGGCAAAACCTATTCACTACAAGATTTAAAAAATAACATATAAGGTAAAAGAATAAGATAGTAAGAATCCTTCTCCCCTCCTTGTTCATTTATAATGCCTCCAAGGTAACCATTGCCAGCTGCGTGGGGGGCAGTCTGCTTGTAGGAGGGTAGACACCACTACAAAACAAAGAGACTCAAACGCACAGGAACATCCGTGAAGTGGAAGCTGCTGTCTCCTCTGGTCCCAGCGGGCCATCCTGGCTATCGTAACTATTGCTGGCTTGGGGATCCAAGCCCCCCTCCGGCTGGCTGGCTTACCGTCTCCCTTGTCTGTGGGATGGGAGAGAGCCCACCTCCCCTCCCACAGCAGGAGAAAAGGGCCACGAGAACTTTCCCACTGCATTTAAAGGCAACATCAGGAACCACACGTATCACGGATGCTCGCACCGCTGGGCGAATCTTAGTCACAAGGCAGTCTGGGGGATGCAGAGTTTATACAAGGAGGCTACGGCCCAGGTAAAATTTGGGGCTTCTGGTCTTCACTCAGGTACATACATTGACATATAAACATATGTGCGTGCCTCATTATTGATGAAGGTGTCTACGCCCTACAAGATACTGCTGTCCAGAGGGTTGAATTTGTTCCAACAGCCGTATGACCTAGAAGTCTTTCCAGATTAGCACCCGGCACTGTCCTTGTGCTTGTCACGGTTCCACACGGTTCCACTGGGTGTACGTAGCACAAGCTCTATAACCAGCTCCCTAGTCATCAACATTGAAGTTGTGTGTGTGTTGGGGGGGGGGGTTTCCAGTTGCCTCGGATCTTCTGAAAGCCTCGATGACCACACACACACACACGCACGCACGTACACTGCTGCAAAGCAGGGAGACAGAGATCCTAATGAGAAGTCCAGCTTTCCAAGTGATAGTTCTGGACTGGTCTGACAGCCGGCTCACCAGCAACAAGTCGATCATGCACACAGCACTCAGCTTGCTTCTGGTGGATGCGGTGGAAATCCCGGGGTGGTGGGGACGGGGGGCATCAGCCGATGCTGGGGTCCTGCATGGAGGACCTCAGCTGTATCTCAGTCACATGCTTCTTCCCCCCCATACCCCACACTGGTACCCATTATGGCAGCAGCCGGCAGGGATGGGGAGATCCTTGCTCCCCTGAGCCAGCCAACGCCAACTCTGGGCATTCTGAGATGACGAGAGGGCAGGAAGACAGCAGGAGGACCAGTGGGCCCTGGCCTCTGTCCTCCCAGCGCCCAGCAGGAAGTCACTGGCGACAGTAAAATGACATTGAGTTTGTACCTGCTTCCTAAAAATAGGCAAAGAGATGCAAGAACGTTCCCGCTTCCCAGGTTAATAGTGTTCTGTGTGCCTCCCAGCGCCCCCCTTGTGCCACAGAGCGTCCTCTGCTTCTACGCCACAGAGGTGCCCTTGCAATGAATTCGGAGGGAAGTCACACAGCTGTCACAGCTGCACAGCTGAGGGCGCCCCAAGCAGCTTCCAGGTGTTCAGAATTGGCAACACCGCGTCCTTGTTAACGTATGTCATTAGCAAGCTTTAGGAAGTGTTAGGAATTCTTTAATTGCAAGTTTTAGGAAATTAGACTCTTCCATCTCAGAAGGCAGTCCTGAAAGAAAACTGAGATACATGGGAAGGCGAGGGCGTGAAGCGGGAGGCCAGCACCGATGGAGCGATGACTCCCAGCGTGGAGCACGGGCTGGCTGGGACCCAAACGTGGCTCATCTAAGTCCGTTTGGGGGAAACGGACACCCGGGAAGTCAAACAATTAGGCTGACTTACCGCAAAGGAGGTTTCAATGTTGGGTCTGGCCAGTTTGGCACCCCCTTCTTATTTGTGCTGTGCAGTCCTACAGCTCAGAATGGTGTGGAGGAGCCAACACAGGCTTTGGAAATGGGCCAACCTGCCTCTCCCCACCTGTCCATGTTCCACTGCACCCCTCAGACATGACATCTGATTGCTCGCCCACATCCCACACCTGCAGGTCCTGTCCCCACCAAATCTTCTCCAACGTATTCAATCTTTCTTCCCATGGCATAGAATAGTGGCTACCTGCCATCTTTATCTGACGATACCTATTCCCTCTCCTGGTAACAGCACTCTGAGTTTCTCTGGGGGTCACTCCCTCTACACACTCTGGGTTTCTGTCCTTCAGGTACGGCTGACCTCAGCTGCCTCTGACCACAAGGATCAGCTCAGGAGTGAGAACATTCTCCAGGCTAGACCAATGGAAGATTTCAGGGGAATTTGTTCTGGAATCATTGAAAACAGTTGACTTCTTTCTGTTGGATCTGCTTGCCTAGCAGGTTGTAGACTCAGCATGGTTAATGGCCATCTCATCCTACTGGAAAAACATTCCTAAAATTGATTCCTAGAAAGGGGAAAACAGAACTGAGAGGAGAGAGACTTTTGACAATGTTGTTTCAGCACCTGGATCTAACTATGCCTGAAGTTGGTCTATGTTTAGACCACTGGGTCATTTGAATCATTAAAATTCTTCTTTTAGTGAGTGTAATTTGAGTTATATTTCTTTACTTTTTTTTTTAAGATTTTATTTATTTCACAGACAGAGATCACAAGTCAGACAGAGATCACAAGTAGGCAGAGAGGCAGGCAGAGAGAGAGGGGGAAGCAGGTTCCCTGCCAAGCAGAGAGCCTGATGCAGGGCTCGATCCCAGAACCCTGGGATCATGACCTGAGCCGAAGGCAGAGGCTTTAACCCACTGAGTCACCCAGGCATCCAGTTTTTCTTTACTTTCATCCAAAGAGTCCTGAATATGTGTTCTATATTCTTCTACATCCTGATGACTTATATTCCTCTAATCATTTTGCTAATGTATCTCTTAAACATGGCCGCCCCCCAAAAATGTGACCAAAATGTAGTGCCTAAGAAAGTACGGTTTGACAGGGCTACCTTGATAAAGGCATAATTATTTGAGCCATTGCATGCATGCAGAATCTACAGCTCCTTAAGCTCTCTATGTGTCTACACACACATACCCACAACTTCATAAAGTCATGGAAGTTTTGGAAGGGAGAAATTGAGAGCAGAGAAAAATGGAAAAGCATAACAAATAACAATGTGTCTCCTCTGAAATTCACACACATGTATCTACTACAATTAAAGAAGCAAGATTCATGGAAGGAGGAACAGATCAAGGACAGAGACGAACTGGAGTTAGGAGATAAAGGGGAGTATGGACATTGCTGGAAGTTTAAGTTGCTACTCCACAACAGAAGAAATGGGTAAATTTTTTGTCTGTCTTATCTACAGTGGAAGAAAAATATCAAAACTTATTCTCACTATGTGAGCCAGAGACATTTCTGTTCATTAAGCATACAAAAATATTCAGAAGGAAAATATAAGTGATTTATGGCTTAGATAGTAGAATCTCTGATGCTAGTGTAATTTTATTTTTATTTATTTATTTATTTATTTTCAGCATAATGGTATTTATTGTTTTTGCACCACACCCAGTGCTCCATGCAATACGTGCCCTCCTTAAGTGTAATTTTATTTTGAAAAATTCATTCCAGACAACTTAGCAAGACCATCTTCTTTAATTTCTCCCTTTTCTGAGCAATCTCATGTGGGCACAATTGTTTTTCCACGGTCCATGAAAAGAGACCGTTTCCTATGGCCACCTGTGAATTTAGTATTTGGGATGTCTGATCAGTGTTTGTACAGAGGACACGGTGGGGCTGATGAGAGCCCACTGTCCTTTGAACAAAGAGAGAGGTCACATTAGTGGTCCTAGGAAAGGGTTTTAAATAGGGAGGGTGGGGAGTCAATCTTCTACAACTTTTTAGGTTTTTAATTCACCAAATCTTTATTGATGGCCACCCGTGTTCAAGGAGCTGTGGTGGAATCAGGCACAGATAGGACACAGCTCTCCTAGAAATGGAGAAAGGCAGGCCCATATGTTATCAGACCATAGAAACAGACTAGAGATAGAGGTAGCTCTGAGGTAGAACACGAAGGGAGAGGTTGAGGCCAGCTATAGGTGTGAGAGGACCTCCTGGGGAGGTGGCATCAGAGGGGAGAATGGAATGAGTCATGGCAAATGAGGTGGCTTGGACAGTCTAGGTAGGGGTGTCTTCAAGGATGGAAGGGGCAGGGCATGGTGGGGAATAGTAAACAGGGTGTGAGGTGGTTGGGTCTCCAGATGTGTGTGGTTAAGGCTTCCTGCCCTGTTGGGTCTATTTCCAACCCTTTCTCCACTATTTAAGAGAATAAACTGAAATATAAGCCAGTCACAGAGACATTGTATTATGGATAATTTTGAAGCTACTCTAACTCATGAAAAAAAGTCATTTGGAATCTGGACACTTTATCTTTTTACATAAACAATTCCTCGGGACACACCTCTATGGTAACACATTTCTACAGTCATGAGTGAGCATTTGCTGAGCACTGTGTTCCAGACACTGTTCTAGGCACTGAGGATATATGAACACAAAGGTTGAGAGCCACCCTCATGAAACTGAAGTCTGATAGGAGGGGACTCAGGACAAGCCAACAACTAAATACATAGTAAGAAACCCCTAGAGAAAATAAAGCAAACTGAAGGAGATAGATAATAAGGGGAGGGGACTACTATCACCAGTGGGATAATTAGAGAAAATCATCCGGAGAATATTAGAAGCTTATAGGGGAGGACAGACCTGAAAGAGGTGAGGGAGTATTTAGTATGACTGGGGATCCTTCGGGGGTCCAGGGTGGCTCAAGCCAGGTGAAGGTAGGTGGAGAGTAGAAAGGGGAAGGTGAGAAGTAGCTGGGGAGCCAGGTCATGAAGGGTCTTGTTGGTAAGGACTTAAAATCCTATTGTGAGATGAGAAAAGATTGGAAAGTTTGAGCAGAGGTAGTGTTTGACATGAATTCATTTTAAAAGGGTCTTTCTGGCTCTTCTTTGGCAGAGAACAGAGTGTAGAGGGCAGATTCCCTCTGAAGATATACTTCTGATATAGTCTGAAGAAGGTCCAACCCATTTCCAGATGGGTTATATATGACACGTATAAGAAAGAGATCCACAGAGGATGCCTTTGAGCTTTTTAGCCAGAGCAATGAGGACAGAGTTCTCCTTTACTAAGGTGTGCTGATGATGGACACTCGGGAGACATGTGAGAGATGAAAACAGAACTTGAGTTTTGGCCTTGCCAAGTGTGAGGTGACCAAGAAATATGCAACTGGAGGTGTCAAGTCAGCAGTTGGATATAAGAATGTGGAGTTCCCAGAAGTCTGGGCTTGGGATGGAAAGGGAGAGGCCTCAACACAGAGATGGTTTTCAAAGCCAGGAGACCAGGCAAGTTCACCTGTGGAATAGGTAGAGATTGACAAGAGTTCCCTGGACTGGAACCCCAGGGACTCCACCACTAAAAGGGGGAGAGGACATGGAGAAATCAGCAAAGGAAATGGAAAATGGCTGATGTGGTCAGAGGAGGATCAAGAGAGGTTTGTCCCAGAGGCCGCACAATGAAAGTGATTCAAGAAGCAAGGGAGTGACCAACTGTGTCAAAGGATGTTAAAAGGTCATGCACAATGAATGCTGGTTTGGATGACAGATCTTTGGTATTTTCTCAGAAATATTATAAACATGGAATAAAGCTAATTTGGAAATGTAGGGAAGCAGACACTCTGTGGTCATGTGGCAGCATTTTCAAGTTAGCACTGAATGTTGTGAGATGATAGAAAAGATATATATTGGTCTCTTTCCCTGGTTCCTGACACAGAGCTCCCAAAATTCCTGTAAAAGCACCAGGAGCACCTTTTGTTCTGGTATTTGCTCTTTGACCTGGTTCTTGATACAGAACTCCTAAATCCCTTGGAAGTTCTTGGGTGATAACATTATTTCTGGTTCTAATGAGATGACATAGTGGGCCCCTAGATGGGAAAGACAAAGCTATGATGAAAAGCTGACATTTTCAGCCTCACCATCCATTCTCCAAAGAGGGGAGAGGGGCTGGAAATGGAATTAGCGATCTATCATGCCTATGGATGAAGCCTCCATAAAAATCCCCAAAGAAGGGGGTTTGTAGAGTTTCTGGATTGGTGAACATATGCTGGGAGAGTGGCATGTCTGGGAATGGCAGGAAAACTCCATGCACCCTCCCACACACCTTGCCATATGCTTCTTTTCCATCTGAATGTTCCTCTGTATCCTTTATCATATCTTTTTATAATAAAGTGGTAAACAGAGGGATGCCTGGGTGGTTCAGTCAGTGAAGCATCTGCCTTTGACTCAGGTCATGATCCTGGAGTCCCAGGATCGAGCCCTATATCGGGCTTTCTTCTCAGCGGAGGTCTTCTTTTCCTTTTGCCCCTCACCCCAGTTGTGGGCTCTCTCTCTTGCAAATAAATAAGTAAAATCTTAAAAAAAAATAACTGGTAAACAGTAAGTAAACTGGTTTCCTAAGCCTTGTGAGCTACTCTAGCAAATTCATCAAACCTGAGTAGGGGATCGTGGGAACCTCTGAGTTACAGCCAATCTTCAGAAGCACAGGTGACCATCTGTATTTGAGATGGTCGTCTGAAGTGAGGAAGGCAGTCTTCCTTTACCCTGAGGGATCTCCAGGCAGATAGTGTCAGAATTGAGTTAAACTGTAGGACACCCAGCCGGTGTCATACAGAATTGCTTGTTGTCAGAAGTGTTTTAAGTGTGGTAGGGTATGAGAAACACATAGCAGGAGAAGTGAGGTTTTCTTTACAAATACATAATACTTGGGTGACTGCAAGTCTACTCTGTCTAAAGGAGTCTGTTTGGCTTTAATGCTCAGAGAGATGGTGCCAGACTATCTAAGGTTGGAGAGGTGAGGGGAGGGAATGCACACAAAGGAACAGGTCCAGTGAGCTACTCGGGGTAGTGGCTCAGACAAAATCATAAAGCAGATGACTTTGTCTCTACATCTTCTTTCCTTCCCCTTTCAATTCTCTTTCATCTTCCTAGAAAATTCTGTGCATGGAAGCTCGTTGGTAAAGACCTAATAATGGCCACCTTCTCAAGGTATCTGCATTTCTAGGATCACAAAAATAATAATCATGGGCGATTTTCATAATTATACATAGCCTTATGGGAATTGTACATTAATTTTCAATAAGGTTACAGAATAGTTTCATATTTACTGTTTAAAGAGAAATATCTGTATTTGCAGCTGTAAGTCTTAGACTATTTCAAGTGGAGGAGCTATTACATAATTAATGTGGTTTGACTAGTAAAAATCTTTTAAAACATGAAGCCCATGGGAAGGGGCTAGGGAATAAAAGTGGTGTGGTAGAAATCAATACTGTGAGTATCCGCCTCCATTCCAGAAGCTTAATAGGCTAGCACTTCCATTTACCCTTGAAGTCTAATACGGCCTGTGTCTTGCTGTGGGCAAGGAAATGTGAGTGGAAGTGATGCCTGGCCATTCCTAGGAAGAAGCCTTTAAGAGTCAATGTAACATCGGCTCTCTTCCATGCCATGGTTACTAAAGACATTTCAGACTGTGGAATCTTTATAAGCATGGGTCTGTCCCTAAGTGAGAAGTTCATGAGGCAGAGACTTCCACTAACTGGAAATGGAAATGTGATGTGAACAGGAAATAAGTCTTTGCTGCAGTTGTTGTTCTAGACACCGAAATTTTAGGGATGCTCATTACTGCTGCACATATAACCCATACTCACTAATATAGAAATTAGCACCTTGAAGTGAGCTGCTGCCATAACCCAAACCTAAAATATATGACATTGGTCTACCAATGAAGCTGTAGTCAAGGATTGGGGAGATACTGATCCATGTGATGGAGTAGAAAAACATGTGGCAAACTGTCATCTGTGGTTGCACTGGGAGGCATGTCACATTCCTAAGTAATCTGCATATTTAAGTAAACTGGTCGGATAACATAATGTAATTATGGTGTGTAGGTTGCTATTGGCTGCATTTGGAAAGGTACTACGAGAATGAGACAAACTCAGAAAGGAGTTGGTTATTTTGCGAAGAGGAAAGGATAGGAAAAGATGGGTCTCTAAGTTCAAGGACTCGTATGATTGGAAGAATGACTGATCCTCAACTATACATATTGGGTTAAAATTGATCAAGTCTCAGAGCAGGAAACAGGTCAATTAAAACTCGATCAGTGACAAGGGTCACTAAAAGGTAGAGCCATCATACCCCTTGCTCAAACCTTTGAACGGATTAAGGTGTCTCAGGTAAAGATCCATCAAATCCCATCAGGTGGGCCACTTCTCTCAGGGGAAAGAGAATAAGGATGTGCTTGCCCAGCCCACACCTGATAGGTTCCAGGTACAGTGCATTAGGTTGAGAAAGGAGGGAGGGAGGTGACATAGTGGAGAGACACAGCAAACAGGAAGACTGTATTTTGAAATCAATGGTAGGTGTGGCTACTGGCAGCAAATTGTTGGCTGGAATCAGAGTTAAGAAGCCATCCCTGTGGGGGGGAAATTTTAATAATAAAAGATACATCACGGGCACTCAAAGAGAATGTGATGGTTCTATACTTCAAAGACCTTGTGGGTCCCACCTCTGCATGTGCAGAATATGAGCTGAGGACGGTGCTCATCTCTCAGGGAGGACTTAGTCCCCAGCTCAGGAAATCTTTTGCAAAGGAAGAATCTCTGAGAGGGTTCCCAAAGGACAATGGTCAGGGGAGGACCTTCCAGGGAATTGGATCATGGGCTTTTTAGGGATTGTCCCTTATTTTTGAGGAAGGAAATCTCACAATGTCTGCCTGGCATGATTATAGAATTAGCACAGGCCAGTGTTTTTCACCCTCCCTGAATGGGAGCATTTACCATGCACACCCTATCCCTATGCTCTCACTATACGGTGGATGTGAGAGAGACAGCTTCCATGTCTTTTTAGTTCTGGATCCAGATCTGACGCAGAGACTATCCCATATCACCCAGAGATCCTGGACCTTGAGCTTAATGTCCTACCGGAATGGGGCTTTCATAAAGGGTAGAGTATTTTGGGTATAAGAGAAAAGGTGAACTATTTGGTGACCAGAATCATGGATTCTGAGATTACTAGTGCTAGTGCTATTAGTGCAGTTAGTAGCCAGTCAATATCTTCAGGTCTCCTGCTGGGCCTATGGCTGGACCGCACCACTTTGCTCATCCATCAGGGGTGTCCAGGTAACTTGATTTGGCCCATATGCAATGTAATTAGAAGTAATTCTTAGAGGCGCCTGGCTGGCTCAGTCAATTAAATACCCGACTCTTGGTTTTGGCTCAGGTCATGATCTCAGGGTCCAGAGATAGACCCCTGCAGTGCGCTCCGTGCTCAGCTCCACACAGAGTCTGCTTGTCCTTCTCGCTCCCCCTCTGCCCCTCCCCCTGCTTGCATGCATATGCTTGTGCTCTCTAAAATAAATAAACAAGATCTTACAAAAAAAGAAAAAAGTACTTCTTAGAGAAAGTCTTTAAGAGTGAATGTGCAATTTGCTATGGTCCCTTCCCCAGACATGGTGACTGGGTGTTATTTCAGATGGTGAAGACTCCATCCATCTTGGCTCTTGAGTGAGAAAAACTCACCCCCACCCCCTAACCACCACCACTACTATCAAAACTGCAAACGGTCTGAATGAGAAATAAGGCTTTGTTGTTATAAGTCATGAAATCTGGGAACTAACCTAGTCTGTTCTATTATCAGAGAACTTTCCTTCAGCTAAAAGAGTGGAAACAACAGATTTCAGATGTCACTTCCCTGCAACCCTTGCAGTCAAGAGGCTGTGCACAGAGTGGATTACAGGCGGATGGGACCGACTCGAGGAGTTATTTGGAGGCTGTCTGAGCAGCAAGGAAGAGCAAAGAGGCTGAAGTTATGGGTATGGGGAGGAGACCTAATTAAGCATTCAAACACGAAAGGGAGTTGGCTTCCGATAGAAGACCATCTTCTGTGGTTGAAATGCCGCTGGTTAGATAATATCATGTCATCATCCATTCCTCAGACAGCCTCCAACAAGTCTGTTAAGACTGAGCATACAATGGATATCTGACTTCAAAAATGAGGGCCTGGGGCGCCTGGGTGGCTCAGTGGGTTAAAGCCTCTGCCTTCGGCTCAGGTCATGATCCCGGGGTCCTGGGATCAAGTACCACATCGGGCTTTCTGCTCAGCGGGAGCCTGCTTCCTCCTCTCTCTCTGCCTGCCTCTCTGCCTACTTGTGATCTGTCTGTCAAATAAATAAATAAAATCTTCAAAAATGAGGTCCTGAGTCTTCATAATCCTATTTGGCTCCAAAGCCCTTCCAGTGTATGAAATGTGGACTGTATCATATTGAGGTGAATGAGTCCCTGATGAGTTGTATCTAATCCAAAGGGAGTCCCATGAGAGTTAGTTTCTACAGGGATGCCCTTGAGTGAAGAACTCCTCTTTCAGAATTCAGTGTCCACCTTATTCTAGGCTTGCAACTTCTAAGTCTTGAATTCTGGCACTAAGCAGTCATTAATAGGAAATCTGCTCTCTTTAATGAGTTGTAATCACTGAATTTGGACTATATGATTAATCATAGAAAAATATAGCTCCACCACCTGCCATTTGAAATTCCTGGCAAGATCTGAGTGAAACTCCCTGGAGATCAATGGTAATAGGAAATGAATGATGCTTTTATAGTACACAATAATCATTTTCTGATCAAATAAATGCAAATGACTTTGACTGCACAGCTGGCGAGGGCTGCCTCAGTGAGCCAGGGACAAAATTATAAACATTAGGTTCTGTTACTGTCTTTTACGTTTTTGGTAATAAAATTCAGGTTTAGGTTTAAAATTCTGCGTGTCCCTCTGTGATTAAATACCCTCCATGCTACACTTTAAGTAAGAGTACTCAACAATTAATAGTGTCTTATAACCCAACATTCCCATTTGAATAAAAAAGAGACTGGGCAAGACCACTTCTTAGCACAGATAAAAATCTTGATTTTTTTTTCTTTGTTGGTCATTCTCAATACAAAACATTCTGTTTTTGACTTTCAGATGGATTGTTTTTTTAAAGACAAACACTCAGCATTTCCTTTGATTGTTTGCCTACACCTCCATCAATAAATCTTATTCACCTTGACAAACCAAATTTTGTAAGCTATGCTGTACACTTCCAAGAGCCTGAAGGAGCATTTCAGAAATGGAGAGGGTGGCTTCATTTGAGGCTGCAGGAAATGCTAGTGTACATTCTTGTGACTTTGTTAATTCCAGAGAATATAATTTTAAAAACAATCTCCTTACAACAGCTTAAAAACAAAGCAAAACCACTAATAACTTTTCTATTAAAAAAAAAACCCAATATTTTAAATAACAAAATTTTAGGGGCGCCTGGGTGGCTCAGTGGGTTGAAGCCTCTGCCTTCGGCTCAGGTCATGATCCCAGAGACCTGGGATCGAGCCCCGCATGGGGCTCTCTGCTCAGCGGGGAGCCTGCTTTCTCCTCTCTCTCTCTGCCTGCCTCTCTGCCTACTTGTGGTCTCTGTCTGTCAAATAAAAAAAAAATAAATAAATCTTTAAAAAAAAAAAAAATAAATAAATAAATAACAAAATTTTAGAGCTGAACAAGACTTCAAATATCTAACCCATTAATTTGAAAAACATGGAAACTGAAGTCTATAGAATGCTTCAATCCAATGTTTAAAACACTGTGTTTAGATATAAACATGACTTTGTAGTTAGAAGCTTTATAATTCAAAGCAGGTGGTATCAGAGGCTAATTGAAAGCCTGCTGACTTGTAGGGGTTTTTCTAACTAAAAAGTCACTATATTTAAATGCAAATGACAAAGAATAGGTATAGATAACTGCCAGGAAACATTTTAGTTTTTCAGCATGGAACTGATTTTATGGTTGAAATTCCTCTTTATGTTTTGATTTGGTGGGATGGAGATGCTGGAGGTCCTAGAGTTCAGACAGTTGATGGTGGAATTGGGAAACATCCAGGTAAACATTTGTATATAAGAACCTCCTGAGAGCCCAAGTGAATATAATTGCCCAGAAATTATGACTCAGACATTCCAAGATGGAATCCAGGAAGCTGTATCCGCTTGCCTTATCTCAGCTTGGAAAACACTGGTAGAGAGCTTCTGTCTACCCTAATCCTGTGGATCTCCCCCTCTTCCTCCTTCCACCAAAGGTGTGGTAAAGGTAGGTTTCCAAAGAATAGCATTCGGGTTTGAATCCTGACTGCACTTACTGTCCCATAGCCTGAGTTTCTTTGACTTTATGATAGAGATAATAAAAAGAAGAGTTGTAAAATGCTCAGCACCATAATGGACAAAGGACAGACATCTAATAACTGAGAGTTAGTATTCTTTTATGATTTTAAAACAACATCAACAGTAAGAGCAGTAATATTCTAGCCAAACCTACACAAAAGATTATAGGTGTAGTGGGTCAGGTTAGGGATAAAAAAACCATCACATTTGACTCTGTTTAAAAATATGTTCTATAAAGAGCTTCTGCTTCCAGTCATAATGGGAAAACAGGAGGCAGATTTACCCTCCTGCCATCAATAATTGGAAAGTTGGACACAATAGACGGAGTGACAGTCTTTAGACATTAGACAACAGACAGATCAGATCTGTGATCCCTGGAAGAAGGGAGAAAAATAAGGCAAGCCTTCTGGTTGCCCTGACGTTCTGCCTGGAGACATACAGCAGACTGTGGAGAAGAGATAGGGATCCCAAGCCAAGGACTTGAGTTGAGGAGACAGAACTGTGAGTTCAGAGAATCTGAGGGCTGAGTTCTGAAGAGGATGGAGGTTTGTAAGGACAGAGGTCCAGAAATCCACACGGGTAGGTCCCCTGGGGTTTTGGCTATAAACAGATGGGCAGGTGGAGGATAAACCTCCTTGAGGCCCACAAAGACCAGCCTGTGAGCGGTGAGCTGAATGGTTCTGAGAGCTCATGCAGGCTTGGAAATCATTCAGTTCCAGCCAAAGTTATCATAGGTGACTCCGTAATCACTTGGGTCATTTGGTAGGGACCTTAAGAAAGACCACATGAGCAGTAGTTTAGGAGCATAAAGATGATGTTAGACTCACCCCACCAAAGCTTAAAAATAAGTTGTGAAAGGATGAAACTGCCTTGCAAGTAAGTGAACTACCCCTTGGAACAGAGCCCAACACTCACTAAAGGAAGACAACAGACTCTAATCCCCAAAATGTAAAGTTTACAATGTCCAGGACTCAGTAAAAAATTACCTGACAGGCCAAGAAGCGGGAAAACAAAACCAACAAATAAGAAAAATAAATAAATGATCAAAGAAACAGGTCCAGAAGTGATAGAGGTGATGGAATTTGCACAGGAGATGGAAAATGTATCTTAACTATCTTCAAATTTTTGAAGGAAAAATCTGAATATAATGAGAAATTGACAATGTAAGAAGAACCAATGGAACTTCTAGAAATGAAAGTTACAATATCCCAAATTTAAAATTCACTAGATGGAATTAGCAGCAAGTTAAATACTAAAGAATAAAATGTTAGTGAACTAGAAAATATCACTATAGGATCTGTCCAAAGAAATAAAGAGTACAGAAAGAAAAAACAACAGACTCTCACGAAATTGTAGGACAGAATCTAGTGGTCTAACATGCATATGGGAATTTGGAAAAAGGACAAGACAAATATTTGAAGAAAAAGAGTAAAAAATTTTCCAAACTTGATGAAGACTATAAACTACAAATCCAAGAAATTTAATGAACCCCGAGGTAACACACGAAAGAAAACCATCCCAAGAGACAGCATAATCACATTGCTGGAAAATACTAGCAAAGGGAATAATCTTAAAAGCAAAAGGGAAAGAAGACATTAAATTTAGAGGTACAAAGATTAAAAATGACAAGAATCTTCTTGTCAAAAACTATGCAATCAAGAAGAATATGAGATCACATTTTCAAAGGGCTAAGAAACATAAACAGTCAATAAAGAATTCTAGGGCCAACACAATATCTTTCAAAAACAGAGTCAAAATACAGACTTCTTCAGATATACACAAGTTGAGAGACTCTGTCATCGAAATGCCTATACTATAGGAGAAATGAAATGAGGGTACCAATGCATAAAGACTGGAAATAATAAGTAAATACTTTTTTAAAGTCTCCCTGCAAATTTCCTTAAAAAACAATTGTCTGTTTAAAGTGAAAATAATAGCAAGGTGTCACGCAGAAGTAAAATCTTTGATAATAGTAGCATAAAAAAAAAAGGGGAGAGGAAAAACAAGTTATTTGGTGCAAGTAAAGTTCATGAAGTTAAGCTGTGATCACTGACAGCTGTACATACAGACCACAGAGTAACCCCTAAAAAATAAACTATGGCTAATAATCAATCATTGAGAAAAAGATGGAACTAAAAATACTCAAGTAACCCAAAAGAAGGAAGGAAAAGGGGAACAAAGAACAGATAAATAAATTTAAAAAACCCCCACACATAGAAAGGTGGTCGACTGCTGCACATACGTATGTAATAAATATACACATCAAAAGTGACCTAAGCATTACAATTTAAACAGTAGAGACTGTCAGGCTGTATTAAGAAGTAAAAATAAAAATAAAAAAAAGCAAGACCCCACCATACATTACATACAAGAAAACTACTTTAAATATAAAGATACAAACAGGTTGAAAGTCCAAAAGGAAAAACTTGTAGGGCGTCAGCAAGACTCAAGAAAGTTGCAGTAGTTATACTTTTTAAAAAATTTTATATATTTTTATTAGCATATAATGTATTATTAGCCCCAGGGTACAGGTCTGTGAATCGCCAGGTTTACACACTTCACAGTATACCTTTTTTTTTTTAAAGACTTTATTTATTTGTATGTGTGTGAGAGAGAGAGAGAGAAAGAGAGAGAGAGCACAAGCAGGGGGAGCTGCAGAGAGAGAAACAGGCTCCCTGCTGAGCAAGAAGCCTGATGTGGGACTCGATCCCAGGACTTTGGGATCATGACCTGGGCTGAAGGCAGACGCTTAACGGACTGAGCCACCAGGCGTCCCTGCAGTAGCTATAGTGACATCAGAAAAACAGACTTCTGCACAAGGACTATTAATTAGAGATAAAGAGGAATATTATGAAATGATACAGGGCCCAATTCACCAAAATGCCGTAACAATCCTAAATAACAGAGCTTTAGAATGTATGAAACAAAAAAAAAAAAAAAAAAAAAGAATGTATGAAACAAAACTGCCAGAATTGAGAGGGAAAGACACATATCCACGGATATTGTGGGAAGCACCAGCACTCTTCTTTCAATGATCAATAGGACATGTGGACAGAAAATCAGTAAATATATAGAAAATGTGAATGACACTTAAAACCCATCTGACCTAAGTGACATTTATAGACTGCTCCAACAAAGAATAGCAGTGTATACATCCATTTCAAGTACACAGGTAATGTTCACCAAGATAAATCATATGCTGGGCCCCCAAGGGAGGTTTCCAGTAAACATAAAAAGATTTAAAACCATGCAGACTATGTTCTTTCGGCACGATAGAATTAAATTAGAGACCAAGAGCAGACAAATGGCTGAAAAATTCCCAGGTAATTGGAAATTAGGAAACATACTTCTAAATAATCCATGGGTCAAAAAACAAATCATATGGGAAATTAGAAAATATTTTGAACGGAATTAAAATTAAAGCACAACATATAAAATTTAGGTGTTTATAGTTTTAAACGCTATAAAGGGTGGGGGGGGGACTCAAAAATCAATGAGCCGAGTGTTCCATTAAGAATCTAGATAAAGAAGAAAAAATTAAATTCAAATGAGTAAAAATGAGAGCAGACATCATTGAAATGGAAAATGGATAAACATTAAGAAAAATCAATGAAGCAAAAGAAGCCAACAAAATTAATAAACTTTTAACTAGATTAATGAAGAAACAAAGAGAAGGCACAAATAACCAATATGAGGAATGCAATAGGGACATCACTGATCTCACTGCACTAGCGAGCTTACAGACATGAGAAAGACAATAAACGTTTGAACAACTTTTTGCGAGTAAGTTAAAAACTTAACTGAAATTTTGACAAATTTCTTGAAAGACACAAATAAGCAAAGCTGATACCAAAAAGTAGAAAACATAAACAATCTTGTATTTATTAAAGAAATTAAATTCATATTAAAAACCTGATCAGAAAAAAATACCTTTATGCCGTGATGGCTTTACTCATGAACACAGTCAGTCATTTAAGGAAGAAAGTAACCGGTTCCATACAAACTCTTTCTGAAAATAAAGGGTACATTTCCCAACTCATTTTATAAGGTCAGAGTCACTCTGACATCAAAGCTAGACAAAGATACTCTATGAAAACTGCAGGAATCCAGACGTAAAACTTCTTAACATAATTGCTGTAAGTAAAAGCAATATATATAAGTAATATATGTAAGTCGTAATATACCATGACCAAGTGAGATTTATCCCAGGAAAGCCAAGATGGTTTAAAATTTGAAAACCAATCAGTATAATTCACCTTATTAACATAATAAAGAAAACCATAAGGTCACCTCAACAGATGCTGAAAATGCACTTGACATTTTCAATATACTTTCGTGACAAAAATTCTCAGCAAAGAAGGAACATAAGGAAAATTTCTCTAAAATGATAAAGGACATTTACAAAAAGACCTACAGCCAACATCCTATGTAAGAGTGTGAGCCTGAACGTTTTCCCCCTAGATTACAAATAAGAAAGGGATGCCCACTCTTTTCACTCATATTTGACATATGAGACCCTGTGCAGTGCAGTTTGTCAAGAAAATGGAATAAAAAGCTTATAGACCAGAAAAGAAGTAAAACTTTTTTTTCCAGATGACATGATCATCTGTGTAGGAAATCTAAAGGAATCTTTTAAAAAAAGCATCTATAGGTAGTAAATGAGTCTAAAAAGAACAGAATACAAGGTCAGTATACAAAATTAATTCTATATCTATATGCTAATGATGAATAATTAGAAATTAAAATTTAGGGCACCTGGGTGGCTCAGTGGGTTGGGTCTCTGCCTTCGGCTCAGGTCATGATCCCAGGGTCCTGGGATCGAGGCCCGCATCGGGCTCTCTGCTCAGTGGGGAGCCTGCTTCCCCCTCTCTCTCTGCCTGCTTCTCTGCCTACTTGTGATCTCTCTCTCTCGCTGTCAAATAAATAAATAAATAAAAATCTTAAAAAAAAAAGAAATTAAAATTTAGAAATAATATTTACAATAGCATAAAAACATTAAATACCTAGGAATAAGTGTATCTATATATATCTGAATATATATATCTGAATATTGAAAACTACAAAATATTGCCAGAACAATTTACGTAAGACCTTTTAAAAAAAAATTAAAGTAAGACCTTTATAAAACCTTGAGAGATTTATCATGTTCATGGATGGAAAGTATCAATATTTCTAATGTGTTAATTCTCTCCAAATTGATCTGCCCATTCAATGCAATACCAATCAAAATCTTATCATGATTTCCTATAGAAATCAATATGATTTTCTAACATTTATATAGAAATGCAAAGGATGTAGAATAGAAAAAGAACAAGTTTTAAAAACAAAAGGGGAGGACTTACACTACCAGATATGAAGATTCACGACAAATCTATAGTAATCAAAACAATATCGTATTTGACCTAGGATAGAATATAGATCAATGGAAAAGAATTGAGACTTCAAAAACAGGTCCACGTATGTATAGTCAATTGATTTTCAACAAATAGCCAAGGAATTAAACAGGAAAAGAATAGTCATTTTAATATATGATGCTTGTTGGGTATACATGAATGACCTTTATTCCTTACTTTACATCATGCACAAACATCAACTCAAAATGACATCTAGACCTACTTGTAGAAGCTAAAACAAAACATCGGAAAAAAAAAAAAACACAGGAAAAAAAAAATCTCTGTGATCTTGGTGTAAGGAAAACTTCACAATTAGGACACAAAAAGCATAATCCATAAAGGAAAAAAAAAAGAGTAAGGATTTCACCATTTTTTTTTTTACCTTTTGAAAGAACATTAAGAACATGAAAAAGCAAGCCAAAGACTACAAGAGAATATTTGCTATATATTTATCTGAGAGAGGACTTATATCCAGGATATATAAAGAACTCTTACAACTCAATAACAGGGTAACTCAAAATAAATGGGTGAAAGTTTGAACATACACTTCCCCAAAGTCCAAAAAAACACATGAAAAGATGATCAATAGTATTAAGCCATCAAAGATACTCAAACAGAAACCACAAAGAGACACTAACACATATCCACCCAGAAGAATGAAATTTAAAGACTGATAAAGTATGGTGGTGAGGTGGAGTTCCTGGAAAGTTCATACATCACGTGGTGTAAAACAGTGCAATTATTTTGCACAGAGTCGGGCAGCTTTATAAAGTGAAGTACCACTTTCCATTAAACCTAGCAATTCTACTTCTGGGTATATACCCAAGACAAATGAAAATATATGTCCACACAAAAATGTGTGCATGCATGTCCATAGCAACGTTATTCATAAAAGCCCAAAACTGGGAATAATTCCAATATCCCTTACCCAATGAGTGGATAACCCAAGTATGGTATATGCTTCTGATGGAACGTTATTCAGTAATAAAAAGGAACACACTGCTGATACATGCAACAATAATAGGGATGAATCTCAAAAACATGGTAAGCAGAAGACTTGAGATGCAAAAGAGTACATATGGTAGGATTCCATTTATATGAAATTCTGGCAAAGGTAGATCTAGTCTACAGTGTTAGAAAGCAGCCAGTGTTTGCTGGGGCTGGGGCTGGGGCTGGGGCTGGGGGCTGGATATGGACAGTGAAAGGCATGAGGGTACATTATCAGGTTCTGTAATTGTGTCTCCCATCTTGATGTCTCCCATCTTGATGTGTTAGTGGTGGTGATTTTACTGGGATATACATTTGTCAGAATGTATCAAATTGTACACTTAAAGTATGTATGTTTTACTGGGGCCAAGGGCTGTATGTACTGTATGAAATTCATGGTAACAATAAAATTAATTTTTAAAATAGGATACTATAATACGATTTTACTGTTTTGTTATTTATGTATTTATTCAACAAATGTCTAGCCACTGGGTATTGTGCTAGGGCTTTAGGGAAATTGCAGTGCATAAGACAGACAAGGAATTTGCCCTCATAGATATTCCATGGTGGTTGTGAAGATGGTTGGAGAAGGAAATGAGAAGGAAATGAGCCACCTGGGTGGCTCAGTCAGTTAAGTGTCCGACTCTTGACTTCAGCTCAGGTCATGATCTCAAGGTCCTGAGATCGAGCCCTGCGATCTGCACCAGGCTCCATGCTCAGCGGGGAGTCTACCGGAGTTTCTCTCTCTCTCTCTCTCTCTCTCTCTGGCCCTCCCCCCACTCACTTGCATTCTCTCTCAAATAATAAATAAACAAATCTAGATAAATAAATACACTGAAGAAAATGAATGTTACACAAACACCTGCACACGAATGTTCATAGCAGCATTACCTATAACAGTAAAAAAGTGGAAACAAGCCCACTGTCCATCAACTGACAGATGGATCAACAGAATGCCGGCGTATCCCGACGATGGAATTTATTTCATTATAAAAAGGAATCGGGACGCCTGGGTGGCTCAGTGGTTAAAGCCTCTGCCTTCGGCTCAGGTCATGATCCCAGGGTGCTGGGATCGAGCCTCACATCGGGCTCTCTGCTCAGCGGGGAGCCTGCCTCCTCCTCCTCTCTCTCTACCTGCCTCTCTGCCTACTTGTGATCTGTCTGTCAAATAAATAAAAATCTTAAAAAAAAAAAAAAAAAAAAGGAATGAAGTTCGCCTACGTGATACAACATGGACAGGTGCGGAAAATGTTGTGCCGGGTGAACAAAGCCAGATACCAAAGGCTACATTTTGTAGGATTCCGCTTGTCTGACATACCCAGAATTGGCAAACCCATAGCTACAGAAAGTAGATTTGTTGTCTCTAGGGGCTTGTGAGAAAAGGGAAAATAGGGACTGGCTGCCCCTGGTTTCTTTCTGGGGTGATGAAAATGCTCCAGAATTAGAAAATGGTGCATTTGTACAACTTTGTGCATATACTAGAAACACTGATTTGTATACTTTAAAAGAGTGTATTTTATGATCTGTGAATTACACCTTCATAGACAATTTACTTTTAAACAAACTGAATGGAAGGATGATGGAAACACGTCACCTGTAAGAGTTAGAGAGGGACTGGGAAGAAGCCACTGAATGGAGTGGGCAGGAAAGCCTCCTGAAAGCAGCTTTCAGAAGGGACTAAGCCTGTACCAATAGAGGCTTGGAAGCATAAGCATTTTGTCTAAACCAAGAACTGATGGGAATTCCATGGGACCAGGCCATGGGGTGCGGAGGCTGGGATAATTCACGGCAAAGCCCATGAAGATGAGCAGGGCCAGACGGTACACATCAAAGCGATGACTTTGGAGGGCGCTTTCCATGTGCTTCAATAAAAAAGTGATTTGGCAAATAATGTGTGGCAATAGTATGGTTCTAAATGTGATCGGCTTTAAGTAGAAAGTGATCCTAGAAATTTTAGACAAGTCTAGCTGTAAGGTGACCATGGTGGGTATCACAGGTTTAGGACAAAATAGGCTCTTGAGAACTCACTTCTCTTTCCTCCAAGGAGTACAGTGTCTTCCTGATACATATACAGGGCTGGTACAAACTCGGAACAACCAAACCGAAAGTATTTACATGTACAGATGTGTAAAGAAATCACCAACGGGAGTTAAATTGTTTTCATTCAAGGCTAAATTTTCAAATCTGTATCAAATATCACAGAGCAAATGGCTTTTTCTAGGATTAACTGCCCAGTTACCCACTTACCCATAATTTGCCACTGATTAGCAGTAGGCAATTATCATTGTAATTTGTCTTTACTGGCCTCATTTTCCACTTGAAAAAGCCAAACCACCATTTTTTTTCCAGCTCTATGATTCCCAACCCTTTTGCAATTCACATCTTATGTATTATTTATTTCATAATATCTCTCCATCCCAAGTGGTAGGTTTTATGTGTCTTTGGGATGTGTTAAAATTAAACTAGATTTTGAAAATTACCTAAATTTGTCAATATGCCTGAGTAAAAGGGTGACATCATGGTGTATGTCACGATCTAGGTTAGAAGTTCCTCCAAGTTTAGGATTCCACAGATGGAACTTAAAATCAGGCCAAACTACCTAATTTTACACAAGAGGGAACCCTGGCCCAGAAAAGTAAAGTGACTTGCCCAAGGTGTCTCCTAGTGAATTTAGGGGAACAAGGGATTCGAACAGAAGAACCCTTTCAGGTAGTTCAATTTCTTTGGTTTGTAAAAATTACAAGCACCACAAACAGGAAAAGCTGACCTTTTTCCCCCCCCAGCTATGTTTTGGCTAATTTGTTATGCAGAATACATATACAGAATTAGTTATACGAGATGGATAAAATACACATAATTAGTTATATGGGATGGGTGAAAATCATAGCAGGATGAGTAATGAAGTTCACTGGTTCCATTGATGAGGAAGTTTAGGGACTGTTTAAGAAGGCAGGCTCCAGGAACGCCTGGGTGGCTCAGTTGGTTAGGCAGCTGCCTTCAGCTCAGGTCATGATCCCAGCATCCTGGGATCGAGGCCCGCATCGGGCTCCTTGCTCGGCGGGGAGCCTGCTTCTCCCTCTGCCTCTGCCTGCCACTCTGTCTGCCTGTGCTTGCTCTCTCTCTCTCTCTCTGACAAATAAATAAACAAAATCTTTGAAAAAAAAAAAAAAAAGAAGGCAGGCTCCAAAGGATAGCTAGGTGGCTCAGTTTTTTGAGCATCCAACTCTTGGTTTCAGCTCAGATCATGATCTCAGGGTTTTGAGATAGAGCCCTCTGTCGGGGCTCTGCACTCAGTGGGGAGTCTGCTTGAGATTCTCTCTCTCCCTCTGTTCCTTCCCCACTCTCTAATAAATAAACAAATCTTTGAAAAAAAAAAAGAAGGTAGGTTCCAAATGAGAGGTCAGACACAAAAGAATATTTATGCAACAATTCCATTTACATAAAGTTCAAAATCAGACAAAACTAATCTATGATGTTAGACATCAAGAGAGAAATTCTCCTTGGCATGGCAGGATATGGGCAGTGTGAGGTGTAGGAATGCGGCTTCTGGGGTCCTGGTGATGGTCCATCTCCTGATCACATCCATTAGTGATGGCAGTTCTGGTTACCAAATGTGCTATCCTTGGTGAAAAATTCATCAAGCTGTACCATTGTGATTTATACACTTTTCTTTTTGTGTGGTATATTAGTTGTCTATTACTACCCAACAAACCACCTCAAAACCCAGAGGCTCAAAATATTTATCATCTCACAGATTCCATAGTTCAGGAAGAGGGCATGGCATAACTGAGGGTCTCTGAAGCAACACATCAGCTGGGGCTGTGGTCTCACCTCAAGGCCCGCTTGGGGTGGCTCTGCTTCCAACTCACTTATGTGGTCATGGGCAGGATTCAGTTCCTTATGGGCTGCTGGACTCACGGTCTCAGCTGCATGCCCACTGTTGGCCAGAGGCCACCCTCAGTTCTGACCACATGGACTTCTCTGACACAGCAGCTTGCTTCACCAAAGTATGTAAGCCAAGAGGGAGAAGAGTGCTACCAAGATGGAAGACACAGGCATTTGTAACCTTATCATGAATGACATCACATCATGTGTCATATTGTCTTCACAAGCAGTGTTGGAGGGGAGAAGGGAGCAGGAGAGAGAGAATTTAAGCAGACCCCCTGATGAGCTCAAAGCCAGATACAGGGCTCAATCCCATGGCCTGGAGATCATGACCTGAGCCAAAATCAAGAGTCAGATGCTTGACCAGTAGACCCTCCCAGGTGCCCCCACGTGTCATATTCTATTCATTTTAGGCAAGTCACTAGGACCAGTCCAAACTCAAGGGGTGAGGATTATATAAAGGGATGAATACCAGGAGGGAGGAATCACTGGGAGTCATATGAAAAGGCTGTTCGCTGTACACATTCTACTCCAATACAAGCTTATTACAAAAAATAATGAAGGCAAGCTGAGGCATCACGCTGACCTGGGTGTGAATCCCACCTCTCGCATCAGCTGGAAGAGATTACACAACTCATTAAAGTGCCATATATCTGTTTCTCTCCTAATTAAATGGGGTAATAGCTTCCTATTTCCTAGAATAGTTTCAACTGTTAATTTAGGGAAAGCAAGCAATGCCTGCAAAGCCCTGTTGCAGGCTCTGCCGCAGATTAAGTACTCTGTACTGTGATCACGGTTATTTAAAAGATATTCTGAAAGTAATTTTATGGCAAGGAGAAAAGAAGAGGACTACATGTAAGACATTTTGAGGAAACAGACTCTGAGACCATAGGCAACTTGTCTGAGCCAGAATTTGAACCTGGATCCATCAATCCTAGAGTTATTCCTATTTTTTGTACCCAATGGTAGGCTCTGACTGGCTTTCCCCCTTACTTCTGTCTCCTCTAGGTCTTTGTTCACACTGCTGTCAGATTAACTGTGTTAACATCTTTCTCCATCTGAAATCCTCCAGCTAAAGATGCCCCCACTAACTTTAATATCAAGTGAACATTCTGTCCTCAGCCTATAAGGGGCCCTGAACTTGGTTCTAATATCTGAGGACTTACTTTCCTGCAGTTCTCTAGCATATATCCTCTGCTCCAAGCATCATGAGCTCATTATGAGCCAAAACCATGTCATAACCCATCTGATCCACACCTCCATACATTTGCACTGCTTTTACTCTTCTCTAGATGTTATTCTCTTAAAATTTCTCTCTTTACATCCATCTACCCATCCATCCATCCATCCATCCATCCATCTATCCATCCATCCACCTATCGACCTACCCATCCAATATTTATTAATCCATTTCTGGGCATCTTGCACTGTGCTAAGCACAGGAACCACTACAAGGAACAATCGGGCATGACCCCTGCTCTTTAGAATCAGAGAGAGAATTGCAAGAGAATACACTATGAAATGCTATAGGAGAGAACGATAAAACCCCGTTGACACCCTTCTTGTGCCCCAATGTTCAACTATAATTTCGGTCTCCATGATGCCTTCCTGATTATTCTATTACACTGATACTTCTTCTCTACATTTCTGCAGCTCCAGGAGCTCTACTGTCCAGCTAATGGTTTCATGTAGGAAACTGCCTTTAAGATGGTTATATGAGAAAGGGGTTGTTAAAGCTTTATAGGGAACTTACTATGCGATACAAGCAGCATACAAATTATCTTATTGAGTAATCCCAACAACTCCACCAAGTAATTCTTATCATGTCATTGTATAGCTAAGGAAACAAGGGATGTAGAAAGGTGAAGTTCCATGTCTCAAAGCAAAGAGGTGCTAGAGTCTGGATTCCAACCCAGGTCTATGTGACTGTGATGTCCTTGCCTGCTCTGAACCTCTCACTATACTCATCTTTTTTTCCCCTTGTGGTACAGCACAGAGGGTTGGCTCTGCAGCTCAATACGTCATGAGAACAGCACCCAACCTTTAACTTTTCATCACGGATACAAAGGCCTTTCCCTCACTAATTCAAATATTTACTGAGTGACAGAATGATCTCTAGAAGCCCCAAATAGGTCATCTCATCAGTAGAACAAGAAGCTTTATGGATCTCTTATCAAGCTCATCACTGTGGGCTTCCTTTGGTGTCAGACGTCTCCAAATAGTTGGCCACACTGTCAGGGTTGGTGCCTCTGTTGTGACAACTTCCCTCCAGCATAGCATCCATGAGGCATCCTTTGGAAAGAGCTCGGGCTGCCAGGCCTTTTGCAACAAAACCTTCTTTTTCTTGGGAATTCTCAAATGTGGCAGTGAGCAGATGTGCTCACAGAGCCTCTGAAAGCAAGCACAGACGGAACGCTCTGCATAGAAATTGCGAGTAAACTTCACAACTGGGGAACATAAAGATCTTTTATTTGCAGAAGTTGGAGGTTGTAATTTGAATGTGTGAAATTGCCAATAGTCTGGTAAATACGACAGCCCACCAGCAGCCTTAAAAGGGAATTGAAACCGTTTTAAAAATCAGTGAGGTAGGCAATGTGTGGGTGTGTGTGTTTTCCATGGAACCAATAGAGAGATTTATGCTAGATCCAAAATACTCTTTAAGTCATTGAGTACAAGAATGGGTCATTAGGAAGGTGGTGGACTTGTTCTAACCACTGGAGGTCTGCTGGGACTTTTCTAGTCTATTCAAAATCATGTGATGGTTCCATATTGCCTGCAGAAAGAAATTTATTTTCTTTGGTCTGGTATTTTCCACTCCAGCTTCAACCACATCTACTGTGCTTTTCCTTTTGGCACCTCTTTCTCCAGAAAGATTCCAGTTACTCCTACCTTCCTGGACACGGGCTCCATTTTCTCACCTCAAGTTTCCGCTCACGCCTTCCTGCCCATAATATCCTCCTTGTCACCATCACATGGCCGAATCCTACCCTTCTTTTGAAACTAGGATCTTCCTTGGCTCCTGCCTTTTCCTTGCCACCCCTCACTGCAATCCAGCTCATCTTATTGGCAAGTTTTGGTGGCTCTACTTCCAAAATAACTGTTAATTGGAAACTGGTTCCTCTCCATGGTCCTCAACCTTGCCCAGCACCGTCATCTCCCCTGATGGATAACAGTGCTTCGTCTCTAATCTCCTTGCTTTGGACTTGGCCCACACAACAGCCAGATTTTTTCCTCTAAATATAAGTCAGTTAATCCACTCCTATGCTTAATACCCTTCGTGGATTCCTGTAATACTTAGCATGAAGCCCAAATGCCTTCGCATGGCTTCCAAGGCCCCCAAAATCTGGCCCTGGCCACCTCTTTGACTTTGTCCCACAACTCTCTCACTCTGGTCATTCTGTTCCAGTGTAACCTGAGAACTATCCCGTATCTTAATCCCCCTCAAGCTCCCAACAGTGTCCTGCACACGTGCCTTGTCACTGGTAGAGAGAAATCAATCTTTATTAGTTCAACAATACTTCTCCGACCGTGTATCACAAACATCTAGTCATCATTTCTTAAGGGCTTGCATTTTGGGGAAACCCCATTTCTTTTTTTTTTTTTTTAAAGATTTTATTTATTTATTTGTCAGAGAGAGAGAGCGAGCGAGAGTGAGCACAGGCAGATAGAGTGGCAGGCAGAGGCAGAGGGAGAAGCAGGCTCTCTGCTGAGCAAGGAGCCCGATGTGGGACTCGATCCCAGGACCCTGGGATCACGACCTGAGCCGAAAGCAGCCGCTTAACCAACTGAGCCACCCAGGTGTCCCAAGGGAAACCCCATTTCTTTTTTCACCATGCTAGTTGTTTTTCTTCTGCGTAGCTGCCATGCGGAAAAATAAATACATAAATCAGGCGAACCTACAGGTGGCATTGTTCTGGGAAAATTGTAGAGACTTAATTAGCAGCGAGACTCCGCACATTTTGACTGGGCCAAAAAAGTCAGGCTGCCAATTTCTCATTAATTCTTGTTAACTGCCTTGCATTCGAGCCCTTCAAGGACAGCACGTGTTTGATGAAATGGCCTCCAAATCTCCTAACAATTTGCTCCTCTTTAGAACAGCTCCCCTGGAGAGCATCTGATAAAACAGAAATCCATACATATCAGGACAATACCAAAGAAATTGGTATAGTTGACCTTCACGCTTACTGCTAATCTTAGCTAATGCTTAGTGAGTGCTGATGAGGCCCCAGGTTCTACTCTGCACATATTAGTTCATTTAATCATCAGAAAATCTTCAGAGTAAACACTCCATTAGCTCCATTTTGTAGGCAAGGAAACTGAGACGCAGAGAAGTTGAGTATCTTGCCCAAGGTCATGCAGTCAGTACTTGGCAGATCCAGATTTAAGACCAGTTAGTCCAACTCCAGAGACTTTATTTTCAACAACTACTCTAAAAATGTTTGCATTTTTTAATTTTGATGTATTTTGAAAATTACAAAAAAGAACTGTACATGAAACTTCTGTATGCCTTTTGCCCAGATACACCCATAATTTATATACTTATCTCACTTGCTTTATTATTCTTTCCAGACATTTTACGTATTTATTATGTTTTCCTGACTATTGAGTTGATTGGAGGTACTGTGTCTCTATAACCTTAAAAATTGTGGTGTGCATTTCCTAAAAATATCCTCCCATGCAATCACAGTGCTGTTATCCAAATCAGAAAATATAACATTGATACAACGTAACATCAATACTGTTTTCTAATTCATAGTCCATATTCAAATCCCATCAATTGTCTCTGAGATGCTCGATACAGCTATTTTTGCCTTGGCTGGGGTACGACCCAAGATTATTATTGTGTTTAGCTGGTTCTAGTCTGGAACCTTTAGTGTCCTTTAATCTGGAATAGCTCCTTAGCCCTTCTTTGCTTCCTGACCTTGAAACTTCAAAATTCTGTAGCATGTTCCTAGTCTTTTCTCATGATTAGATTCAAGTTATTCATCTTTGGCAGAAGACCAGAGGGATGCTGTGTCCTTCACAGCACATCCTACCAGGAGACACAAGATATCCTCTTGTCCCCATATCGATGATGTTGGCTTCTGTTACTTGGTTAAGCTGCCAGTTTTCTCCAGTGTAAAAGTTACTATTACTCCCATATAAATAATTTTGGGGGAGATACTCTGGGACTTTGTACATATCCTCTTTCTCATAAAACATTCACCCACTACTGTAGCATGCCTTGGTGACTAACCACTCTATGTTACTGCTTCTTTGTACATAGGGTTTGTTTTCCAACTCAAGGGTGGAAACCATTGCCCAGCTAGAGGCTCTGTCGTGGGCATCTGAGGACAGGCAGTGTCCCGTTGTGAAGTCACAGCATGGTCTTTTAAGGTAAACAGGCTTGAGTTCAAGTTCTGACACTAGTGTAGCTAATGGTCTTGGGGGGAAGCTCCTTAATCTCTTCGAATCTCAGCTTTCTCATCAGTGAAGGAGGATAATGATAGTAGGCAAGTGGTATATATATGGCATAACATAGACAGAATGTCTGGACCCCAGAAGTGTCAGCCATAGCTGTGTGATGATCACTGAAGGGAGAAGCAGCCCAAAATATCAGGGCTGAGTAGACTTTATAGTTAACCAAAATGTTCATGCTAGTTATTGAATAACTAGCATGGCAGTGAGAGAATATAGAAATGGGGTCCTCTATGAGTGACTAAGTCATGGTCAAGGCAGTTTGGAGCATTTTGTCTGGCAGGTACAGAGGGTCACAGATGTAGAAGAGAAGCAATTTATTTCAGTGTGAGGACCAGAGAGGACCTTGTGGAGAAGGCAGTAACGTATGAACTTGGGACCACTTGGGGTCAACGTCTCTTTATTAAATCCCACATGTTCTCTGCTTTCTGCTCAGTGCTTTAAGGTTCGGCTCCAAGTAAATGAGATGAGCAGATCCTAGAGAAACAAATTAACTGGAATGAGTGGCAGAACTGGCCCCTTTGTTCACAGCATTGAGTGAAATAGAAAGAACTGAGGACATGGGGGTCACATTTTGCTAACTTCACCTCTAAGCCTCCCAATGGGGCCAATGAGGCCAAATGGCCAAAAAGCAAATTTTTACCTGTCTTTTGAAGAATGAACTTTGATTGTGGAAGTGTCCTTGTAGGTAGAGCTTAATACCTTTTAGATGCTGCTGGTTTGGAGATAAATTTGGCGATATCTAGTCCCTATCTGGGAGAGTGAATTCCAGTAGCTCAGATGGTCCACATGGTGGCATGGGATAAAGCATTCCTTTTCCAGAAGCCACCTAGGACAGCTGACTTTCCCAGCAAGGATGGGCTAGGCAGTTTTCAAGAGCAGAGTTTTGGATCCAAATAGGCTAGAATGAGGAAGGTATAAGGAGAGACCAAAGTCCATTCCACCCCAGGTTCACTTCCTTTCTAGGGGGCCTGTTGGAGAGACTTGGAGCCTCTGACAAATTGGCTGTGAGCAGTGAGAACCACAAAGCAAGGACCAGTTGGGTCTGAGCTTGGGTGTGGTCCGCAGGCTCTCTGAGCCAGCACCCTCCAGGCCCCCCCCAAACACGCAGGCCTTCGCCAGAGCCCCTTTTAAGAGGCTGTACTCAAGGAGCAGTTCCAGAGATGGAGAAATATGGGTATTTAATTTTCCCACAAAGTACTTTTGCCCAAGCTGTGCTAATGTTCTCCAGCTAAATACTTTTCAAAATGATCCACCAAAAAAAGGGAAAAAAAAAAAAAAAGCAGCCACACATTTCATTAACGATGTCTAGTTTCGTCCCACCCAGGGCCACAACAGCCAGCCAAAGCAATTTAATCTCTCGAAACAAAAATTGTTATGTTTCCTCCCCTGATGGGGAGAAGGTGCAATGAACAGACAAGTGTGTTTTCCTGAGGGAGGGAGAGGTCTCATATTTTCTGAACTCTCACGGGGCTTCCAAAAGCAGCAAGAACTTCTCCACTCCATCCCATTAACACTGGGATCTCTTGAACCCATGGTGTGTCGGTGGGATTTTTCCTCCAGCAGAGCAAAGATACGTGAGCCATAATTTTAGATGCAAAAGGGAATGCTTTGCCTCTCACTGTAGACTGTGAGCCCTCTAAAGTCAGAGCTGAGGCCATTTCATCTTCGGAATTCTTGTTCCTAGCAGAGAGCTTGTCACCCAAATGTGTCATGAAAGGTTTATGAATTAAAGAGAAAAAAATAGAAGAGTCCACTTCTGTCCCTTAGATCATTCTCCATCAGACAGCCATATGCCCTACATGATCAGGGGTAACCTTTTTTTTTTTTTTTAAATTTTTTTAATGATTTTATTTATTTATTTGAGAGTGAGTGAGCGAGCGAGCATGAGAGGAGAGAGATCAGCGGGAAAAGCAGACTCCCTGCCAAGCAGGGAGTCCGATGCGGGACTCGATCCCAGGACTCCAGGACCATGACCTGAGCCGAAGGCAGTTGCTCAACCAACTGAGCCACCCAGGTGCCCCTGATCAGGGGTAATCTTGATTTCAGATCTTGGCCTCCACTGTCTTCAGAATTAATATTGTTTTGGAACAAAATGCAGCCTGCTTTCAGGTTCAGCAATCAGGCAATTCTGTGATCTTGGGTGCTGTATTATGCTTGCTGATTTTCAACCTTTTCTGGGGTCAGAGACCCCTTTGAAAGTTTGATAAAAGTTAGACTCTTCCACCACTGAAACTCACGTTTGCATAGACATTCAGGGTTTTGCAGTCAATTTTAGGGAGCTGTCAGACCCTCAAAAATATCCCTAAAAGCCAAGAAAGAAATTGCTCCTATAATGTTACTATCATGGCTGGTGTTTAGTCTCCGAAACCATGGCAGCAGATTCCGTTCCCACCCTGGATTTTACTGGCTTGTACGTTATGGTGGAGAATGTTGTGGTATTTTCCTCAGCTGGCTGTTTTCTAGCAATGAGGCACTCAGTTCAGTCCAACTTGTAAAACTTGAGCTGGTGCAGGCCAATGATAACGCAGTGGACTTTTATCCTTTCTAAAATGCAGGGGCGTATGACTCTAAAGACAGAAAAGAAGAGGCAAGTTGCGTGCATGATTAATTTTTAAAATGTGAATCTTTTTTTTTTTTTTTCAAAGGCTCACGGATCTATCTTCTTATTTAAAGAGAATGAGCTTGGGCTGCTGAGCCATCGTGCTTCTTAAGACTTCCAAAAAGTATGTCCTGATGAAAGACAATGCAGTCCTTGGGCTTCATCCACTTCCACAGTTGACATCTCTGTTATGGGTTCCAGGAGCAGCTACTAGGCCAACTGTTCAAGAATGGAGGGAAAATGCAAGAGTACATTATGTCATGCACTAAGACTGCGGTGTGGTAATGCAACATGCACTTGAAAACAGATTCAATCTGGTTTAATGCAACTCAGATACACCCTTGGGAATATGCTTGAAGCCCACTGGTTTCCGAAGCCTACTGGATCATTGCAAACGCCCAAAATGAGTTCCTTGTCTGGTTCCTCATGGAAGACGCCCAAAAGAAAAAAAAAAAAAAGCAATGTTTGACATGAGGCTGGGGAATGAACCAAACTTTCTCAGAGTGGAGTGTGATTTTTGCAACCTTCCAAAATTTCAGATGTTCACTGAAGCTTATCAAAGACATCCAGGCCTCGTGAGATGGAAATCAGGGGTGAAAAGCGCACAGATGTGAGGCCGTCTCATGCACATTTTGGTCTGAGCGCCAACCAATCCTATTCTCAAGGTCCTGACCACATCCTCAGGGAAACACGAAGATTAACACCCTTCCCTTGAAGTCCTGAACCTCAAAGAAAGTGTCCTGTTGAGCAGCTGGATGAAAGTCAAACATTGGTGGATGAAACTCTTTGAGCATTCTGCAAACTACTGTGAACCACATGGTTTTTTTTGTTTTTGTTTTTTGGGGTATTTTTTGTTTTTGTTTTTTGGTTTTTTTTACACATCATTGCACCCATGAGTTTTTTGTACAGGCTCATTGCATCTTTGAATGTAATCCAAATTCTTCAGGGCCTATTTCCTACTCGTTCCAAAGGAAATACCTACAGGAAGGGCAGCTTTGAAAAACCAAAAGAGATAGCAGGAAGAGACTGATTTCCAGACGGAAAGACATGCCCACCATCAACACTTGAGGTTGGTAAGCTAAGACTACTTGGTTTCTATATTAGGCTTGTTAACATTTTGAGAAGCAGGTGTACCCTGGAAGAAAGGTTGTTTACTGGATATTCTACTTCCCCCTAGAGATAATTGAGGCATTGGATTGAGTGCAAAGTAACCTTTGAGGAGTTCATTGCTTCTAACTGAATTAAGGAGGCCAGGGTGACATAAATGGAAAGGAGAATAAGGCAAGACTTCCGGGTACCAGATTCATAGGGGGAAAAAAAATAAATGAAAACCGGAGAGGTCTGAAAAAGGCTTCTTGGATGCAATGGGAGATGAGGTAAGCTTAAATGAGAGGAATACAAGCAAAGGCAGTCTTTGTTCACTCTGGGGTTAACTTGGAGAACATCTGAGAGCTCCTACTAGGGTCAAGGTTCAAATTTTGTTATGCATCAGAATGACATGGGAAGCCTCTTTAAAAATGTAGATCCCTGGGGCTTAAGCCTAGAGATCTGCATTTCTAACAAGTTACTCAGATGATTCTGATGTAGGTAGTCCTGGGTCACATTTTGCAAATCGCTTTTTCCCATTGAGGATGATATTTGCTGTGGGTCTTTCATAGATAGATTTTATGAAGTTCAGGAATGTTCCCTCTATCCCTATACTTTGAAGCGTTTTAATCAGGAACGGATGCTGGATTTTGTCAAATGCTTTTTCTGCATCAATTGAGAGGACCATGTGGTTCTTCTCCCTTCTCTTATTAATTTGTTCTATCACATTGATTGATTTGTGAATGTTGAACCATCCTTGTAGCCCAGGAATGAATCCCACCTGGTCATGGTGGATAATCTTTTTAATGTGCTGTTGGATCCTGTTTGCTAGGATCTTGTTGAGAATCTTAGCATCCATATTCATCAGTGATATTGGTCTGAAATTCTCCTTTTTGGTAGGGTCTTTGCCTGGTTTGGGGATCAAGGTAATGCTGGCTTCATAGAAAGAGTCTGGAAATTTTCCTTCTGCTTCAATTTTTTGAAACAGCTTCAGGAGAATAGGTGTTATTTCTTCTTTGAAAGTTTGGTAGAATTCCCCAGGGAATCCATCAGGTCCTGGGCTCTTGTTTTTTGGGAGGTTTTTGATCACTGCTTCAGTCAAATCGCTGACATCGACTTCCTTTTGGTTTCTTTATTTAATCATTGAAAACATCAATCAGGGATATGTCCTAAGAATCCTAAGTCTATATAACTTGAATGAGATGTACCTCCAAGAGCTAAACCAAGATGGAGTGCCAAGGTACCCAGGTAAAGACATACCACTCACATAACCCCAGTTAGTTCGTGGCTGATACTGAACCCCATCAAACTACCCTCCTTCCATGCTGGTTGCCAGGATTGGCAAGACAAGGGGAGAGATGAGGGGACCAAGAAGTAAGATATGTTCCTGCTTTTAGTTTCCCTAGATTTACGATCTACATGATCTTCCCCATAAGGGAAATATAGGTAGCAATCTTTAACACTCTTTGGAGATCACAGACTCTTATGAAAAAACTATGATCCCCATTCTCAGGTAATTGGATATGGAGACTTGTACACACCATTTGGCACATAATTTCATGGAGTCCAGCAGGAATAATCAGCTAAGACATTTTTTGCTAGACCCAGGAGCCTAGCCTCTATTCAAACAGTTCCCTCAATGTTAACAGTTTCATCCACTCAGCCTCTGGGTGGACATGCCTGCTTTAATGTCATAGCTACACATGATGACTCTTCTGCGGGATTCTGAGAAAATGTTCACGAAACTCCATTTGAGATTCCTACTTGCTATCGATCTTGGCTCACTTTCTCTAGTCCTTCCCAGTGCCTGCTTCCACATTATAATCTGCACTGATTTGAGAATAAGAGACAAGTTCTTATAGACCTGTCTACGCTGTCCAGTCACCCTGGTGACTCAAGGGACTTCATCTCCCAAATTTGCCATTCATTACAACTACAGTATTGAGTTGGAATGGTTTCAGGGAAGCCTGTCAGTTCTGAAGTAGGCAAAGATACTATTAACAAATGGTCCTTGTTTTCCCCTGCGTGTGTCCTACTATTTTTTTAATCCATCCACCAAATGTCCATGTGCCAGATCTTGTGCTAGGTAGCAGGACAGTAAAGGAGAAGGTCTCAGTCCTCAAGAAGCATATAGTATAACTGAAAGAGTCAGATAATAAACAAGTGAACAAGTAAGGTTATAGTAAGTGCCACAAAGGGGAAAATGAGGTGGTGTAATCGGGAAAAAGAGACATAGGGTCCTGGCTTGGGTAGAGTGATCAAGGAAGGCCTCCTGGCAAAGGTGACATCTGGGCTGAGACCCAGTAGATCAGGGGCCAGCCTGGGAAGTCCAGGACTGCCTCACACTGGCTGAATTCTCTGTGTCTGGGACTCAGCTCCTGTGAATGCCTGCCAAGTGTCTTCTCCAGAGGGAAGGCCCCTACAGTATGATCTGAAGAGGTTTCTGTGTTTAATGCCTGTGTCCTACAGCTGCCATATGCCTTCCTTCATCTGCAGACAGGCCTGTGAAACATCGAACCAGGTTTCCGACGGGAAGAGCACCTTGCCCAAGAGCGAAGCAGGTGCTCACAGCCTGATATGAATCACAGGAGTGGTTCGATCCCTACAGGCTCAAGCTCAGGCTCAGGGACACCTCTGGAGAGGCGTGTCTCTACTACACCCATGGCCTGACTTAAGAGAGCGGCCAAACGTCAACCCCATGATGAATGCCAACAGACGTCTGTCCCAACCTGATGGGTCTTGAATGAAGAGCAGGGAGTCAGTGGGCCTGAAGAAGAGAGAGCCTTGGGCCCTAGAACACTCAGGATCAAACCCTCCTGCTCGGATTCTGGCCTGGAGGTTCCACCTTCATCACTTCTCATTCAGCAGGTGCAGTAAACGCCAACAGGGACACGGGAATTATGAGGAGTGTGTACTTGGCCTTTGTCGACCTCCTGGATGGAACACTGAGCCCAGCTGTGGGGATGACCTATGGTCTGGGTGCATAACGTCCTGGGCTCACTGAGCTGTAAGGCTGAGCTTTCCATGCAAGACGTTTCCATAGATTCTTTTGATATAGTCTTCGTTGTTCCAACATGTGGGTTTTATCAACCCTCCCCAAGGCTGAGTCTGACATTGGTGTAAAGGCGGTTTCTTTCCCAAGACTCTGAAAGCCACAAGCTTGCAGAATGTAAGGCAGGTCTCCAGTGGGGTATATACCTTCACATCCAGGATACACAAGGGCTCTCCACCTGCCTCCCCCCTGATTCTTGTGACAGATGGTGATCACAGGTGGGACACACCCCAGGGATGCACTCAGATTTTATGAAATGCTAAACATATTTGTGGAAGAGAACTCCTTCTTGGTTTCTCTAGAAAAGGTGTTGCAATATCTGGCAACGGAACCTCCTGCATATATGGCCAACTTAGCCACTCTTCTACATTGATGGGGCCACCATCTTGGTCAAAGCCATCATCTTTAATCCATGTTCCTCAGTGTGACTAGAGGGATCTTTTGAAAATATCAATCAGATGGCATCACTCCAGTGCCTAAAATCCTTCAGTGGCTGCCCTTTGAACTTGGGATAAAACCCAAATCCTTAATCCCTACAGGATCCTGTCCCATACTACTTTTCTACTTCTCTAGCATTCCACTCTCCTCCTTGCCCACCATTCCCCAAGCCTACTGGTTGTGCTATTATACCCCAACACCAATTACTTTGCTGCCTCGGGAACTTTGCATTTGTGGGTTTCTCTGCTAAGTACACCGTTCTCCCCTCTTCACAGGGTGAATTTCTTCTAAGCTCCAATGTCCCTCAGTTCCCTTCAGAGAGGCCTTTGGAAACCATGTTACATAAAACAGCCTCCCCATCCTCAGCCCTGTTATTTCCTTCTTAATCAATGCTCGTGATAGACTTGAGTCTTGCTTGGTAAGCATTTGCTCTTCTCTCCCTGCTGACACTGGGCTTGTCTGTGTGACTCGTGTTGGCAAATGGACTTTCACAAATGTGATCCGAGCTGAAGCTTTAAATGTGTTTGGCTGACCGGGGTTACCCTCTTGTTCTCCCATTATTGGCCATGAGAAGAACCTATCCAAGACATCACCAGACCAAGGAGAGTAAGAGACTTAGGGTGCAAAGCTGAACTTGACCTGCAGCCTGAGGCCAAGCCCTGCTGAGCCCAGTGAACCATGACTTAGGAATAAACACCTGCTGTTGTAAGCCCCTGGGTTGTTGGAGGGCTTATTACACAGGGTTATTTCTGCAACGACTGGTTAAATGAGGTGCTTTATTGCAGGCTACTAATTTTCTCTATTTGTCTCATTTCTTGTCAACTTCCCCACCAGGCTGTAAGATCCTTGAGAGCAGGGATTATGTTTCTACTTTCCCTGCTGTATTCCCTAATAAACAGCTCAATACATAGTTGTTGAATGGATGGATACTTTGTAACCACCCCCAACAGCTCTCTCTCCTTTTGGTGCTGGTAAAGCATGTTTTTGCTTGTGCACAGTATCCTGCTCACAGCCAAAGAGCCATCCCTGCCCTTCCTCTCCAGAAAGCAGGCTGGAGTGGCCGTGACTGAGAATGATAGGGAAAATCTTGATTTTCCTCTAGTTTATTAAACAGGAAAAGAGTAAATCATTTGTAAACTCTATTATTAGTCATCAGTTACATGCACTATACCACCTACGGTGGTCGAGAACCACCATTCAAGTTTGACAAAGAAGGGGTGAGCCTGACCCCTGTCTCAATCCATTTCTAAAGATTCACAGAAACATACAGAGAAACGGCAGCAAGCAGATACCACAGACCTTGTGTGCCAGGTGTGCTTTTATTCACTTCCAAAATTTTAGTCGGCATGCTAAAAATAATCCATGGAATAATTAAATGAAAATAAGAGAAATGAAGAACACACAGAGGTATATATCAAAAGAACATTAAAATAATGTGCATGTGTTGGGGGAGGGAGGAGAGAGAGTTCATAAATCTAAACTCATAAAGAAAAAGAACTGCATTCCCTTGAACATAAATCAGAGGAATAGCTTCCATCTTCAACATGATCTAATAAGTTTTTATATACAGACATCCTGAGTTTCACTGGGGAGAAGAGAGAGAGGAGTGCCGTGGGCACTATGGTATGGACAGATTTGGGGCTGATTTTTGGACAATCTACAGGGAAGTCCATTTAAAAATGGCCCCCTTCAAGACAGAACCCATTTAATCTATTTTATCTATTTTAAACTGGTTTCTCCGTGGATTGGCTATTTCAACCTGCTATATATGGCCACAATTGCCAAGCTCGATGTCACAACCCACTGAGGTCTTTCTGATCATTTGTTACTCATAGCGAAGTCTTAAGTCTGTAAAAGACTTGAGTTTTTAATGCAAATTTGAGCAAATTCAAGGCCATTTTTCTTGTGCTTTTTTTTTTTTTTTTTTGTGATGAGTTAAGAGTGAAAGAAGGGAGACAGAGGCACAGGAATGATGGGGAAATAGATGAACAGTACCTGGACAGTGATCCTCCAAGGTTGATGATACAAGAGAAAAGCATCTGTCACCAGCGTCATTGCTGGGGCACTCTCGAACTGCTCTCCCAAGTGACACAGTTCTGGCCAACGAGACACCAGTGGAAATCTGCATTTGCTGTTCTGACCAGAGATGGCAGACCACTCCTGCCATCCCTTCTCCATCCTCCTAGCCTGATGCAAACATGATGCCCGCCACCTTAGCAAACACTTGCTTCTTCACAGAAGCAACAATCCCAGGGATGATCTAGAGGACTAGAGCCTGGTCGCCCTCACATGGAGGAGACACGGAACCCTGCCGCTAGCTGCCCACCTTCTGACTGCTTATTATGGGGAGAACAGTAAGCCCTCTCACTTGAGCCCAGGAGTCAGATTTTCTGTTTCTCGTAGCTAAATCATTGTTAACTGATAGATGACTGAGTCACAGGGCTGTTGCCTCTGGACAATTCCAATACAGCACAGCATGCTCTACACACACAGACACACACACACACACACACACACACAGACACACAGACACACAGACATATACGCACATACCTACTCATACCCACGCTTCCCAAAGGCTCAGCACCTTAGGGAAACTGAGGCTGTTTACAGCAAAGCAAGGTGCTGCCTTCAGATGGGGACATGCTGACACCAGCTGTTTGGGGGCCACAAGAAGATGTTAACCTATGAGCTTGGTAACCTCAACGTGGTTAGTCAGGGGTTTAACCCGGGACCATTCAACATGCTCATGAAAATCAAGTTGACGGGTGAGAGAATCTGGTGTGAAGAACAGTGGAGCAAGACTGAGGTTAACCTTGACAAAGACAAGGGAAACGGACAATGTCTCCATTGTCTGCTTTTGGTTTCATAAGCCTGCTGAGACATGGGGCAAGAACCCAGCCAGCGCTGTCGGGAAGGGATTCCAACTTAACTGGTTGAAACACTGACCTCCCTTAAAGGAAGAAGAAGGAGATGAGGAGGAGGAGGAAGAGGAGGAAGTTTCCAGGGTCGTGAGAGCCTTACAGATACACAAGTTACACAATGTCTGGCACTCAGTTGGCTCTCACATATATTAGCTCAGCCTTCACCCTCCTACCCCTGCTGTCCCATGTCCCCGCATGGCTGAGTGGCCACCAGGACCTGCTAAGTCTGCCTAATGGTATTTAACTGCCCATCTCCATGCTGTTCTCCTGACCTGGTTAGGCTGCCTTCAGTCCCACCCAGAATCTTCACATTTTCCAGAGTGAATGCTCAGGCCATAGTATCCCCTATGGCAAGGGAGGGGGTGGCTGGAGAAGGCAGGTGCACAGAGGAGGCAGCATTCCGGCTCATCCATCACGGCAAGCCCGAGGCTGACATGAGGAATGACACCCCTCCCCATGCACAGACACACAAAGAGAGAAGGAGCGTTGGGGAAGCAGGAGCCCATTTATTACCCAGAGCCTGCCAACCTCACCACTGAACCTCTGCAGGGGAGATGAGGCGGGCCGGGGCGGGCAGACAGCTTCTGGAAAGTCAGATGCCCACAGGGAGCCCACACATCAGCTCCGCACCTGCCTCTACTCACTGTTCATTGATCATTCCACGCCAAGACAGACCCTTGGAGGAGTCTGCCTACCCCCTTGTCTCTCAGCTCCTCCTTCTCACAATCTTCATGATTATTGGACCAAAGCCCCAGCAGGGGTGCTGGGCAGAGAAGTCCTCGGCCATTTGGGCACCTTTTCCAGAGGCCCCTCCTTGGTGGTGGTGGGGGAGTCACCCAGCACCTCAGCCCATCCATCTCTCCCCTGTGTCTTCTGCCCCTAATGTTGCCAGAATGCGAAACAGCTGTACTGATAGGAAGACCAAAAAAGGGCTAAAATGCCGTGCAAACAGCAGAGTGACGTGCACACACTGCTTATTTTTAGTGCTCCTGCGACGCAACAACTTGGGGGAATGCCCCCGATGAAACGGTACACAAAGGCGGAATCGATGCACCCCGTTCTGTGCCCCGGCTCGGCTCGGGCTGCCGTCTAGAAAGGGCATCACTTTTGCAGTCAGTGTTGCACTTCCTAATCTGCCCTCATCACCAGCCCTAGTCCTAGTTGTTCCTTCTGTCTTTTGCCTTCTCACCAGAAGAAGTGGCTGCGCCCACTTAGTTATCTGCCCACGCTCGTCCCCTTGAGGCCACGCAGGCCCTTCGTGCAGGGGTTTCTCTGGATTCTATTTTTAAATAACATTCATTCCCCCAAAGTACTCCTTAAGGCACTGAGAATGTCCACTGCTGTCCACCGGGCACATGTGCGGCTGCACGTCTCTGAACTCCTGCGGCCCGTGGCTTGCAAAGCTCAGGGTTTATGTTTCTCACGCTACAGGGGAGTTGAGTTGGCTCAGCTGCTCCAGGATGCTCTACTTTCTTCCCACACCACCCTCTGTAATGCTTCAGCCTGTTGCCTCGTGGCCCCAAAATGACTGCTGTGGCCCCAGACAGGGTACCTGTGTTTGTGGATTACAGGTGAGGACGAAGTGAAGGGAACTGTGGGTACCGGCAGCGTGTGCTTCTTTTTATTAACAATGGAAATGTTTCCTAGTGTCATCACCCCACGGGGCCACCCTGGGGCCTCGCTGGACAGAATGGTGCCACATGACTTCCTCCAGCTAGGCATGGAGAAATGAATATGGAAAAAGCCAGGTGGGAAGGGAGTCAGAAATGGCAATGGATGTGGAGCGTACGAGCCTAAAATGTCTGTTAGAAACCGCAGGTAAGCCTGTGTCGAGGGAACCACACGTCCCTAAAAGTTCCAGGAGTCAATGGCTCCCCCTTCCCCCACAGTTCCTGGGCTCAGGGGCTCACCTGGAGAGCACGAAACTCTCCTTCACCTAAGTCATAAACTGGATTTGTAAACACTAATAAAAATATTAGCATCTATAAAGCTCAACTATATTCCAATTAGTCTCCCCCTTGTCAGATTAAATGTTCCCTCAATCCATATGGTTCCTCTGGAAGAGTCATTTCCTCTCCCTATACACACCCACAAACAGTTCGGATCCATGAGCAGAGTTCACATAATGTGAGCTGCCAACATGGTGAAAATAACCACGGGTCCACCAGTGTGAAGACTGAATAGTTCAAGACTCGCATCAGGAAAATTCAGGTGATGGGTGTTATAGTCCCAGACCCTCGTCAAGAAAGTTAGGGAAAGGGGCACCTGGGTGGCTCAGTGGGTTAAGCCTCTGCCTTCAGCTCAGGTCATGATCTCAGGGCCCTGGGATCGAGCCCCGCATAGGGCTCTCTGCTCAGCGGGGAGCCTGCTTCCCCCTCTCTCTCTGCCTGCCTCTCTGCCTACTTGTGATCTCTGTCAAATAAATAAATAAAATCTTTAAAAAAAAAAAAGAAAGTCAGGGAAATTCTATGTTAAACTAAGGATTTGGGCTATCCAGACATGTTGATCTAGGGACCCTGGTTGATCCACAAAGTAGGCCCAAGACTTGTCCTCAGAAGCTGCCTAGCATTTGAGGGATTTTTTTAATCCTAATTCCAAGACTGAGCAACTAGGTCGACTAGCACTACGTGAGAGCCACACATAGCATTTAATAATGAATTGTTTATTACGTGTTGCTGTACTAAGTGGTTTTCAAGGGTTATCTAATGACAGCTTTGCAGCAGTCCTAGGAAGGATCTCCATTTTACAGATGTGAAGAGTTAGAACTAGGCCCACAGAAGCTGTCCTTTGTCTGTGTTCTTAATGCCACTGCGTTCTGAATGCTTTGCTGGGTGCAGTAGAGGCCTGCTGGAGGGTGAGCAGAACAGAGCACCTGGATTTCACTGGGCCTGTGAGCACAGTTTCAAAGGCTGAAAGCAAAGCCTTTGGTGGATACTTGCATCAAAACACACACACACACACACACACACACACACACACACACGTAGACAAGGCATGTATCATCCCAAGATCCTGGGGTGGTGTGTTCACGTTGTCTTTCCAAGGAGCCACGATTTCCAAGGACACTGATATGAGCTAAATTATGTCCTCCTTTGTATTGGTCAGGGGTCTCTAGAACTAATAGGTTCTTCCTAGATCCATACACAGGAAGAGGTTTGTTACGAGGAATTGGCCCTTGCCATCATGGAGGCTGGGAGTCCATGATTTGTGGTCTGCAGGCTGGAGGTGGGGGAGAAATGGGGGAGCAGCTCAGTCTGGGTCTGGAGGCCTGAGAACCAGAGTGCTGAGGACAGCAGCAGATGGGTGTCCCATAGTTGGGCAGGAACGGCCAAATTCTCCCTTCCTCTGCCCTTTCATTCTACTTTGGCCCTCGCCACATTGGATGATGCCTGCCCACGTTCGGGAGGGCAAACCAATGTCCCGAGTCCACTGATTCAAATGCTAATTTCATCCAGAAATACCCTCATGGACATGACTAGAAAGGATGCGTAGCCAACTATCTGGGCATCCCATGATCCATGTCAAGTTGGTACATAAAATTAACCATTACATTCCCACATTCCTATGTTGGTCTTAACACTCAGTACCCCAGAATGTGACCTTATTTGGAAACGTGATCTTTAAACAAGTTAAAATGAGGTCATGAGGGTCGTCCTGAGGCACTGTGACTGGTGTCCTTATAAGAGGAGACAGGGACAGAGAAACACAGAGGAAGTATGTAGACACAAGGAGAAGACCACCATCTCCAAGCCATGGTGAGAGGCCTCAGAGGAAAAAACCCTGCCAACACCTTGGTCAGGGACTTCCAGCCTCCAGAACTACAAGGAAATTTCTCTTGTGTCAGCTCCCAATTTGTTACTTTGCTATGGCAGCCACAGGACACTAACACAGACACAGGCCTATTTCTTAGCCTGAAGAGATACTGGAGCATTGAACAGCGTGTGTGTGTATGGTGGGGGGATGGTTCCTGGGCCTTTTAACTCTTGCTATGAATCCTTTAATCTTAACCTCTACCTCCCACGCTTGCTTAGAAGCCAAGCGCATACCCAATGGCCACAGCCTGTGCGGGCTTTCCTGCCTGATTCTAACTTGGCTAACAGCCGTATTCCCATGTACCACCACTCCCTGCACTTGCCAGCAGCCTGAGGGCCAAGAGGACCACACTGTAAGACCCATGGTATCGTTTGCAGGGCCTGGGGCAAAATGAAAGGCAGAGAGGGCCTCCTTGTTCAATAATTCTTAAGAATTTCAAGCCAGCAAGGGCGGAGAACGGAACCAGGGATGGATCCCTTCTCAGCACGAGGCCCTGGGCAGCTACACAGGCCTCAGGCCCAGGAGGCTTGCTCTGTTCTCATGCGTGGACTTGAATGAAGTGGGCAGAGAGCAGAGAGCCTTCTGCTTCCACAGGAATGCAACAGAGACAGTGTAACAGACACAAAGGGGACAGGTGCTGCTGGGGCTGGGACTCTGGCCTCATACACTACCTTTCTGCCACAGCACCCGCCCCGTGGGGCTCTGTCTCGGTCGGCTGTCAGGACCAGAGGGTGGATGGCTGGCTGCTACAGAGGAGATGGAGGAAGAGAGTTTTGCTTAAGAGAGACGCCGGTAAAATGCTAAAGCCACCAGACACTGGGATGTGAAGGAAATCCTTTTTGTTCAAAGCCATAACAGTTAGGAAAATGATGATAATGGCCAACTTTTATTGGGTACTTGACATATACCAGGCTCAGCCGCAAGCCCTTAATGGGAACTGTTTTGCTTCATCCTCTCAAGGGTCCCCTGAATGACACGTCTTACTGCCCAGGAACCTGGGGCACAGAGAGGTTAAGGCCAAAGCCACAGTTCATCAAGGGAGGAGCTGGGATTCCTCTGGGGACCTGGGTCTCCTGGGTGCAGGCTTGAGCATTTGGCGTTGTTACATTTCCTTTCAGCAAACCCAGGAGGAGAAAAGTAAATCCGTGTGCTCCGAGGAGAAGGAACCAAAACAAATGCCATCTTGGCACTGGCCCAGAGCCGAGACAGAAGATCTGTTCTGGGGGGAGTGGGGGAGCAGGGTTTCCTATTTCCATTGAGGGGAAAATGGAGAAACCACCTCTGTTGGAATCTGCGGAATGACCTCACACAAAAACATGTAACGTCTGAACTTCCTAATGTGTCAAGCAGAGATGCTGGTTGCAGATGCATTCGCTTCTCAAGGTACCTGTAATGCTCTGAAACTTCCGGATGCCGTTTGTCGTTGAACGAATCCAGGATCAGCCACTGGCTCTTAGCTTTTCTCTCTACCTTCTCTCTAATCCATTCTCCACGATGCAACTTGGGCCATTTTTTTCATAAAGTAAACCTGATAGTCATTTCCTGTAACAGCGTTCCATGCTCCGAGGACAAAGACAAAACTCCCTTCCCTGGCTGGCGAAGTCCTCTAGAATTTGGTCCCTACCTGCTGCCCATTTTCCTCCCCTTCCCTGCTCTCCATCACTTTCTGGGGCTGAGCCCCACTGGCCTCCTTTCAGAACCCCAAATTCATCATGCTCTCTCCTGCCACAGGGCCTTTGCCCAGACTGTTCCTGCTGCTGGGAGGCTCTCTTTTGCTTCTTTCACGTTGCTGACTGTCACTTGGTCCTCAGCAATCAGTTTAAGAGTCGATTCCTTCCTTTTTAAAATAATAACTTACAGAGCTATAATTCGAATCGCATACAACTTACCTACTTCATTGTACAATTCAATGGCTTTTGGCACAGTCACAAAATTATACAACCATTATCACAATCAATAATTTCAGAATGTTCTTATCTCCCCGAAAGAAATCCCCTGCCCACCAAAAGTCACTCCTCATTTCCCCTTTCCTCTTCTTTTCTTACACCCTGCCCCAGGCAACCACTAATCTGTTTTCTGTCTCTATGGATTTGCCTATTCTAGACATTTCATATAAATGGACTCATACAACATGTAGTCTTCTGTGAATGACTTCTCATTTCAGCAACTTATTTTCAAGGTTCACCCAGGCTGTCCCTTGGGCCAGAACTCATTCATTTTTATTTTATTTTATTTATTTGAGAGAGAGAGAGGACAAGCAGAGGGGAGGGGCCAGAAAGAGAGGGAGGGAGACAAACAGACTTCCCGCTGAGCAGGGAGCCCAACGCGAGGCTCGATCCCAGGACCCTGAGATCATGACCTATGCTGAAGGCAAACCTGAACTCATTCCTTTCTATTGTTAGTAATATTCCACACTATGGATAGGCTACATTTGATTTCTCTAGTCAACCGCTGATGGGCATTGGAGTTACAGTTGTTGGCTACTGAGAATCACGATGTTGTGAACATTTATACACAAGTGCTTATGTGGACGTCCGTTTTTGATTCTCTTGGATAAACACCCAGGAGTGCAAGTTCTGGGCCACACAGTAACTCTGTTTAACCTTTTGAGGAATTGCCAGATTGTTTCCCAAAGTGGCTGCCCCAGCCTTCATCGCCACCAGCAACGTGCGTGCACGTGTCCGTGCGTTCCAATGTTTCCATATCTTCTGCTGACGCTTGCTATTAACTGCCTTTTTGATTCCAGCCACCCCAGTAGACGTGAAGGGTGTCTCACTGTGGGTTTGTTCTTCCCTGATGGCTAATGACTGTCAGAATCTGTCCCTATGTTTATTGACCCTTTGTATATTTTCTTTGGAGAAATGTCTCTTCAGATCCTTTGCCCGTTTTCTAATTGGGTGGAGTTGTTTCCTCTTGAAATCAGCTGTCTCCACTGCCAACAACCTCTTTAAGAATAACCCTAGAAAACGTGTTTTTCTTTTCCCCCTCTTAGAATGAAGAACACGTTTCTGCTGTGACAAGCAGGAGTTCAGCCTCAAAAAAATAATTTAAAATCTGGGGACTTGACAAAATGCCTTGATAGAGTCTGTAAATCCAGAAGGGAAGACTCAGACTTCAGGGAATTGTTTTGTCTGAGAAACAGCAGCCCAATTAATATTCTGTGAAAGTTAAAAAAAAACAAACAAACAAACATGTAAAAATTTAAAAAAAAAATCTTGGAAGTGCCAAGTTCTGGGTGGCATCATTCACTGTGGTTTGCTCCCCCAAATCTTCCTGTGCTCTGTGACCCTTCCATTCTGTGAGTCACCCTAGAGAATAAATAAACTCATTTGTCTGACCTCATTCTCTAGCAAGGGCAGATCGAAATTCCATGGAGAAATTACAGAAATGGCACTCCACTTCCTGCAAGGTGATTTTCTCCCGAATCTTCGCCTCCAAGGCTCCCCTTCTGACATTAGCATCTATTATCTTCCTGGCTGAATTCTTCCCTGAAGGGCACTCAGCATCTCTGGGCGATGTCAGTGTCAAGGCAACCTGACCAGCTGTGAAGGAAGCATGGGCTCCTGGATGAGGGCAGAAGAGAAACTGGCGGGAAGATTCTGGGGTCGGTGCAAAGCTGTCCTGACTTCTGGGGTAAGAGAAGTCCCAGAAGCTGGAGGTGCACACCATGCAGAGCTTCTGGTTCCTAGGTAAGACTGTCTCCAAGCTGGCAAGAAGGCTCAGGACCCCAGGGCCTCTATGTCTTTGCGTCAGTGTCTTGGAAGGAATTAGAGCATTCTTTAATGAGGATCACAGGCCAGAATCCCCAGGACGATAGGGATGCTCAGTCACGCATTCCCTTGCAGAGCAAGATGCCTGAATACAGCCGAGCACAAGGGATCTGGAGGGTGGACTGTGGCTTCTGTGTACTCGGGAATACGGTTCGGTTCGGTCATAAGGAATGAGGAATCATCCAAACACGTAGGTAGGTTGAGGGTCAGACTTCCTGCCTAAAGACACGTGTTTTAGGGGGGAGTTGTATTCACGGGGTGATTTTCAAGTTCAAAATGGAAGTTCGCTCCCTGGAAATTCTGAGCAGGCACGGGTCACCCCAACTCACTGAGTGACAGGAGTTCTGCCCCTGGGTTCCGTCCAGCCACTGGACCACAGCTGGTATGGGATACGAGTGGAATGTTTGCAGACGGAGCATTCCGTAGGGCAGACCATGGAGATGAAGGTGTCAAGAAGGGGTTTGTTTTTGTTTTTTTAAGGTAACGAAAATTTTTTTCAGACAAAATCTTTCTTGAAAATTCACTGCATGTGGGATAAAAGCAGAACTCAGCTGATCCAAGGGAATTACTTAAAATGTATGTGTGGGGCATCGGGGAGCTAGGGTGTTGGAATGAGGGCAAATGGCCATTAGGGGACTTTCTTGATTTTAGCTGCATGTCCCTGGAATCCCTCAGTCCTGGGCAGACTGGGACAGTTGATCACCCTGGCGGGAACCGCTCACTGGACCAGTCCCCTGTGGCCTCCCACGGGAACCACCAGGGCTCTAGTAAGTGATACGACAACAGGGGCCAGGGGCCCTGTGTTTGTTTCTCAATCCCCTTAAGGAAGTTCTTAAGGAATGTTACTCAGATAGAAGTGACAAAGGACCCTTAGGACACACTTAAAATATCACTGTCATTGAGGAAATGCCAGGATGTAAAAGGAGCAGGAGAGGGACATCTAGCAGGTTTCTAGAATGTTCTGGACCTTGGGTCAGATGCTTCATATGCATTATCTTAGAAAAACCCAAGGTATGATTTGGAGATAGGACAGTGAGGTTGGCATGGACACTGACTGGGTCATTAATGCACATGTGTCTGCTTCGAGCACCCTTGACCTTGCCATCATATTGCACTTTTGTATGTCTCAAAGGGACCCCAGCAGGGCCCCACCTTTCATCACCGCCTTCCCCATATGCCTCCGCTCACCATTCTTCCAGCAAGCTGACTTGGCTCCAACCCCCTCTGCCTGCCAGGGCTCTTGGCTAGGAGGCTGTTTAGCGACATGTGGCCTTCCTGCCCACCCATCCCCACCCATACCTCCACCCCAGGGCTTAGAGACACTCTGCCACTTCTGGCTTTGGAAGGAGGGCTGCATCAGAATAAAATCCTAGATTAAGGAAGTTGCAAAATCCTGAAGGGTGGGCCAGGCCAGGCTCCACACAGCCCCCCACCAAAGTGCGCAGTTCTGGGGTGGGGGAGAAAACAGCCTGACGAGGCCCAAGGAGGAGAGGTGCAGGAGGCAGGCCCGAGCTACCCACAGGGCTGTGCTCAGTGTTGCAGGGACAGTTCTTTGGGTCCTGGGTCAGGTCAGGTTATGGCAGTCCTAGGATTCCCGTCTGGCTCTGGGGCACCAAAGTTCCTTCAAAGTCAGATGCTGCCACGTGCCTTCCAGATGATTGGCTTTCTGTGTCCAGAAGCAATCCCCAGACCTGTTACTGCTCATAAAATATATGTCTGCCTCTCAGTTGCCTTCGCCCTTCACATCTGGTGGGAAAACGGGGTTGGAGTATTTGTAGACTCGGAGGTAAACCCAGCCCTCTCAGGGACCTCAAATGGGGTGACACCTGGATTTTTGTTGTGACTAACTGGATCAAAGAGATATTTTGATTGGATCAAAGAGACACCAAGAGACACTGGTTGCCCCCTGACATGGCACTGATGTGAACGGTCAGGAATCATTCCAGAAACATCCAGTGAATTGGTTTCAAGTGCCTCTGGACGTTCAGTGCTCCAAGTTTAAGTGCTGACTCCAAATTAGAGTTGGCAGATGTCGGATGTGTTGGGTCTGAATCCTGGCTACTACTGCCTGTGTGAAGGGCAGGCTGCTTAATCTCAATCTCACGACCCTGAGATCATGACCTGAGTTGAAACCAAGAGCTAGATACCCAACCGACTATAGTACTCCAAACACCCCCACCCCTGTCTTTTTTAGATTTTATTTATTTATTTGACAGAGAGAAAGAAAGAGCACAGGTAGGGGGAGCACCTTCAGCAGCAGCAGAGGGAGAGGGAGAAACAGGCTCTCTGCTGAGCAGGGAGCCCGATGCAGGGCTCGATCCCAAGACCCTGGGATCATTATCTGAGCTGAAGGCAGCCCCTTAAATGACTGAGCCACCAGCTGCCCCCCAAATTTCCCCTTTTTATAAGGGTGCTGATCATATTGGATCAGAGCCCCCCCCCCCCTTATACCTACATGATCTTATCTTAACTAATTATATCTCCAACAACGCTGTTTCCTAGTAAGGTCACATGCTGAGCTACTGGCGGTTATGATTTCTACATATGAATTGTGGAAAGCCACAGTTCAACCTGTAACAGCTACTCACCTTCTAGACTTGAGTTTTTTCCTGCAGCAAAGCAGGTAGAGAAGGTGGTCAGCACCCCCACACCGACCGGCAAAGACACTCCTGCTGCCTTCGCCCCACATCCTTGGTCCTGCGGCTTTAAGGTCTGTCTCCCTCACCGAGGCAACGATCCCCTTCTCTCTCCCTGCCCTTCTCAGCATCCAGGACACTGCTGTGCACCCTAGCAGACACTCCATAAATATTTATTAAGTGAATGAATGTGCCATTTTGTTTAATCCTCCAACATCTCTAGGAGATAAACATCATTATCCTGTTTTATGATAAAGAAAAGTTTTATGATTTGTTCATATTTGAAGCTACTGTCTTTGGACAAAGGTGCCACCTGTCTAACGGCTGGTTTTCTAGAACATCCCAAAGCCCTGACAGTACGGAACTCACAAGATAGGTCTGCCTAACAGATCCCAAGGCTTCTCCAGGAATCTCCTAGTGAGAATCTCCTGGCATCTTTGTTTTTTAACAAATGCCTGCATGTGATTCTATAATCGGTTCCATTTGGGACTAACTGCCTGAGGATGAAAATACGAGGGTGGAGGGGGCAGGAATCTCCCTCCTTTTGATTTCGCATTTTCCTCTGAAGGAACAGTAATCTGGAAATACCCCCCCCCCTCCGCCCCCAGCTTCTTTCGACTGCTAATTCAGCATCCTCCCTGGTGAGGTTGGGACAAGGAACTAGGCAGGCCTGACTTGACCTCTTCCATGCTCCATCAGCCAGCTCAGTGCACACATTCGCTCTGGTCTGTTCTCTGCCAGGCAAAGGGGGTCTTGGAGGGAAGGTGGGGGACAAGATATCAAATTGCTTTGGTATTTAGATTACATTGGAAACATTCAAACAGGCAATAAGACCATTTTGAGGTCATTATTTAGAATATGTCCAAAGGCATAGCCTCTGAAACTCCTGAAACCTATGACAGATACAAATCAGATGACCACTTTACAAAAAATCTGTGAGAAGGTTCACAGTTTCCCAGAACAGACTTTACAGGCCTCCTGATTGACACAATATGCAGCACCATGAGTGCTGAGGAGAGACTGTTGCCAAACACAGAAAACAAAAAACAAAACAAAACAAAACCTGATTCTGATCAGGCCTCTGGGTCCAGCTAGAACCAGTTTTCAGAAAATAAAACAGAGAGAAGAAAATCTTAGCTGACATCATGTCTGGATCACAAAATATCCAGAATGTGGGAAATTTATAGGGTAAATGATCTCGCTTCTTCAACAAATAAATGGCCCCAAATCAATAAGAAGAGGAGAAAACTAGAGATGCCGAAAGGCTTAGGAAATTGATCAGCTAAATGCAATGTGTGGATTCTGCATTAGAGTCAAACAGATCAGCAGTTAAAGAAAGTATGAGGCTGTGATGGAAATGTGAACACACACGAATTATTTGATCAGATTAAGTAACTGTTGCAGTTTTTAGGTAACAAAGTAATGCAGTGTTGTTAAACAAAAGGGTCCTGTGTTAGGCATGTGAATTAAAAGGTTTAAATTTAGATTTTATAATGCCTGAGAATTGCTTCAAAGTAGTCTAGAGGGGTCATGGGTGGAATGTGAGATGAGGTGATCATTCTCAAAGCAGAAAAATGGACACAGGAGAGAGTCCTTTATACTGTTCTAACTTTGTATATTTTTAAAAAGGAACTTAGGCATGATCAATGGCATTATGGCCATATTTTTGAAAGATGCCTTACCTTTTACAGATATGTGCTTTGCTTTAAACTTGGAAACCACTGAGGTTGCTGGAGTAGAGGTGGATGGGGGGAATGGGGTAACTGGAGGATGGGCGTGAAGAAGGGCGTGTGACATAATGAGCACTGGGTGTTATATGCAACTGATGAATCACTAAATTCTACGCCTGAAACTAATAATACACTATATGTTAAGTAAATTGAATTTAAATTTAAAAATATTTAAAAACTAGAAATAACTGAAATGAAAATATAAATAAATTTAAATTAAGTTTCTATAAGAAAAATAAAATAATTCAGGGTTGAGTGTGTGTTACAGACTGAATGCTTGTGTCCCCCACCCAAGTTCACATGTTGATGCTGTAATCCCCAGGGTGATGATAATTGTGGGTGGGGCCTTTAGGGAGCCATTAGGTCATAAGGATGGAGACTTTATAAATGGGATTAGGGCCCTTTTAAAAAGAGACACAAGAGATATGATCACTCTCTCTACCATGACAACCTTCCACAAGTCAGAAAAAGGGTTCTCATCAGACACCAACTTGGCCAGCACCTACATCTTAGACTTCTCCATCTTCAGAACTGTGAGAAATAAATGTTTGTTGTGTAAGTTACCAGCCTACGGTAATTTATTATGGCAGCCCAGGCTGACTGACGCAGTGTGTGATGGATAAAATACAATTGGCTGTATATTGTTAATTTTCAAAGCTGAGCAATGAGCACATGGGTCCTCTTTTTATTATTTTCTCTACCTTTATGGGTTTGAAATTTTTCAATAAAAATTTTTTAAAAATAGAAAAAAGAGGAACTACTTCCTAAAACCTATTTTATGAGACTTCTATAATTTTGATATCCAAGCCAAACAAAGTTCAGTAATGAAAATTACAGGCCAATCTCATGGATGGATATATAGGCAGAAGTTCAAAGTTAAATTCATTTATATATATATATATTTTTTTTTTTAATTTTTAAAGTTTTTATTTTTTAAATTTCTTTTCAGTGTACCAGAATTCATTGTTTATGCACCACACCCAGTGCTCCATGCAATACGTGCCCTCCATAATACCCACCACCATTTATTTGTTTGTTTGTATGTTTATTTGAGAAGGGGAGAGGAAGACAGGGAGAGAGAATCTCAAGCAGACTCTGCACTGGGCTTGGAGCCTCACATAAGGCTCGATCTCACAACTCTGAAATCATGACCTGAGCTGAAACCAAGTCAGATGCCCAACCAGCTGCACCACACAGTTGCCCCCAAAGCTAAATTTAAATGAAAGATTAAGAAACTAAACCCGACAATGTAAGTATAAAATGAAATGGCATGATAAATGAATACAAGGTTAGTTAGACATAGGGAAATTATTCACATATGTTATGGGTTGACTCGTATCCCTTTAAAAGCTGTTGAAATCCTAACCCCAGTACCTGGGAATGTGAGCTTATTTGGAAATAGAGTCTTTGCCAGTGACCAAGACGGGGTCATTAAGGTAGACAAAAAAGAAAATTTGGCCTTACAAAAAAAGAAAATTTGGACAAAAAGATAGATATAGAGAAGATGATGTGAAGAAATAATGAGAATGCCATCTATAAGCTAAGGAATGCTGGAACATACCAGAAGTTAGGAAAAAGGCCTCAAAGCCTTCAGAAGGAACCAATCCCACTGATGCCTGGAGACTTCCAGCCTCCAGAACTGAAAGATAATAATTTCTGTTGTTTAAACCACCCAGCTTATGGCACTCTGTTATGGAAGCCCCAGGAAGCTAGTACAATGTAATTTACTGTATTAACGAAGGAGAAAAAACCATGTGGTCACCCCAATAAATATTGAGAGAGCAATCCATAAAATTCAGCTGCTATTCATGAAGAACAATGACAGAGGGAGGAGGAGGAAAGGAGAGAAGGAGGAGGAAGAGGCAGCAGAATTCTTAGCAAACAAGGACTTGAATCAATGTCACTAACTTAAAGGGACATCTACAAAACACTTACAGTAAATACTCTGTTAAATGGTGAAACTTAAGTTTCTCTTTAAAAATCAGGAACAGCACAAGAACACACCTACTATTACAACTTCTGTACAATATTACGGGGGAGGGTAGTCAGCACAATAAGGTATATATATATATATATATATTTTTTTTTAAATGACAGCAAGAAAAAAGTTATTGATCTATAAAAATAAAACTGCCACTTCTTCCACATATAATTTGCACCAGAATAATTTATAGACAAATTATTAGAATGCATCAAAGAATTCAGCAAGTTTCCTAATATGTAAAAGGCAATGGATTCTATATACCAGCAATAAAGCATGCAATTTAAAAACACCATTTACTTTAGCATAAATTTATTAAATAACCTAAGAATAAATCTAACTAAAGATGTATAAGACTTATGTGAAGAAAATCATAAAACTTTAAAGACATTAAAGTTGTCTTCAAAAAGAGACATACCATGACCATGGATATGAATACCCAATATTATAAAGACATGAATTATCTTTTTTTTTTTAAAGATTTTATTTATTTATTAGATAGACAGAGATCACAAGTAGGCAGAGAGGCAGGCAGAGAGAGAGGAGGAAGCAGGCTCCCTGCTGCGCAGAGAGCCCTATGTGGGGCTCAATCCCAGGACCCTGATTTCATGACCTGAGCTGAAGGCAGAGGCTTTAACCCACTGAGCCACCCAGGTGCCCCAAGACATGAATTATCTTAAATCCAATGCAATTCAAAAAAAAAAAAAAGCAAAAAAAAAAAATTTCATGGGATTTGATAAGTTGATCCAAAAATCAATATGGAAGAAAAAAATACTCCCCCAAACAGCCAAGGCATTTAAAAAAAAAAAAAAAAAGCCAAGTAGGAAAATGTGCCCAACTCACTATCAAGATTATAAACCTACAGCAGAAAATAAAATATAGTCTTCATCAGGGGATATACAATAGGACAGTGTAACAGAACAGAAGCCCGGAAACAGACCAATGCATATATGGGAACCTGGAATATGATCGATGTGACATTATAAATCTGTGGGATGCCCGAAAGATTGATTATCCATAAGGGAGAGATAAGAAATTGGATTCTGTCACATCAGAGAGAAACGCTAGTTTCAAATGGCTCAGCAGTTAAGAACAAAAAATAAAAACTTTAAACTTCTAGAAAACAATATAGGAGAATACCTTCATTATCTTGGGCTAAGGAAGGATTTCTTAAATAAGACATAAAACTCAATTACACTGAAATTTAAAGAATAAGAAGACAAGTCACAGAAAGGGGAAGATATTTGCCATTTGTAACAATGAACAAAGGAGTGTTATCCAGGATGAGCAAAGAACTCCCAAGTATCAGTATGAAAATTACAAACAGTCAAAGAACGGGCAGAACACACGAACAGGCATTTCATAGAAAGAAAATGGATAATAAATGTATTAAAATACGTCAACTTCATTAGCAGTCGGTGAAATGCCCATCAAAATACAAGAAGATATCGTTTCATGCCTTTCATACCATTTCATACCTTGTCCAAAATCAAAAAGCCTCACCATATCAATGACAGGTGCCTTAGGATGACAATCCTGTTATCCTTGAGGGAGGCTGGTATACTTAGGGATGGATGGAATTCCTGGGTGGTAGTCTGTGGCCATAAATGAGTCAGGGTTAAATGCTCAAATCAAAAACTATTCTATGTATTTAAAATGGAGAGTGATTTGCTATTGGGAATTAGGCACTTAACAAAATTGTTGGAGAGGCTGAGGAGCATCTTACTGTTGTGATCCGCTCCCCCCCCAGGAACATAGAGAATGGAGTCACTTTGGGACTTACTACCTCTGAGACAATCCCTGGAGTTATGACGGAGGCATTTATCCTTGCTTTCTCTGCAACTGCCTGCCACACACAGGAAGCTGGAAAAAGGGCATGTGAACCTTCTGTACCAGGATTAGGGAAGCCAGGTCTGGGACGTTGCCCTTCCCATTGTCTATTTCTTTCCTTCCTCCCTTCCTCTCCCTCCCTCCCTCCCTTCCTCCCCCCACTTCCTTCTTTCCCTCTTCCCTCCCTCCCTCTCATTCTTCCCTCCTTCCTTTCTGAGATATAACTCACATACTATAAAATTCATGCTTCCAAAGTGCACAATTCAGAGGTTTTTAAATGTATTCATAAGGTTGTATGACAATTACCATCTAATTCTAGAACATTGCCACTTCCTCCAAAAGAAACCTGTAGCAGTCACTCCCCATTCACCCCCATGTTGCCCCTGGCAACCACTCACCTACTTTTGGTCTCTGTGGTTTTGCCTCTTCTGGACACTCCATATACGCGGAATCATACAATGTGTAGTCTTTGGTGGCCGATTCCTTCACTTAGCGTGATGTTGTCAAGGTTCGCCCATGTTGTATGTATACTTCGTTCTTTCTGCCACATATCAGTTACTTCACTCCTTTTTATGGTAGAATAATAAACTATCATATGGATATGCCACATTTGGTTTTTATATTCATTAGTTGGTGGACATTTGGGCCATTTCCACTTTGTGGCTACAAGTGAATGATGCTGCTATGAACATTTATGTACATGTTTTTGTATGGACACATGCTTTTAATTCTCTTGGGTGTACACCTGGAGTGTAATTGCCAGGTTACCTGGTAACTGACAGACTTTTCCAAAGCTGCTGCACCATTTTCCATTCCTACTGATAGGGCTGAGTGTTCTAATTGATCCACATCCTTGCCAACACTTGCTGCCATCTGTCTATTTGATTATAGTCCTTCTAGATGGTGCGAAGTGACATTTTTTTAAGAGAGAGGTAGAGTGGGGGAGAGACAGAGGGAGAGAAAGAATCTTGAGTTCCTCCCCTAGCGCTGAGCCCAGGGCTCCATCTTACAACCCCAAGATCATGACCTGGGCAGAAATCAAGAGTCGGAAGTTTAACTGACTGAGCTACCCGGGTGCCCCGTGATGTGACATTTTATTGTGGTTCTGATTTGTATTTCCCCTGCCATTGTTCCCTGTCACTCAAATATATGAAGGAGGACACAGGGAAGCTATTTCAGGGAATTTGCAAGCAACAATGTCCAGGACCATCAGGGAAGATGGCTTTGCTCCTTAAAATGTCTTCTCCATCTTGTATGAGTACATTCAATTGGGAAAATCTCATTTGGCTCTAGAAACCCAGCTACAAGCCGGTCTTTGTTTTTTGTTTTTGTTTTTTAAGGTTTCCAACCTCTATTTATGAAAGGACAGTTAGATGGGAGTTCTGAAGACCAAGACAAGAGATCCATTCCAGGCCCTGAGAATCCTGTTTACCTCTGTTTACAAATATTATCACTTTTACTTTGCTCACTGCGACATGAAAAAACTAGGACGTACTTCCCTAGAGATACCCTTTTACACAGGTGCATCAATTAAATATTCAAGAATGTTCATGCTAGCATTGCTCTGGAGAGCAAAACATTAGGAAAAATCTACTTGTCTACCAGCTCTAAAATGTTTGAATAAATCGTTGTATTCAACAATGGATGCTATATAACTGTAAAATACATGAACTTATGATACACAGATGAGTATCAGGAGTTAAAAACAGAAGATAGAGAGAAAGTATTAAGGAGCAAAAGAATATGTAAAGTATGATTTCACTGATTTGAAGGTCAAAATCAGATCAAGGTAAAGAACATATTGCTTAGGGACACACTAACACACTCACGTGTAGACACACACACACACACACACACACACACACACACAGCATCTACCTACTACAAAGTTGTGGTTTTCACTGAGCATCAGAACCATCTGGAGCTCTTCTTGGAACCCACATTCTTGGATCTCTCCCCCAGAGTTTTTAACTCAGTAGGTCTGGGAGTGGGACCTAAGAATTTGTATTTGTAGCAAATTTCCCAGGAATATTTCCATTGTTGGGCCAGGGATTATACTCTAAGAAACACATGGGGATGATAAATACCAAATACTGAATAGTAGTTACCCTGGTGGGGGACAGAGACGTGATTAGGAAAGCACATACAGGAGATTTCAATGATACTAGTTGTGTCCAATTTATTAAACTAGGTGTTGGGTACTTGACTGTTTTGCAAGGCGGTGTTTTAAAAATTACTCCTTAAATATACGTATGCATTACATCACACTCTTGTAAATACAATTTTATTTCATAATTTTAAAATGTAAGCAAAATAACACATAAAAAATAAATTGGTCCCATACAACTCTTCTATTTCACACTAACTCCCCCCCCCCCCCCCCCCCCCCCCCCCCCCGTTGAGTCATGTTCTTGAATAAGAAATGAGTCATGGACAACTGAGCTAGTATTCAGAAATGTTAGACAGAACTCCTCTTGGGACACCTGGGTGGTTCAGGTGGTTGAGAGCTTAACTCTTGATTTCAGCTTAGGTCTTGATCTCAGGGTCATGAGGTCAAGCCCCATGTTACGTTCTATGCTGGGTGTGGAACCTGCTTAAGTTCTCTCTCTTTCTCTTTGCTGGCCCTACCCACTCACACACACTTTCTATCCCCTAAAAAAAAAAAAGACAGAAACCTTCTTGGGAAAGGGAACATTAATTGAGCTCCATCTAGGATTACAGACCAATATCCCTGATGAACACAGATGCCAAAATTCTCAGCAAGACACTAGTCAACAGGATCCAACAGTACATTAAAAGGATTATTCACCACGATCAAGTGGTGAATAAATCAAGATTTACTCCTGGGCTGCAAGGGTGGTTCAACATCTGCAAAGCAATTGATGTAAATACATCACATTAACAAAAGAAAGGACAAGAACCGTAGGATCCTCTCAACTGATGCAGAAAAAGCATCTGACAAAATACAGCATCCTTTCTTGATTAAAATGCTCCACAGTGTAGGCATAAAGGGAACATACCTCAATATCATAAAAGCCATCTGTGAAAAGCCCACAGTGAATATCATTCTCAATGGGGGAAAAACTAAGAGTTCTCCCCCTAAGGTCAGGAACACAACAGGGATGACCACTCTCACCACTGTTGTTCAACATGGTACTAAAAGTCCTAGCCTCAGCAATTTGACAACAAAAAGAAATAAAAGGCATTCAAATTGACAAAGAAGAAGTCAAACTCTCACTCTTCACAGATAGCATAATACTTTATGTGAAAACCCCAAAAGACTCCACCCCAAAATTGCTAGAATGCATACAGGAATTCAGCAATGTGGCAGGATATAAAATCAATGCACTGAAATCAGTTGCATTTCTATATATTAACAATGAGACAGAAGAAAGAGAAATTAAGGAATTGATCCCATTTACAATTGCACTGAGAACTGTAAGATACCTAGGAATATTCCTAATCAAAGAGGTAAAGAATCTGTACTCTAAAAGCTACAGAGCACTTATGAAAGAAGTTGAAGAAGACACAAAGAAGTGAAAAAACATTCCATGCTCAGGGATTGGAAGAACAAATACTGTTAAAATGGCAATGATACCCAGAGAAATCTACACATTCAGTGCAATCCCTATCAAAACACCGTTGACATTTTCACAGAGCTGGAAAAAATAATCCTAAAATTTATATGGAGCCATAAAAGACCCCAAGTAGCCAGAGGAATGTTGAAAAAGAAAACCAAAGCTGGTGGCAACACAATGCCAGACTTAAAGCTCTATTACAAAGCTGTGATCATCAAGACAGTATGGTACTGGCACAAAAACAGACACACAGACCAATGAAATAGGATAGACAACCCAGAAATGGTCCCTCAACTCTACGGTCGACTAATCTTCAACAAAGCAGGAAAGAATGTCCAATGGAGAAAAGACAGTCTCTTCAACAAATAAATGGTCTTGGGACAACTGGACAGCCACCTGTAGAAGAATGAAACTGGACCATTTCCTTATACCACTCACAAAGATAAACTCAAAGTGGATGAAAGACCTAAATATGAGGCAGGAATCCATCAAAATCCTAGAGGAGAACACAGGTAACCTCTTCAACTTTGGCCACAGCAACTTCTTGCTAGATATGCCTCCAAAGGCAAGGGAAACAAAAACAAGAATGAACTGTTGGGACTTCATCAAGATAAAAAGCTTTTGCACAGCAAAGGAAATAGTCAACAAAACTAAAAGCAACCTATGGAATGGGAGAAGATTTTTCAAACGACATATCAGATAAAGGGCTGGTATCCAAAATCTATAAAGAACCTATCAAACTCATGTGTCTGATAGCCATTTGTATGTCTTCATTGGAGAAGTGTCTGTTCATGTCTTCTGCCCATTTTTTGACATGATTATCTGTTTTGTGTGTGTTGAGTTTGAGAAGTTCTTTATAGATCCTGGATATCAACCTTTTGTCTGTACTGTCATTTGCAAATATCTTCTCCCATTCCGTGGGTTGCCTCCTCATTTTGTTGACTTTTTCCTTTGCTGTGCAGAAGCTTTTGATCTTGATGAAGTCCCAAAAGTTCATTTTCACTTTTGTTTCCTTTGCCTTTGGAGACATATCTTGAAAGAAGTTGCTGTGGGGGCGCCTGGGTGGCTCAGCGGGTTAAAGCCTCTGCCTTTGGCTCAGGTCATGATCTCAGGGTCCTGGGATTGAGCCCCACATCGGGCTCTCTGCTCAGCAGGGAGCCTGCTTCCCTTCCTCTCTCTCTGCCTGCCTCTCTGCCTACTTGTGATCTCTGTCTGTCAAATAAATAAATAAAATCTTTAAAAAAAAAAAGAAGTTGCTGTGGCTGATATTGAAGAGGTACTGCCTATGTTCTCCTCTAGGATTCTAATGGATTCCTTAAGAAATTAAAAATAGAGCTTCCCTATGACCCTGCAATTGCACTACTGGGTATTTACCTCAAAGACACAAATGTAGTGAAAAGAAGGGCCATCTGTACCCCAATGTTTATAGCAGCAATGGCCATGGTCGCCAAACTGTGGAAAGAACCAAGATGCCCTTCAACAGATGAATGGATAAGGAAGATGTGGTCCATATACACTATGGAGTATTATGCCTCCATCAGAAAGGATGAATACCCAACTTTTGTATCAACATGGACAGGACTGGAAGAGATTATGCTGAGTGAAATGAGTCAAGCAGACAGAGTCAATTATCATATGGTTTCACTTATTTGTGGAGCTTAAGGAATAACACAGAGGACATGGGGAGATGGAGAGAAGGGAGTTGAGGGAAATTGGAAGGGGAGATGAACCATGAGAGACTAGGGACTCTGAAAAACAATCTGAGGGTTTTGAAGGGGCAGGGGGTGGGAGGTTGGGCGAGCCAGGTTGTGGGTATTAGGGAGGGCACGTATTGCATGGAGCGCTGGGTGTGGTACATAAACAATGAATTCTGTTACGCAGAAAAGAAATGAAAAAAAATGTTGAGGGGGGAAAAAAAGAACCTATCAAACTCAACACCCCAAAACAAATAATCCAGTCAAGAAATGGGCAGAAGACATGAACAGACATTTCTCCAAGGAAGACATCGAGATGGCCAACAGACACATGAAAAAGTACTCCACATCACTCGGCATCAGGGAAATACAAATCAAAACCACAATGAGATACCACCTCATGCCAGTCAGAATGGCTAAAATTAACACGTCAGGAAACAATAAATGTTAGTGAGGATGTGGAGAAAGAGGAACCCTCTTACACTGTAGATAGGATGCAAGCTGGAGTAGCCACTCTGGAAAACAGTATGGAGGTTCCTCAAGAAGTTCAAAATAAAGCAACCCTGGGACCCAGCAACTGCACTACTAGGTTACTTGCCCCAAAGTTACAAATGTAGTGATGCAAAGGGGCACCTGCACCCCAAGGTTTATAGTAGCAATGTCCACAATAGCTAAACTATGGAAAAAGCCAAGATGCCCATTGATGGATGAATGGATAAATAAGATGTGGTATATATATCACTATATATATATATATTACTCAGCCATCAAAAAAGATGAATACTAAACCATTTGCAATGACATAGATGGAACTGGAGAGTATTATGTTGAGTGAAGTAAGTCAATCAGAGAAAGACAATTATACAGTTTCACTCATATGAGGAATGTAAGACACAAGGCAGAGGATCACAGGGGAAAGGAGGGGAAAGTGGAATGGTAAGAAATCAGAGGGAGACAAACAATGAGAGACACCTATCTATGGGAAAGAAACTGAAGGTTGATGGAGGGGAGTTTGGTGGGGAATAGGGTAACTGCATGACAGGTGTTCAGGAGGGCACATGACCTAATGAGCACTGAGTGTTATATGCAACTGGCGAATTATTGAACTCTATGTCTGAAACTAATGATGTTCTATATGTTGGCTAATTGAATTTAAATTTAAAAAGTTGAGCTCTAAAAAAAAAAAAAAAAACAACAAACAGACAAGAAAATGTTGAGCTCTATCTAGATACCAGGAACTCATCACTTAACGACGGTGTTGCAGTGTATATAAGATCTCCCTATTTTACTGATGAGGAAATTGGAGAACAAAGTGAGTAGTAAGGAACATGCTCACAAAATCACAGTTATTCCAGGATGGAGCTAGAATTCAACCCAAGTTGGGCGGCTGAGAGCCCACACTCCCATGACCATACCAGCGTCTTAAAGGTCTTATCCACTGACTACAGGCATCCAAGTTGCACAAAGCATTTAATGAATCAGATTCCCAAGCTTCGAGTCAGTCGAACTAGTACACTCTGCAGGTGGGCCTTGCAATCTGATTTTATTTTACTGCTTGGATGCTGCTGATGTGTAAATGAAGTCATAATCAGGACCAACAGTCTTCCAGACGATGTGGGACAACAGACCTTATCAGATCCTTGGACAGCTTCACTCTAGATGCCTTTGAAAGGAGGCCAAGCGCATTAAAAACAAACATGCACACGTGAAGTGGGTGGCATCAGGGTGGAAAGGGGGTGGGGCAGAATACACTCAGCAAGAGGAGCCAGGAGACTAGAGATATAAAATTTCAAGATGGGGGTGACATCAGTGAGGGAGCTATCTTTCCCATTTCACACAACAAGTGTTTCTGTTTAAAAGTGTTGTAATAATTACAGATGTGCAAATGTCCATGTCATCACACTTTTCATTTACACAAATACTAACCCTGAGGCAATGTTTGTAGCTCAACAGTCACATCTTTTTTAACATTCAAAAGCAGACAACAAAGGCGTCAGAATCTCCTGGGTGCTGCAGCCTTTGTGTGCCCCAGCACAGGGTACCCTGGAAAGGAATCATAAATCAGAAACCTCCAGCCCTCCCAGATGGGAGAACTTCATTCGACAGTAGTAAGAGTTTGGCTTCTGTGTGACTGCAGAATGAGTGCTTCTTCATTTGCATATTTTGAATCTGTTACTCTTTACCCAAATGCTTTTACTTAAAAGATCTTTTTCACCAAGGCCTGAGAGAATAATAGAAATGCTTTCTGCAGCTTTTAGAATTTGAGAAAGATCATGGTTTCAGAACAGGAGGGTTAAGATCAAGAGAAGATGGGGGACAGGACATAACCATCGAAATGACTCAAAGAAAGGAGGACAGTCTCGTATCCTTCATGTAGTCCAAGAAGGCTCTACGAGGGGTACCTGGGGGGGTTCAGTCCATTAAGCATCTGACTTCAGCGCAGGTCATGATCTCGGGGCCCTGGGATCGAGTGCCGTGTTGGGCTCCCCTGTCAGTGGGGGTATTCTTCTCCCTCTCCCTGTCACTCCCCTTCAGTTCATTCTCTCTCTCAAATAAATAAATAAAATCTTTAAAAAAAAAAAGGCATCTCTATGAGGCAGAGAACGTTAGACTTTATTTTTCTTTTCTATGTATTTATTAGCATTTTTCTTGCCCTTGAGTGCTGAGCTTTGATTATAAGTGGTATAATTTTTTAAACTAGATGACTGTCTACCATTGTCTAAATCTCCAGTTCCCCTACCAGTAATTTTATCATGGTTAATAATCAAATCCCCACAGTAGAGAAATACAAATAAGCAATTCAAAAAATAGAGGTTTATATATACATACACCATTAAGACTTATTTTATAAGGAGTTTTAGAGCCAAGAGGCTGGTGAAAAATCTGGAGAGCAGGTAGAAAATTATCTTCTCAACTTGGCAAGTCAACTGCAAATTCCTGCTCACTCTGACTCATACCTTTCTGTTTAATTTCCAGATTTCCAGATAGGGTCTGAGATGCAATGAGTAACACCTTTTGGCTAAATCAAGTTAGGTTTGATCCAAAACAAAAACAAAACTCCCAGATACATTAAAGTTAATCTGCGATTTCTTAGCAGCACCAGAATTTACCAATTTAATTTGATCCAGGTTTCCATTAGCCCAATGCAAAACATATCTGGGATTTGTTTTGAGGTCCTGGCCAAGTCATTTTACTTCTGTAAGCTGCAGTATCTCTACTTGTGAAACAAAAGAGAAATGTCTCCCAGTCTCAGAGTTCTAATGTTTTCCAGATTCTCTAGTTTAAATGAAGAATTCAATGGAGGGCACCTGGGGGCTCAGTGGGTTAAAGTCTCTGCCTTCAGCTCAGGTCATGATCCCAGGGTTCTGGGATCAAGCCCCGCATCGGGCTCTCTGCTCAGCAGGGAGCCTCCTTTCCCTCCACCCCCCAACCTCTTCACCTGCCTCTCTGCCTACTTGTGTTCTCTGTCAAATAAATAAATAAAATCTTAAAAAAAAAAGAATTCAATGGAAACATCAGTAAATAAGTAAAATTTGATGGAAACAAATCAAGAACCATCAAGGCAATCAAAAACCAAGAATGCTTGTGTTTTACGTGTTTTACTTCCTGGAGTAAGGAGTGTTTGTGAAAATTGTGCACTAACATGAACTCAAAGCATGAGTCCTGAATCTATTTTAGTTTGGGCCATAAAAGTGAAAATGATTGATTTGCCACACATGTAACACTTATTAAGCTATGACACAGAGGGCCTCAGCCTAGGATGTATCACATTTAAAGAGAAAACACTGAAGACAGATTCCTAGGCATGAAGAAGATTGTCTGCTTCTGCTTGCATTCTTAAACCTCCCTTATCACTATGAGAAGGATATATCCCAGCTAGTCCATTGGTCCCAGGAGAAGGTGAGGGACATCTGGAGCACAGCCATCCCAATCTGAGCCCACCCTTGATGAGGCAACATCAGTTAACCCACAGATTCATGAGAACAATGAATGGATGGTTGTTTTAAGTCACTGAGTTTTGTTACACAGCAATTTTGGGTCAAGAGCTAACTGATACAGGGACCCAACAATGTAATTAGTAAGCTCTTGCTCAACTCTACAAAAACTTCACATGCCTCAAAGCAAAGAAGTCCAACTCATTATCTCATTTCTTCTTTGGAATGACTCTGTGACATGTGTATTGTCATGTCTACTTTACAAATGGGAATGCGGAGGTTTATTTTAGGTTGTGGACATAGTATGGGATGGGTGTCCATGTCTCAGCCTCCACACATGGGAACTCCCCTGTCTTTGTACTTATTGAATGGACTTGCCTGGGAAACTTCTGTATTACATAGCTCTGCTCGCCTGTGGCTTGGACACAGCCGATTGGGCCAGCCATGGGCCCCTGACTCAAGATCAACCAGTGAGGCTGGCCAATGACCAATGAAATTTTCTCTCTTGAGACTTTAATATTTAGAGACTAAAGCTGGTTGGTGGTAAAAGATCATATTAACTTGGCCTTAGTTGTCTTGTTGGACCAAGTATAAGTAGAGACAAAGATGAGAAGGAGAGAGAGGGAGGGAAGGAGAGCAGCAGATGGGAAGAAAGAAAGAGAGAAGATATCCTGAAGCAAAGATGACAGCCATGTTGCTAGCCCTGAGAGATGGAGAGAGGATAGTTGGATTTCAGTTGTCTCAGGAGATTATACCTTGCAACTCTTTGGCAAACTCTGCTCTTACATGCACTCCCTTGAGTGGGTTTCAGTTCCTTATCACTAGAAGAGATTTTTCCACAAGTGCTTGATTGGGACTTGTTCACAGGATCACAGCTTAAAAATGGTTGTTATGGGCTGAACTGTGCACCCCCAAATTCATACATTATAGTTCTACCCCCAGCACCTCAGGATAGGACTGTATTGGCGATGGGGTCTTTAAGAACTCAGGAGGTCATTACAGTGGACTCTGATCCAACATGGCTGGTGTCCTCCTAAGAGGAGATGCACAGAGGGAAGACCATGTGAAGACCCAGGAATAAGACAGGCATTTTCAAGCCAAGGAGAGAGGCCTCAGAAGAAACCAACCCTGTTAATACCTTGACCGCAGACTTCCAGCTTTCGGAATTGTATGACAACACATTTCTGTTGTTTCAGCTTCTAGTCTGTGGTGCCTTATTATGGACACCCACACAAACCGACGGAGTGGCAGACCATTTCTCATGGCGCCATGAGGATCCTTTTCCTTCTCGGGGGATGTACTCCATTTATTGGCAAACTGTGTCATTACCAGGCACTATTCAAGTGAGGATGACAGGGGAAATATCAAAATCAGGGCAAGGCAAGGCATTGAAAGGACAATGGGAGTATATTAGTGCCTTATAAGGTCTAGAAAAAAGAGGAATATTGAAAGAGGAGAAGAAAAGTAACCCTGTAGAGAATTAGTAAGTTAATAAGCTCATTGAAAGCACACAGTTAATGAATTATGAATTTCAGCACTGATTCTCCTCACTCAATTACTTATTGTGGACACATATTAATCAACATAAACTACATTTCTTCAATAAGAAAGAATTCCTTAGTAAGGAGGAAAAAGAGCTACATTTGCCAAGGACTGACGAGGGGCCAGGCACGTTACCTTCATTTCACATTCAGACAACACAACGACCCTGTAGAGTTGGTTCTGTTCTTGCCCACATTCCCTGGGACAGGGGAGGCTGAGACTCACAGACATGATCAGGCGCCCGAGCCAGGCTGGAAAGCAGCTGTGTGATACCAGAGTCAGTGTCAGTTGTCCCCCTTCTCCCGACATCCAGTGTCAGTTCTTTTTGGCATTAACGTGTCCTAACTGTCCTTAAGACTTCCCCTTCCTCCATTGCTCACCTACTCGTCTGAGTAGGGTTGGCCCCACTGCCATTGACCGAGGGCTGGGTATTCCAAGGTGACTAATCAGGCATGAGCACAGGACATATCTGATCCAATTACAGAGATTACTCACACTTGGAGAAAACAGAGATTTCAGAGCTGGTGCCTTTTCCATCACCCGTGCCCCCTTCCCTAATGAACACATATGGAAATGCCCAGTTCCAGGCTTATCTCAAGTCAGCCCCCGGATCTTGTCCCTTCATTCCTTAACTTCTACTCGCCACTGCCCACCTTGACGTGGTGTTGCCCCCTTGTCACCACACATTGCCTCCTCCCCCCACAGCACGGCTCTCTACTCTACTTGTCCTACTACTTCCTCTGACCTGGCCCACGTGGTTCTACCACCATCATCTGACTCCAGGCTCTGGTGGCCATTTATCTCTTTCTCCCAGACTTTCTCCCAGGTCACATGGATAGGGGACACATGATTTCTGTTGTTGAGTCAACTTCTCTAGTTTCTCTGTACAATGCCTGTCTTGGCTGGGGCGGCAATCACAAAGTACAATACACAATACACAATACACAAAGTACAATAGACTCGGTGACTTATAAACAACAGAAACTTGCTCTTCATGGCTCTGGGAGCTGGAAGTTCCAGATCAGGAGCGAGCACAGTCATATTCTAGTGGGACGCTCTTTGGGGAGACCCTGTGTCCTCACATGGTTGAAAGATAGCAAGAGAGCTCCGGGGGTGGTAGGGAGGGGTGTTCCCTTTTAAAAGGGGGCAAGTTCCATTAGTGAGGGTCCACCCTCAAGACCGAATCACCTCCCAAATGCCCCACTCCCTAATGCCATCAGAGAGGAGTTCAGGATTTTAAGGTAGGAGTTTGCATGGAGAGGGACAAAGACATTGAGCCCATTACACTGCCATTTGAAGAACACTGAGATGTATTCTCTATCCCAAAGTGGGTAGATGGGTTGAAATCACATGAATAGAAGCCTTGAACTGAGTTCCTCAAACTTTTTTTTTTTTTAATCAACATCTCCCTAAGGAGACTTTTTAGGCATTTTTCCTATTCACCATCCCACTCCATAAAGTTCTAGTACCATAGATAAACTGTTTATCTGTTTATGTCCTGTGGCCTTTGGAGGGCCATGAAATGGTAATATATGAGCTCCCCCATCAAGAACCAAATTTTACCATTTTGGGGGGCAATATTGCCCCTCCTAAAAATTCGAGGTGGGGGGAGATGGAGATAAACCAGCCAAACCAAGAACTTACTCACAGTAACATTGCCTTAATTATTTTGTACCCTTAATAATATGCAGAGCTGGCCACAACCACAAGTCTGGTAATTTGTACTCAAACATATTGAAAGGCATTAAAAACTTTCATTTGCTTCTAACGCATTAATGACTCTGTGAGCGTGAGAGATGGACTTATTCTGGCTTACAGTACTCTTCTTCGAAAAATGATGGAAGTTGCTTTTTTAAATTAAGGTAGCAACACCATTGATAATTTAAACATTGCAGGCATTCCAAAATGCTGTGATTTGCAACACCAGTTTTAATTAATGCCTGCAACCCGGCTGTGAAAATTGGGACCTGTAATTTGTGAGTTACAGTAACTGCTAGTGTTTATTAACCTAGCAGGTCAAATTCTGGTTTCATGGCCTTATATGTACATATATATCATCATCCTATTAAACTTCGAGTTGAAAGCCAACGGGAGAGGAAAATAATCACCCATAGGTAATGCGTCACCTTTGCACACAGAGGTGAGAGCAGAGTGTAAGCTTTTCACCTTCTCCTCCCCAGTGTGCCTCCCTTGATTAACTCTTTCCTCTCAAAGTGTTACTTTCTTTGCCCTTTCTATAGCTCCAGTACTGTAATCCTTCTCATCCCTCTTGAGAAGTCCTCTGGTTTTCAAACCATAGTTTAAAAATAACTCCTGGGGCTCTCTCCCACCCTTCTAACTTCTATCCATTCCTTTGAGAATATGAGTGGAGAATATGTGGGAGGAACCACAGTGGACTCTGGGATACCCGGAGAATGATGGCAATACACAGCTAGCTCTTGGAGAGCATCACGGACCAGGCACCATGCAGATCTCATCACACCTATCCACTTCTTTAGACTCTGCAACTTCCTACAACAAAGCAGACCCAACCATCAACCTCTGGGTATTAATTAGGCACTAGAACTGGTTGCGCTGGCTTTGCCTGATTGCAGGTATTTGCAGGATTCAATAAATAAATGTTGGCCGATCCAATGTAATCAGAAGCAAAATTAGATTAATAATTTCAAAAAGTGGGGCAGGACGGGACACCACGAAGAGGCATCAAGTATTGGCTTTTCGCCTTGAAAGCATGTCGCATGGTATTTAAAAGCACAGCAGTATACGTCAGGCAAACAGTGGCTGGCTTAACTTCTAGGTTCCACCACTCACCATCACCCCTGGGCAAGTTCTCCAATCTCTCTCTCTTTTTAAAGAAAATATTTATTTATTTTAGCAAGAGAGATAGAGAGTGTGCCCGCCTGTGTGAACAGGGGGAAGGGCAGCAGGGAGGGAGAAGCAGATAAAAACGATCCTAAGCAAAGTCTGTGCTCAGTGCAGAGCCCGACTTGGGGCTCGATCTCACAACCCATGAGATCGTGACCTGAGCTGAAACCAGGAGTCTGATGCTTAACCAGCTGAGCCACCCAGGTGCCCTCCAATCTCTTAAAACTTATTTCTTCATCTGAAAAATGGAGATCCTATCACTCCTAACATGTAGTGAGTCAATGACACAAACCTAAGAAGGGCTTAATGCAGTGCTTGGCAAGGGTAACGCCATCAACTAACATCGATAAGTTTAGCTATTATTAGTATAATAATCCATCATGTTCTCCGTGGCAGCCCACGGAACTCCTTCCTGTAATATCAGGACGCTTCAAGCTGTCAATTATCTGAACATTTTTTGAGCATCTACTCTGTGAAGGACACAATGTAGTCATGGTGGGGGCCCAAGGGCTTACAGCTGACCTCTCCTAACACCTGGACTAATCACAACTGTGGTTATAGATTTGTGTATGTGTTAGCATCTGTCTCCTTCACCCAGGGCTGGCTTCATGGGCATGCGACCTGTGTCATTGACAAGACCCCATGCTTAGCAGAGTCTCATGCTTAGTTTCCATTTTGAAATTCTTACTAATTACTTACTGACTTTTGACCAAGAGCCCTCATATTTTCTAGCAGTCTTGGGTCTGTGTTAATTAAGCCACACTAATGTGGCCAGAAACACGTAAGTGCTATTTTTAGTTTCATTTTGGTCATTTTCACAAAATTAATAGAGGCTATTTTTAAAATGCACTACAATCTCTGAGGGGTATTGGTGGGTAATGAAATGCATCCAAATATATAATAAAACGGAAATATTATTTTTAAGATAACTGATGACAAATGTGTGGTGGACAAGAGGGAGCAGAAGGAAAACGATGCAGGTGTCTCCTTGCTTGGGAGGAAGTTTTCTCCTTTTTCTCCTCCTTTAAATATAAGAATATGCTCTTAATGAGTCCCATCCATTCACCCAGCAAAAAGGTACCACCGGGCTAGTCTGTGCAAAGCACTGCGTCCTTGTGTGTGTAGATGAAAAGGATGATTCAGTTGCGATAACATTTCATGCGATCATTCCAGCGCACCCATGGAGAGAAGGACAGGTTGATATGACATCACTGAGAAATGAGCAAGTGTCCCAGCAAGCCCAGGGACCACCTAAGGCTGTGGCGTTTGAGCTGGCTTCTAACTCATTTGTGATCTCGGGCCTGATTTCTCCATCTACAAAATGGGGATGGTAAATTCTACTTGTTGTGATGATCAGAAATAGTGATTGCAACGTCTTTGCCAAGGCCCAGACCCATGGTACTCAGGAAGAGACATCTAATGGCACTGCCCCAGGTGCCACTGCTGAATCTGTATGTTTGTGTGTGTTGGCAAAGAAGGCAGAGAAAAGTAATAATTATTAGTTACCCTCCAGCACTTATCTGATGCATAATGTCTAACTGTGTGATATATTCAGGATTCTTATTCCATGGGAAGAGATTAGTTCCATGAACACAAACATGATTTATCTGCCAGGAACAATTAAGGCAGTGCGTACACGCTAGCTTTTGGGGGGGTATAATCTCTTTTGTTCTCTTAATCATGATTATATATATATATGTATTCTTTGGTTATATTTCTTCCTAAAGCAAAAATGCTGTTATTTTAGTCCATTTTTTAAAAAGATTTATTTATCTGACAGGGAGAGAGAGAGAGAGAGAGAGAGAGAGAGCATGTGCTTGAGTGCACAAGTAAGGAGAAGGGCAGATGGAGAGGGAGAAGCAGGCTTCCCGCTGAGCAGGGAGCCCAACATGAGGCTTGATCCCAGGACCCTGGGATCATAACCTGAGCCAAAGGCAGACATTTAACTGACTGAGCCACCCAGTTACCCCTTAATCCATAGCAATGCCAGTAATTTTGATGTGGTTGCATCTTGGCTACATAATTAAGTTTAATACCCCAACCAGACATAGGTAAAGGCACACCAATCACAATTATCCATTAGATCTGTCTGTCCACCCATCCATCCACCCATCCATGCACTTATCATCCGTCCATCACCCATTCACCCATCCATCCATCCATCCATCATACATCTACCCACCTACCATATTCCATACATCTACAGTGCCAGACATTGGCTATAAGAAAAAGGAAGATGTACGCATTAAGTAGAGGCAGGATTCAAATCTGTCATCTTTGGTTTAAAAGAAGCAACTCCCAAAGAGTGGCCAGTCCAGGTAAATCCCACTCTGAAACATCTGGCTGTTCTCTTTGCAGAGTCATGCACAGTTCGTTTCCAAATGATTCACTAATAGATGGAAGTGGAAATTAAGGGAGAGGGCAGCTTACCACCTGCTTGGTAAGTCTCACTGGAGAGCATACCCCACTGGCCACAATCAGGAGTCTTAAGTCCTGGTTGCCTTTTACCGTGGTGTCATCTTTGATGAATTACTTAATCACTATCTGCATCTATTCCTTTCTGAATCACAGGGAAGCTGTAGGGGCATGTAAAAACAAATTGGGATTATTTTGGAACAAGGCAGAAGACTTCTTCCACACTGAGGATGAGAGTTCTGGTTTTCTTGCAGAGAAGAGGAGAGAGACAGTGCCTCTCCAAACTGCTGGGGTCAAGCTTGGGATGAGCAGAGCTATAAGGAAGCCTCTTGCTCAGCGTGTCTCGTGGTCCCAAGTGCACCCAGAGGTGCCTACTTGGAACAAGTGCTTTTTCCACTTCCATTAGTGTTGTGTGTCTCGCCATGTGGCCAGCAGCCTGGGAGGCCCCCATATCATGAAGCTTGCTAGGTTCCTTTCCACACCCACCATGGTTGTCATGAAGTACACATGCTATAACAATCTTGGTGCCTTTTTGTAGCCATTTTCCATACAACCAACTGATCAAATTTAATTAATTTAATTAATTAAACCCAAGTGTTGGCATCTCTGGGCCTACAGACTGTGAGTTCACAAGGTGGTTGGGCTACTCCTTGATCCACGATGTAAGACCTTCTCTTTGACTTTGGGAACTTTCATCCTTTTGAATCCCACTAATTTGGAATAATAAATGGTATATGGGATATCACCTGAGCCAAAAATCTTAGTTTGTGCTCTTGGTGGAGAAGAAAGTATTTGATGAATAAAATGATTAAGGTGGATAAGTTCTAGGGGACAACATTTAAAGTATATGAAGAGAAAATATTTTCATGTATGTGTGACTGCATGGCAGTCATTCATTTACAGCCCCCATCCCTGCCAAAGACATCCATGCCCCCAATCCCTGGATCTTGTGGCGATGTTACATTACGTGACAAAAGGACTTTGCCAATCTGGATTGTTCTAGTCTCATGAAAGAATTCTTAAAAACAGAGAACTTTCTTCAGCTGGAGTCAGAGAGATAAGGCAGATGAGGAAGTTGGAGAGATGTTGAACGTGAAAGAGACCTGGGCCCCCCATGCGAGAAGGAGGATGTCGGAGAAGCACGAGAAGGATGCAGACAGCCTTTAGGAGCAGGACCCTGCTGACACCCAGCAAGGATATGGAGATGTCAGTCCAACCCCAAGGAACTGAATTTGACCAACAACCTGAGTGAGTTGGACGCCGGCTCATGGAGCCAGGTCTGCTTCTGGAACTTGCAGAAAGGAACACCTCCCTGCTGGTCCCCGAGCTCTGACCTCTTCAAAGCTGAGGACTCCCCTGAGCCATGTTGCACCCACACTTCTGACCCATAGAACTGTGACATCATCAATGCATGTTGTATGAAGCCACTGAATTTGGGGTAGCTTATAACAGCAGCAACAGAAAATTAATACAACAAGGGCATGTATTTCTAATGGTGGCCCATATGGCCAGGAACCAATGACCCAGCAGTCAAATGGCCAGATGGCTGATCTGGTGCGTCCTGCTTGAGTAATCAGCCTTGATGAAGACTGGAAAGGTGGTGAGGCATGCCTCCTAGTTCTCCATGACAGCAGGGCTCTCTCCAAGGCTCTCCTGGCAGCACTCCCTAAGCTGAGGCTCTGATCATAGCATATCCTCAAAAGTCATAGAAGGGATATTCCTTAGTCGCTGTTGAGCAATCCGGTTCCACTTTCTACCTCATCCAATCAGAAACTGTCCTTTCCGTTGGTTTGTTTTTATAGTTTGGACTGAGCCCACAACTCATACGTTTTCCCAGCCCCCTCGGCGATGATCTCTACTCCTGGAAACCATCTGTAGATCAAACTAGAGTTTTGTCTTTGAGTTTGGAAGCCTCCTCCTCTCTGCAGCAGGGCCAGCCAGGGCTGACATGGTTCCGAGAGAGGCTCGGCGTTGCCAGTGTCCTATGAGAGGGAATGAAATCAGACCAATATGTTTGTCAGCCGTCAGCAAGCTCAGCCTCCCCAATTATCCTGTCTAATTAGATTAGAAGCTGACAGCTGAGAGCATACCCTGCGACATTTCGGTTTGCAATCTCACAATGAGGCGCACACAACCCGGCTCTCATTCCTCATCGAGACCCAGATCCTCTTCCGAGTTGTTACGGGAACTGATTTTTGTAATTAGCTGTTGGTGGTATTACTTACATCACTTGCTTGACATAAAATATGCCTGGAGGAGTAAAGAGCGATGGTAAGAGACTCTGGGCAGTAAAGTCGAGCTCCAAGCATCTTCAAAGAACTTTGTAAATTGCACAGGGACGCAATTGGGTTTCCCCTAAAAGCTCAGAGTAGAGTTGTGAATGGATGTGGGTGGTGTTGGAATCAGCTTATGGGGTTGAAACCCATGACGTGGTCTGGCTCAGAAGCGGAAGTCAGGGATGGCACAGTGTTACACAGAGGCTGGGCAGAAGGTGATACACTTGCCCTCTGATTTTAGAGAAGAATCAAACAGCCCCCTCTCCAATGCCATTCTGGAACGCTACATGCCTGGTCCTGCCAGAGATTTCACCATGACTTCTCCCAGGAACGAGCGAGCGATTTACAACTCACACAAACACCTGATGGGAGGAAGCTTGACAATCGGCTCTCAGAAAGGCCCGTGTTTCTTAGTACAGAACAATTTCAAACAGTAAATTTGAGCAGAAGGCTTAACAAGGTTTTTGAGCAGAGATTGAAAGTGGTTTTATCATGGGGGTCCTTTAAAAGACACTGGACAGTGTCCAAGGCTGGCAGCCCATCTCGCGTTGCTGGACTCCACGGGATAAAACTCGAGTGTTTGGAACAAGGCTCTGGTGCAGAATTCAGTGAGGAGGACCAGTGGGGTAAAGGGGCTGAAATGACCAGCAGTGCGTACCAAGTCTAACCTTTGAAAAGTGGTGATTGTCAACGCCGTACTTCTCAGCATTTACGGAGCCCGCATGAGCCATCCGTTGCCTCTCATGTTTTTCCAAATTTCAGTCATCCAAGAACCATAATGATGGCTTCTGCCCTAACTATATGCCATTTGCTTGATATTTTTTAAAAAGCAGCCCACTGATGGGGTAGCTGGGTGATGGGCATTCAGGAGGGCACGTGACAGAATGAGCACTGGGGGTTCTATGCACCCGATGGATCACTGAACTCTACCTCGGAAACTCATAATACGCTCTATGTTAATTAATTGAATTTCAATGAAATAAAATTTAAAAAATAAAAAATAAGAAGCAACTCACTTTCTTTTTCTTTTTTTTTTTTAAGATTTTATTTATTTATTTGACAGACAGAGATCATGAGTAGGCAGAGAGCAGGCAGAGAGAGAGAGGGGGAAGCAGGCTCCCTGCTGAGCAGAGAGCCCGATGTGGGGCTCGATCCCAGCACCCTGGGATCATGACCTGAGCCGAAGGCAGGGGCTTTAACCCACTGAGCCACCCAGGCGCCCCTCACTTTCTTTTTCTTACACAAATTTCAAGGTGAGGCTGGTGGTGGGTTATCAAGGAGGGCGCGTCTGGCATGGAGCACTAGGTGTGGTGCATAAACAATGAATCTTGGAACACTGAAAAAATAAAATTAAATTTAAAAAAATTTGCACGGCAGGTTTGATGAGCCGGTTCTATTTTTTCTAATCTACATTAGCTACATACCTGACTATTAAAAACTTATGTTCCTCCACGTGTGTCCTAGAAACTCACCTCTCCAGTGTTTCCCTGCCTCTCACCGCTTGGGGACCGTGGCACTTGGGTAACGTGAGCTGCCGGAGCAACCAGAGCCCGTGTGATTTCTCCAGCTGCACTCCAGAGCTCCTTGGGCAGAGAGAGAGAGGGAGATGCCCTCACAGAGCAAGACAGAACCTGTGGAACCACCTGCCTAAGCCGCAGCTCCAGAGTCATGGGAAACTCTTCAGCCCAGAGAGGACCTTTGGAAGAGGGGTTCCTGTGGGACCTGGACAGTGATTGGGAGGAAGCCCCGCCTCACGGGGACACAGCACCTTCCTCTGAAACATCTGAGACTTCACCGAGAATTATTCTGCCTCCTCACATCCTTCTGGAAGGGTCAAGTCCTTCACAAGTGGAGAAGGAGCACTAAGGGAGGTGAGGCAACTTGACAGAAGGCCATGTGGCAAACCGATAGTCATGAAAGCATCTGAAGGGGCCTGTGGGAACCACCTGGATTGTGTCCTGAGGACCCAGCTCGCCTTAACCCAGGGGGATAAAGCAGCAGGCAGAGAAACGGGAACTTCAGATGTGAACAAAAAGTGGAGGGTGACCATCAGAACTGAAGCATCCTGATTTATGACTGGGTGCCAGGGCATGGCAATCCATTATCCTGTTTCATTGGAAGACACCCTCGGGGCGCCTGGGTGGCTCAGTGGGTTAAGTGATTGCCTTCAACTCAGGTCACGATCCCAGGGTCCTGGGATCAAGTCCCACATCAGGCTCTCTGCTCAGCAGGGAGTCTGCTTCTCCTCTTTCTGCCTTCCCCCACTTGTGCTCTCTCTCCCTCTCTGGGGTTTGCTGGCGATCCTTGGCATTCCTTGGTTGCAGACATATCACGTGATCTCAGCTTCCATCTTCCCTGGCGTTCTGTGTAGGCACCTATGTCCAAACTTCCCCCTTTACTAAGGACACCAGTTATTATACTGGATTGGGACCTCACCCTGCTCTGGGACACCCCCGTGTCAGCTTTAATTATATCTGCAACAACCCTATTTCCAAATAAGATCACATTCTGAGGTCCTGAGGTTTAGGGCTTCAAGATATAAATGTGGGGGGACACAACTCAACCCCCACCCCCACTTTACAGCTGTGGGATGGGAGTCCCGGGATGGTGAGGTCCCTCATCTGAGGTGACAGAAGCGTAGGCGGCAGACCCTGGATCGGAGACCAGGCAGTGTAAGGCTCCACTCTACCTCCTGAAACCCCTACAGACTGAATATCTGTGCCCACCCCAACATCTGTATGTTGAAACCTAATCCCCAATGCAAAGGCCTCAGGAGATAGGGCCTTTGGGAGGGGCTGAGGTCATGGATCGGTGGCCTAATCATTGTAAGAGACCCCAGAGAGCTCCCTTGCTCCTTCTCAGCCTGTGATGACACGGCAAGAAGCACCCACCTAGGAACTTAGGAACTGCGCCTTCGCCAGACGTCGAATCTGCCCGTGTGTTGATTGTGGACTTCCCAGCCTCCAGAACTTTAGAGATCAATGTTTGTGTCCAAGCCACTGGTCTACGGTGATTTTGTTAAAAATTGTCCACATGGATTAAGACAGACAGCTTTAGAACTCATCCAATGACTGGTCTCAGCTAAGTTTCATGGCGGCTTAAATTGGTTACTGTCCCACTCTCCTCCTCCCCAGGATGTGTCTTCACCGTCAAATAATAGAACACATGTCCCAGCACATGACACAGTGTGCCCCCATGCAGGGAGCACGTGGTACTGGATAACACGTCAGGCCAACGCAGACACAGTGTCGCTGGTTAGGCAGGCATGCACACCCAGCAGGGGGTCCCCCTGGCTTGGAATCCCAGTGCCTCGCTTACCAGCCGTGGGACCCAGGACCAGTGATTAATCTCTTTCAGCCTTAGCGTCCTCATCTGTAAAATGGGCCAATCACCGTGTGATGGGGATTACGGCAGTCACTGTGCAGGGTGCATCAACAGTACCTGGCTAGTCGTGGACATTGGATAAGATACCCATGAGCAAGCAGACAAGCAGCCCCATACCCACCAGCTGCAAAGATCAGAGCTATCCCCAGGGTCAAGCCCTCTTCAGGGCACAAGGGTGGTGGTAAATGACACCTCCATCCAGCTGGAGACTTGGACATGATTCTGCACCCCTCCCTCATCCCTCAAACCCTGTCCATTTTGCCTCCATAATATCATTCTGGTGTTCCACTATTTCTTACCACCTCCATGGCTGCCCCTTTGGTTCCAGCCCCAACTTCTCTCACTCCCGCCCCCTCCCTATTGCAGGAGCTTCCTGACAGTTCTTCTGCCACCCTTACTCTTCTATAGCGTATTCTCAAAACAGCAGCCAGAGGGAGCATTTTCACAAGTCACATCATGTCCTTTCTTTGCTCAAAACTCTCCTCTGGCACCCATGTCACACGAAGTCAGTCCATATCCCTTGTCACAGGCCCACATGATCTGTCTCCTTACAATTGCTCTGCTCTCTCTCCTTTGCTCCCATGGCTTCCTCCGCTCCAGCCAAACTGGCTCTCTGACTGACACTTAAACAGATCTGAATGCTCCTGCCTCAGGGCCTTTGCACTTGCTGTTCTGGCTGCCTGGAAGGCTCCATGGATGGAGCACTCGCCTCCTCAATCTTCTCTCACCTCCTCAAACTTCACACAGGTGGCCAGGCTGCTCTCTTTCCCTTCTAATTCTTCATGATCTCTATATACCTGCCATGCTGTGCATGTCCACTTGTTTCTCTTATTTATGGTCTGCGTCCAACACTAGAACATCAGCACCCCAAGAGCAGAGGTATTTGTCTTCTTTGCTCACTGCTGTACCCTCAGTGTCTAGAAAAGTTCCTGGTACATCAGGGGACCCTCATATAAATTTGTTGAATGAATAAAGAAATGGAGGAAGCAAAGAAAGGAGGTGGTGTCCTGAAATGTTTGTCAAGACACAGGACAGGCTTATTTCAGTGCAGAAATCAGAAACAGTGGTAGCAGCTGACTCAGAGCATAGAAAGAAATAAAAAAGAGTCGGCAGTATCATTCCATTTTCAAAAGAAAAGTCCACTTGCTTTGTGCCTCTGTAAAGTCTCACAATTTGGTAAAAGCACACTTATGTGTTCAAGAGGAGAGGGAACAACTCTGCAGCTCTTGTATTTCCCAGACCCAGGCAAAAGGTTCAAGGTCACCCAAAGTCCCTGTTACAAAGAGAGGGATTAAGTCACTGAGAATTTCCAGAGCTCAGAGAGGACCTTCTAGTTCTTCCAAAGCCTTCTTGAGGCCTGGAAGTCACTGTCGAGCTTTGTAGTAAAGATTTCTTTCACACCTCTGCAGTTTCTTAATCTGAGAGGAGGGAGCATTAAAGGGACCAATGTCTGTCACATGTCTGCAGTTTCTAATATCTCCTTCGGGAAGGCTGATAAACCCTAGACTAATACAATTAATGTGCTTCTCCCAGATGGTTCCGGAACCAGTGCCAGGTCAACGTGATGGATGGAGGTCTTGCCAGGACACTCAGGGAGAGGAGCTGGAATGTTCCTAAGGCTGAAAGGGAGAGGCATCCCACAGAGGGCTGGACAGTTAAAAAGGAGGTCTTGGTGCCGATGCCCGGGGCACCTGGGGACACCACGCGCCTTCCTCCGTGCAGTGGCCGCTGTCCCAGCCCTGCACAGTGAGAGCCTGTGCGGGATGACACCAGCTCCAGTCAGGAAAGGCAAGAGCACAATACAGAAAGCCTGGGCCCCTGGCCCTCAGAGGCTCGCAGCTGTGTACATCTGGAACAGACTGTCCCTCCTGGAGCCGGCAAGCACTCCCGTGACCCTCCAGGCAGAGACCACTTGTTTTTGTGACTTTAGCTCTGAGCTGAAGGCATGCCTGCCATTCCCTTGTCCTGTGGTTCATCTGATATGTCAGTAACTCCAGAGACCTTTGGGTCTCCCCACTTTTCACCAACCCCATTATGACCTCTCCCCCACCCCCAAAGTGAAGGTACTCGGACTTGTTATCAGAATCTAAGCTCCAATGCAAAAGGCACGTGTTGAACATTGACCACGAAAACGCAAACGTCAGATTATCTTCCTTCTATCAAGTTACTTAATCCTCACACATTCCTGCATGTTCCACGTGAGACGCTAAGAATGAAAGCAGCTCGAAGGAGGCTTCACAGCCAGGACGTGTCAGAGCCAGGACTCAGACCCGGCCTGCTCTGACAACATGCCCGCCAGCTGCCAGGAAATCAAACACTTGAGAAATGAATTAAAATGCTGAATCACAGCAACTCGACCAGCCAATGCATTTGGCTCTTGCTGGCAGAGAGTCTCGATTAAACAAATGGCAAAAGAGATCTCTCTCCAAGAAGGACAGATGACCTCTGTCTTTAAAAAAGAAAAAAAAAAAAAAAGTAATAATAATAATCTTGAAACCCTCCTCAAAGCATCATTTGGGGACTGTGCCTGGCTCACGGTAGGACATGGCAGTGAGGCTCTGTTTCTCTTTCCTCTCTTCTGTTTTCATCTTCTTAATACCTGACTCTTCATAGACACATCTAGACTTCCCATCAAATGGCCAATTTTTTTCTCCCTTCTTATCAATGTTGTCTTGAAAAAATAAAGATAATATACTACATTCAGGGCTGAACAAGCAAAAACAAGAATAAGTTATAGCAGAAGAGCCCAAAGAGATACGGATAAGTTTTCTGATCAAAAGAGTCATTAAGCATTGACATGGTCGCTGAACAAAAAATTTGGTCAAATACGCTGATTTATCATGTTGCGGGAATGTACCAAGGACTCCAATTATACCATTCAGGGCAGTGGGTGGGGAGAGGAAGAGTCGCTAAAGAAACAGAAGGCATGTTTGTGTCATTTAGGTCTTGCAGTTCAATGAAGAACTCGCAAGGAGGAAGGACTCAAAGCCCTCACTGAGGAAAGAAACTAAATTTGGGGAGTACCCGCTCGGTGCCATGTCCATTGAATCTGCTATCCCATTGGATTCTCCCAACAGTGCTTTGATGTGCATGCCATTGTTCTTGTCACTTTATGGAAGACAAAGCCAAGACTCAGGAAAGTTGAATGAGTCACCCCATGGCTAAGAAGGGATCTACTCCAAGAAGACTCAAATCAAAAGTCAATGATGCAGCTTCCTCCGCCATCTTGTTCTAGCAGGACCTGAATGAATATTGCAGGGAGCAGGTGGGCAACATGGGGATCTCCTGTTCCCTTCCCTTCCTCCCTTCTCTCCTTCTCCCCTCCTTTCTCCCTCCCTCCCTTCATTCCTTCTTTCCTTCCTTCTTTTTTTTTAACTTCATCACACAGAAGGTGGGAAGGTAGGTGAGATGGAGTATCTCCTTTCTGATATCCATGTACATATAAATACTAACCATGGCCAAAACTACTTGGCTCCCTTGTGGGGGTACAAGGGACACCAGAGTGAGCTGTGACGACATGTGTGGCAAAAGTCTCATCTACTTGACCAGCTAGTAGATACAGAGTTGGAGGCTTCATCCTTCCCAAAGGGCAGGCAAAGAGGGAGGCTGAAGAGAACTAGGTAAGAAGTTTTGACATTAGGGAATGTATGAGAAAGTCTGAGACCTGAATCTCAGGAGTAATAAGCATTTTATTTCGACTCACCAAGTGCAGACACCGAGGGATGAGAGAATCTGGCACAGGGAGACTCTAATTTACACAAGAAAAGAAAAATCAAGCTTCCTTTCTAGGCTCCCCTGATTCTAATTATTTCCCTTCCCGAGTGAGGTTATGGGTCATGACGCATAAGGCAGCACCTCAGACTGGCACACACTTTGGAGGCCGTCAGACCTTGGGTCCAATTAATTTGCTCACTGTTTATTTAAGCGAATGGTTGAACTTTGCAGTGATTCAACATCCTCATCTACAAAACTATCTAATCTGCTGGGTTCTTGAGAAGATAAAATGGTATCCTACTTGTAAAGGGTTTAGCCCCATGGGTCCCATCGGGCACACAGTAAGGACTCAAAAAATGACTGGTGTAGAAGTCAAACTGTCAAACGAGGACATCATTTGTGTGGGTGACTTTGATAGTATACATATGACACAGATGGACGGACCGTTCTGACCGGAGCAAGTCAGCCTGCCCATCATTCCACCGGACGTTCTACCGGACATTCCACTGGACGTGCACAAGTCCAGCACAAGATGGCGGACCTGAATACGCCATCCCTTCACTGATCCCAAATTCTGAGTCTCCATCTTGCTAGGCTGACTCCCTTTGACTATATGCAGGTACCGATATAAAAACAAGACATAAAACTTTGTGAAACAAGTTCCCTATTACTTCCCTCAGTGCTTAGTCGTAAGAGAGCGATCTGTTTCCTTTCTGGGGGGAAAGACAACATGCTGTGTGGAGGACTGAGGGAACTACATTTTGGCCATTCCCAAATTTCTTTGACATTATTCCCTGATTTCTGAACCTCCCCCCGCTGCTTGAGGCTGTTCCTGCTCTTTCACTGAATAGACCAATTGGGGCCATTGGCTTGAGTTGCCAACAAAAGGAAGGTTTTATGCAACTGGACTTCTGCACAACCATGTGGAGAAGGACATGGAGATGCAGATCATAAACACGGGGGTTAATCCCCAAGAGCCTCCCTGACGTTCTGCAGATGTGGCTGCAAACTTCAAACACAGCTGAGATTCTGAGCACATCTTATTAGTACAAGTTGCTGGATATAACAAAGTCTATCAAATTATTTGATAAAGATCTATTCATTACCCTTATCCAGCCAAAAGAAAAATATAATTGAAACATGGTCACGTGCTATAATGGGCACAGAAATAAAACTTCCTCTTCGTTCCCCCTAATTAGAAAACCAGAGGCTTCAAAAAATGCATAAAGGCAGATCAGATAGGAGAAGAGATTTTGTGTCTTTTAGGTAGAGAATTTTTTTCTGGGTGACTTTCTAGTTAAAACATTTAATAAACTCCAAAAACCAAATAGCCTAAACCAAAAATACGTGCTTCTCCAGTCCCCTGTCCCCATTACAGAAACATAATGACTCCCTTGCTCATAGAAACCACTCATTAAATATTTGTTGAGTATTTGGTGATTGATAAGGGCTGTAGGGACGCACACATCTGCAGCACGAATGTCTGGTCAGGGAGGACTCCGGGAAATGAGAGAAAGCGCACTGATAAGGAAGTCTGAATCCTCCTTTGTAGGCTGAGGAGCTCTCCCCCCAGCAGTCTGTAGGGGAGGAAGGAGAGAGGCCGCTGTGTGGGCAGGAGAAAGCCCTGGGACAGGGCAGCAGGGTGGAGGCCTTCCCAACAGGAAGAGACTGTTCCAGCTGGAAGGGAGACAAGAAAGAAAAAACTGCCACGGAGGCCTTCACTGGGACTTTACCTGCGAGGACAAGATCATCACTTGCCCCCAGCCCGAATCCCTCCCCAACCTGACATGGTTCCTCCTTTCCTTTGCTTGTCTTATTTCAAAATGCAAACAGTGAAACCATATGATAACTGACTCTCTCTGATTGACTTATTTCACTCAGCATAATCTCCTCCAGTCCCATCCATGTGGATACAAAAGTTGGGTATTCATCCTTTCTGATGGAGGCATAATACTCCATTGTATCCATGGACCACATCTTCCTTATCCATTCGTCCATTGAAGGGCATCTTGGCTCTTTCCACAGTTTGGCAACTGTGGCCATTGCTGCTATGAACATTGGGATATAGATGGCCCTTCTTTTCACTCCATCTGTATCTTTAGGGTAAATACCCAGGTTTCACTTACTTGTGGAGCATAAGGAATAACAAAGAGGACACTGGGAGATGGAGAGGGGAAGTGAATTGGGGGAAATCATAGTGGGAGACGAAGCATGAGATACTGTGGACTCTGAGAGACAAACTGAGGGTTTTGGAGGGCAGGGGACAGGGGTTGGGTGAGCCTGGTGGTGGGTATTAAGGAGGGCATGTATTGCACGGAGTACTGGGTGTGGTGCATAAAAAATGAATCTTGGAACATTGAAAAAATAAAATTAAAAAAACAAAAATGCAAACAGTGCTATGGACAGCTACACATTAACCCATTACTAGTCACTCACTCAGACCAAATGGCTTAAAAAAAAAAAAAAGAACTGTTTTCTGATGTGGGGCCCCCTTGCCTGTAACTGTAATTTTGAAGAAATACGACCCAGGGAAGATAAGTATCCACAGGTAAGTCGGGAACTTGGGAGGGACGGGGTCCCTTTCCAGGAAGACCCGCCCAGGTGGGTTACCAACATGGGGTAAGGAGCTTAGGGACTATTATAATCGCCATCGTGTAGCAGAAATCCCTAGTGCTCACCAATACCACAGACCTCTTCTTTTCAGGCATCCCGGGAAATGTCTTCCCGATGCTCCACTCCCTCCGCCCACCTGCCAGTGGCTGGTGCACACAGTTCTGTGGTGGAGGAGTGACAGGGCCCTCAACGGAAGGAGCCGGGAGCCCGGAGCCCAGGTGGACTGCAAGGAACAGAGCCCTCCCTTCCGGGACCCACCCTGGATTACAAGATGCGCGACAAATAAATGTCTACTGTTAAGCCCTTGAGATTTTGAGGGTCAATTGTTGAAGCAATTAACATCACTTATTCTAATAATAATTATTATTGTGGCTAATATCCACCAAGGATTTGTCTAAGTGTTTTTTTTTTTTTTAAGATTTAAAGATTTATTTATTTGAGAGAGAGCACAAGCAAGAGAGCACAAGCAAGGGGAGAAGCAGACTTCCCAGCGAGCAGGGAGCCTGATGTGGGGCTCGAAACCAGGACCCTAAGGCCATGACCTAACCTGAAGGTAGACGCTTAACCGACTGAGCCACTCAGGTGCCCTGTCTAAGTATTTTAATCCTCGCAATAGCCATTTGCAATTGGTACCATTACTAGCTTAGAGAGGTTAAGTAACCTGCCCAAGATCGCCCAGCTAGAGAATAATGAAAGCTCTGGCTACAAACAAAGGGGACAAGAAAGTATAGCAGTGAAAACAGGTGGGGTACAGATGACAAAGTTTACAAGCTTCACAAATTTCAGGAGGGACGCCTTGGGCACTGTGGAAAGACGCGGTGTTGTGATGGGAAGGGCACAGGCTTATGCAACAGGTGGAAGGGGGTGCCAATCCTGAGCCAACTGATGCCACAGATACCTCCCTGCCTAGACACCTAGCTTCTGCGAGCATCTGTGCCATCACCTGGAAAGTGGGGAGAGAGACTGTCCCCACACCGGGCGGCTGTGAGGGTGAACAGGGTGAGTACTCCTCCCGTGCCCACCGGCACAGGACTGGGCACAGGGTGGATACTGAATGAACGTCTGCCCCCTCCCTACTTGGCTAGAAGTCATTTTTGATCAAACAGGGGCATAAAGAGGTGGGGAGAGACCCATCGTTCCCTGTGCTCACAGATCCTAGTTTGCACACAAATGGCCTTAACCAAACCCGTGAAGACCAGCCAGTAGCTCACATGGCCCTTCACAACACCAGGAGACTTGTGAACGGGCACCACTGTCCAGACGCACTCCTCCCGGGACCTTGCCTTGGCCCTCTGCTCAGGTGTTCATGCACTGAATGCAGATATACTGAGCACACACTATGCACCGAACACTGAGCCAGGCACAGGGGCCAGACACAGTGGGGAACCGGAGAGGGAACACACCTGCTCTCACAGACCCAACATTCCCACAGCAGCTCTGCAATGAGCAGACATGGAGTAAGCAAATGCGTGAGAGAGTGACACTGTGTGTGATGAAGAAAGCAAATGGGGGATATGAGAGAGAAGAAGTAGGATGGGCTGAGGCTTCTACTGACAAAGACCAGGGTAGGCGACCCTCTAACTGATGTTTGAAGGATGAGCATAAGTCCTTCAGGTAACTAGGAAAGGAGTGGTCCAGGTAGAGAGAATAGTGTGAGCAAAGGCCCTCGGGTAGACCAGGCTTTGGCATATTGGAGAAACAGAAAGGAGGTCAGTGTAATTAAGAGCCCCATGGTCTATGTTAAGGTTCCTTGTTGTTTGTTTTTCTGGAAAAGAGATCCAGGAAAAATTCACCATCACTAACAGTCTGGCCTACCATTAAAGCCATGGTGATGAGCTTCGGTTGTAGACAAAGCATGCTGGTAGTATGAACTCCAGATTTATCCATCAGCTTGTTACTATTGAAGTAACAGATCTGAAAATAAAATGAAGGGTACCATGTCCATCCCTGTGACTGAATGGAAACCAGATGGAGCAGACACCCGTTAGGAACATCTGGCGCCTCAGAAAATAGTTTCTAGCTAGAAAAACACATTTTCAGATGAAATCTCAGTGGACACTATAGGCCCAAATATACAATATAAACACAAGGAAGGGGCCGCTTTACTCCTTCTCACTGCTATCCTTGTGCTGGGGTCAGGGCTCCTCTGCCCAGGCTGGGCCGTCCTTCTATCCTGGACACTGTCCAGCAGTTGGAGAAACTTCATGACAGCCCTGAAGATCATTTCAGGCCATGCCCAGATGTCCCCGGATGCACCCCGAGATCAGCTTGAGCTTCCGAGTCTTCCCAGATGCAGCTGAAGAAAAACTTAGAAAGGCAGAGCAGGCTCTCTTCCCTCTCTCCCAGAATGTGCAATATGGAGTCTGAGCCAATCTGACGGCCACTCGGACACTCTCCCTCTTCTACCTGAGTGAGGGAAGATCCAACATGACAGAGAAGAGACCACCCAACGAGAGAGGGTACACCACCTGCCTAGAGGTGATGGGAAGAACACAGTGACCCCAGAGAAAGAGAACACTGGAGAGCTTTCTAAGAGGGAGTTGCTTTTAGCTCAATCAGACTTATTATCTTAAAAGACAACCAGAGCCTCGGCCTCATGGGACAGAAACTATGGCGGCCATAACAGATCAACAGATGGCCCATTCCAATGGTAATGTCAGTGTGATCATCTCTACTGGTGGAATCCTAGGATCCCCGTATCGAGGAAGCTCCCAGAATTACGTGTTGACAAGTCACATAAGCATAGCTCACACATATGAGATTTAAGTCCACAGCCAGGATCTTTCTTTCTTGCTAGTGAAGTTCATGGTGGGGCATGGAACATGCTAGGAGGGAAGACATGCTCTCTTTTTTCTTTGACTCTCATATGACGGTTTCCATGAGGTGAGCTGTCTTGTTCTCTCCTTAGATCTCTGTGTTTCTTCTCTACTTTTTATCCATAATGCATAAGGTATCTTTTGAATGTCTTGCTGATACCGGGTCTCTTTTTGTTCCACTCTATTGATTGGCCCCAAGGAAAAGTCCTAGATTTAGGCACACGTGTTCTGGCATCTGAGGTTGAGATAAGCTCCGATGTGAAGAGGCTGAAGCAAAAAAAAAAAAAAAAAAAACATGTGGGGGAAAAGCACATGGATAGAGAGTTTGGGCCTTTAGACTGCATTATTTGAGGAAAACATCATGATTAGAAGAGAACCATGAAACTAAGTATTTTCTTTTTCACAATAGACTATTATCTGGAAGGAAATTTGGATGTGGTATTTTAATTTTTGGTGCTGAATAAAAGCATGCCTAAGAGAACCCATCACTAAAATCCAGGAATGTTTAGTAATGGACAATAACAAAAAAGAGAATGACAAAAGGAATGGGTGTGGGGAATCCCTGACACTCTGGAAATCTAGGAATTATTTTCCACACCTGTACAGGTGGCCCAGCTGCTTTGTTGCTCTGGTGTTAACAAAACCTATAGAAGAGATCATTCTGTGAAGCCTGAGCCAGTACTGAGTCAGGCCAAATGGGAACAAGAAAGTTCTGCCTAAGGCGATATCTGTTTTCCTTACTTAGTGAGCATCTACTTCTTCCTCTAAGGACATAAGAAGTTAACAATGTTATTTCTTCCACTATTAGGAATTCGTAAACATCTTCTGGCTCAAAAAGTAGAAATGGGGCCCAGGCCTGGCCAATTAGGGTGCCACTTTCCCATGGCCATAGTCATGGGTGAAAGGAAGGTATGCGATCTGAGCTGGGATCCAGTCAAGTCCAGTGAACTTCGGTCAACCCTGGGAGATGTGCCAAAAAGCCTGGGGAAGAGATGGTCTCTTTCTGAGGGTTCTGTCCTGGCCATCCCACCCCTACCTGGGGAATGTCTGCCTGGACATGAAGACAACATAGAACAAAGCAGAATGCAGAATCAGAGAGAATCAAAGTCTGATCATCATCTGATGTCCTGGGTCCTGATGTGCTGCAGTTACACCTTGACCTTCCCAGTTGTGTGAATCCATAAATTATTCCAGTGATTAAACCAATTTAGGCTTGTTTACTATACTTTATCTGGAAAATTCAGCGTCTCTCTCGATGTCGCTGCAACCATTTCTCCGCAGACCAAAAGTTCCCGTATTCAGAGCTTTCTTTCTGAAGAATAGGAGGATATATTTGGGTTTTGCGGAATAACTAAATTTTAGAGCTGAGAGGGTCCTATTCCTGTGCTTCTTACCACCCTAAAACGTAATGGTGTAAAGCAACAACTATTGGAAGCTCATGGGTACCGTGGAGCAGGAGCTCTGAGAGAGCACGGTGGGGTGGCTTGTCTGTGCTTCTTGAGGTCAGAGGCTCCCACAGGCAAGACGTGACTCATTTGAGGTTAGAATCCTGTAGAGCCTTCTTTGCTCATACACATCTGGTGTGCAGGCCGGGAGGACACAAAAGCTGGGCTCAGCTGAGACTTCCAAATGGAAAGCCTACCCATGGCCTCTCCATGTGGCCAACTGGGGCTTCTTCATGGTGTGAAGGCCCTGGGATACCTGGGTTTCTTACAAGTCAGCTCAAGGCTCCAAAAGCAAATGTCCCAGGGAACAAGATAGAATGATCACGACCTAGCTTCACAGAGCACCATTTCCACCATGCTTACACACCTTCCCAGGTTCACGTCAAAGAATTGGGAGCCATGTTTTCAGAGTACCGTGCATGTGGCCTTGTTTTCCTTACAAAGCCAGCCCTTGCAGATGCTTCCATCAGGTAATATGCTCCCCCATTCCCAGTCCTCCCAGTTGAGTTTTTCTTTATCCTCCCAGGCTCTGTAACATGTTACCCCCTGAAGAAGTGTTCCCTGACTTCTTCTGAACTGGACTAGGGCTCATTTTGCTGCATTCACAGCCTCCACTCATCGTGCCGTGTTGTAATGGTCTCACTTGTCTTTGTTGCTTGTCTCCAAATCATGGGCATCCTAATGAGCACAGACTATGCTTTCTATTATTTATTTATCATCATCATCATCATCATTATTCTTTGGCTCCTGGCACACAGGAAGTGCTAAAAAATACACATTTACTGAAAATGTCCCATTCCTTCAATTTGTAGACAAGAAAGCACCAGCCCAGAAAGATAAGTACATTGCTCAAAGTCACCCAACTCATTTATAAGAGCCTAGAACCCACGCCTCCTGTCTACAATCTCCATGTTACTCTCTCTACACCACCACGTTGTTCCAAACATAAAACCCCAAGGACGCTCAGAAAGGGTTGCATATGGCAGCCGTGAACCCAGGAGCATCTGTGCAGTCAACCTCTGCCAGTGAAGTCATGGGTGTTCAAACCTTGCTAATTTGTGATGTTTTTCGACCTGGGAAGAAAACACAATAGATTGAGAGTGGCATTTTACATTTGCAGAAACAAGAAGTGATTGCGTTGGAGTTCATGCCTAATTAGCTTGTGCATTTTGCCAGCAGGCTCTGCACTTCCCAGCTGAAATGTGTGTTACAAGCACGGCTGGTTCTCCGGACACGTGGGCCAGATGTTTGGCATGCCTATATACGGAATGATTGTCGCCAGGAAAAAAAAACACAAAAACAAACAAAAAAAACCCCCAGAAAGGTGAGCAGTTGTTCTGAAATGCTTTAGAACATTCCGAACAATTAGACTTTCCATGATCCTGTCACACGTGCAAAGTAAAACTGTATTACAAGGAAATCCACATACAAAGAACCTAAACCAAATCAAGATGGCACCCACGACTCACGTGGCTCCATTTCTTAGGTATTGATCAGCAAGCACTTCCTAGAACACCAGTGAACACATTCTCTTACCTATTGATCTACCCATTCCCTCTTTGTACCAAAGCAAATTGAACATTTTTAAACAGAGGTCCAGAAGAAATTAGTTTGGGGATTTCCTTTACCTTTCTGGTAGCCCATTCTCACACTGATCTTATTCACAGCTCCAAAGAGGGGAGTATTCAGCTTTTTAACAGTGTAACCATCTCTTATGGCAAATTGTGTCCTCGATGGCTTGTTTTCCTGACCTTACAAATACCTCCATTTCTAACGAAAGTTCTAATCATTTCCAGCTTAATGAAAGGAAAGTGTTACCTGCCTTTTTAGTATTCTGGGAACACTAAAACATACTAACAAATATTTTTTTAAATGCACAATTTTTTTTCCTTATCTAGCTACCTCTTCTAAGAGTTTGTCTTTCTTTTTTTTTTTTTTTTTAATCAAAAATGTTCCTTGTCTGTTCCCATTTCATGTAGACTAGATTAGGGAAAAATATTCTTATTAGTCTATCTTGGCAAGGATGTGGACAAATGAGAAGTCTCATATACTACTTCCCAAAATATAAATTGGTAAAAACCACTTTGGAAAATGATTCAGCATGAGCTAGTAAATTTTAAGATATGCATTCCTTGAGACTCAGAAATCCCACTTCTAGAGGAATGTTTGCACAGTCACACTGGGAATGACAACAATAGTCGCAGCAGCAGGAAGAGCCCCGTGTACAGCAGCAAGAGAACGCGTAAGTCAAAGGTAGGATCGATCCTTCTCACACTCGGAGAGTAGGTAAACCACAGCTTAGCTTCAGTATGGAGGAAACTCACACTCATTACACTGTCTGAAAATAGCAGATCACAACGATACATACCATACGATTTTATCTCCATCAAGCATAAAACCTTGCAAAAATAAAACCACGTTGTTTAGGGAGTCACATGCGTTAGCTAAAACTAGAAAGAACAGCCAAGGAATCATCACCGTCAAATTCGGGAGAGAGATTAGTTGGGCTGGGGAAGGAAGAGGCACGCAAAGAAGTATTGGAAATGCTCCATCCCTTATGCTGGGCGATGGGTACACAGAAGTTTGCTTTATCTTATTCTTCATATCTTTTATAAGGAGTCTGTATTTTACAAGTATACACAATTTCATAATTTCTAAATAATAAAAAAATCATATGAAAAAATCCTTAAAAATCTGCAACACTTTTGGACAATATGTCTTTGATAAACAAAACGCTCTTAAAAATTAATTTAAAAAAAGGGCCACTAGCCCAAATAATACAGGGGGAAAGCCATGAAATGACAGTAAATAACAACAAAAATAACTTTTTATTTTTTTTTTAAGATTTTATTTATTTGAAAGAGAGAGAGAGAGAGAGCATGAGCAGGGCCTAGGGGGAAAGGGAGAAGCAAACTCCCCAACAGGCAGGGCTCAACCCCAGGACCCCAATATCATGACCTGAGCTGAAGGCAGATGCTTAGCTGACTGAGCCACCCACATGCCCCGCAAAATACCATATTTTAATCAGATTAGCAAAGATTAAAAATGGTGATAATACTAAAATTGGATCAGGGTAGGTGGGGAGGCAGGCACAGTGGGGAGGTTCTCTGCCTGGTATTCCTTTCCTTCCAGGCAATTCGGCAACATGGATCCAAAGCCTTCAGTCATTTACAGACTTTGACCCAACGACTCTATTTCTAGGACTCCATTTCCAAGAAATACTTGGATAAGTGAGTGCTCGGAGATGTATGTTCAAGAAAGCTCACTGCGGGGTTGTTTACCACAGTAAAAAATGCGGAACCGCCGAGGTGTTTCATTCAAGACTGGCTAGATAAATTACGGTACATCCATGCAAGGGAATAATATGAACACATTAAAATTTGATCTAGCTTCATATTTATTGATATGGAAAAATGTGGAAGGCATATTAAGTAAGGGCACAGTAAGAGAACAGATTACATGAATGTAAGTTCGTTCTATTGCAAAAGTGTGTGTGCATGTGTGTGTGTGTGCATGTGCTTGTGTTTGTGCGTACCCACAGGGACCACCAACGCGCCCCGCCTCCACCCTCTTTTGCCTGGGCAGAGGCCAGAGCCTCCTACACAGTCTTTAGCCCTTGCCTTCCTGCAGCCCATTCTCAACACAGCAGCCAGAATGCATCTTCTAAAATAAGCCAGATTATGTCACACCCCTGTTCAAATGCTCCAACTGACCCCACTGCACTTGGAATGAAAGTCAAAATCTCCATCGCCTTCCTTACAAGGCCCTACATCTTCTGCACTCACCCTCTTCTTCCCTGTTTATCTGACATCGCCTTCTCTTGCTCACCCTGCTCCAGGAACTCTGGCTTCTTGATTTTCTATCAATCTCCTGACACATACTCCTGCCTCAGGGCCTTTGCACTTGCTTTTCTCTCTGCCCAGAATGCTATTCCTAATCCCAAACCACCTTTTCAGTGAGACCTTCCCTAACCTCCCTGTTTAAAGCTGCAACCACCTCACACCAGCATTCTCTACTCCCCTCGTGGTTTCCGTTTCCCTCATGCACTTCCCGCCCTCTCTGTATCCCATAGAACACAGTCACTTCATTGGCTGGCTGTCACCTCCCATTAGAATGTCAGTTCCAGGAAGGCAGGGATTTGGTCTGTTTTGTTCCCTGCTGTATCTCCAGAACTTAGAATAGGGCTTGGCACATAAGAAGCCTTCACAAATCGTTACCGCATGAATAAGTCACTGGATAATGGACAAATGAGGAAGGTAATTTCAGACACTGACATGTATAATGCAGTAGGGAAACCAAATAATGGATTAGAGTCCCTCTGGGGCCGGGGAAGCAGGTTGCTTCTTTAAATAAAGTTGGCTGGAGGTGGCTTTTCTGATGAAGTGTCATTTGAGCACAACCTGAATGAGGAAAAGAAGCCAGGTAACCAAAGACCCAGAGGAATGATGCTCCAGGAGCAGGCAACAGAATGCACAAGTGTCTCAAGGCCAGAGGAAGTGCCTCAGGAACAGAAGGATGTACCCCAAGGGCTTCTCTCCTTTCCCATAATGGTCACGTCACAGGTCATTTTTTACACTTCTTTTTCTCCACGTAATGGCTCTTTCCATTATTTTCACAACAAACATGGATTGACTGCAAACTTGGGGAGCGTTTCCATCTCGGACTGACTCCTGGGCCATGTGTGGCCACGTGATTTGTGATCAAGGGCAAATGACATCCACCCTTTGTCACACCCGGATGTTAGGGCTCCATATCCCAGGTGGCTCAGAACATGCACGATTAGGTGCTTCTCCCATGCTTCCCAGAGTGAGATGAGGGACTCCGTTCCCTCCTCACGGGGTGCAGACCCTATCTTAAATTTACACAGAGATAAAGAGGGTTGCCCCTAGCAACAACTGCAGACGCTCCTTTACACACCGGTCCAGAGAGAAGGCGGATTATTTCACATACTCTTTTGTTTACTTTTACTGTTGCAAGAACACTTAGCATGAGAACTACCCTCCTACCAAATTCCTAGGTGGCCAATACAGTGTTCTGACTACTGCAAATTCCTAGCACCGTGTCTGAGGCTTCCTTCTCTCCTGCCTGCACCCCAGAGCAGCGAGGGTGAGGCGAACAAGCTCTGTACAGCCAGAACCCAGCATGACGGCGGTGATGTTCTCAATGAAGGAGCAGAATTTGTTTTTTGTCCATATTACTATAAGCCCCTCCTTTCTCTTCTCCTCCTCCTCCCAGAATATGGAGAAAAAGATAAATGGAGAGTTTATCGTCTGCCCGAGGGAAAGGGCAGGGCCTGTTCAGGAATTCGCAGGTCTGCTGAGCATGTCACGGACTTGGCAGGTGTGTGCAGGTGCGGTGAGAGGAGATAGGGTGAATTTGCTGTCCACAAACTGGGAACGAGGCTGAATCTCTAGAGAGAGCTCCAGAAGAGACATGATTTCAAAGAACTAGACAGAAACCAAATGCAGGGTGTGCATATGATGGCCGTTTGGTGGGAGCGGGGAGGAGGGATGCTTCTTGATCAATGAGGCAGGAGGCCCATGGTTGGGGGTGGGTGTGCCTGCAGGACTTGGGGCTGGTGTCCAGTTTGGGACTGTTGGCCACATGCTGCTGTCAAGGGGCCTCCTCTGTGACCCTGAGTCATCAGCAAAGTCTGACATACATAAACGTGTTCGTGAGGGCTTCTTTCATTTTATTTTGCTCCTTTGTGTAGTTGTTTTTTTGTGTGTGTCTTTGTTTTGGGAGGCGGAGAGAAAAGGCTTGTGTTCTACACTGGGCAGGTCTGGTATAGAAAGGACGTGTGATGGTGAGATGGCCAGAGGAGGCACGCTCCGGACATCAGAGAGGGCAGGGACTGGGGATAATGGGAACTAGCGTCAGGTCAAAGTTCAAGTCAGCCTCGTGCCTCAGCTGTACCTGGCTGGCATCAGACACATACCTCTGGGTTGCTAGTTGGTCTTCTTAGCTCTAGTCACCCTTGAAATAGCATGCCTTAATTTCTGGCCTTCTGTTCCCTCATCTTCCCACCCAAACACAAGCCCCGCAAGAGCGCAGACTTAGTCTCTTTTGTTCAGTGTTATAGTCCCAGCTGGCACAAAGTGGGCACTCAGTAAATACTTATTGTTTGAATAAATACAGAAGTCTTTTCAGTGTTTTTGTTTCTTTTTCCCCCCATGGAGTTCTGTTCTTTCAGGGTTCTTTTTATTTCTTTTCTCCTTGAATGGTGATCACATACGCCGGAAGGCAATTCTCACGGAAGTTCTCTATTCCCCTGGCTGGGCTTCCCCTCGAGAGAACGTCAGACAGCCCGAGTTTGCCCTCTTGCTTCATATGCTGGTTTCCATGTTTCTTCCGTCTGTTAACCATTTTTCACAACTGGCAGCTATAAATGGAGGCGTTATCTGTTTATCTGTGTATTTCTCCTCCTGGTTGGAAATTCTACAGTCTCCGGGTTCATTGCCTTCTCCGCTACTGAAGATGAATTTTAAGGGCAGGAATAAGATGTATTTTCAGGGAAAACTGGAGCATTTTGGCCAAAGGAAAACAGGGGCTCAGGCCACAGTTTCTAGAAAGCATCGTTAAGATAATACTTCATGCAATAACAGGTCAGAAAATAGAACAGAGTCCAATTAGACAAACGGTTTGTGCAAACAATTGTGGGGCCTCCTTGCAGCTGCTTTGTGTAAGATTTCCAACTGTTGTCCATGAGTAAGGAGGGTCTGGCACACTTCGGAGGCAGGGGGTTGGGACAGGATGGGTACGAAAAGCAATTATCACACAATGCTTTCAAAAAGTTGAATTACTGGGGCGCCTGGGTGGCTCAGTGGGTTAAAGCCTCTGCCTTCGGCTCAGGTCATGATCTCAGTGTCCTAGGATCGAGCCCCACATCGGGCTCTCTGCCCAGCAGGGAGCCTGCTTCCTCCTCTCTCTCTGCCTGTCTCTCTGACTACTTGTGATCTCTGTCTGTCAAATAAATAAAATCTTAAAAAAAAAAAAAGTTGAATTACCTTTAGAAGACTGGCGTTAAGAAAAGCAAGTTCTATTTTCTGACATTTGCCAGGAACTCAAAGTCTCTTTCACAGCCCACTTCCCTCCTTTCCTGCTTCCAAAGCACCCCCCTCCCCTGCCCATCCATTATGGTCTAGATCAAGTCTGTCTCTGAGCCTCTCTTTCCTCATCTGTAACATGGGAAGAATGTCAAGACCCACCCCCCCAACTGGGCACACACATGCACATGTGTGCACGTACACACATGGGAAGGATTCGGTGAGTTAGAGCACGGGACAGGGCAGCCCAATGGCTGGCTCACATTAGACCTGCGAGAATGACTTGGTGAAGAAATGAGTACGAACTACTTTTATTAACAACATGTATTAGTACTATTTAATATCTGCTTCTGTCTTCCAAATACATTGTACATTTAAGAGCTGCCTTCCATGCTCTAACCTGGAAGAGACAACATAGGCTTTTCAGGACAGTAGGAGAAAGACTCTCACTGCTGAGGGAGACCAGGGAGGGCAGCCAGGACTCTCAGTGCCCTAGAAGCCAAGGGAGGGGAGAGCCACCTTATAGCTCTTTTTTTTTTTTTTTTAGCAGCTTTCTTGAGGCATGGCTGATATACAAAGAATTGTACATGTGTACAATCTGATGAGTTTGTACATCTGTAGACACCCATGATGCTGTCCCCACAGTCAGGGAAGAGACCTATCCAGCACCTCCCAGAGTTTCCTTGTGCCTTTTGTTTTTTTTTTTTTTTTTTTTTTTTTTGCTTTGTTTTGCTTTTGTTTTTCTGTGGTGACAACACTTAACCTGAGACTTACCCTCTTTAAGTTTTGAAGTGTACAAATACATATTGTCAACTCTAGGCACTGCATTGCAAGGCAGAGATCTAGAACTTACTCACCTTGCATAACTGAGATTTCATACTCATTGAGCAAAACTCTCCATTTCCTCCTCCCCCCTTGCCAGCTACTGTTGGATTCTCTGCTTCTATGAGCTGGACAATTCTAAACACTTCATACAGGTGAAATTATGCAGGATTTGCCCTTCTGTGATCACCTTATTTCACTTAGCATAACGACCTTCAGGTTCATCTGTGTTGTCTCAAATGGCAGGATTTTCTTCTTTTCAAGGCTGAATACTATTCCATTGCGTGCACCACATTTTCTTTATGCATTCATCTGCTGGTGGACATAGCTTGTTACTATATCATGGTTATTGTGAATAAGACTGTAATAAACATGGGAGTGCAGATTTCTCTTTGAGATCCTGATTTCAATTCTTTTGGACAGATGCCCCGAGGCAGGATTGCTGGATCATATGGCATTTGTGCCTTCAAAGAGATAGAAACCAGAGTCTCGGGTTGTAGTCCCGGTTCTTCACTTCCTAGAGAAGCCACCTCTCTGGGTGTTGCTTTCTGCATCTGCCAAATGAGGGGGACAAAAGACCCCCCAGTCCGAGGATGCTGGGGCTGTCAATAAGATGAAGAGTGTGACAGGACCCAATACAATGTCTTCTGTATCTTCCTCCATGTAGCCAGGACTCTGGCTAAATTCCCGACGCTTATGATTTCATTTAACTTCCATATCCACGTTATAAAGAGGGTACCACTGTGATCCCCACTTCATAGATGAGACAATGAGGGCTCAGAGAAGTTTACAAATTTTTGCTGCTGTCCATACCCTCGGTCTTGGTGGAGCAGGGATGTGAACTCATCAAGTGGGAATCCACAGGAGATCTGCCCATGGAATGCCCCTCGGTCAACACACATGGGGCATTGCTCCTGAATCCCACAAAGCTGGCTCCAGCAAAAGGAGATTCCATAACCTGGTATAGACAGAGACAGGAAGAGATAACACACAACGTGTGTGTCCAGGAAGGACTGTGATACCGCATAGAGGGACAAGAGGATCAAGAGAGACGGATCTCCAAGCAGCAGAATGGCAGCCTTCCGTGGCGGCCGTGCTCATGGGTGCTGATGAAGCAGGTCCTTGCAGCAGCAGTGGGGGTCCTGGGGGGCTTCAGAAGCCCAGTTACGCATTTGCTGGGTGCTCCTTGGGCCTGGCACATGTCATCTTCCCTCCCTACATCCCCAGGAGGAACAGAAAGAAGAGCTAAGCGGGGCCCCCTTGTGTCAGCCGCCGGGTGAAAGCAGAAGGTAGGGCTTGTCCCCTTCCTCTGAAATAACGGGGATCCATGCCTTTTACCTTGCTCTCGGGCCCACGCCTCTCCTACTCGCAGCACATGCTCCGATTGGGGCCATGCTGCCCGCCTGTGAGCCCGGGTCTCATCAGGCGAGGGTCTGATGCACGGGAGAGCAAGTGGCCAATCACAGCCCCCGGCCCAGATCTCCACCGTTGTCTCCTGCAGCACACGTACAACCCAGCCTCAGCCTAGGCTAGGCACCTGTGACATCTGGGGCCCAAGAATTTTTTGTTGGAGGGCAAGGGGCCTACCATGCTTGGCAGGGTCCCGGTCCTTCACTAACCCGGTGCCAGGAACACCCACCCACCTCCAGGCAAATATCCTGGAGGAGGCAAAGCCACTCTCAGGCGGTCTCCAGAGCCCTGCCTTACCTTTCTAATTTGCCACCAAGAAAAAAGAGTCAATTTGAACTCCTTAGTTTCCTTTTTAGATTTCAGGTTCCTGAGCTCTAAGAGAGCTGGCATGGACATGGGGAAAACTCCCCACTGAGCAGGGAGCCCGATGCAGGGCTCACTCCCAGGACCCTGGGTTCATGACCTGAGCCGAAGGCAGATGCTTCACCGACGGAGCCCCCCAGGGACCCCCAATTTGCTGAATACTAGGGTCAAGGTATTATCTCTGCTTGTCCTTGTCCATGAAAACATATGACCGACTGCTGTATTGAAGTGGGAAACAAAAGCATGATTTACTGAAAATAGGGAGTTTTTGGCTGTTAAAACATTTTTTTTTTTGTATTGGAGAACACACAGTTCAGCAACTCAGCACCAGAGAAAGAGAGACAGAAACATTAATTTGAAATTCCAAGAGAATTTATGAAATCACAGCCAAAGTGTTCACCCAGTACGAAAGCAGCCGGAATCCCAGAGCCCTCCCCTACCTGGGCACATGGAGAAGTGAGAGCTTCGGGAGCCCGCTGGCCATTCACAAGCATAAGGGTGAGCCTGGATTACACACTGGTCCTCTGCCCAGGGTAACAAATGCAAGAGTGTTGTTTGCACTGGGGATGCAGATGCGTGCAAACACTCTAAAAATAATGCCAACGGGAAAGTCCAGATCCCCTACCCTTCCCTGCCCCCCCCAGCCCCTACCCCAGGACTGCAATACTTCGGAGCCTCCATGTGGTATGAGAGGCCCCTGCTGCACTTGGCCAGCCCCGTCACAGGCCAGCTTGAGTACATTTGCAAATGAGAGGCGTCCAGAGGGATGTCTGGCCCCTCGTGGGCTCTAGCTGGAGGGCTAAGAGGAGCTAAATTTAGCGTCCCGATCTCGTTTGTCTCAGAAGTGTGTTATTGCTTGTTTGTTTGTTTGTTTGTTTACATGTTGATGTGTGCCGGCCAGGCCCAATAATATGTGGTTTTAAATGTAACCCACGCAAATCAGTCCCAAATGGCTCCTGTCGAGTCATGTCTGTTGGCTTGATATTGGGGCTGGAGAATCACCCACTAGCTGTGAAGAAGGACAGTCTGTCTCTCCCATCTGGGAAGGATACCCAGGCAGCAGGGCCCCCACGCTCCTTTCCGCTGGAGTCTGGCTCGGTCACCCTGTCCCTTCTGCCTCCCATGACACTGACTCCAGCCCCAACCGCAGCAGCAAGAAAAACCACCAGCAGAGAAATGGCTATAAGGTGTCCTGCCCACGTCTAATGCTTTGGACACATCACCTCGTTTCATCCTCAAAAGGACCTTCAGAAGCAGGTACTCTCTGGAGGATGGTGACGCTGCCTAACTCTAGGGACACAGTGGACACGGAGCTGAATGCTTTAAATGGGTCCACTGCATGGTATGTGAATTCCATCTCAATAAAGCTGCTAAAAATAGTATTTAAAAAAATATGGAGGCAGCTAAAGAGAGAGCTGTCGAGCCATAATTTTGCATGTTAGGGAAGAAGAAAGTCTAAAATTAATGAGCTCAGTATCCAACTTTATAAGCTGGAAGAGAAAAGACAACAACAACACAACTTTTTGGGGCAGAATCCATTCCCCCAGCCTGGGGCACACACAGCTTGTATGCATGTGGCTGGGTCCCCGCCCAGGTTCCCCGAATTCATCGCTGATGTTCTCACGGACCCCGTACAGCTCGTGGTCTCCCACGGCACGTGAGCTACCAGGAACGTCGTGAGAAGCCCGGGGCGTGGCGTTCTTCCTCACATCCCCACGGCCCCACACTTAGTAGGTGCTTGATAAATGTTTGCGGACTGGATTATCTGCTTGAATTATTCCGCTGGCTACGCCAACCCATTCTGCAGTCATTTGCTCTAGCACGTTCGGGGCTGATTCATTCCGCATTAACACAGTATTCTCGTTCACTGCCAGGAAAAGGGCATCACTAAATTAAAGACATTCAGAGAAGAGTTTCTGCAAACTGAGCTCTCGACATGGATTTGGAAATGAAAGGGGCCAAGGACTGGTGGATGCCTGGAATGATTTCCTGGGACTTGCAGATGATTTAAAGCAAAAGGTCAGAGCTCCTTGCAATTAGTTTCCCAAGCAATTGGTACTCGGGGTTGGGAGGGCTCTCGGGGCCTTGCTGGCTCCTCAGCCGGTAACGATCATTTTAGTGGGAAAATACACTGGCCCTTCGGTCCAGAACAGCCCAGAGATTCATTAACATTTTCCTCCTCTGCGTTTCTTCTCTCCTGAACCCACTTTTCACTTCAGGAGAAGAACAATTCCTGAGTATCAGTGAATGAGACGTTAAAGGTCTCCCGCTCTCTTCAAACATATTTCACCCCACCTGCTCTCCCTAAAAAGGAACCTAAAGAGGGACCCACCCAGTATGTATTTAGGAGAAAAATAGTGCAAAACCAAAGAAAGTATTTTCTGACAACCTTCGGGGTTTTTAATTCAGACATAGCCCCCCATAGGTTAGTTTATTTTTGCTGTTTATATGGGATTGCTTATTTTCTTTCACATTATTTCAGTAACACCGCCTTGTGTCAACACCTACTCATTATAAAATATGACAGTGGGTGGGGCTAGCCCCAAACTGTGGAGCCCTGGATGGAAAAGCGCCTGAGAGGGGCCAGATGACACTGACGGGGTTTTCATCCTATGCATCAAGCAACCTAAGCCTGGGGAAACGAATTGAGGGCAGCCACACCGTTATGGGAGGGAGGGGAGAGATAATCTCATCCTAGTTATTTTCACTAGAGGTCAGTCCTCATGCCGACAGGAAAGACTGAGGTGACAGATTCTGGACTAGGAAGAAGGGGGAAACCTTCCCATTTCTCTTGGGTTCTGGGAGTCAATAGGGCCTTTATTCTTAGGCATGGAAAGACCTGAACTCCTCAGGGACACTGCAGGCTCTCCACACCTCCCTCCCCCAAATAAACCCTCACGAAAGCAAAATGGAAGTGGGGGAAGGAGCTAGAGCCTAAAAGTCCTAGGACTGGTGTGACCCAGGGTGGGAAGCAAATGATCACCTTTGTAGTACTTTCTTCCCATTTCCCCTATTTCTTAATAAATTATCGTTTTTTTAAGAGAGGGTGTCGGGGAGGGGCGATGGGAGAGGGAGAGAATCTCAAGCAGGCTCCACACCCAGCACAGAGCTTGATCTCACAGTCTTGAGATCATGCATGACCTGAGCTGAAATCAAGAGTGACATTTATCCAACTGAGCCACTGACATACCCCCCCACATGATCTTTCTAAAGTGGGATTTCTGTCTCCATTTGCTATGGGCTGAATTGTGTTCTCTCAAAATTTACCCATTAAGATGTCATTCCTAGGATCAGAGAACGTGACTATATTTGGAGTCAGAGTCTTTAAAGAGGTGATTAAGGTACAATGAGGTCATTGCGGGAGGCCCTACTCTAACATGAATAGTGTCTTTGTAAGAAGAAGGACTCAGAGACCCACCCGGTAAGTCCATGTGAGGACAAGGACACAGGGAGAAGATAGCCACCCACAATCCAAGGGCACAGGTCTCAAGAAACCAACCCTGCTGACACCTTGATCTTGGACTTCATGATCTACAGATCTTGATCAGTCTGATCTCCAGACAGTGAGACAATAAATTCTAGTTGGTTAAGCCCCCCAGTTGCTCCAGCAGCCCCAGTAAATGAATACACCACAGTATACCGGCAAATAAAGGAGGAAATTTCTGTGTTACTCTTTAGGATAATATTACATGGATATCTTTTCTCCCACAGGTAGAAGAGCAATGGTAGTGGAGTTTTGCTCACTGAAGAGATAGTCCCAGGTAGCATGGGAAGGAAACCAGAGCCCAAACAAACCAAAACAAAGTAAAATCCAACAAGTTCTCCCTGTGAGTGAGTGGAGAGGTGCTCAGAGAGAGATGGGGTCTCTGTGAAGCGGGCTATTTTCAGGATTAAAGCCAAAAGGGACCCTTGTACTGAGCTAACAGATTCTGTAAATGGAGAGCTGAAAGTCCATCCAAAGGCCCTATCAGGTTCTTATTTCATTTGTGGTTGACATTTCGATTGTTTCTCATTTTTCACCCTCAGGAAAAAAAGGCATGACTTTGTGCATAAAACTTCCTATTTTTTAGAACAGCTTTATTGATATATATAATTCACGTACCATAAAATTCACCCTTGTAAAGTGTACACTTCAGAATTTTTCAGTATAGTCACAGAGTTGTCTGCCAATCCCTACCATCCTATTTAAGAACATTTTTATCATCCCCCAAAGAAACCCCTTACCCATTAGCAGAAACTCCCATGCCCCAAAATGCCCACCCACCATTCCTCACCCCCCAGCAGACACTGACCTTCCTGTTTCTGTAGACTTGCCTGTCCTAGACATCTGATGGGAATGGGATCATGTACTACGTGGCCCTTTGTGACTGGCTTCTTTTACTTAATGTGGTGTTTTCACGCTTGTCCGTGTTCTAGTACTCTGTTCCTTTTTCTGATCAAATAATATTCCACTGTACAAATAACACCCGTGATTTATCTGCTCGTCAACTGATGGAAACACTGGCATTCTTACACCTCGGGGCTACTAGGAACAATGGTGCTGCGAACATTTGTACACAGATTCGGCGTGGGTATGTTGACCTTCGTTTAGGTGTAACAAGGTGTTCAACATTTTGAGGAACTGCCCAGCTAGTTTGTGAAGCAGCTGGCCCATTTTATAATCCCGCCAGCAATGGAGTTTGCGCATGGTGAGGATTCCTTCCAGAGAAGAGATTTCCACTTCAAAGCCCCTAGATACACACTGCCAAACGGGCTTGCTGAAAGGGAACATGAGCACTCTTTCTAACAGCTTTCTTTGGGGGACATGAATTCACATCTAGCACCTTCCGAGTCTGGCACAAACTTCCTGGAAGCTTTATCCCCACTCTCCATGCACCGCCCACATCTCCTCCCCCAACCCAGCTCTTCAAGTTCAATTTGCAAATCACTTAGGCGTTTTCTCAAACACTCTTCTCCTGTGAGTGCCTTTGAGGCTCCTGAAGGTCAGGAACCACATCGTGAATTTATTTTCTGTTTTGACAGAGCAAGCGGCGAAGGGATCTACATGCAAAAGACACCCCGTGAAGGCTTTCTGACCCGTCATTTCAGAAGCATGGAAGTTGGGCAAACGGTTATGCATCTGTATTATTAAGAACGCTGCCCGCGGGGCACCTGGGTGGCTCAGTGGGTTAAAGCCTCTGCCTTCGGCTCAGGTCAAGATCCCAGGGTCCTGGGATCGAGTCCCGCATCAGGCTCCCTGCTCAGCAGAGAGCCTGCTTCTCCCCCTCCCACTCTCCCTGCTTGTGTTCCCTCTCTCGCTGTGTCTGTCAAATAAATAAATAAATAAATAAATAAATAAAAAAGAACGCTGCCCGCAGCCCGACAGGACTGAGGTTCCTACCTCTGGGTCCTCTACTGGACTGGAGAAACTTCGAAGACAGAATCAGTCCGTTGGGGCTTTGCAGTTCCACCCGTCAGGTAAGAAGGGTGAGGAAGCCACCGTCATGTGCCAGGCACCTCTGCCGTTTGCTGTATAACTGACTTCACCTCGTCTTCAACACGGTCAATGTAGAATTTAGTAACCAAGTGCGACCGTTGTCATCTTACACAGGAGACCCCTGAGACCCAGAGAAGTGGTCCTATGGAATGCAGGTGTCCCCACAAAGGTCACACTGTCTGCTGCTGACTGGTGCCCCCGAAACTCGCACAGTGCTGGGGAGCCTGGCGGGCTCAGTCAGTTGAGCGTGTGCCCTCAGCTCAGGTCACGGTCCCAGGATTCTAGGATCGAGCTCGCATCAGGCTCCCTGCTTTGTGGGGAACCTACTTCTCCCTCTCTCTCTGCTCTCCCCCTGCTCGTATTCTCTCTCTCTCTCTCCCTCCCTCTCAAATAAATAAAATCTTTAAAAAAAGAGAGAGAAAGAAAACTTGAGTGATGCTGTTAAAATTATAGGAAAAAAAGAAAATATTCCAAATATGAAAGAAACCTCATTCTTTTTCCTTTTTTTAAAACAAAAATTCGCTACCCTAACAATGGTGAACATATTTGCATGTGATATCATTGTCTTTATTACCCAGTTTTTCCTTGCAATTGATATGAATCTTGAGAAATTCATATTATTTTTTATTTTAAAATACTCATTTTCTTGAAACTAGACGTACTGTGAAAGTAAATTAATAAAAACAGTAATTATAAGAGAAAAGAGTCAAACAGCAGTGAAGAAAATCTGGCAGGAAGACACAAGAAAATTGGGACGATATGCAACGCTCCTCTCGCCTGGAGAGAAATGCTTTACATCTTGCATTAGCCAAGGGACCCTTGCGTCTAAGCCTTACATCAGCTAGGATAAGGCACAGTGCAGCAAAGAGAATGCCTGCTTGTCAGAGCACCAGAAATGGAAGGGACCTTGCTGGCCTCTAGGGGGAGCTCAAGTCTTCCCCTCCAGAACCCTAAGACCCAGAAAGTGGGGCAGAGTCTTTGTGTCCTTGGTACCAGGCGCTAGCAACAGGGGAATGGAGCTTCCCCGTGCTTTGACAAGAAACTGAGACCTCAGAATCTAGAGGAATGAGAAAATAATTCGCAAACTATTTCCAATATTTCAAAAAGTTAACAGAAATGTCATATCCGCACGCCCCCATAGACACACCTACACCCAGCCACCCAGCTATCTAAAACTTCAAGTTTCATTGCTTTTGACTGCAATAGGAGACACCTTGTGCGTCAGTACTAGTTCTCTAACACGGATGAGAGGATGACCTCTCATGACCTCTCCTCCTGAGCACCCAGCCAGACTATCTTCCCAGCCTCCCTTGCAGTTAGATGTACCTTTGAGCCTGACTTCTACCAAAGGAATGCGAGTGGAAGTGATCTGTGCCACCCCCAGGCCTGGCCCGTATAACCTCCACAAGCCAGCCTCCAGACCCCCGAAGCTGGCAGCCCTGTAGCGTGTCCTGATAACTAACTACAAGATCATGAGACAAGAGGAGCCTGGATCCCTGAGTCACCACTTGGTGGGGAGCCCTCTGCGCATCAGGGGCACCTGCTCAGAATTTACGTGCATGAGAGATCCACTCTTGCCATGCTAATCGTCAAATTTGGAACATCATCTATTACAGTAGCTAGCCTCACCTTGAACTCACCCAGATGGAACTAAATGGCTGTCCATAAAGTAGTTTCTGAGTCACGGTTAGGGCACCGGACCCTGAAAACCAGCATTATAACCAGGTAACATGTAAGAATTCCTGGAGTTTAAATTCTTCATCTCACAAGTGGATCTGAATGCGAATTCAAGTAATTTGTATGAGACCACAGAGTGGGGAGTCAGACCCGGGTGTTTTGGTTCTGGTACAGGCTGTTTCTAACCTACCATGGGACCTTTCTTTATATTTTCCATATCATAGCAGCATAGACAGTTACAAGCCAACAGTAAGTATTAAATAGCCAAGAATCTAAGCCATGCTGGGGAGAAAAAAAAAATCTCATGAAGACTCTCCTCTTCTGTATGAATTTTGTTAATTGCAAGGGAAAATAGCATTTTCTCAGGGTTCTTCCCCATTATAGACCAACCAGCAATTCGGGTGCTGGGTTGATTGTACCTGCCTCTCGGGAGGGAGAAAAAGTCATTTGATAAGTCATCTTGTTGGTTTCGATCCATGAGCTTTTTATTGCCATTATCTCTTCTCCCTCATAGTAAAAATCAGGTAAGAAATTAACAATCAGGGGCGCCTGGGTGGCTCAGTGGGTTAAAGCCTCTGCTTTCGGCTCAGGTCATGATCCGAGGGTCCTGGGATCGAGCCCCACATCGGGCTCTCTGCTCCGCGGAGAGCCTGCTTCCTCCTCTCTCTCCCTGCCTGCCTTTCTTGCCTACTTGTGACCTCTGTCTGTCAAATTAATAAATAAAATCTTAAAAAAAAAAAGAAATTAATCAACCAGGCACGAACTGAAGTAGGAGCAGAGTAATAACAATAAAACTAGCCTTAATGTTCACCGACCCTTGCTTTCTATAGGCACCATGCTAAACACTTCAAATATGTTCTTTCACTGATCCACAGAAAGGGACTCCTGCCATGGGAATTGCTTTATGCCCATTTTACTGATGACAAAACGGAGGTTCCAATGTAACTAGTCTGCTAGTTACTAGTATAAGGTCTTTCTGCATGAACATCTTTGAGACCATAGCTGGTCATGTACCACTAAACTGGACCGTCACATGATGAGATGAAATGCAAACGTAGTACTTTCTAGCATCTCAGAAGGCCATGGATTATTTTTATCACTCTTAGACTGGGAAAAGTGAGCAACCAAGGGGCTAGTAGACATTCCAGGCAGTTACAGATTCAGTGTCTTGGGGTCACCTCAGACAGAGCCTAGAATCTTAAAATAGAGTCTCATAGGGAAATGGCATTTTCCAGGAAAAAATTTTGTTTTATCCAATCAGTGGGGCCTTTTGAATTTCCGGTTAGAAGGGAGTGTGAATTCTGACAAGGCGTTTAAGAAGAATATGAAACACGACACACGGGCACCGGGCCCAGGCTTGAGTTCAAAGTCTCCCTCTGCCAATAACAAGCTGTGGTCTTCATCTTTCTAAGCCACAGGTTTGAGGTTTTTGTTTTGTTTTTTTTTTTAATCTGCAAATAAAAAAGGTGGGTGCAGACAATAATGCTTACCTATAAGGATGTTATGAGGGTTAAATGCAATAATAAAATAAAATATTACTGCCAAAGCTTTTAGCTCATACCTCGCCTGTCCCCTAGACAGAGTCTAATAAATGGTAGAGTTTATTTCAAGTGTTACTAGTTTTTCGTAAAGAGCAACTTTCTAAGTAATCCTAGTTTTATTCAACTCAGACTGAACTCTTGACTATATTCACCTCTGGGATTTTTGTGTTTTTGTGGAGTTTTGGGGGGGGGGGGGGGGGGGGGGTGGTCAGTTTGTTTGCATTTTTTTTTAAAGATTTTATTTATTTATTTATTTGTCAGAGAGAAAGAGAGAGCGAGCACGCACACATGCAGGCAGAGGCGGAGAGAGAAACAGGCTCCCTGCAGAGCAAGGAGCCCGATAGGGGACTCGATCCCAGGACCCTGCCATCATGGCCTGAGCTGAAGGCAGCGGCTTAACCAACTGAGCCACCCAGTTGTCCCGGTTTGTTTGCATTTTTTGGGCAAAATTTCTAGAACTGCATGACCTTAGGTCAATATAAGTAGCCACCAGCCACATGAGCCTATTTACATTTAAATTAATTAAAATTGAAAAGTCAATTCTTTGGTCATAATAGTCACACCTCAAGTATTCAAAATCCCAATGAATTTATTGGCTACCAAATGAGAACAGACACAGATTAGTTCTATCATTGCGTGATGGATATCGTTGGTCTAGAAGAAGAACAGAGCTCAAAAGAATTTAGGACCCACTCACTTGGATGGGGCAGTTTGCATCCAGCTCTGCTGGAGGCAGGTTGATGGACCAGATGGACCAAAGGGGCCCTCCTGCATCCGTGAGAATCTGATGCTCCTTGGAGAGATACTCCATTTTTCAGAACATCTTCCTGGATGGACGTTTCTCAAATAATGACACTAGGTTCCCCTGGGCAAGAAATCCCAGAAACTAAGGTTGGTGTGCCTCGAGTGCTTGATTCCTGTCCAGGGTTTGGGTCCTAAAAGGGTCCAAAAGACTACTGGGATATGACAAAGGACACCATACAAGGGCACTTGTGTGAATAAGATATCATAGATGTTGTGAAAATACCATTCAAGGAAAACATAAAACATTAGAGACATTGTTTGCTATAGAATCAATGGTCCGAAAGCAAACAGGAGTATGAGTTTTCTTTACATCTGTTCATCTTTTGCATTTCCCCCCCCACCAATATGATCATATTTTTACATAAAATATGTTACATGAGCATAAAATATGTTATATTCAGGCTGTTTTTTTTTTTAATTTGGAGAACAGCACCTCAATAACACTTCTTTCTAAAAATGCTGTTATATTTCCAAGAAGCAAAGGCTTTTATAAACACATTTTTATAAAACATATATGCAATGTTAAAGCAAGATGTGTTATGTGCCCCCCAAAAATTTTATATTATAAATTTGTTTTTTTTGTTGTTGTGTTTTGTTTTTTTTTTTTTAAAGCTAAGAAGAGAGAAATCCAGTTGGTTGTATTTAAATTATGGAATGGCAAGCTATTTTTCTTTCTTGTCTTTTACAGTTCATGGTGCAATTTTATTCTTCCCATTTTTAAAGATTATACAAATAGAGTTTATAAACTATTCTCTTACTAAAGGAAAGCAACTCATTAGCAGATGTGCGGGTACATAAAACATTTCTAAGGCTTAGGGTTTTCTTCAGTTGAATCACAGATCTTCAAAGTGCTCCCATTGGATGTAACTGAGTGGTTCTGTGAGTCACATGGATAACTATCCTGAGTACAGTTCTGGAAATGTGGCCCAGTAGAGACAAGGAGGGTGGTCAAGGCGGGGAGACAACTGGTCTCCCTAATGGTTTGGAGAAAAGAATGCAGATACCTCTCCAGGTAACAAGGAATAGACCATCAGGTGTCTGGATGTCTCCCTTCTCATTACATGATCTAGAATTTTGCATCCGGCTGAAGTTTATAGGCTCCCTACTCTTATTTTTGTTAAATATTAGAACGATGTTCACTTTGCTCCCCTGGATTCCCAAAGACTATTGGCAGGGATTCTGCCATCTTCTCTCAGAGCTTGAGAGGTAATTCATCTGGGCCGGAAGAGCAGGCTGATAATGTTCTTTTACAATTTCCACATCTTTTTGGAGCTTCAATTTCCTATTGTTCATTGTACTGGAGATACTGATCATGGTGCCTGCCTGCCCACAGCCCTCTTCAGAGGGAAATGTTCCCAATTACATACGCAACACTACTTCTCTCCCCTCGGCCAAAGCTAACTGTATGGAGTCAACAACGTCATCTGAAGCTCTCCAAAGGACTGGGAGAATAAGTGAACTTCTTGGTTCTCCAATTTCTTGCTTGAGGATCTTGTGCAAATTACTTAAATTTTATCAGCCTCAGTTTCCTCAAGTGCAAAACAGACAGTGATACTTGCTTTTTGGTTGTGGTCAGTGTACAGGGAGGTGGTGTATAACATAACCTCTGGCAAAACATGAGTACTTGGCAACGTGAGCCACTGGTTTCACTGTCATCGTCATCATCACCATCGTCGTCATCATCGCTGTCACCACTACCATCAAGATCATCATCACCACCACCATTATCCCCAATATCAATATCATCACCATCGTCATCATCATCGCTGTCTCCACTACCATCAAGATCATCATCACCGCCACCATTATCCCCAATATCAATATCATCACCATCGTCATCACCCAGCTGAGCAAAAGAGAGAAGCTAAAAGGCTTATAGACGCATGGCTGAGATTGCCATTTTGATCTATAAGCAATGCATTGAGTAAGCAGAGGGAACCGGTCTGTAGGGGAGAGACAATGACCAACGTGGGCAGTACTGGCATTTAGCAGGCAAAGGCCAAGCATATTGAGGATCCTTTACTGTACAGGAGTATTATATATAACCAAGAAGCATTCTGTGTCCCACGGGACTTTCAAAACTCCTGCTAGACAATATGTATAAAGCTTGGGCCTAGAATCTCACTACACATTGCATACACACAAACATGTTGTTTACAAGGTTTTTTTTTTTTTTAAGATTTTATTTATTTATTTGACAGAGATCACAAGTAGGCAGAGAGAGAGAGAGAGGAGGAAGCAGGCTCTCCACTGAGCAGAGAGCCCGATGCAGGGCTCGATCCCAGAACCCTGGGATCATGATCTGAGCCGAAGGCAGAGGCTTTAACCCACTGAGCCACCCAGGCGCCCCTGTTTACAAGGTTTTAACACACACTGAATTTTCCAGATAAGTATCTACTGTGTAAACCAAAGAAGGGCCACAGTTTGTTCTGTTGGAAATTTGCTAAGAGTCAGTCACCACGGTGGTTTCAAACATAGCTGCAAACTCTTAGATGCTCTTCCTATTCACAAGTGGGATCTCTATACTCATAACCTCCCCATTTTCTACACCAACCCCGTATGACTCCTTTGATCAAGAGTATGGCGGAAGTGATGCTGTGTGATTTTCAAGTCTAAGTTGTATAGGCCCACATGCCATCTCCTGGGACACTGGTCCTTCGAGCCCTGATTGGTACGTACAAAGTCTAAACACCCCGAGATCACCAAGTTGGATCACCCCTTGTAGGTAGTCCAGTCCTTGACCTCTTGACCCAGGTGCAGGCATGTGAGTGAAGAGGGACAGCTGAAGCTGTTCCAGGGCCACCGGGAGTCCCCCCCATTGAGGGCCCAGATATCATGGAACGGCAAAGAGCCATTCTTTCTGCACACCTCCTGAATTCCCGACTCATAGGATCTAGAAACATCATGAAGAATTGCTTGGGGGTCACTGAGTGTTGATTTGTTACCTTGCAAATGATAACTAGAAGACTCACCCTTTTGGAAAATCACGGTGGGGTACAATCTGACCATATCAGTTTCGATTTGAAATTGTTGCTTTCATAGTGATTCTACACATCCGTGGCCACTTCATTTTTCTTTACCTGCCTTAACATTTAGAGATTATGCTCTATCTTACTTTTTGTTTTAGATAAATTACATCTCTTGCCATCCTCTTTTGTACTTGCCATCCTCTTTTGTATTTCCGTTAGGGCATTATATTAATTTCATTTTGAATTAGCGTTTAGATAGGTTATGTTATCTGTCAAGTTCATTTTAAGATAAGAAAATATATGTTGTAAAAATATTTTCTATAAAAAGAGAGAGTTGGGGGCACCTGGGTGGCTCAGTGGGTTAAAGCCTCTGCCTTCGGCTCGAGTCATGATCCCGGGGTCCTAGGATCAAGCCCCGCGTCGGGCTCTCTGCTCAGCGGGGAGCCTGCTTCCTCTTCTCTCTCTGCCTGCCTCTCTGCCTCCCTGTGATCTCTGTCTGTCAAATAAATACATAAATATTAAAAAAAAGAGAGAGAGAGAGAGAGAGAGAGTTGGGTCCAACAGGTTGAAACCACTGGCTAAGGCACTTTTCCCCGAGACCTGGAGAGAGCGCTCTTTTTTGTTACCAGTGCCCCAGTTCCCTAAGATCTGGCTATGTTTTGTTTTCACTCCTTCAATTCTGTGACATTTTTGTAGTGTTCCTGTAACCACCTGTTCTTAGCCAGCGTGGGCAGGTTCTTTCAACTCAAGGTGACTTGCCTAAGACATCCAATTTAGTTCCAACCAGGCTCTTCTTTTTTCTTGACAGAGAAAATGAAAACCGGAAGAGATCAAGTCAAGCTGAGTTCTCTCTGACATCAGTTAGCGTTGCTTACTTAGATCCAAGAGACAGTGGTCCTGTTCCTTCTCTATCTTCTTGTTCTTCACAGAACTACTGAAATTCATGTGATATTTATTTTGGTTTCTCTTAGAATCTTCTATACTTCATTGTTGGATCCAGTTTAAGCTTTAAAACCCAAATATTATGTCTTGGGGTGGCTCTCTGCATGTTCTTCTCTTCCTTTGGTCTGCCTTTCCCCCCATGTCTTCCAGGCTTGCATTCCCCATGAATATGTCCTGCATCTTTCACCCTTAGTAAGTCTGAGCTTGTCGTAGGCATCCTGGGTATTACGTCAAGACGCCTTTTGACTTTCACATCAAAAGCACTGGCAGTTTGGGTATCAGAAATTCATTTTTGACAGTCATTTACCTCCTGGGGTCCTTAAAAAAATCTTTGCCCATGGAAGGATATTTTTAAAGTCTGCCTTGCTAAAATAAAAGAGGGCTGTAGATCTTACTCTTAGGGATCAGCACCCATGCTCCAACTATCAGAAATTTTAAATGGGACAGGCACTCCCTCAGTGTTTACGAAGGTGTTTACTGAAGATCCTTTTTGGGGTGTTTTCCTATCTACAATGATCACCTCCCTTGTTCACCAGTACGGGCTCCCAACTGCCTTGTCTGTACCAGATAGGACTCTGCCCCTCTGACACAGCAGATGAGACCCAGTGAGGACAAATGATCAAGCTAGACCAATGAGAGTCTTTGGGAAACTTCACATTGGTTCTAAGAAGTCAGCAAGATTTTAGTGTGGTTTGGGCTAGGCACTTGAGAAATGAATTAAATATTTAAGTCAAGATGTAAGTAAACAGACAGACAAATGCTAAGACTGTGAGACAGAGACATTCTTTCTCCAGATAAAGAGGGAAAACTCAGACATTTTGCAAGCATCATAAATAAAAGACAAGCAGAGGGTCCTGGGGGTTTTGAGTGCCTGGTTTCCGTACCTGGCGAAGCCCAGGGCTTTTTCCCACAGGTCCCCTGAGACACTTTATAACTCTCCCCCACCTTTTGTTCTCTCCAGCCAAATCAATGATGTTTCCCTCCTAGGCAAACAGTCTTAACTAATCCAGAGAATTTTCTTAAGGATCAGTTTCATGGTCAAGATTCTTGTTTTATCTGAAAAGTCAGTTCAGAGAAGTTTAACAGTCATTTAAGTATGATTTCCTGTCAAATTTAGCCTAATATTTGGAAAAAGAATAGCCATTTGGGAAAATCTTAAAATTTGGGGGTTTTTTTCTTGGGGGAAAAAAAAATACTGACCAAAGAACACAGAAGAGGGGAATACACAAAAAGAAAAGTATAATTGTAGATTACAAAGTTCTGCCACACCAAAGGGAGTGTGGGCAGGGAACTCACATCGTGGGTGAGCCAGTATCTAGTGACATCAAGTGGGGTCTCTCTCAAGTGGCTTGCTGATGACAGGATTTGTAAAGCTTGGTTCATGCAGACCCCAAATAGCCACCACAATGTTCCTCAGGCACTGGCACTGGGATCACAGCTTGTTCCAGGAAAAAGCCTGCTACAGTTCGATTTCTGCAAAGCTTGTGGAAGGAAGCATAGTCAAAAGAGCCTGCTGCTAAGCAACCATTCCAGGCCGCCATCTTTGTTTCTGTGAGATAACAAGATAATGAGCTTTTCATGCCTAAGTGGGTTGTTTCTTGCTTTTCTGATCACCGTGGACCAGCTCTGTGCTGAGCAACCCAGAGAACTTCTCCACCAGTGGCTGCAACTACACTCTCTCCAAGGAGGGCTGAACCCCAGCCTGGGGTAGGAGCTCACCTTCCATATTTCTTCTTCCCTGGGTGCTCTCCCTCAGCCCTTCAGAGTTCTCTGTATCTTTATAGCTAGTCTCCTCCTATTAACATTTCTTTAACTTCCCCAAATTAAATAATAAAATAATAATAATAGTAACGCTAATGATAATAAAAGGCTTTGGATGAGCTAAATGATAGGTCATAAAATTATCCCAAGATGCTTAGGCATCATGGTATTTATGAATATGATGTCCTGGGGGCATCATGACCTTGGTGGATTCAGAGAGTACCACCTTTGGATTTTATTTTTTTTTTTTTAAGATTTTTTATTTATTTGACACAGACAGAGAGAGAGAGCGCACAAGCAGGCAGAGAGGCAGGCAGAGAGAGAGGGGAAAGCAGGCTTCCCGCCGAGCAAAGAGCCTCAATCCCAGGACCCTGAGATCATGACCTGAGCTGAAGGCAGAGGCTGAACCCACTGAGCCACCCAGGTGCCCCAGACCTTTGGATTTTAGATAAAATAATCTACGTGCCTCTTAAGAGATATACTGGATCCCCAGTGCCAAGATTTTTCTCTATTTCACAAATTATGTTTTGACTTTTGTAATAGAGACCATACCAGCCAGCTGATCATCGTCCACAGCACAATGGGGTATCATGCCGATTTGTGGAAGGTTCTACAAACGTTTGGGCAGAGAGCCAGATCTAATGGGTCCCATGCTAAGCCTGCACCACCATGTTTTCCCACTCCAACCACAGACCAAAAGCCAGAAAATGTGCTCCTTTAATGAAAGGTGATATCCAAGGAAGGTAAAGCTTTAACCAGATACCTAGTTATTGCTGGGCACTTAAACAGTTACATGTGTTAAAATACAGGGAGCAGAGAGTGGAAAGAGGCTCCTGATGTCTGGTTCTAATAAAACACTAAGCCTCTGGTCCTTTGCCCTCCCAGTTTCCCACGGGCATGGCTGTGACCGACTGGAATGTTAATCTTGCAGGTACAATTTTATCACAGAGAGGATGGAGTTGGTACCCCCTAAAGGAATATCTAGAGCCAGAGATTCTGAGATTTGACACCCTTAAGGCCTGAATTAGTCAAAGAACCCAGAGCAACTTAACCTATTTCTCTACTCAGTAGAGAAGACAAAATATGTCCGTCTTCAGTGACAAGGACTTCTGGCAAATTTGGATGGATGAAGCCTCGAGAGAAGACAAGGACGGATTATGAACTTCCTAAAGCGATGAATTTCAAAAGAAACCCCAAACATCACGAATCCCAAAGCTGCTTTGTTTTCTTATTCATGACCTTCCTCTACCTTCTCTTCCATAAAGCAAATGGAAACGTGTCATTCTGATTAACGGTGATTGCTTCCTTGTCATACATCAACTAAAATGAGATGTTTTATCGTGACAGATTTAAGGGGACATGGGCATATATTTAGAGGCACTTTAAAAAAAAAAAAACACTCTTGATTATCCATGACACTTAAAAAAAAAAAAATCCCTGTCATCTTCTTCCCACCCACCCCCTTTCCTACAGAATTGTTAAAGGTAGAGAAATTACACGGCATTCAGTCGTAGCTGATTACTGCCTTGTTTGTGGAGCTGTAGTATTTACAACACTGTTGTAATAAGGCTGACCGGTATCAGGACTGTGATTAGCCAAAGAAGAAGCGTAGCTGACAAGCTCTGCAGTGGTTTTCCTTTGGAACTGGTCCCCCCAAACTCCTGTTTTTAAGAAGCATTTTTATGCAACTTATTATTTCCCTTCCTGGAAGCAATTTCTCTATGCAGGAAGCAAAAGAGGACTAAACCAATTTAGGCTGATCGTGATTATAGCCGTCGTGTCGTGTGCTTTCTGAACAGAAATTCCTAGCGGGCAAGGATAGTATGGACACCTGCGTAATGTGAACGGGAGACCCAGAGGGCAGGGATCCAGCTATGGGTTGACGACAATTTTCTCAAGTGCTAGTACGGTGCCTGTACCATGTTTGGAACTCTGTAATTATCTACTGACTATGGTCGTGAAGGTCAAGCAAGGAATCTAAAAGACATTGAAACTCATCAGCAAATGGATACGGGACAGGAGCACACTGGAAAGGCAGTACATGCAGACGAATAAGGCAATGACTACATCCTCAGGTCTCCTAAACATTAAGCAAGCAGACAGACAGTACAACCGTGGCCTAGAAAGTGAACTCCTTGGGGGCAGGAACCACACTATTCCCCCGACGGACCAGCATCTAGCACCAAAGTCAGCTTTCAGTAACGCTTGTTGAATGACCAAACAGAAAAATAGATGAAGTGCTTCATCCTAAACCTTTATCTCTAGGACAAATACTAGTGCATGTGCTTGTAGTACATGCTTATTTAAATTTAAAAAATTGTTTAAAGATCTGAGAGAGAGAGAGAGCATAAGCACACGAGTAGGGAGGAGCAGGGAGGTGCAGACAACTCTGCACTGAGCAGGGAGCCCCATGGGGGGCTCGATCCCAGGACCCCAGGATCATGACCAGAGTCAAAGGCAGGTGCTTAACTGACTGAGCCACCCAGGTGCCCCTCTTTTTTTTTTTTTTTTTTTTTTTTTTTAATCAAGGTAAGCTTAGGCCATTTCCTTAGCAGACTTAAAAACTAGCCTGACAAGTATCAGCATGGCAAGGGAACAGCAGCCCTAGAGGTTAACTGTGGGACTGTCCCACGTTTGTCAGCCCCCACCTTCACCGAAGAAACCTTTGCAACTTTTTTCATGTTTAGCTCATTAGTGTTGATGGCCATGCCAACTCGTACTCGTCACCTAAGCTGGCAGGTATGAACCTAGGAAGGCCATCCCCAAAGGAGAGGCAGACACAACAGGACCCAGCAGAGAATGAGGGTGGGCTTATGCCGATCAAGTCACCAGAGGAAACCTTCTCACCAGGTCTGGAGGAAGTCCATTTAAAGCCTTGCATGCGAAGCAGTTTTAAAGAATACAGAAGTACTCCTGATCGAGAGAAACCAAAGTTTTCCAAGCTTGGGACATAACATATCCACAGGGCAGCTAGGGATAAGTAAAAGATTCTAAGTTAAGACCAGGGAGGTGAAGGGGCTCTTAACTGAACTGGCAAGGTCAGGAAGAGGATTTGGCTTGGGGAAAAAATGGGTCCAATTTTGGGCATGTCAGTTTTGAGGTGACAGAAGGACATCCAGAAAGAAATAATGAGCAGTGAGTCAGAAGTACATGTCTGGGACTCCCACAGGGCAAGAATCAGATGGATACTTCAATGTTAATACCATATAGAGTGGGCAGGTGAAGCCACGACATGGAAATAGAGAGAAAGAGGCAGAGGGCATACCAATGGGGTTGGAAGAAAAAAAAAACAAACAAACATTTAGCCTCCCAAAGGACACTAAAGGGATGGTGGAAGGTAGGAGGAAGATCAGGGTATCCCAAGGGTTCAGAAGAAAAGGAAGAAAAGGGTTTCTAGAAGATGGCAATACTCAACAATGATGAATTTGGAAGAGTTTACAGAGTGTAAGACCTAAGGAAAAGTCATTAAGAAATGACCAAAGACCCTCAAGCACCAGGTTTCAGTGAGTTGTGTTGAATGGGTTTCACTGGGTTTCAGTGGGTTGTACTGAACGATGGAAACCAGAATATAAGGGTTAAGTATGAGTCCTTATCAAGGCAGTGAGTTAAAAATACTCTTTCAATATGGATTGATGGTTTTAAAAAAGAACATGCATTATTCATGTTTATAGGATTCAGCTGAAGTGCTATTGCCCTGTTATGCTTTTGCTAATCCCAACCAGAAATAAATCCCCACTCCTCTGCACTCCTACAGCACTTCGTCTATATAGTATCTCCCATATTATACTTTGTACTGTAATTGCCTCATCTTCAGTACAGTGCTTCTCCACTGCCTTTGCAAGAGTCCGTTGTTCAAGAAATACTTGGAATGAACTAATAAAGCCTATGTGCTTACAGGTTGGCCCGCCCAATGAAGCATGGCTTTTTAGAAGATTGCACAAACACTATGGAGATAAATAAAAAGTCTGGTTAAACGGGTTTTTTTTTTAAAGATTTTATTTACTTATCTGACAGAGAGAGCACGAGTGGTGGCGAGGGGAAGAGGGAGAGGGAAAAGCAGACTCCTCGCTGAGCAGGGAGCCCAATGCGGGGCTCCCTCCCAGGACTCTGAGATCATGACCTGAGCCAAAGGCGGACACTTAACCGACTGAGCCACTCAGGTGCCCCTGGTTATACTAATTAAAAAACCACCACCACCACCACAACAAAAGAACCTTTCTCAATTATAAAATATAATAGATACAGAAAATAGAATAAAATAAATGTTTAGTTTAATAAACTATTATAAGGTGAATGTTTTGTAGCCATGACCCAGGTCAAGAAACAGAAGTTTGCCATATACTCACAAACCCTCTATGTGTCCATCTTAATCACAATTTTCCCCCCTCCCCCAAAAGTAACCACTGTCTTCACTTTTATGGTAACCACTTCAGAGCTTTCTTTTATGGTCTTATAAACCTGATGATGTCATCCCCAAACACTGCAGTTTTGCCCGTTATTTTTCTATGCCTCTTTATATATTAATCTACGGCCAGCCCCTCTGTCCCTTTGCATTTTTGTCACGTAATTTATTTGTTGAAGAAAACAAGCTGTTTGTCCCACCGAGTTTCCTGATACCTGGATTTGCTGATTGCCTCTCCATGGATCTACAGGGTTGACCATCAGGTTTAATTTTTGGCAAGGCAATACATAGGTGGTGAATAGTAATATTCAATCATTCCCTCTTTAGTTATTCGTTGGAATATTTCTAGAAAGAGAAACTTCTACTCATCTCTTGTTTACTCGGTATAGTTTATACAGGAAGGCAGGATAAAATAACTTTCTTTCCCACAATTGACCAGTTTTTAAAAATTATGAGTGGTCTTTATTATTCTCCAAAGATGGAAAATTCATTATTTAATATCTTTCTAAACTCATGGATTTAAGTAAACTTGTTGAACCTCAACCCACTGACATTATTATTTTTACTAAACATATATTATCTAATCTTGCTGTAGTGGGAACGCCTTTAAGTTAGTAGCTACATCCTTTAGAAATAAACTTAATAAGTCTTTTAGCTTACTTGCCAACTGGTATGACACAGTGTCCTAGGTTTATCTCATACATATTCTGCCCAGACCTGAAACGATCTATTTTCCCAGGAATTCTTTGTTTCCCTTTCATGAGAAATGGTATTTCAAGATCACAATCTGGGTCCTATGGATGTCATTGCTACTGGATTGTTTATCATTCCTAAGGGTTTTCTGTGCACATGGGTCTGATACTTCCAATCCAAATTCAGTATTACAGCATTTTTACTGAACATCTTCTACCCAGCATCCGTGCTGGCTTTGTCACCCCTAGAATCCTGATTCTTGAGGACACAGAGATTACAGAATTAGAATACCACATAATGGGGCTTGTGCTTTATCTCACATGGTATCTGAAACAATCTCAGTTAAAAATAGCAATTCTTCTACCAAAAATATGATTCTTGAAGACCGTTTAATATCCTCTTTATAGGTCGTATTTTTATACTTCCTTACATTTTTACAGTTGTACTGTATCTACATTGTGAGAGCATACAGAGATTGCATACTATACTTTCTCCTTTCTGATCTTGGTTCCACAAGAAAATATATATTTAGCACTTACTGTCAAACCATAGGGCAATGGCTCTTTACTTACTAAAGTTGATTGGAATTTGCTCTCTAGCAGATTCCTCAGGAAAAAACTCATAGGAAAACAATTCCCCAGGCCACTGAGTTTGTTCATGCAGTTTGTCTATGCCTTTCACTTGAAAGTCACTTTAGCTGGATATAAAATCCTCACCACACACTTCTTTCCATAAGTATCTTAAAGATGGTACACTATTTCCTTCTTTAGGAGGCACCATTGTGAGAAAGTCTGAAGACAACTCAATTTGTTTTCTCTTACAAATGATTTGGTCTTTTGCCACAATGCCTAAAGGTATTGATTTCTTTGAAAGTCTAATAATTTTACTAATTTTTATCCCATTATTGCTCATTCTAGATCAATTTTCTCAAGTAGGTAATGTGCACTTTCAATGGGTAATTTCAAAAAATCATCTTAGAAATTGTTTAAATTATAGTTTTACTGTTTCTTTTGTTCCTTTGTTCTGATTTTCTTCTTTGGGACCCTGTATATTTCTTATAATATGTATGCTGGATCTTTTTTATCTGTCTTTGAAATTAATCATTTGCTGTCAGATCCTCTTTTTGAATCCTTTTTTTTCCCACTTTTATTTCTTAGCCTTTCCTGAGCAATATAATCTCATTTTGGAGTCTTTAATTTTTAAGTATATATTTTCTTTCTCAAACTATATGATTTTCTTTGCATATTTCAGCTTTTTAGAAACAGTGGGGTTAGATGTTTATTTGAAGGGTAGATGGGCCGGTCTTTCTAGCACTCTTTCATTGTTCGTGGGGCAATTCTACTTTCTTATAGTAACTTTGTATGGAATTACACCTTAATCCTTTCCTGTTGCTCTTTTTATGCAAAATTAGTTTTTCGGAACTTAAATATGTGTGTAGCTCAAGATCTTCTAACTTTTCTGATAACATCCTCTTTTTTCATGTAGTTCTCAAAACATAAGGCAACTTGTTCCCTGTGATCTCTTACTTCCATGTTCCTCCTCCACTTCATGCATGCCTTCTCTCGCCCTTGTCTTTACATTGCTTGGTTTGGGTTCTGCTCTCAGCAGTTTTTTTCTAAGGGACTATCCTGGAAGGAAGTTTTAAGAGTTCAAGGGAACCCTGTGTTCCAGCCCCTCTAGACCTTACCACAGACGCTCCAGTATGGTATATAAAGCCTCTCCTGGTTTTAGCTGCTTTCCAATGTGGACTTATTTTAGGATTCTCAAGTACGTCAGCTATCTTGTTTCCACCCTCCACTTCCCTCTCCTAAATTATTGCTAATATCATGTATATCCTTGTTGCTGCTCATGGTTTGTCCCTCCCAAAATCCTATGTTATGATTTTGGGGGATACTATGTCAGCTTCATTTGTTGATGATACCTATGCATTTTAGTTTTGCTCTCTTTGCTCTATGTTTTGGGGGTGGGGGATTGAGAATATTTAAAAACTTTGCTGTCACAGCTAAAATATTCCAAAATAATTATACATTTGTATATTACTGTCACAGTAAGAAAAAAAATCAAAATACGTGGTCTGTTTTCATTGGAAATGGAAGAAATATGATTACAGATATTGTTCATGTAGACATAGGATGAACATTTCTTCAGTAAGAGGAAGCTAAGATTATCTGACCTCTTGAAGTTCTTTTCTAGTTTTGGGATTCTACAGCACAAGGCTTGAAGGAGCCAGGATGGAGGGGCAGGCTTAGGAAAGAGCCTGGGTTTGAATTCAGCTCTACCACTTCTTATTTATGTGGCCTTAAAGAAAGCAACCCTAGAAGCATCAATACAACAAACTGAAGTCGCTCAAATGGAACTTAAAATGAAACAGTAAAATTCACTCTGATAGGATGCTATTGAGATGTGGCTTCGGAACATCACTAGGTATTAGAATACTCAGTTGTTAAGACAGACAGGAATATTTAAGGAATGGCAGCCTAAGACACAGAAGAGCAGGTCTATCAGGGAGAAAGTTGGTGATCGATGATATAAACATTTTGTCTAAATAAGTCCTACAGCCCAGTGCTCTGGGGAATCTGCTGACACGGCCTAAAAAAAAAAAAAAAAGTGAAAAACATACAGTGACAATCCCACAGCTCCAATTCTCTCTACCTCCTACTGACCTCATGAATTGGTACTGGAATTGTTGGAATAATTTTCTGACATACTTTCTGAACCACGTGATCGACTTTTGAAAGGAGCAAAAATTAATCACAAATCAGAAAGAAATAAGGAAGTCAACCACAAAACTATTTGGAGAAACAGTGTTCCAAGCCAAAGGAACAGTAAGTACAAAGGCCCTGAGGTAGGAATATGAGCCAGAGTAAGGTCCTCGGACCATTTCTGTATTCACTTACATTCACAGCTTTGATGATCTCATCCAAGCTCATGGTTCCAAGCATTAATTATACATTGATGATCCCCAAAGTGACATTCAAACTTATATCCAATCACCTACTCCAGAATCTCCCCTTGGACATCTAATAGGCATCGCAACTTCAGAATTTCCAAATCTGCACTCCTGAATACGACACCAAACCTGCTCACACTAAGGTGTTCACTCTCTCAGTAAGGGGCGACCTCTCTCCTTGCCTTTGTTCTCTACTCTCTTTCACATCCCACACATAAGTCATCCATAAATCTCATTTCTTCTTTAAAAATATGCCTAGTCTCCCAACACTTCCACTGCTACCTTGCTGATCTAAACCACCATCCCTCTTCTGGATCACCACAGCAGCCTCTTAACTCGTCACTCTGCTTCTAACCCTTCTTTGCTCCCGTAAGGACTACACTGAAGTTGGAACGTTTCTTCTAAAAGTCAGCCAAGTCACATCACTCTTTGTCTCCCTCCACTAGTTTCCCCAAATCGAAGTCATCCTCCAAAGTTCTCAAAAGGGCCTATAAGTTGCCATTCTAATTTCTGCATCTCCCTCAGCTCACTGTCTCAACCACATGGGCCTCCATGCTGCTCCCCAAACACAGCAGGTGTACCCCAGCCTCAGGATCTTTGTACTTGTTCTTCTCAGTGCTGGATATTCCTCCCCCATATATCCTTCCGGTCTTTGTCCAAAAGAAGCCTGACCTGATTACCTCATGCAAAACCACAGTTGGTACCTCTGTGGCCTGCTCTCTCACGCTTCCTGGCTCTACTCCCCTGACCAGGCCAGAAGGAATGGGAGGTGAGATGGGCAGGAAAATAAATATATTAGTAGTACAAGAGAGGGTTCCTACAGGCACCACCAATTACAGTGAACCAGCCATTAAGGAGTGTGAGAAATCGAATTCTGTATACTTGATACTCATAAAAGAAGCCACAAGTGTTGTAAAAACATAAATAGTTTTCTATAACTACTTAAGAAATAATGTGCTAAAAGAGCCTTTAAATAAATTGAGAGAATTTACATATAAGAAAATCTTCCCAAGTAAAGATGGTTAAAGATAGGTGTGTACCTTGCTTTATAAAATAAACATGTTCCTGAGAAGTGGAGTGTACATTTCATTTCTAAATACCAGATGTCATTTCAGATTTATTACAGGAGTCTATTACTTAAAGGAATCCTATAAGAATCCTAATGTCAAGTGGATCATCAGTATCTTCTTTAACTGCACGTATAGAGGTGGGCTTTCGTGTATCTGAAATGCATGAAATCAGGGCATAAGGGCCCAAGAATTACCTAGGTGGAGAGGTGAGTTTTCAGAGAACTTTTAAGGACAGGATTCATAAAATTTTTCTACTAGCCGGGATAGACAACTATAATCAGGTTTGTTCCTGGAGGCAGGAAGACAAAAATAGTAAGGTTTCCTGACTTGGGCTGGTGTTGGCATCTGACCGCCAGATACAATGGAATTCCTTTGGAAGCACCTACCTGCTCTTATTTCCCTGCTGGCAGTGGGGATATTGCAAAATTTATCAAACAGGTCTCAGAGCTGGTGTCACTTTCCATTCCACACAAAGAGAATCATGATTTAGATCTTAATTAAAAACAAATCCAAGCAAAATCTCCTTTCTTCCTGGTTTGCTATCTGTGGTATATTGACCTACAGAAAAAGAGCTAGCTACTTAAAAGCTTTCTTTTGTTTTTCTTTAAAATGAAACTTTAAAGAAAATGTGTGGCGATTTAACAGAACTTCCCTCAACTTCTGAGGCTTTGCTTCAAGGCAGAGGAACAGATGGTAAGAGAGAGGTTCGTAAATCACAGCTCCCCACACCCCCCTTCCCCAAAATATGGAGCCGTCATTAATTTCCAAATAATAGTAAATCCTCACAAGGAATAATGCCAACCGTCTGTATCACGTAACCCGTGCCAGGTCCTGGTGCTACTTTGTCTCCAAGAAGAGAACTGGCTGCTGTTTCTAAACCATTTCACCAAAACATTCCCGGCAAACGCCATCCCTGTGTCATCAAGGGCAGGAGTAAAAGACACAGGCTTCTCGGAAGAGGCGTTCCGGTCCCCACACCAAGGAGGACAACCTGGAACCACAGACATAAACATGAGGTCCAATGAGGCCTATAGGAGTCTATAAAAATGGATGAATCAGACTGGGGTTTAGGACAAAAGGAACTGGGTGGTGGGGAGGTGGAAATATGAAACTTGCCTGCCTACCCAAGTGTGCTTTGATTGAGCCACTATGAACAAAACAAAGACAAAGCCAACAAACAAAAAACCAAAAATCTATTAGAATAGCCAAAAGGAAAAGCACGTGGGATGCCTAAGTCCTTGGGCTGCCATTTTGGATCTCTCGTACATGATGTACGCAGTAGTGGTCTGTTAAACCAGCTCTCTGGAAAGAAAAAGGGGTTCTTTGTAGCATTTGCCTATTTCCATGGTAGAAATACTCCCACCATGGCCAGCTGCAGGCTAGTCATGGCTTAACAACTGGCAAAATTTCTGAATCTTCAATAATCACCTCTCTTGAGTCCATAAAAGTTAGGTCCAGAAACACCACCAGCCCTAGTTCTCTGTCATCAATTTCTTGTCTGACACCATGTTCCCTGTCTTCATAATGAAGATTAAATTTTAAAAAAGGTTTGAATGCTTGGACACTGGGACTTAATTCCAAAGAATCCTGTAAGATTTGGGTATGTGAGTGCCTTCAGTAAATGTGCACTCGTGATAGAATTCCACACAACAGGGGTTCTCAAAGTGTCACCTGGGAAACTTTGCATGTCTCCCCCTCAAATCCTTTCAGGGCACCTGTGAGGTCAAAATTACTTTTTTTCTTTTTTTTAAATATTTTTTTAAAGATTTTATTTACTTATTGGACAGGCAGAGATCACAAGTAGGCAGAGAGGCAGATGAGGGTGGGGGGAAGCAGGCTCCTCACTGAGCAGATGCGGGGCTCGATCCCAGAACCCTGGGATCATGACCCGAGCTGAAGGCAGAGGCTTTAACCCACTGAGCCACCCAGGCGCCCCTCAAAATTACTTTTGTGATCATTCTAAGATGTTATCTTCCCATCCTTATTCTCTCGTGAGTATACAGTGGAGCTTCCCACATTTACACGATGTGTAATATGCAACAGATAAATTGTCGGAGCAGATGTAAGCATCCAAATGTCTTCTATTAAGACCCACATTAAAGAGATTGCCGAAATGCAACATCACGCCACTCTTCCCAATGCTTTTTACTTAGTAGGATATAGTCATTTATGGCTTATGTTACTTATGTTCATATAAAATGGGTGTATTGTTCTAAAATGAATTAATAAACAAGTACAAACTCCTCGGTTTTGATGGCTATTGTGGTGAATATGGATAGATTTAATGCACAAAAGCAAGACCTCTTAGGGGTCCTCAGTGATAGTTAAGAGTATAATGGGGTCAGTTTCCAAGACCAACAAGTTTGGAAGGCACTGCTATGTGATGATGTGTGTCCACTGAATGCATTCATCACAGAAAAAGACCTAGACTCTCCTGCCCACTGGTGTTTCACCTCCCTGGGGCTGGCATCCTCCTGGAGGATGATTATATGTGGAAGTGTCTTCCTCTCTCATCAGGCTATGGGAGCCAGCACCGCCGCTGGCTCAGACAGATTAGCATCTGCTTGCTGTAAGTGTGAACAGGAGCAGGGACAGAGTAAAGTCACATCAGAGCGAGACATTCAACCTAAGAATCAGTCACGCATGATCCCAGATGCCGCAAAGAGTAGGTGCTCGTCTACAAGGATAGTGCTTAGTGGGTACCAAGAGGAGGACTGGCCTCTCCTTGGCAGGCAGATTACCATCGCTCAGGACACAGCATCTCTATGCGGACCACCCTGCCTGGGTAGACACAGCCAGGTGCCTGTTAATAACCCACTGGACCGCTATACAAACAACAACAATGATCAGCTCTAGATATCCGCAGGGTTATCTTGATATTCCCTTGCTTATAAAATTGGGACTTCGTCCAGATCTATAAATTGTCAGCAGGAGATTTATTAGGCTCCTATTGCATTATAGTAATCTACGATCATCACCTGCTTATTTAAAGTGATGTTTGTGCCTTAATTTACTATCGACCTTATCACTGTAAAAGAAAACATATGTAAATTTCAGAAGTATTTTTGAATGGCAAGCAGATTTTTTTCAAAAGTTACAACTGCCCAGGAGGCGTAGGGTTTGGGTTCCTGCGAGCAAGAGGGGCACAGATGGAGGTGGGCGTGTGCTGGGAAAAAACACCCTGAGTCTTAACTTCCGGGCCAGCCCATCTTCCACTGCCCTAAGGAGCAAGGAGCAAGTCACCTAACCCAGGAATGACAGCCCGGGGCTCCTGGCCCCTGTTTCTCACTGGGGTGGAGCTCATCTAGAAAATCCACAAGTACTATCATACAGGTTCTCTTTTCTTCCCTGTGTTGGGTCAGTGAGAGATGGTGACATTGGGTAACTACATCTATACAGGCTCTGAAGACCCAATTTTCCTTGGGGGTGGGGGGAGCTGCCTCCAGTCTAGAGTGGGCAAACAGGCAAACAGAGCAGAGAGGGCTCGAAGGCCTTTCAGGTGCACAGCAAAGCCATATTCTCCAAACAGTTTCATCCAAGAGGAAGGTTGTGATGCCCATCTACGGGGCCCCCACGCTCAGTTCCACGATGGCTCCAAACCAAAACACGGGGAGGCAGGAGTGTCACTTATGAACCTCTTGGGACCTTGGGAGGAGGACGGAGTAGGAATCAGCTAGCAAACGACTGGAGAGGCAGCGCGCACAGAGGTAAGACCACAGACCGGGATTCAGCTCTGTGCTATAAACCTGCGTCGACCTCCACCTAGCTCTGGGAGCTCCGGGGCAGGTTGCGGGTCTATCCCAGGTTTATTTCCTTACCAGAGAAGTGCAGAAAGTGATATCCCCAAAGCACGATGATTCTGAGGCTGGGAAGAAAGCACATGGCGCAGCCCGGGGTGCGGGCCCTTAGAAGGCACTCGGGTCACTGTGCTCCTTCCTTACGCTCTCCAGTTTGTAATCACGATCTGATTACCGTGTTTGTTTCCTGTCTCTCTCCCACCCGTACTGTCAACCCCATGAGGGCAGAGCCTAGCCATTGCTTATCCCCGTCTTACTAAAGACCAGCCACAGCACCTGGCATGTAATAAACGCTCCGTAAATTGTGAATGAATGAGCTAATGAATGGGAGTTATTATTTGCTGTCCCCTGAATTACTTTAATGGATAATTTTGTAAGAGCTATTTTTTATAGAGCCTTGAGCACTGCCAACCGTGTGCGTGTTTACACAAGAAACACTTCAGGATTAAAATGAGGACTTGATTTTTAAATACAGATAGCGGGCACCATATGACCAGTTACCACCTCTCCGCTAACTATTAGCCTTTGTCTCCTGCACGCCAGGGAACGGAGAAGTGTCACTATGAGTACAGGAGATAATCCTCATTTGCTTTGGTGTTAAATCAGCACGAACAGCATGGACACTGTTTTTGTCTGCGATTAGATTGGAAAAGATCAAAGCTGAAACTAATAGGGCACGTGGCTCCAGTAAGCGATATTCTTAACTGATGGGAGGGGAATGGGGGTCTCGGGAGAGATCTCTGTGAAGTGTGTGCATCGGGAGACTAGAACAGCTTGTTGCTAGAGCTTTAAAGCACCTTCTGGAGACCGCCGTTACCTACCATCGGCCACTGTTCGCCCCTCCTTGGCCTTTCCCTTTCCCTCCATCTGGAAATGCTAAGTGTGCACACCACCCCACAGAAGGTCCCCTATCATTCTCTGGCATTTACTGTCCTCGATCTTGGCACAGGCTGTTCCTTCTTAGGGATTATCATGTCCCCGGGCACAACAACAACAAAAGGCCTAGTATAGATACTGGGTCCAAATTTCCAAGGTTGGGACTAAGGTAAGGCCACCTCACCTTAGATGCAAAACGTAAGGGGTGCTTAAAAAAAAAAAAAAAACCCTCAGTGATCAAGACATATGATATTTTAATACATGTTTTTTTAAAAATCAAGGTTAATGCAAAATGATCTGTGAGGTACAAAATTTCAAGATTCAAAACAAAAGCAGGATCTAACGTGGTCAGGTGAGTGACGTCTCCTACGGGGCTGGATCCTGTTTTTATTTCAGTGTTTGGTATTTTGGTCATGATGGCAAAGCTTTGAAAAACAAGATGCTCAGGTTGAGAGAGGACATTCACAACCACCAGCAGCAAGTGGGTTGGATTGTCTGAAGGTCAGGAACTTGGCAATAAACCATAAAATCCTTTAAAAGTGTTCATTCCCTCTGACCTCTTAGCAGCACCTCTGGCAACTTATCGTAGGACCAAGATCTAGAAACGCACACAAAGATTCCTTGACAGCGACATTTATCACAGTGTTATTTACAGCACAAACCTGGAAACCTTAAAGTCCAGACACAGGGGACTGGTCAACTCCACGCCAGCACAGGGGTGTTACGCCGCTGGAATATGAGAAAATACCTACTGTTTTTCTCCTTAGTAAGGAAAACTCCAGCTCTTCCCTACTGTGTGTTTCTTTCCTGGGAGTTGCCTTTCCTACCTACACAGAACACTTCACTCCTGGCCCCCAGATGTGTGGGAAGCAATTCTCCCCCCGATCAGCCATAATATGGCTGGTAGGGCCATATGTTGATAAGGGACACATCAGATGTCCCACAGTTTGATTCAATTCGGACCCTACCTACCTGGAGATAGCACCAGATTCCACTGGTGAAGGGCTTGGTCCTACAAGACTGTCCCCACTTCCAATGTCAACTGTAAGTAATTAGGGCCCCAGGTTCCCATAAGTTCTGTCCCATTTGGCCACAAATGACCCCTTCCTTAGGCTTGATCAATTTGCTAGGGTGGCTCATAGAACTCAGCAAGACACGTAACATTTACCAGTTTGCTGGAGGCTATGACAAAGGATACAGGTAAATAGATAGATGAAGAGATACATAGGGCAAAGTCTGAGAGGGTCCCCAGCAGAGAAGCTTCTGTCCCGATGGAGTCCGCTGACGTCACCCTCCCTGTGTGGACGTGTGTGTCCGCCAATCTGGAAGCTCTCTAAAACCCATAGTATTGGAATTTTTATGGAGGTTTTATCACATAAGTAGGATCAATCATTAACTCCATTTTTAGTCTTTCTCCCTTCTCAAGAGAATGGAAGGTGGGGTTGAAAATTCTAAGCTTCTGGGGTGCCTGGGTGGCTCAGGCATTAAGCCTCTGCCTTCTGCTCAGGTCATGATCTCAGGGTCCTGGGATCGAGCCCCGCACCGGGGCTCCCTGCTCACTGGAAAGCCAGCTTCTCCCTCTCCCACTCCCCCTGCTTGTGTTCCCTCTCTCGCTGTGTCTCTCTCTGTCAATAAATAAATAAAGCCTTTAAAAAAAAAATGGATATTTAACTAAGACAAAGGTGATGTCATCTAATCAGTGCAGGCTCAGTAGAAGTTACCATGACGTACACGTTGCCACGCAGCCCACAGAGACAATTTCTGCCCCAAGTTTTTGCCCCGAGACGCCCGTCCTCATCTACCGCTGTGGCGAGGTTGTTGCAAGGTGTACGGAGCGGGGTGAAGAGCCAGTTTTTCTGTTATTGACCGAAAAACAAAACGGCAGGTAAAACATAAACACAGCTGCACTGTCTCTTTCCTGTAGACACTTCTAGTCCCTCAAAAACATGAAAGCAAAGCCGAACAAAACTGAACTAGATGGGCTAGAAAACAGGATAAAATATTAACCACTTGTATTTCGCAAATGTTCTTTTACAAAGTTACATTACTGCAAAATTGGAAACAGAGGTGGGTGGGAATGGGGGTTTGTATTTATTCCACTGCTGTCTCATGAATTTCACATACACGTGCGGTACTGCTTGCCTTTCTTTGGGTGGAACTATAACTAGATTAATGTGTTGGAGCAACAGTGGCTATGCAGAAAATGCTGCTTTCACCTCTACTGTGTGTTGTTCCCATTTAAAAAAAAATCTTTACAATAAATTAAATAGGAAATGTGTGTCCAAAAAGAGTTTAGATGCGTCTGCAGCCACGGTACAATGGGACACCACACGTTAGGTGCGCAACAATGCTGCATGTTTTCATCTTCTCCTGACAAAGTCCCTCTGCCGTTGTAGCTTGACCCAACTCTTTTTTTTTTTTTTTTAAAGATTTTATTTATTTATTTGACAGAGATCACAAGTAGGCAGATGAGGCAGGCAGAGAGAAAGGAGGGGGGAAGCAGGCTCCCTGCTGAGCAGAGAGCCCGACGTGGGGCTCGATCCCAGGACCCTGAGATCATGACCTGAGCTGAAGGCAGAGGCTTTAACCCACTGAGCCACCCAGGCGTCCCTTGACCCAACTCTTGAAACTTCCTTCAAACTCCCAATTTCTCCTTCCTAAACCTCAAGGACTTTGTTCCCTGTGGCAGAGACAAGACCAGGTGACTACCAAATCTTTCCCCCCCTAGTCCAGAGGGCCCAGCTAAACTACGTCTTCTAGTCTCTCTGGAAAATTATCATAGTCATGGTGGCCAAGTCCTGGCCAGTTACATGTAGACGTAAGTGATGGATGCCCAGGCATGGCCCATCCAAGCCTCCGATCCCACATGCAATCTCTCCAGCCTCCTTCCCACCTTCTACTGAAGGCAGAGGAGGCGCCAGGAGGTGAAAGGTGTCTGGGTCCCCGCATGACCATGAGGAAGGTCATGCACTGTTTTGGATTTCCAAGAAATCAGGAACACCTGCTTTGAACTTCATACTGGCAGGAAATCAGCTTTGGTTGGTTCCATTTCTAAGACCTCAGGTTGACCTTCTAAAGCAGCTGGCATTCTCCAATACACTCTCCTCCTCTCCATCCCTGAGGTTTTCCTTTTTTTTTTTAAAGATTTTATTTATTTATTTGACAGATCACAAGTAGGCAGAGAGGCAGGCAGGTAGAGAGAGAGGAGGAAGCAGGCTCCCCGCTGAGCAGAGAGTCCGATGCGGGGCTCGAACCCAGAACCCTGAGACCATGACCTGAGCCGAAGGCAGAGGCTTTAACCCACTGAGCCACCCAGGCGACCCCCATCCCTGAGGTTTTCAACAGGTTACAAGAACTTAGCTCCAACATTTCATTTTCCTGCTGCATCTCATCCATCCCTCGAGCTCATGGGGGCAGCACCAGTTAAAAAATGTCACTGATCTGGGGCGCCTGGGTGGGCTTAATCGGTTACGTGTCCAACTCTTGATTTTGGCTCAGGTCACGATCTCGGGGTGGGGGGGGGTTGGCACTCAGCAGGGAGCCTGCTTGAGAGTCTCCCTCTCCCTCTGCCCCTCCCCCGCTCACACACACTCTCTAAATAAATAAGTAAAAATAAAATCTTTCAGAAAAATCCCATGAATTTGCTACTTTATGTGCCTTGGCAAAAAATGAGTCCATGCCCTGTCAATTCTGCATTTGTGGAATTACAGGTGTATAAATAAAACTCTTTTCCATTCCCGAAGTTGAGCCCTTTTGTACATGTTTGTCACTTTTCAATAATTCGCAGGCTATGTGACTAAATATGTCACTTGCTCATTTTTTACTTACAGGACTAGAGAACAGTACATCAGAGAAAAGGGAAGCGATAAAATCAAACTTCCCTGTGGAACAAGTAAAAAAAATGTAAAAACTCTTGTCCCGTTTTTAACATGCCATACCTTAACCTCAGTTTTATTTACTATTTGAAGGTAGGCTTCAGCAGTTTAAAAGCCGTATAATTGGACCATCGTCCTTTGAAGATAAAGTCGCCTACAGTAATCCTTTCCCTACTCAGTGACTTTTCCTTCAGAGGACAGATATGACAAATGAATTCTGGCACGTCCCGTGCAAGGTTATAGATCAGGAGAGTTCTGCTTGTTTGCAAGGGGAAAGAAAAACAGCAAAGAAATCATTTCTGGGATTGTTTGAAAAATAATGAGGAAACCAGAATGGAATGGCAAAGAAACCTCCAGTTTCATAAAACATGCAAATGTTTCAAAAGGAAAATTTCCCCAAAGTGGCTCAACTCCTCTCACCGATATTATTTCAACTTTTCCTTCTTCAAAAGCAACAACCCGTAAAATAAAGGGGTAAAGCGTCTTCCTTTGGTCTTCCAGGAAAGTCTAATTTGCAACACACCCAAATGTGGGTTCTACTCCACTGTCTGGGGAAGGCTGATGCTTCTCTGTGGTGCAAAGAGTGCAGGTTGGTAGTTAAGGAGAGAGCCACTCATTCCCCTCTGTGACAGGAAGCCGACCCCAACAGCAGCTATAACCACCTGTGCTCTGTGGCTGTGAACATTTGGGACACTAAAATAAATTGATTGCACCAAAAGATTCTTCCACTCTCCCCACCACATCATCTTAATGGGGAATTCGTATCCCTTTGAGCTGCGTTCACTGCTGGAACAGAATGATGGCTTCTAAAATCACTCCGGCACCTACCGAATGGGACCCAAGTTTATTGGGTTATGGGACAACATTTTGGTTTCAGCGCAGGCCATCCTTCCAGAAGGCCCTGGAGTCCCAGGCAATTATTCCTTTGTCAAATGCAGACATGGGCATCTCTGCTTCCCCTCAAGATCTCTCCTTCCTCTGCTTGAAATATGTTCACTTCTTAAACTCCCAAAGATGCTCTTATGGCTCAAACTCAGACCTAAGGGGGTTACAGAGCCCAGAAGCAAGCAATTAATACAGATCAAATCCAAAGAACAAGACCAAGGAGGGAAGACAGACATCTGGGGGTAACCAGGCCACACAGACGGGAAGGGACTTAGAACTTAGTGGTGGTTGTGTGCACGGGAGCTGCTCTCTGTTACGCACCGCTGGTTATTTACTGACCCTCCCCTATGCATAGGCACAGAACACCTCCTCCTGCCCTCTGTTCTCCCAGGAAGATCCGCTTGATGCATCATTTAGGATAATGCAATATGTTTCTTGGGAAGTCCTGATGTTTGCAGAGAACCTGCTCTAGCAAAAGACTTTCCTACCTCTGATCACGAATCTTCCTTCACATGCTTATCGCAAACTTCAGCTGGGCCAATGTGCAAACACCCGGTTCAGTGACTTGTACCAACCTACGCCCTTCTTAATAACAGCTGCCTCCTTCGTCACACTCTCGAGGCCATGAGCTGAAATTGTACTGTCCCACGTTTGCAGACACGAACGCCAGCCCTGGAGATTATAGGACCTTTCGGAAAGTCACCTAGCAAGTTCGTAGTTGGATTGGACCGGGAGCTTGTTCTCCACACCCCGTCCGTGCACTGGCTCCAAGTGCCAGGGGTGTCCGGGGGCCTCTCAAACAACAGAGGAGAAGGACCCCAACCCCCCGAAAAAGCCTGCTCACCCATAACACCCCGCATCAGGCCAGATCGGGTCAGCAAGTCACACCCTGAGAATGCCTCCCCCGCAGACTTCAGGGGAAGAACTGATGGAAACCGATGGTTATTCCAAAGCAGCCACAGCGGTAGCAGAAGGCACCCATGTTCCCTGTGTCTTGGGACCAGCAAAAGAGGATGTGGGAACACAGCACGCGGGCTAAACACAGGAGCTCCAGAGTCAAGTGTCTTGGTTCTGATCCTTGGTTCTGATCTGTGCCTGCAGCACGGACTACGGGCTGCTTCTTGGGCAGGGCACTAATAGCCCTCTTGCCCTACTGTCCAATCATAACACCCCTTCATGTTGCTAAGGATTAGACAAATAAAAATGCGGCTAACACAGCCTGGCATGTGGAAGCACTTCGTATTTGTAAAACAAAATAATTCAATAAAATAAGAGAGGAACAATGCCTAGGGGCAGGAATCTTACTTGGCTTTCTTGGATCGAGGGAGCTGGTGTTAAAGGGAACGGACTCCAGGATAGATGTGTGCCGGGGCTCTGTCCTTGTGGCCCAGACACAAAGGCCCCTTTCAGCAGCAGCCGGGCCAGCCCGGGGGAGGATGTCGATGGGGAGGGCGGCCTGACCTGGAAGACAACTGCCGGGCTCTGCCAGCAGCTCCAGGGAAACCGGGGCCCGGTGCCAACCAGCCACCTTGTCTGAGCTGCCGGGACTGTTGAGGCCCCTGGACTCGAGCACCGGGCACCGTCAACAGCTCCTTGCAGAGTCTCCACCACGGAAATGAACGGATAACACCCCACCTACTCCTCTGAGAGTGACTCGGAGAGAGGGAGGAGGAGGAAGGAAGGAAAAAAAGACCAGAACTTTACCTAAAAAAAAAAAAAAAAAAAAAAAATTTAAATTAAGTACAAAATGGCTCAAGAGCGGTCCAATTACAGGCCTTCGGGACCTGAGAGTGTGTTACCAGTCAAGATGGAAAACCAGATCCCCGAAGGCCAACTTGGCTCCTCAGTCATTACTTCACCTGACTCCCACCCCTTCCCCTGAGGCAGACCGGGCTGGGACCGGCCACCCACCGGCCACCCACCGGCCACCCAAGGGCCCCACCACTCAGAGGCACAGGTGTGGGGGGCGCACTCTTGCGGAAAGCCCGTGTTTGAGTAACAAAGACTAATGATGTTGCCAGGAGCTCTGTGCTCCTCAGTCGTCAGCCAGCTGGGTGCTTTATCTTCTAAAAAAAGTCCTATTAAGAAGAGAAAGAAGATGAAGGAAGGACGGACGGAAGGAAGGAAGGACAGAAGGAAGGACGGAAGGAAGGAAGGAAGGAAGGAAGGGGAGAGCAACCCGAGTGAACTGGTGGGCGCTCGCTCACAACCCAGGTGCGACAACAGGTTAGGTTGTAAATTGATGATCTGAACAGAGTTATTTCCCTTGGAAAAAAAAATTTAGCAAAAACAATATATCGAATAAAGGATAAGATATTTGCATATAAACGATATGTGACGTAGACACATGTCTATGAAGCGTGTGATAAATTTACTGACTTATCACAGCCGTGTTTTACGTACCTCGATGGTATGTTTTCTGCAATTCATATATGTAGTCTGTAATATATTACCAAGAACCTATATTATATGCAACATATGTATTCCTGGCTCATTCTGAATCTTTAGGAGACTAAGGGTAGTTCTGCAGAAAAATAAATATTAACGAGACACTTTTTTTTCCCTCTTTCTCTCTCAAGCTGGATTTTGCTATTTCTATACAGGGGAAGAACTTTCCCCTACTGGTTGTGAAAAGAATACAACTCGCTACAGAAAGTCAGAAAAACAAAATGAAATGAAGAAGAAAATTAAAAATCTATTATCTCACTGTTTGGAGATTGCATCTGTGATCATTTCTGTGCATTTCCTTCTAGGCTTTTTTATTATTATTATTATTTATTTACCAATTTATCACAGCTATGTTTCCATGTCAGTGAACGTAGATCTACCTAATTGTGTTTAATGGTTCTACAGGATTCCACTCTGGGGATGTGTCAAAACTCATTCACCCAATCAAATGTTATTGGATTTGTATTTGGTTTCCAATTTTTCACTGTTATGAGCAAGAGTTAACTTTTAAAAGAATGCCAAAACAAGGTTCCCCAGGACAGACACGTGTCAAAGAGAAGTTAAACCACACAGGAATCTGGCCCACTTTTATCTGTCATACAAATAAAACGGAGCAGTCACCTGGGTGACCCAGCAGCAGCTTCCCCAAATCTCCATTGTGGGTCGGCAGTGGGGACAAGTAGAAGGGAGACGCCAGGTGGAAAACGGCTTGTGGAACTCATAAGGGTCCAGCAACCAAGCCCGAGATCCATGCGGGCAAAGGACCAAAGCAGGGCAGAGGGCGAGGGGAGAGGGGAGAAATGCTGGGAACACAGTCACAAGCCTTCATTTCTAAACATGTTTCTGCTGCAAGCTGTCCTGGTAACCTTTTCTGGGGGCTTCTGGTAAGGCTGTCTTTCTGATACACCAGTAAAATGTCTCCTGCTGCCCTCGTGGATGACATCTCTCCTTTGGTCCTTGGAGACCTTCTTCCTTCACGCGGGTAAACCAGGCAGACGGAAGCCCTGCCCTCGTGGAGCCCACGACGGAGCACAGGAGTAATCATATGATCCGATATAAAGTCACTGAACCTGTGATAAGTTCTGAGGAGTGCAAGGAAGGCGGGTGATGGGCTACATCAGATTGGGGGGGGGGGGTCACCAAGGCCACTGTGAGGAGTGACATTGAAGCTGAGAGCGCAGGACCAGGGCAGGCAGCTGTACCAAGTGCCAGGCAGAGAGCTGTCCACAGGCAGGAACCGAACCTTCGAAGACTGAGGGCAGACGGGCCCACTCGCCTAAAGGCAAGGCCAGAGCAGCTGGGCAGAGCACGGATGGAGCGATGACGGGAGGGTGACCAACTCCTCCCAGTCTGCCAGGGACTTCCCCAGTTTTAAACATCCTTGAAGACCTCTGGTCCTGGGCACACCGAGCATTGGTCGCCTTTCCGGCAGCGTGTTCAGCACAGAGACTGACTAGCAGCGGAGGGAGAGTGTGGACTTCTCCATTCACCCCGGGGGCAATCAGGGCTTCATCCAAGCGGGGATGTGAAGTCATGTCAGCAAAAGCACCACCGATTTGCGCCAGGCAATAATCCAAGCATCACTGTTAATTCCTTTCTTCCCCTCCCCACAGTGCACCCCCCCCGGCCCTGCTGCCCCGAAAACCCACCCACGTCTCCAGCCTCCCATGTAAATGGCTCTGGTCCAGAGCCCTACAGGGTGTGGTTAAGAGCCTGGGCTCTGAGGCCGACGACCCGGGTCCTATTCTGGCTCTGCCACCTGCACGCCGGGGGACCTCCCGGAGTCGGTGCCTCCATGTCCTCATCTGTGCAGTGGCGGTAACGGAAGGGTCACAGTGGAGACTGGATAAACCCGTGTGTGTGTTTAGGGCTCGGCACTTGGCCAGCCCCTATTCCTAGAGCACCAGCCTCTGGAAGGAGCGATCCTGGCAGCTCCTCACGCCGCGGGCCCGGCTTCCTCGCTCGCCCCAGGCTTCCAGTCTCCCCATCTCCTCCCCCTCAGCAGCCTGACGCGGCTCAGGAAACAAACCCAGTATTTGTCACCACCGTCCCACCTTCTGAAAACCCTTGGGAGACCTCCATTACTCTTGGAATAAAATTCGAGCGTTTCCCTTGACCTCAAAGGCCCTTTGGGACCTGAGTGACACCAGCCTCTCCTCTAGCAGCTTTTTCATTTTTTCCCTTTATTCCTCATCACTGGGAACATGTTTTGGTTTGGAGGGTGTTTTAATGCATGAGTTGTTGCTACCATAACCTCTCTGACTCTGACCACGGCGATTACCCACCCCTGGGTGGGAGCCAGGGGTCTGCCCGGTCTGAGGACGCGGGACCTCCTCCAGCGGAGCCCTCACCCACTGTCTCCCCTCTTCTCCCACTGTTTCTTTCTGGCTTCTCCAGCTCCCTGCAGTCCACACCTTGTCCCTGTTCTTTTCGAATCCCCGCCGTGATGCCTTCACGCGGCTCCCTGGGACAATCTCGCAGCCTGACCGTCCTGTTGTTCATCCTTCTAGGCTCCTCAGAAAATGAGGCATGGGTGGGGGGAGAGGGGCTTCAGGATTTTTTTTTTTCCAGGATCTCTAGTCGGTTCTTTCTTACCCTCTCTCCTCTTTGCAACCTGTGTATGCAGGGACCTCTCCTGGAAGGACCGTCCCACGCTCCCCTGAATCGTCCGCCCTCCTCCCTCTCCCGGGTCATTGTCTTTAAGACAGAACATGCATCACTGAAGAAAACAAACGACTCCGCGCTCTCCTCCAGCTTCGGCACGAATCGTCTGCTCCTTGGTACAGGTTCTCAAGGAGGTCCACTCCGCTCCCTGTCTAGACACCCCGCCTCCATTCTCCCTCAAGCTCACGCCCGCTGGGCTTTGTCTCCGACCCTGCGCTGCCAGATTTGTCCCTGCCATGGTCTCCCATCTCCTGCCCATTGCTGTGTCCAGTGGCCGATCGAGTCATTGTTCTAGCTCGTCCATCAGCAGAATTTCTCACACGGGATCACTTCCGGCCTCTTAAAACGCCTTCTTCACCACGTTATGGAGCAGTGCCTCCTCCCTCTGACTTCACAGGCTGATCTTGCTGAGTCTTCGTGCAGCCACTTCTCACCTCTCCAGCCTCTGAAAGGCGGACAGGCCTGGGGCTCCGTCCTGGGATCTCTTCTTTCCACATTTATAGGAACCGTCTGGGTGAAATTGTCCAGTCTCCTTACTGTGTGTCTCCAACTGGGTTCTTTCCCCTGAACGCCAGACCTCGTCTCCACTTGGATGCCTCCTAAGCATCTCAATCGTACGTCCAAAACCGAACTCTTGATCCTACCTCCAGTGACACTCTCTTCTCCTCCGCCCCTCCCTCCCTAGAGTGGTCTTTATTTTTCCAGTTGCTTCAGTTCTTTGACTCCTTTCTCTTGCTCACCTCACATCCAGTAGGCCAACACATTTTGCTGGCATCACCTACGAAAGGTTTCCAGAAGCTGACCCACTGGTCACCACCCTCAAGAGGTAATGGTCCAAGTCACATTGTCTCTTACCTGGGTTATTTCAACAGTCTCCTAATTAGTGACCTAGTTTCCAGTTCTCATCCCCCATAGTCGATTTTTCCCATGATGGTCCAATTATTCCTTTTGGAATGTTCAGTCAAGTCAAATCAAGCTCTTTGCATAAAACCTTCCATGGCTTCCCTTCTTGCTCAGAGGAAAACCCAGAGTCCCTCAAAGCCATAAATGATCTGCTCTACCCTATCCCCTTCTGTTCTGATTTATTTTCTAAGACTCTCACCCTTGCCCGGATACCCAACTCCAACCACACTGGTTTCTTCCTTGCTCCCTGAAGAGTTTAGACATCCTTCTGACCCGGGCCTTGACACCTGCTGTTCCTTCTTTCTGGAACATTCTTTTTCTTGATTTTCACTTGGCTCATTCACTCCCTCACTTCCTTGAGGTCTTTTCTGGCCATCCTATATAAGTGGTATCCCCCCTCTCCATTCCTGTACTTCTTAAGCTTCTTACCTTGCCTTATCTCTCGCAGCAACACACATCACCTGACATATACTTACCTGGTTATCTTTTTTGTCTCCCCTAACTAGACTGGAAGCTCCACAAGGACCAGGACTTAGGTTTACTTACTATTTACTCCCCAATGCACCAGCTGTGCCTAACATACATTAACAGCTCATTAAATATTAGTGGAACCAATGAATGGGTAAATAAAGGACCTCTGTTCTGATTTCTTGGATGCAATATTCTCTGTTCTCTCTCCGAGGGTATTAATTATACCTATTTTAAAATCCTGTTCCAGTTTCTCTATTAACTATTTTCACCTATGTAACTTGTTCAGTTTATTGAGTTTGTAATTTTATAATTTCTGTCTCATTTTGTGGCTGGTTTTCAAATGTTTGGTGGTTTTTGTTTTTGTTTTTGTTTTTTTACTGTCAGTCATTTTTGTAATTGACATCCCTTACAGATAATTACCTGGTTTCATTTAGATGGCCCACTCTGAACAAATCCAGCTGCCCTCCATCCTCTGCTCTCTGGGCTGCTGGGACTGAATCATAAGAAACACCTGAGCATAGACAAGGAGCTGAAAACGAGCTCCCCAGAAGCCCAGAGAGGAAAAGGTAGAGAAACGAGGGGCCCTAAATGATACCGATCACTCAGCTTTGGAAGAGTAAACCTGTCCACATTGATGAACAAGAAAGTGGTCTATCAATCAACCAGAAATACTCTAATAATGAAACACATTCAGATGTGCTTATGGAAGACAAAAATCCTTTTTCTCCTATATAAGAGATTGCTTTATCTAAAAAAAAAAAAAAAAGTACTGGCTCCTTCCCGAATGACTGACCTCCTTGGCAGAAACCCATTTTCCAGCCACTTGGGCCAACAGCTGACTTGTGCTCCCCTGAAATCAAAACTGTACTCGAATGTTCTGATGAAATCCAGAGACGGGCTGGACAAGAGGAACAAGACCGCACTACAGTTAGATGAGAGGCTGAGACCTCTCCACCCCGAATCTCTGTCCTCACCAGACTTTAATATGAAGCAACTACTCAAAATCAGTTCCTCTTGGAAATGTTGGCTGCTGTCCTTTTCCCCTCCCTCGGCTCCTCTGGTTTAGGCTTGTACCTTGTCCCTCTCCTCCCCAGATCCCCATGTGTCTCTCCTCCACAGTGTTCTTCACTGCTCTGCAGAACTAAGAAGAAAGGGCAGCCATCAAAATGCCCATCTGACGATGCAGGCACAGCCTCCCCGAAGCCTGGTGGGAGAGGACGGATCTGGGGGTCACAGACAACAAGGTGGAAGGGACGAGCCCAACTGAAGGAAGCCCACTAGGGACCCGGGCCCGTGAGGTGGAAGCCTGATTCAGAAGAAGAGCCGAGAGTCAGCGGGAGGTACAGAGTCCTGGGAGAGGGAGTTCACCCCCTTCACGGCTCCTCTGAAGGCAGAAGATGGCAGCGGAAAGATGACAACCACATCTGCCACACTGAGCCAGAACACTGCACCCCAGGAGGGACCCCGCTCTTGGGGAGGGGGTGGCTCGTGACTCTGTCAGGGCAACAGCTGCTCCTGAACATCACTAGATCTCCGTGTCTCTTGCTTATCTGCCCCCACATTCCTACCAGAGTGCCAAGGTCCGGCTAAAACCAAGAAAGAAGCCCTAATGATGATCTCAAATGTCAAGTGCTCCTCTGGGCTAATGATATGCATCCGGAATACTTCCCAGATGAGAGAAGACACGCTTCCCTTTGATTTAGAGTTGGAAGGATGACAGAGCGGAGGCAGTTATGATGATGAAAAGAAAGGAAGAAGCCAGGTGACAACATCCTGTCACACAGAGAAACCAACAATAGGGAATCAACAAATGATGTGTGATGCTGGCATCACGGCAAAAGCAACAGTGGTACCACCTCCGGCAACGGGGGGAAGGACACGCCACCTGCCACGCTGTGCCCTGGCCCTTCCAGCACCCTCCATTTATCTTGGATGAAATAAAACCTCTAGGCGTGACATTCAGCGCTGTGACTCTGGAGAGCAAGGAAGCATGGCCTTCCATCACAATCCTTTCCATCCCATGATGGAAACAAAAATATGCGGCTCCTGGACCACACTGAGCCTGGTCTAAAAGCATCCCACGCCTTCATAGTCTGTGTTTTTTTCATCAGCAGGGACGTAATTGCTTCCTGTGGCTTCCATCACCAGTGCTACAAACCAGGTGGCTTAAAACAGGAACATTTCATAGTCTTACGGTTCTGGAGGTCAGAGGCCCAAAATCAAGGCGACACCAGGTTTGTTTCCTTCTGAAAATTCCAAAGAAGAATCCATCCCCAGCCTCTCTCCCAGCTTTGGGGACCTCCGACATCTAGATGCATCCCACAGCATTCTCCTGTGACGTCACACTGTCTCCCTTGGTGCACGTGTAATTCTGTGTCCAAATTTCCTGTTACAAGGTCATCAGTCATAGTGGACTAGCATCCACTCTAATGACCTTTTTATTAAAAAAAAGATTTTATTTATTTATTTGAAAGAAAGCACAAGCCAGGGGGAGAGGCAGAGGGAGAAGCAGGCTCTCTGCAGCAGGGAGCCCAACATGGGGCTCGATCCCAGGACTCTGGGATCATGACCTGAAACACAAGCAGACGCCTAACTGACTGAGCCACCCAGGCGCCCCTCTAACGACCTCATTTTAATTGGATGTCCTTTGTGACGACTGTATGTCCAATAAGTCGCATTATGGGTGTTAGGACTTCCCACATGTCCTTTTGGGAGGACACAATTCAACCTGTAACAGAGGAATTGGTCCCTTTTGGCGAGGCTAGAGAAAACGTCATCTGGGGCATCCATGATCCAACGTTGGTCTGCGTAACTGTGGGGTTTTGTGAGGTATTTCTGCAAATGCTAATTTAAATTTCATTTAGAAATACATTGAAAAACCCAAGAAAATATGTACTGAGACGTGAGGACATCACTTATGAAAACCAGGGAACAGTTCGTGCTTCCAGAACAACGAGTTGGGTTTTTTGGTGTTTTGTTTTGTTTTGTCCTGTCCCAGGAAAAGAACTCCTTGGGCTGCCTCTTGTGCATATATTCAGATTTCTTAGTAGGTTCCTGATTTAAAACAATTGTTGCTTTATACGGGTCTTCTCTGAAGAGTGCCGTGCGTGACTGCGTAAGTGAACAAGCAGCAGTATGAAACCGCATAAACGTTTAAGTACAGACAAGAAGGGTCCTGGAGGGACGCCTGGGTGGCTCAGTTGGTTAAGCAGCTGCCTTCGGCTCAGGTCATGATCCCAGAGTCCTGGGATCGAGTCCCACATCAGGCTCCTTGCTCGGCAGGGAGCCTGCTTCTCCCTCTGCCTCTGCCTGCCATTCTGTATGCCTGTGCTCGCTCTCTCTTCCTCTCTCTCTCTCTGATAAATAAATAAAATCTTTAAAAAAAAAAAAAAAAAGGGTCCTGGAGCTTAACTGCAAGGGGCCAGGTGCCCCAGTGCAGGGAAAGCTCCCACTTGACTCCATGATTAATCATGGGAGGGAACACATGGCATACTGACAGGATGGCCCTGGGGAGAAAGGATGGCATTTGTACAAAGTTTAGGTGTCCTATTAGTCAAGGTTCCTCAGGCTGCAAATGACAGGTATCTCAATCTAGTTGAAATGAGAAGGGGACTCTTCGTCTACCCCACAGGGTTTCTTCTTCCATTCCTCGCTGTATGATGTCCCTGTGTAGTTTCTGGTGTGCTTATGTTGGGGGTACCCTGCCTTGGTTCACTCACACACATTCCAACATCCTTTAACCAGCTTCCCTGAACTACAGAAAAGGGAAATTTAAAACTACATTTCCCAGATTCCCCTGTGGCTAAGGTTGCCAGGTAGTCTAGCTTCCTCCTCAACGAGGTAGCCAAGGCATGGGAGGAGACTGGTTCCTTCTGGCAACAGGTGGCAGAAGCACTTGGTCCTTCAGAATAACCCTGGGGAAGGTTCTGCATCCAGTCCTCATGGTACAGGTGCTGTGCTGGGTGAAGCAGTCGCTTGATAGTTTCCACTAGCAGTTTTGACTGGTTTCTCCTGGCTACTGTCATTCCTGGCCAGGTAGCCTCCAAACCTAGTTTCTGAGACCTCCTTGAGATTCTGTGAACTATCAAAAATGTCTCCAAAATTTCTCTTCTCCTTCAATTAAAGTGGATTCTGCTGTGAGCTACTGAGAACTTAAGGAAACAGCAGGACTCCAACAGACGGTACATACACTGATGAGTCCAGACCCACCCTTTCAGCCACAGCTTTCTCTGAAAATGAAGACAGAGTTTTGACTATCTCCCAGACAACCCTGGACTGACTTCTTCCACCACATTCTCCAGGCCAAAACAAATCCTAAGCTAGCTCAGATTCAAGGGATGGAAAAACAAACCCCCTAGCTCTCAGTGGGAAAACCTACAGAGGCATATTACAGAGATAGAAAGTAAAGAACTGCAGGCGTTTTTTGCAATTAAAGTAGCATAGCTACTCATTCGATATGTGACCATAAGGGCCTCATTTCCTCATCCATAAAACAGGGGATATAACACATACCTCACAAATAAGATTTGGGGGTAAGGTACAGCCCTTAGTAGAGGGTTTGGCACACAGTGAGAACTCAATGATCCTTTATGACTTTCATTTTTTATATCTCTTAAAGTAATTTAAATTAAATTTAAATTATTTTTAATTTAATAATTATTTAATTATTAAATTATTGCAGTGTTTACCCCTGTACCTTTCATATGGTCAGTATAAGCTGAGGAAGCATTAGTTGAACAAATTCACCACGCACCGGGCTTGAAGGGCCAGCCAGCTTGAACAGTGGAATTTTAATGGCCCCTCATGTTTCTAGAGCTCGCACAAGTGCACACTTCTTACACGTGGTCACGGGCCCATTTGAAACCATCCTGTTCAAGCCTGACATAAAGCCCTCTTAAAATATATCCTCCAGCTGTTCAAACACAGTCTGTCCTCTGTGCTTGGACAAGGGCAGAAGAACACAATTCATCTCCCTCTAAACAAACTGACTGGCTCGGTCTTTCCCAAACAGAGTGTGCACGAAGCTTGCTAATTAGGACATTTCAGACTCATTTCCGAAAGATTGAATGCCATTAAGAGTTATGCTAAGATATCTGTTGCTATTTTGTTTTGTTTATGTGGTAGATTGATTACACTAATGCGCCATCTTGATACGGCCTTCCGGTGGAGTCATCTCACGCTGACTCTGGGTTAGGTAATTTGACTAGTTCTGGCCAATGGAATAGGAACAAATTGGATACAAACGCAGCCTGGAAAAGTGATTGCTTTTGACCATTTGTTCTTTTTTTTTTATGGATCCCTGTTGCCAATATGAGAATATTCCAGAGTTAGCCTGCTGAGCAGATATGAGAGATATGTAGAAGACAGGTGAGTCACGCCAGCCAAGGCCATCTTAGACCTGCCAGGCCCCAGTGACCGCAAATATGGGAGTGAGACTAGCCAAGGTCAGCCGTGCCTGCCCGTATTAGCAAAATTACCCAGTAAGTGCACAGACTTAAAGAAGTCAATAAAAAGTTGTCATTTTAAACCACTTAGTTCTGGGTTGATTTTTTTATGTGGCAGTAGTTAACGGATACAAATCCATGCCATAATTTTCATTATCAGTCTTATCATGAGCCTGTCTCTTGGTCTCTTACTTTGTAATGAAAGAGAGAGATTGTAGGTGCACATCAGTAACCCAAGATAAGAATGTCCATTCTGAAATTAAGTATCTAGGCGACTAAGCTGGCCAAAACAACTGTGTTTCTTTCAGGTCCACAGCAGTAAGTGAGAACTTGGAAAAGCCAAGTCAACATCTCACTATTAAACTCCTTTTAAGGGATGCCTGGGTGGCTCAGTCAGTTAAGCGTCTGCCTTCAGCTCAGGTAATGATCCCAGGGTCTTAGGATCGAACCCCATGTTGGAGTCCTTGCTCAGTAGGGAGCCTGCTTCTCCATCTACCTGCTGCTTCTCCACCTGCACTCTCTTTCTCTTTGTCAAATAAATAAAATCTTAAAAATAAGTAAATAAACTGCTTTTAAGTGTAATTCACTTAAGTGTAATTTACTTTAAGAGACAAGGGACATGGAATATGAGCTTGAGCTGGCATCACGGAGACCTGCTGGCTCTACTCCTAGATCAAACATAGGATGGAAATGATGGCACTCAGCAACACCATGCCTCGATTTACCCGGCTGCTCTACAGGGAATGTTTGAGTTTCATGTGGCTAGGAGGCCCCAGCAGCTCTGCAGAGGAATTACTATTCAAAGCATAAGTGATTCTAGGACTATAATTATATGGTATCCGTTCTGCTCTCTATTATCTAAGGGGTGGGAGCCACAGCATTCAAAAGTACCAAGTTACTGATACTGAAAGCCAAGTCTCACATTGAATTCCATTAGGGCAGGAAAAAAAATATTGGCAATGAAATGACGTTTCTAATTATGTCTCATTCGGACGAATACTGGTTTACATTTCCTGAGTGCATGCCACCACGGAAGGAATGCTTTGCCCATAGATAATCCATACAGTTACTAATCTCTAGGTGCATAATTGAGAGCTGACTACTGACCAGGTTCTCCAAGGCAGCATCCCCAGCTAAAAATGAGTGCCCTCCATCTCTTCATTCCCGTGCCTACGCCTTCCCCGATTCCCCTTTGCCCACCTGGCTGACTGGGAGAGTGAGATGGTGACTCACTCTCGTGTAGTAGCTCAAAGAGCTCCGATGCTAGCCTTCCCTTGTAGGTCTCTACATCCCCAGCATCTAGCAAAAAAAAAACCAAAAACTCACACAGAGATCCTGGTTCCTCCGTGGACACCCACAGGCGAAAAAGAAAAGATTCTCTGTTCCTGAGAGACCAGTTAGAATTTTCATAGCCTCTAAATTAAATGTAAATTTCTGGAATAAATAATTTGCTTAGATCTTTCACCACATCCCAGGGGATCTATTTCCAGTTACTTCATGGAGTAGTATTAAATACGTACAACTAAATTAAAGTACAAATAATATGCAATAATGCATGAGTAGAGGTCACATTCTCTCCCTCCCTTCCCCTCCCTCCCTGAAGATCTCAGCTTAAACGTCATGTTCAAAGAGAAAACATTTGAACCCTTATCTAAATTGGGTCCTAACGCATCTTTAAGACTAGTACTGAAACTCATAATTGTTTGTTTACTTGCGTACTTCCAGCTACCTGCCCACTAATACACAAAATCCTTGAGGGCAAAGACGACCGCTTTTGTTCTCACTGTGGTTTCCCACAGCCTAGCACAGTACTCGCCACATTATAGAGGCTCGAAAAATAATGAGAAAATGGTAACTAAGATATATCTTGAGAACAAATTCACTGCTTCAAACGCAGTGATTCTGAGGCTAGAGGAGTTTCATGATCAACGAAAAAGGTAGTGTTGGTTCTAAAAGCAGGTTTCTAGTTCTCAACGCTAGTGGCACCGGGGCTGGAAAATTCTTTGTCACAGGGAAGGGGGTCATCCTGTGCACGACAGAAGTCCAGCAACATACCTGGCTTTTAGCCACTGGATTCCAGTAGCAATGCCACCCCTGTGCACCAAGCCGCACCAGCGGTGACAGAAATATCTCCACATACGGCCAAATGCTTCTGGGTGGGGCTCTCCTACCCTTCCAGCTGAACCACGCACCCGAAGGGGGATGGTGAGGTCTGGGTATTATTTTTGGAGTCACATATTTGCCAAATGACTCCAGAACACCATGAGGGAACTAGAATATCAAGGTGGGGACCTGGAATACCTTTTATATCCTATTTAAAGACTTTAAAAACCCTGATCTGGGGTGCCTGGATGGCTCGGTGGGTGAAAGCCTCTGCCTTCGGCTCCGGTCGTGATCTCAGGGTCCTGGGATCGAGCCCCCATCAGGCTCTCTGCTCAGCAGGGAGCCTGCTTCCCCCTCTCTCTCTGCCTGCCTCTCTGCCTACTTGTGATCTCTGTCTGTCAAATAAATAAATAAAATCTTTTTAAAAAACCCAAAAAACCCTGTTTTGAGAACCCTGCACCTTCTGAGAGTCTGAAAGATTAGAGCTTGGCTTTAGGAAAGCGTTGCGTATTTATTAAAGTTAAAAACATTTTAAGTTAAGAGTGCCGTTGTATGTCTGAAGCCAGTTTTGATCTGGTTCTTTCCCCAAATTACACCCTCCCTTTCCCTCTATTTAATAATTCCTTCAGGAAGCAAATACTCTGAGGGTCACCACCTACAAGTGGGAAATCATTTACTCTTGCTTTGTGATGGGCTGGATGGAATGATATTAAAAGAAGTCTATTTTATTAAAGCGTAATACTCAGTTTTCAAACTAGAGATAGTAATACTCAACCTCCTGTCCTCCTCATGGCTGAGAGGAAAAGAAGAGAAAATACTGGTGGAAGCACTTTGTAAACAGTTAAGTGATCTGCAAATATCAGCCATTTCCTTCTCTGGGCTCCCACAGGCCCCATGCATGCCTTCCCCAGTACTGATCACAGGGCACTACACTGTCCCATCACCTGCCCCACTATATCCTGAGTCCCTCTGGGGCAGAGCCAATCTTCTGTCCCCAGGGCTCAGGGCGCTGCCACACCCCACGCTGGGACACAGCACCCAGTGTGTGCAGGGGGAGTGCACGGTGGCTTTATTATTGCCCCCATCCGCCCAGCATCCTCTCCCCCTCCTGGTGGTGACAGTGGTCTAGGTGGGACCATCCCTCAACATGCACACCCTCCCACCATGGTCAGTGGGGAAAAGGGCCCATTGACCTAAGACATGCCGGTCAGACTCTTCCAAGAACTGGAATCTTGACCAAAGAGACACAGAGAGAGAAAATAACTAGAACCAATTTATCCCAACCACGGTATCCTTTTTTTTTTTTTTTTAAGATTTTATTTATTTTTTTGAAAGAGAGAGATTTAGAGCACAGGCAGGGACAGCGGGAGGCAGAGCAGGCAGAGGAAGGGAGGCAGGCTCCCGGATGAGCAGAGAGCCTGATGCAGGACTCTATCCCAGGACCCGGGATCATGACCTGAGCCAAAGGCAGCTGCTTAACCCACTGAGCCACCCAGGTGTCCCAAGCACAATAACTCTTATTTTTTTAAGATTAATTGATTGATTGATTGATTTCACAGGGAAAGACACAGCAAGAGAGGGAACACAAGCAGGGGGCATGGGAGAGGGAAAAGAAGGCTTCCCACCATTGAGCAGGGAGCCCAATGAGGGGCTCGACCCGAGGACCCCGGGATCATGACCAGAGCAGAAGGCAGACCTTAACGACTAAGTCACAAGGTGCCCCTCACCCACAGTATCCTAAAGCAGCTGCTCTTTAATTCCCTGAGACCTAACTCTCCCTTGCTGTTTTCTTGCGTGTCTTTCCTGAGAAGTTGGTTCTCCAGCTTTTCCTAAGGTTGACCTCATTTGCTTCCATGCAATGTTAGATCCTTGCTGTGTTTTTTTTTTCTTTTTAACACCTTCTCTCATGAAGAGAGAAGCTTTTTCTTTTCTTTTAAATTTTTTATTTAAATTCAATTTAGGTACCATATAGTGTAATATTATTTTCAGAGGTAGAATTCAGTGATTCGTCAGTCGCGTCTAACACCCAGTGCTCATTACGTCATGTGTCCTCCTTACTACCCATCCCCCAGGCACCCCATCTCCTCCAGCAACCCCGTTTCTTATGGTTAAGAGTCTCTTATGGTTTGCCTCTCTCTCTGTTTTCATCTTATTTTATTTTTCCTTCCCTTCTTATGCTAATCAGAGCTGGTCTTTGTTGCTGAGGACCAAAAAAACAAACAAACAAAAAAACCCTACTAGAGTCTTCCTCTAACCTTCTTTCCATGATTTTGCTACTATTTCAGATTCCCTCACTATACCATGGATCATCAACTATCAGAGCAGCCTACATTCTCGTTTATTATCACTTAAAATGTAGATGATTGAAACAAATACATAGTATCCAAAAATATGGCATGAAGTTTCTGCGGCATGAAAATTCCCAAATTTCCCTCTAGCACCGTATGTTCACATCAGTGGAAGTTGTACCAGTTTGATAGAGCCTATTCTGCTCCACCGTGACCCATCCTAAGACATGCTCCTTTCCCTCAGGGTACAGCAAAGGACAGGAATCCAGTTTTTCCTGAATCTCAGTTCCAACTCTACCCAGATCTTTGCCTGTAAATACCCAAAGTGTGGATTTCAGTGTTGCAGAACCTTCCCTAAAATTCTGCTTTATGGGTTTTACAGATGGCAGAGGTCTCAGAGGAGGCGACCTTTCCCTGCTGACATAAGAAAGACCTAGACTCAAGCTTATCAGAGGAACAGCACTGCAATTTCACGTGTCACCCTCCATCTGAGCAGGGAAGGGGACCGTAGGGGCCCTGTGACTGACGGGACTGCATCGGTGGCTGGTGGTGTATAGAAGTTAAATTTTATTTCACGATCAAAATCACCATGGCAGAATGGGAAGTGGGCTCGCACGAGTTATACAAGGAGCCCCAAACTTTGGCCCTCCCGATTTCACGGTTTGCATGTAAGGACGGAGCGTGAGCACTGCCCTTCCGTCTGCACAGGATGGAGGAGTAATGAAGCACCTGGAGGACTGGAGGGGATAAGCGGAGACTCCTTTGAATAATCCCCTTACCCTGCAGCTTCCTAGTTAGGTGAACTAACCTCTTTAGCGTCCAGTTAAGTATTTCTTTCTCCGAGGCCCTGTAAGAGGTGGAAATCTGACAGCATGAATAGACTTAAACATATCCCCGGGGTGATTTTCTTCGGTTAAAAACTTTGCATCTTGGCCCCGGTTCTAATGACAGTGTTTCTCCACCGCGTGCCACTATGTCGGGACACTTGGGCTCTTGTTCCCACACGGGGTCACGTTTCAGAAGATAGTATGAAAAGAACCTGTGCTTGGGCGCAACTTAGAGCCACAGCCAGCATCTGTGACCGTGAGAGCCAAGCATCCACTCTGGGGCTGAAGTTTGTGTGACTGAAGGGCAAGACAGCCACTAGGGCTGTCAAGAGGCCGGTACTCCTGGCAGGACCTTGAAGCCAGCTGCGGCTAGTAAGCCCCAGATACCTGCCCTAGTAGGGACACCAGGTCCATGCCCTGAGCTTGGTGCTGGCTTCATAAGCACATGGAGAAGGTTAGTGCTAGGAAAGGGAGAGGTCCTCTTCTGGTGTATGGCTGCCACGAATGTCATGAATCAATTACCCGATTCCCAAGGTCTCCTTCCCAAAACAAGCTGACAAGCCATCCCTCCCTGCCTGTTTGTTGGAAGCCTGAGCTGTTTTCCTCTCTGGGGTCTCTGCTCCGACCACACTTCCCCATTCGAGGCCAGGCTAGAGAGTAGCCCTGTCTGGGCAGCTCAAACAGCCAATCTACTCCTACTAAATTAGCCTGATGTTGCCAGAAATAATCAGAAAGTATCATCAACCAGCAGAGAGGAGTTTTCTAGACGATTCTAGAAAACAAAAAAAAAAATCACACTACCCAGAGGGCCATCACAGGGGATATCAGATCCTGGCAGGAGCCCCTTCCACCTCCTGAACCCCAGGCTTGCCTCCTGCCAATCACCCCATGGTCTCTGCCGCTCTCCCTCGTGCTTGGCAAGGGGAATATGCAGTTTAGGCAAATAATGCTTTCAAGTTCCCTGAACACAAATAAGAGAAAGAAAGGCGGAAGAGGAAAGGAAAGGAGAGGGGAAGGGAGGGCAGGGAGGCAGGGGGGAGAGGACTGAGAGTGTAGTGAGGAAGGAGGGGTGAAGGGGAGGGAGGAGCTAAAAGAAAGCAAAAGGGAAAGGGAAGAGGAGGGAAGAGCCAAGAAAGGGCTGGCCAGAGAACCAAGCAGATTTCATTTCTTTTCCGCCTAACATTTGATTTCTGCCAGGCCGTAGGCACACACTGCGTCACTGTTTATTTTTTTTTTTAAGATTTTATTTATTTATTTGACGGACAGAAAGCACAAGTAGGCAGAGAGGCAGGTGGGGGGTGGCAGAGAGAGACAGAGACAGAGCAGGCTCCCTGTCGAGCAGAGAGCCCGATGTGGGACTCGATCCCTGGACCCTGAGATCATGACTTGAGCCAAAGGCAGAGGCTTAACTCACTGAGCCATCCAGGCGCCCCTGCACTATTTTTGTAGCCAGTCTTGCTTCCTTCCTTCCTAGAGTAGGACCTTTGGGAGGGGCGCACTAGGGCTCGGCCTCGCTTAAAACAAGCTCCACCTTCAAATCCAGGCCACGGTCCAGGGAGAAGGACCTCGAGCTTCCACAGCCTGCGCTCCGCCAGGCCCGGGCAGGGGGACGCGGGCCCTTCCTTGCTGCTGTGGCTGCGGAAGGGGAGCCCACGGGGCAGGCAAAGTCTCTGCCTTTTAGCGCCCAGCCTTCCGGGAGAGGACCTTGCTGCCAACAAAGTGATCTTACTGTTTTTCCAAGCATTTGTTCACCTCTTAATAAATAATACGAGGTCTTTGGGGGGAAGGAGGAGAGAACTGCCAATAGGAGATTTAATTTGCTGTAATCAACCCTTCTTAGCATGCAAAGTCACACAGGACGAGTAAAAGAATCAATCTCCACCAGAAGGAAGGGCCTCTTCGGCGTTATGAATCTAATCACTCACGAGGCTGAGTCGGCACTCTGGGTTTGGCCGGAACTCTCCAGAACAAAAGCCACCAGATCAGGTTTCCAGTGCGGTCTGAACGGTAACGCGTCATGAACTGGTGCGGGGGTGCTGCAGACTACATGGGGAAGGGAATGCAAACAGAGGAGCCCGGCCTCTTTGAGACACCCCCGAAATGCTCAGAGAGCCCCGTAGGGAATGCACAAACAACGGTGGGCCTCCGGGCTGCCCGTGCGAGCCGTTCCGTTCTCCAGAATGGGCTGTCACACCTGCCAATCATGCCCAGCACCCCTATTAAACTTGGGAGATGTGTTTGCTCTGTGCATACTGTTTTATAATCCTCAGAGGTAGAATTTCATAGCCCAGCAATGCTTTTGCCTTTGACATTCTCCTAAGCGGGATTTATTGCTTCCAAGACAGATGTGACTTGAATCGATTATGCCTTTTAAGCAGCCACTCTCCAGAGCGGCCTCTAGGTTCTCAGGAATCCTTTGTGCCTGACTTCATTCAACTCGCGGACTGATGTCAGAGCATTTCATCATCATCTAATGCTATTAAGAGTCCTCTGGGTGTGGAAGTGAGCCGCTTATTAGACCAACCAAGTTAAGGGATGTGGTCACCGTTCTGGAGAAGCTTTCGTCCTCCAATACACAGATCTATCACGCGTCTATTAATATGACAAAATGCAGCTGAAGGGAAGGAGGCACACAGAAGTTATACTCACGTTCTGTTGACCTCCCATTTATTGACGAACTTAGAATATGAAATAAGGACATCCCTTCCATCTTTGCAATGGAGGTAAGAAGCAATGTCAAACCATGAATGGAAAATCACCGAATTTCCAAAAATGCTCTATAATGAGTCGCCTTGGAAATCACGTATCTCTAGCTGTCTCCTTCAAAACTGAAAACCGCATATCACCCCTGACTGTACCCCAAATCTTGGGGTTCCTTAGCATTTTATGAGTTTCGCAACACTGATCTTAGGGAGACGTGCGGAGCCTAGGGCCATTAGGTGACATAATTCTAATTGACTTCAGCCACAGACCTAGAGATAACCACAAATAACATTTCAACAAGTTAGCGGTTTGGGGAGAAAAGAAACGAGGGTGGTATTTTTAGACCAAAGTAATCACAATTTACCTCATCCTATATTAGTCTGAAAGACAAGATGGAAGAGTCTTGGAACAAAAGTAGCCAAAAGAAATGAGGAGTTAACCCACCCTCCTTTTGGAGGCGTGATTTTGGGGAATAACATACCCTGCTCCATCTTATCCGGCTACGTGAGAAAATTCCAGCAGGCATTGACTAGGGATCAGGAGAGAATGAGGTAATGCCATCGTATACAGTAACCACATTATATGGGATATTCCAATCTCCTTAGATTAAAAAAGGGGAAAGTTGTGATCAACACCACAGATGATAAAAATTGACAAATGAATCCAACATTTAAGGGGGGAAATGTTTTCTTCAGCAGTAGTGAACATTTCTTAAATCCCATTCTAGATGCTAGCGAAGGACAGAAAAAAGATGAATGGTTTTTATTTACTTAGATTTTGCAAACTAGAGTTCGCATGAGATCTGCGGCGAATCATTAGGCTAGCTGCCTTGGCTGGGGTGTGAGCTATAGGAATGGGTTCAGGCACTGAAGGAAGCTAATCCTTTCAAGAATAATTTGCCCTCTTTTATTTGGTAAATTGTTCTAAATTCCAGCACCACCACCACCACCACTTTTTTTTTTTTCTTCCCTCTGAGCCTTTAAAATTGGCTGTTAGAGCTTCAGAATCTTTTCTTTTTCCACCAGACAGGCTCAGAAAGAAAGAAATGGGCTGCTCATAATAAAGGGGAGAAGGGAGAACAGTGACTAAAAATGAAAGGCTTTGCATAATTTGGGTCATCTGAACATCGGGGCTCAAAAATCCCATGCGGCAGCTTCAAGCATTGACAGGTGAGAAATGCACCAGAGTCTCGCCAGTGAAAAGTCTTCCTGGTATCAGAGACAGGCTTCAGGATTGATTTAGGAAACTAAAACATAAAACACCGCCATGGCAGAAACAGAGGCCAAGAAACCAGCGTTCAAAACCCGATAGAGGGCTGGACACAGGAAACCGGCGCGCGCTCTGACCTCATTGCTGCCCGTCAGAAAACCAACTCAGGAAGAAAGCTCGGGGACAAGCTGATACAACATCACCAAAACCAAAGAACATTTTCGGGAACACTTCTAGATACTGAGGAGGTAGGAGTGACAATAAAATCTAGCTCAGTTTGGCTTCGGTAACATAGAAAACCATCAATTCTCCTATAACACCTGGTGTTTGCCTACCAACATATCTGGAGAGACCCACCAACAAAGCCAGAAGGAGTACATAGATTACCTTTAAACATTTCAATAAAATAGTGCACGAGGAGAAACCTTGAGGAAGAATCTCAACGAAAGCGAACAATGGGCTAAATTCCTTCTATAATTAATTCACTGCGAGCGTTAGAACACACACACACAACAGCGCTGATTCGCTTACTGGTGGTGCATCAAATATACCCAAATATTCATTAGCTGCTCAGCGATGCTGTTTGGGATACATACCGCGCCGCTCCAGAGCCTTCGCCAGCTTTGATGCCTGCCAAGTTCGTATGTAAATGGATTTTTCACTTTTCCAAGGCTAATGAGAGATCTGTTCGATTCTCAGAAACAACACATATATTATTCTTAAGCCCTATTCCAGTGACTTAAAACCAAGCTATTTTAATACTAGATCCCCAATAATTCCTAACCAGAAATCCAATACCCATCGTATCAGAATGTCTGCTACACCGCTGTTCATCACAAAGCTGGGAGTGTGGCAGTTGAACAATTTTGCACGACTTCTACCAAAAACAACACGAGAAAAGGTACCACGGATTCTATGTAGAATTTCCGTGTTTGTCTCTGTACCTGAGCGTCCATTAGGAGATGCCTCATCAGTATCATGGAACTCTTCAGAGTCTCCTTCTCAGCAGGTAGGAAAGGGTCCTTGTCTTCTTCCAGGGCCTTTGACTTGGTGACGATAAAATGGGATATCTGGTCATTTAGGGTGTGCAGGGACTGCACAGCTACAAAAAAGAGAAAGAAGAAGAATGTGATCAGAACAGGTAACTTTCGGGGTGCCTGGGTGTCTCAGTGGGTTAAAGCCTCTGCCTTTGGCTCAGGTTATGATCTCAGGGTCCTGGGATCAAGCCCCACATTGGGGTCTCTGCTCAGCAGGGAGGCTGCTTTCTGCTTCCCCCTCTCTCTCTGCCTGCCTCTCTGCCTCCTTGTGATCTCTGTCAAATAAATAAATAAAATATTAAAAAAAAAAAAAAAAAAGAACAGGTAACTTTCAAACAGCAGTTGGCCAGTACTTTTAAAAGGAGGGGCAGCGGTGTGCATGTATGGTACAAGCCAGGCAGGGCGTCGAGAAACCAGTACAGCCACGAAGCTCTTCAACACACGTGTTTAACGGCTCCTGTGTGTTTCCTGAGCACTCGCCAAATGCCAAACCTGTATGGAGTGCCAGGGGATAAAATGGTGAGCAAAGGCAGACACGAGACCTGCCCTCACGGAACGTCCAGTCCTGTTGAGGAAACTGAAGAGAAACAATTTAGGGAACACCTCCGTGAGGATGACTTCGTGGTAAGGGCGTGTGAATTACAGAGATTAGCAGAGCACAACGGGACAGGCCTTGAGTAATTGACATTTATGGTAATACACTTGGCTACTTTACCTCGAAGCAGATGGCCTCCATCGTTAAAGTATATGAAGGGACAAAGGCCATGTTTTCCAGCCAGTGCCACACATGTGCTGGGAGCATTATTATTCCTCTACAATTCACATAGCGCTTGCCATCCGACCTGTTATAAATTTTAAGATTTCACTTACTCATTACGCTCATTGCCTCTTCCTCTACTTTCTCTACAATGCACTCAGGAAGAGGAGAGTTGTTGTTGTTGTTTTTTTTTAATCTTTACGGTTATATCCCCAACAGTGAGGGCAGGTACTAGCAAATAGGTGGTGCTCAATAAATATTATTGAATTAATTTCCTTATTTTTCCTTGAATTCAAGTTTCTTTCCTTATAGAATTCCTATAAATTTCAGGTAAATCTATCATCTCTGACCAAGAACAAGTAAAGCCTAGGCATTCTCAGGAAAACCACTGTACCAACCACAATTCTGAAGATGAAAGTTGTCATCAAAAAACTAGTACACAATGGGGCACCTGGGTGGCTCGGTTGGTTGAGTGACTGCCTTCAGCTCAGGTCATGATCCTGGGGTTCCCGCATCCAGCTCCCTGCTCAGCAGGGAGTCTGCTTCTCCCTCTGCCCTTCCCCCCTCATGATGTCTCTCTCTCATTCTCTCTCTCAAATAAAATCTTAAAAAAAAAAACAAAACCTGGTTCACAATAGAATAACTCTGAGCACTTCTGTTTCTGATTAGGAGGGAGTAAGAGGGCTCAGATTACCCTCTTGTCATAATAACTAGAAAACTGTTTGATATCTTCCAAACAAGTAGTTTTCAGACTTTGAAAAACCGATAGTGTGATACTGTGGTCGTTTAGAAAAGGGGACGGAAAAAAGTTGAGTTAAATTATCACCAGGCATTTTGCAAAAAAGGGATGGCCAGACTTCAGCACAGGAACAGGAAACCAAGGACAGCCCAGTGATCTCACCGAATTGAGAAGACAGAGGGAGACTGGGAAGGCTACTTTTGCTATGGTCTGCGAGACAAAGAAGTGAAGAGAAGAGGAGGGGGTTGCACGGAGATCTCCAGAAATCTGCCAAGGGGTCCCTTTGAGTTGTTGGCTGAGTATCAATTCTCTGTGTGGGTAGAATGAAACTCTACGTGACCTGGCAAGAGAAAAATTCCAGGAGAGAAGAGTTATAGTCTGGGCAGCCGTAAGCCAAACAATTCCAAGAGATCTCGCAGGGCCCCAAATTGTTCGCAAGCTCACCGGCTGAAGTGGATGGGTTTTGGGCTTTGCCGGAATTCAGGGCACATTCAGTAAGGACTCCAGAAGGATCAGGTTTTAGAAATGAAGCTAAATGATCCATAGAATAAAGGCTACTGTAAGCCTACCCAAAAATCATTTAAAAGTAAGCCCTGAAAGAATCAAACTGATTTGCAAGTAACTAAAACACCTGCTGGGGTGGGGGGGGGGGAGGAGCACCTTTTGTGTGTAGAAGGATGACAAAATCTAGCATCCAAAAATGCAAAATTCATAATGCTCAGTATTCGATAAAAAAATTACCAGACATGTAAAGAAGCAAGAAAGTGTGACTCACAGCCCAGAGAAAAATCAGTATATAGAAACAGACCCAGAAATAACAAGTGATAGTATTAGCAAACATGCCCATTAAAGTAGCTATTATGGGTATGTTTTGCATGTTCAAAGTTGTGAAATAAAACACGATTATAATGAGGAGAAAAACACGAACCAAAGGGAGGTTCTAGGAATGAAAAAAATGCAATATCTGAAATAAAATTTTTGCTGAATGAGATTAACGGCAGATTCAACAATGCAGAAGACCAGTGAACTTAAAATTATAGTAATAAAACTCTCTAGAATGAATGAACAGAGCCTCTTTGACAATATAAAGCTGTCTGACATACATGCACTTGGAGTCTGGGGGGGGGTGTGGTGGGGACAGGGACAGAAATAATATTTGAAGAAATAACAGAATGTTTTCCAAATTTGATAAAATCATAAACATACAAATACAAGAATCTCAATAAACCCCAAACAGGACAAACACAAAGACAATGGCGTCAAGACATATTATAATCCGATTGCTAAAGGCATGCGCACACACGCACACCCCCCCCCACACGCACAGTGAGAAAGAGAGAATCTTAAAATCAGCCAGAGAAAAAAGGCATATTGCATTCAGAGGGACAAAGATAAGAATGATATCAGACTTGTCATAAGAATTTATGCAAACCAGAATATAATCTGTGCATCTTTAAAATACCAAAAGAAAAAGACACTTATCAACCTAGAATTCTATAACCAACAATATCTTCCAGTAATGAAGGTAAAATAATGACTTTTCTCAGACAAATGAAAGTTGAGAGATCTCACCAACTCTACAGTAGACTTCCAGTAAAAGAAATGTTAAGGAGATTTCTTTAGGCGGAAGGAAAATGGCGTTAGAAGGAAACATTTATTTAGAAAAATGTAAAAAAGAATGCTTGAAAGGAGCAACATGTAACGTAAACACATTTTCTTTCTCATCTTTTAATTCTTTTAAATGATAATGGATGGTTGAGAGCAAAACAATAGTGTAGCAGTAGTAGTGTAGTAGTAGTAGTGCGGGGTTGAGAACATTTATATAAAAGTCAAACATATGAGCACACAGAGAATGAGAATGTTTACAAATACATAAAGTACTACATCATTTGGAGGTGGCCTGTGTTGTTAGATACGCATATTGTAAATCCTACAGTAAGTACTACAAATAATAAATAATAAATAAATGATGGTTTTGAACTATGGAGACTCAAACTTGGAGAACAGAGCACAGTGTTGCAACTATAAGCCACAGAGCAGAAAGAATCCAGGATATGACATCAGAGCAGCTCCTCACTGCAGAGGAAGATTCTCAGATCCTGTCCTGGACTGGGGGAGGAGCTTCGCCCAGGCCGAGGAAGATGAACAAGAAAGTATGGGGCCTGATTCCTGCCTCCCTGTTCTCTGTGGGAGATGATTAGAAGCACCCAGATAGATTTGGGGATTTGAAAGCTGAAGGACTTAACATTTTATATCCTGCCTTAGGCATCTGGGTGGGGAATTCTGACTGTGTGCATGTCAATAGGAAACACCCAGGATCTGCATAGAAATGATAACCACATGGCCTTCTATGTCAAAGGGGATCTGAGATAGCTGCCTTACCACCGTCATCCCCCAACCTCTGGTCTTTTCTAGCATCCCGGCGGATGAAGGCATTCCCACTGAGCCCTGACATGTCCAGAGGGAGATTCAGGGAGCAGATATGCATCCCCAAGACAGGACAACACATGAGCCTCCTGAGAACCCAAAAAGAAGGGAAAGAGGGTAGAGAGAGCAATTTGAATTTATTTGATAACTACCTAGAAAAGATACTAAGTTTTTAACCAGAAGAGACTGAGTTACCATCAGTGGAAATGTGGGCTCTAGATCGAAGCTGAGCTCTATTGTAGAAAGTTAAAAACAGTAACAACACATGACATTTCAGGATGATTGTGAAGTTTTAAACCCTCTGTTATTTCTTGCCAACAGGAAAGTTGGGGCACAGGTATCCAAATAACCCACTAGCGTCAAGAACCAGCCTCTGAATGACTCATGCTACGTTTTCCACCACCATCCTGGCTTCCCTCCCCTTCCCTCCCCATACGTGGACATAAGGGTGCTTCCCTAAGTCGTTCTGAGGATACCCCAGCTCCCACGCTCTTCGCTTGCCGACACACAGACAAGGCAATCCACAGAACTCCTTACATTCCATCTTGGAAAGGAGAAATTACTGTCATTGCTTTCCATTCCAACTAGGCCAGTGAATTCTGGGTTCTCAAAATGCATCTATCACAGCTCTCCCTATTCTTGTTCCAGAAAATTCAGAGTCTAAAATATGCTCTAAACTTCACTTTGTTCTAAATTCAAAAGACAAACTGGAAGAGGTAAGCACTCCCTCCTCTGCTCCAAGAACAGACGCTTCCATTAAAGAACCTACCGTATTATATTACAATCGCTTAAAAATCCATCTGCAGTAGATTTAATGATTAGTTCCAAAACTCCTCTCCGAACCTTTTCCTACAGAACCCCCCTAGTGACCCTCTTTGGTGGAGAAACATACTTCTTGCCTTAAATAACATCCGTTTTCCCCACGTGACTTGCTTTAGATAACTAAATGGGAGTAGACGCGAGTTATGCCCTGTCGAGCAGAAGCATTAAGAGCAATTTTGTGGTTCCACCATGACTCCTTTCCTTTTGCCTTGAGAACAGCTCAGATCCCAGAATGTAGAAAACATGGAAGTGAAAAGCAAATATTTACTACTGAGAAACACCAAAATAGCGGGTGGGGGAGAGGGAGATAACTGTTACTGGAGCATAGCTTAGTGAACGCTGTTTCAGAGACTCTGGACTAGGTGGTGACTCCCTTGAAGGCCAGAACAGCATTTTGTTCCCCATTTATCAAGGGTTAAATTTAGCAAAGGAAAGCCAGTCAGGAAATGTTTATTGAATGAGTAAATACAGCTGGTTTGACAGCACAGATCCTAAAAGCCAGTTGGCTTGGGTCTCAATCCTGCCTGCCCCTCTGACAAGCCATAATAATAATAATAATAATGACAACAATTACAGTTTATCGAGCACCTATCATATGTCAGGGGCTTTTAAAACCTTTGTGCAGAAGGACGAGTCATGGATAATGTGGGCCCTCGGGTCAGCAGGCTGGGCCATCCCCAGCTATGACATTTACTAAGTAGGTGAATTTGAACAAGTTACTTTGCATGCCACAAAGCCAGGTGTATTGTAAGTTCCCAACTGTCATTGTTAAAGCTCTAGTAGACATACGAGCAATCTGAAGCTCAGAGAGGTTTACACAACAGAGAGGAGACCCAAGGTCATAGCTGTCCAATGCCTGCTCTACCGTCTTGCCATGATACCGCACTCTGGGTCCAGAATAACGTCATTAGGGACAACATCACAAGTGGGGTGTCAGAGCACCAACACCTCCACAATAAAAGCGAGGGCAGGGAACAGATCTAAACTTTTTGTTTTTTAGCAAATGTGAAACCAGCAGACAGCAGAGCGCCTGGGACGCAGTGAGCATTTCCCGCACTGACAATGGCTAGGATTGGCGCACCCTTTGTGGGGGCTTCCTTACCTACACTGCCTGCACCTCTTCTCCCCGTCACATGGCTCCTGCGTGGATAACAACACTTGGCAGTAGTAGGAACAGCGCAACACACATCTATGGGCGACTCTACTTGGCAAGCACCGAGCTCCGGGTTTAACAGGCACAGCCTTAATTAATCACCGCGACAATTCTCCTGAAGTGTTATTATTCTCGCTCCTTGTTTACAAATGAAGGAACTCCAATGAAGTGACTCACCCAAGATTTCGGAGCTAGTGGGTGAGGGAGGCAGAGCCTGTGCTCCTAATCCCTTATGCTGTCCCCACTCTGCTGACCGCTTGCCGCTCTATCCCCCTCCCACTGCTCTTCTTGGGCTCACCCAGCCGCCCTTCTGGTCCCCCACATCCTCCCACGCCATTCTCACCGCTTCCTCGAGGACACAGCCAAAGGGCCCCCAGTGATGTATTTCCACCTGGTGCAGCACACAGAGCAAGCCTCGAAGTCCAGTGACAGACGAGGCCTGGAGCGTCACCTGGTAAGCCCCTCTACTTTCCTAGGTGAAGAAATGGGCCAGTAAGGTTACCCAGCTCCCCGAAGATGCTGTGGCAGTTCTAGAGCATTGGCTCTGAAGCGCGTCGGCCTGGGTCTCAGTGCTGTCTGCCCCTCCTACTGTATAAGCTTGGATGAGTTCCTGGACCCCTCCTTGTTCCCATCTGTAAATGGGGACAATAACAGAAACTCCTACACAGAGTTATCTGTGAATTAAATGAAACAGTCTGCATGAAGGACATGATGCTGTATCTGTCACGTGATAATTATGTACCCAGCCTTAACCGTTACCATGATTATTCCACAGTTTATAACTCAAGCTTTTAACTTGCTGATGTTGACTGGTTGCTATGTTTATAACCGAGGGTAATCATTAGCTCCGCATTACATAAATCCGCCAAGATGGCCTGGATGGTTTTTTTTTTAATTTTTTATTTTTATTTGACAGACAGAGATCACAAGTAGGCAGAGAGGCAGACAGATAGAGAGAGAGAGGTGGAAGCAGGCTCCCTGCAGAGCACAGAGCCCGATGTGGGGCTCGATCCCAGGACACCGGGACCATGACCTGAGCCGAAGGCAGAGGCTTTAACCCACTGAGCCACCCAGGTGCCCCTCTGGATGGTTTTCTTCGCTGAAGGCCGAGGCCAGCAGGTGCCAAACTCAGATTTTGACACATCCACTTGTGTTAAATATAGCCCGAATAGGGAGATTTTTAGCTATTTAAAGCCTGTCTGCTTTGCATGCCCCACAAGACTGTACCCAATATCTGCTAGCCATAGATAAGACAAGCCCCAGAGCAAAAAGGTCTAAGCTACTGGGGCACTCTGACCCGCACAAACCCCGTGGTGCTGCGAGGCGACATCACCTAGATGCAGAAGTCCCCTCTAGCATCCCCTTCTCCCCTGGCAGTTCCCTTGCCCTCCTCTCCTGCTCTTCCGGAAGGTCACCTGCTGTGAGGGACTTCCTGGCCCCCAAACCTTCAAAGCCTCACCCAATAAAGCCTGGGTGTGCTACTGCCACCTAGTGGTCACATCTTTTTCCTGGATGAGCCCCTCCCCCCATCCTTCAAACCCCCTACATTTCATTTCGTGATCCCAGTTACAAATGGTCTAATGTTTCGTACATGATGAAAACTTAATAAATGCAAGTTGACTGATTGGAGGGAATGAGGAAGGAACGGCAACAGGGAAGACTAGCCTCCCCCTCGTATCTGCGTGTGGACCTAATCTTCAAGGCAGGTCATCCTGTGTTTTTCGGCTTGTGTCATAGGTATGTTATGTGTGTCTGGTTAGCATCTATTTCCATTGTGTTCCCATAAAAGAAACTATCTCTCCTTTTCCTGGAAGCAAAATCCCCACTTATAGTTCACGTAGGGCAGGTCCTCTTCTGAGATCCCGGGGGGAGGCACACAGCCCAGACCTGGTGGATCCAAGCTTATCATTTCCCTGGCAACAGTGGTTGGCTCAGGAGAAGGCATGTGACCTAAACGTGGCCAATCAGATTTAATCCCAGGACCTTCTGATAGATTTATTATGAAAGAGAGTTTTTTTTTTCGTTGTGATTGCTACACTGTTAGAAGTACCATACCGAGCAGCTGGTGGCCTTTGTAGCTATCATCTGAGGAGCCCCCACCCAACTCACCCACGCACCTTTGAATAAAATCACCTGAGCAAAGAGACAATGATCACTGACAAATAGGGAAAGATTCCTGCCCGTATGATTAGAGCATCGGGAGTCAGCCACCGACTTCTCCTTTCCGTGGGTCAGCAACTTCCCTTCTTTTCGTTAGCCCCTCTGGGTTGAGTTTCTGTCATTTGCAATCAAGAAGTCCTGATTACTATAAAGAAGGCTGTACCTTTCTTATTGCAGTAGTTATTTTTGTGATTACTTCTTTAATGTCAGCCTTCCTCTGTGGCAGATTAAAATGACCTTAAATTTTGTGTTACTCCTCTCATTGAGAGGTGGGGTATAAATCCCCTCCCGTGGGTCTGGCTGGCTTTAATGACACAGTCCAGCATTAGGAAGGGGGCAGAAGTGACATTCCGGGATTTCTAAGGCTAGATCATAAGAGGTCTTGCAGCTCCTGCCCATGATTTTGGAGCACGTGCTCTGGGAGAAGCTATCTGCCATGTGAGAAGTCTGCCCACTGGGACACGAGCATATGTGAAGGAAGCCCACACACATGGAGACTACCTGGAGAAAGAAAGAGAGGCCTGACCAGCCTTAGCTCTTCCAGGCAGCTAGCCAGACCGGGCTCTGGATCTCTGAATAAAGAAGTCACCTTGAATATTCCAGTCCTAGAAGAGGCAACAAAGAGAAGAACCAAGCAATCTAGCCATCCACCATAACTGATGCTTTAGACACACAGCCCTGGCCATCTCTACCATTCTGGTCACCCAAGCTATGGCCCCCGCCACCCTGGAGCAGGGCTGAACCACTCCTCTACACCATACCCGGACTCCTGGCCCATGCAACTGTGAGCACGGTAAGGCATTGACTTAGGCCATTCAGTGTGGGGATGGTTCATTATGCAACAATAGATAACCATAAGACCTTCACGAAGCATAGGTTCCCAGAGGCCAGCAACAGTGTCCACTCAATTCATCACCAGACACCCAGCATCTAGCACATAGTAGTGCTTGAACAGAGAAATATTTATCCAAAAATTAAAAAAAAAAAAGAAGTGAAAGGAAAAGCAACCTCACCCCATTCTTTCTGTCCTCTCTGCCACCCCAACATAACACTCTAGAATCAGACATTAGAATCAGACATCTAGAATACACTCTGCTCCACTCGGCATATAAAAATCTCAACCAGATAATACTGTTCTTAAGATGTACGATGCATTATGGAATGAAGAACCATATATATGCTTTCCTACTCTACCTGAGGTTAGGAAATTTGAGTCATAAAACCAGTTTACTTGGTCGGTGGCTCGGAATGTGAAACGATGTTAAATTTATTGCACGTTATTCTGGTCTACAAATTTGAAGGAACACGTATTTCTATAGCAGGCTTATTTATATAAAGTGCTCATTTGAATTTCACTGTACATTAATGAGTATTTATTTAGGTTTCAGATAAGGATGGCACATTCACGGGTTGGTGGAAGAAAAAAAATAACAAGTTTCCACATTTTGTGTCATTAGCAAAAATAGAAGGTACACATAAAATTTCTTAATGTTTTCAGAAGAGGAATAACAACTTACCATACTGTGCCTCTATTTTTATAGATGAGATGAAGTACCGAACATGAAATAATAATAATATGACCCTAAACACTCATTTTATGCAGACGAGCCCAGATGTCACTGAGACGGGCCATTGTACATTTTTATAGAAAAAAATATACCAAATGAATCACATCATGGGGCACAGCCTCGCCACCAGAAGCTCCATGGATTTTATGATCTTGTCATTTATATGGTCCATAGATAGGAACTAATGATCAAATTTATCCCTACATGTTAAACAACCTTTGCTTTTCGTGTGTCTCAAATTCTGTGATATATTTTGCATTAAAATGCTCACACGTTTCCAGCTCTTGCTTTAATATGGTCTCATTAAATAAATGAAGCCTAAATAATTCAGGTATTTTTTCCCCCGTTGTTATAATAAAACTCATTCTGCAAGTCAAAAGTTGATGCTGGAGGAGAGGACGTGGGATTGAAAGCCTCGTATGTCGCCGCTGGGAATGTAAAATGGTACAGACGCTGTGGAACACAGGCTGGCGGTTTCTCTGTAAGTTAAATTCAGAAAGCTAGAGAATCTCAGTAAGTTACAGACTTTCCGGGGTGCCTGGGTGGCTCAGTGGGGTGAGCGTCGGCCTTCGGCTCAGGTCCTGTTCCCAGGGTCCTGGGATCGAGCCCCATGTCGGGTTCCCTGCTCAGCGGGAAGTCTGCTTCTCCTTCTCATGCTCCCTCTGTTCTCTCTCGTAAATAAATAAGTAAAATCTTAAAAAAAAAAAAAAAAAAAAAGGGTTTCCACGTGAACCAGCAACTCTACTCTTAGATAAACAACCACAAGAACTGAAAACGGGCGTCCAAGCAAACACTTGCCCATGAACATTCGTAGCAGCCGAAGGGGAAAATGACCCACGTGCCCATCAGCGGATGAGCGGCTACACAAAACACAGCACCCGCCCACACAACGGAATATTACTCGTCCATAAAAAGGAATGAAGTTCATGCTCACGCAGGCTACACGTGTCATACACACTATAACACGGGTGAACCTTAACACCCAGACTCAGTGAATGAAGCCACAAAAAGCTACTCCTTGAATGATGACGTTTATATGAAATGCCTACAACAGGCAAATCTGGAGACGAGAAAGCCAGTTAGCGGCTGCCAGGGACTCAGGGGATGGAGACAGGAGTGACGGGGTTTTCTTTTGTGGTGATGAAAATATTCTGGTCCTCGGTCGTGGTGAGGGTTATGTAACATTGGGAACGTATTCCACTGAACTATGCCTTCACAACGGTAACTCTTAGGTTAGGTACATTTTAGCGTAATTTAAAAAAAAGTTGGACACCCAACTTGAGATCACAGACCTAAAAAAAAAAAACCAAAATAAAACAAGACCTGATACTGGAACATGGAAGGACAAGTGTCGAACCCACACCTGGAGTCTGTCTAACAGAGAAACACAGACAGAATCCCCCATCGGTTACCTTGGCACCGCCGGAAAAGTCATACATTACATAACTGGTCAGGTTCAAAAGGAAGCGACAAAATAAGCCTTTCGGACCAAGGATTCTCCGTGACGATAATGATCTACAGCCAAGTTCTTTACATGGCCCGATCTGCAAGAGGCCCAGACTTACGTCGCGGGTGCTGGGAAGTGCACGTGGATTTAGATGCACTGCGGTGTCACAGAAGTAGTGACAACACAGGCCATGGCGAGAGTGGTGACAATGTGTACAGTGATGTGGAGGAACCCTGGCAAGGTGGTGACAGAATCAGGCTCTGATGGAGCCCACAGGGCTTGACAGCCGATGGGACTACAGGTCAGTGGGGGGGCTGGGGCGTGTCCCAGAGGGGAGGTGTGCTTCCGGCCACACCTTGGAAGATAAGCATGACCCCAACCCATGGCCAGGGAGAAGCTTAGGGGAGGTTCAGCCTGCTTCCCGTGGAAGGGGCATGTCTTTTCAGAGGCGTGGGCTGTGGTGTCTGCTACCCTGAGTTCCATCAGCCTCTATCTGTTACTAGCTGTGCACACCGGGGGAGGTGACCTCACTTCTCTGGGCATCTCTTGTCTCATTGCTCACAAGGAGATGAAGCCACGTCTGCTTCAGAGTAACGAAGCCGAAAGTCATTAATGCAAACATGGTTTTAGAACCGCGCCTGGCCTAGGGTTAGTGCTCAGGGAGCGTACTCAGCGACCATCACCCCGAGTGGTACATGGCACTGCCAAATTCCCCGGAGCCTGGAGCAGACGTTGCCCTCACGTGCCCCTTGGAGCCTGTCCTGCTGCAGAGGGCAGCTGTCAGGGCTCATTGCTCCTCGCTGGGAATCTACCCCCGCCCGCTCCCACAGCCCTGCATTTGCCCGGCCACCAGGACACCCCTTCCATTCCTCTCCCAGATGACTGTCCAGTGGTGTGAGCAGAGGCTGAGAGCTCCAGCACGGAAACGCTGTTTGACGGGACAGCCACAGTCTGGTGTGCAGTCCGGAAGGGGCAAAGGCAGCTAGAGAGGGAGGGAGAGAAAAGCGGGAGAATAAAATGGTCAGGACCCACATCCATCGGGGACCAAGCGGCCTCCTGCCCTCACCCCTGCATGACAAGTCCCCTCCTCTTCCTCGAGCTAGCTTCCACTGCTTTCCGTACCAAGAGAACCTACTTAACACAAGTCCCACATCTGAAGCTCCTTGTACCACTCACACCCATTGGCTTTTATTTCCCAAGGCTTCCCGACCATGCAGGAGCTAGGGTATTTCCCTAGGTTGACGTTTTCCATGCCTCACTCTGAGGAAGGCAGCCAGAAGATGCCCCCCCAACCCATCACGGTGGTTCATACAGCCCCTCCTGAAGGCCAAGCACTGTGCCCAGCGCTTCTGCGTGTATCATGTTTCATCCCATACAACCCACACTTCTGTACTGGCTCCATCCTTCTATTAGGGAAATTGAGGCCCCATAGTTTTAGCAACTTGGCCACGGCCACAAAACCACATCCCGTGAAAGGCTCCACGGCCCTGTGGTTCTCCCCACTGAGCTCAACAGACACATCTAGCTGGGTCAAAGGCTACCACGATCTATCGCTACCCGAAGTCTAGGAAGTGTGGCCCTAGGATCCCGAGAGTTTCATATTGGAGCAACACAGTCCTGTGGCCTGTAACTGACACCCTCCGTATGCACCAGGGCAGTGAGCAACGCCTGCCGATCCTGCCCATTTCCTTCGGCACAAAAGGCGACCTCCCCTGGACCGAGGCCCAGAGCACTCTCGGGCTAGCAAACTGGCAGACAAGTATCAATTTGCACAAAGATAATAGGTGCTTTCACAGGCGAGCCTCCCTCCCAGGGCCCCAGAACTCAACCTGGAGCAAAAGAACTCTCCATCACACGCAGGCGGGATCTGTCCCCGCATTGTTCCACCGGCGTTCAAGAAGCACTTCCCTTCCCTTTATGCGCAGTAACCAAGGCCACTCCACTTCCCCTAATAGAAGCTGTGAGGGAATAAATCACAATAAAGTCGCTCTGTGAGAAATGGATTATGACAAAATCATGTAGGCAGAAGACTTGCCTGGGCACGACGCTCGGATTTTCATTTGAATGTCATTGTCCAGGTAAAGACGACAGCGACTGAATGGCCTCTGGCTCGAGGAGGAAGCAGCGGAGCCAAGGACGCGTCACCCTCGCGGGGACGGAAGATTGAATACCCTAACTGTGGTCCTAACTGTGGTCCTTCTGGAACGTGCTCACCATCGGCGGGAGGCCAACTTCACTCCCGAAACCAGTGACTTCCCTGAAAAGAAGCCGAGAGGCCATCCTCGTTGGACGGCTCGGTACAGTTCAGAGCTGACAGGCATCTGAAGGCGGGTTTTGTGGTTCATGGATTTGGCTGCCGGATTCCTTCCATGCTCTAATTCCAGCCCAGATCCGCACCCCAAGACCGTGTGTTCCCCACTTGGCTCTCTTTCCCTCCCTTATTTTTTACTATGGTCTATTCTCCAGGTGTTCCTGATTCCTCCCTTGTATCTAGAGCAACAGCTTAGCCCCACTTTTCAGATCGGACTACTGGTCCCCTGTACTGGGAGGCACATGGCTTGCGCACTCTCCCAGGACCCTTTCAGGGGTTGGGAGGACTGATGGAGGCTGATCGTTCTTTCTAGGATAAAATAAACAGGGATGAAATGTCGAATAGAGTGTAACATTCATGTGTAATTTTAAGACAAAACACAAGATCTCAAAGAAGGTTCCAGTCCTGTCCTTTGGTCGGGGGCAGGGAGAAGGGGGGATGCCGACTCCTTTGTCCTCCATTAGCCACATTTTGTCGGCAGAGCCTGAGAATCTGGGAGGTTGTAACTTTGAGTCATGGCACATCATCACCATGTCCCACACCATAGAGTGGGCTCTGATACCTTCCATGTTTCATGCAAAATCTGCAACTTTCCTTCACATGTTGCTAAGTCCATACAATACCCTTAAGGTCTAATACCCTTAAGGTCTAAATGAAAGAAATTGAAAAAGCAAGAATGTTCCCAAGTATGTAAAACTGGAAATACATCAAACGTAAGTGAATAAAGCCAGAGTATCTGCTTTCAATCATAGATAATCTTTGCCCTTAGCATGTCAACTGTGCCTAAGTGAGTATGACCAACGTGCTGGGGAAGACTCAGAAAGTTCAACTCTGTTGCAATTCAAAGGTGGTATGAACTGATTCACCAGACACTCTACAGTAATAACTTTTCTCACTCACAGTAACACTTATAACAGCACTTAGCTCCTGTTGTAAGTAAAGCCACGACAGTCCTCCTTCCCTGTACACCTTCCCCGTACACCTGCTGTGGTCCAGGAGCCGCGCTTACTTTGTGTTTTGTTAGAATTCTTACAAAAACCCAGTGAGGGTCCAATGACCTGTAGTTTGCAGATGAGGAACCTGAGGACAGAGATGTGACTTGCCCAAGGCCACAAAGGCAACCAAGGGGGGACTGGCGTTCAGATCCAGTTTTGCCCAACTCCCAAGGCCCTGGACCAGCACGTGAACTATCAGTCAGAAGACCTGGTTTCAAATTATGAAGTGAGGTGTACCTGGTTCATTGTTTCACTTTGGGGTGCTAAGTATCACCTTCCTGGCCTTACCCACATCCCAGCCTGATGGCAGCTCTTGGTATCACCGTGAGAACATCTGCTAGAAGGGGATCGGCAGCCTAACATGAGACAGCGGTCACCGTCCATGAAGATCTCGGGCCACAGCTCCTGACTCTACTCTCAGCAGCACCAGCTCTGCCCGCCCACACGCAGAGCCCTGCCACCACCTTCCCCCATGATGCTGAGCCATGAGCAAAGCGGTCAAACCTAAGGTTCCGGGCAGCTCCTGGAAGGAGGACAAGTGAGACCACTCTGAGTCCGAGGGTGTGAGGGACAGCTGACTGTTCTGTTCTTTTCAGAAATAATCCCAGGAGAAAGCACCCTGGGTAGCTTCCTTTGCTTTGGCAGGTAACACAACTTCAACAGCTGACATGAAGGGGCTGCTGACATTTTATTGTGCAAGGCCAGATGCAGCATTGTGGAGCGTGAGGATACAATCCGCATGCAAACGCAGCTGAGAAAGTCCCAGAGACCGGGGCAGCCATGGGCCGGCGGCTTCCTGCCAATAGTCCATGCCAAGGCAAAGAGTGAGGACCTGGAGAAGCAAACCGCATGTTAAATAGGTCCTTGTGATTCTGCTTTTAATGAGGGAGAAATGGCGCTGGGGTGGGCGCAGGGTGGGCACTGGGGTGAGCACTGGGGTAGAGGGTAGGATGGGTGCTGGGGTGGGCACTGGGATAGGGGCTGGGATGGATGCTGGGGTGGGCACTGGGGTAGGGGCTGGGGTAGGATGGAATAAATTAGAAACTGTCTTTCCAAGGGAAGGACCCCCTTCCAGGGCTGTATCTGACCTAAGCATAGCACGACAACGCGGGTGGGGAATCTGTCAAGAAACATGAGCCCCGCAGTGTCCCAAAGCGATGGAATGTTTTAAAACTGAAAGACACATTCCAAGGCTGTCAGGAATGCACAAAACTTGCCACGTAAACATGACACATAATTTCTGGTCCTGGCTGTTCAGGGACAAATCAAAAAATGGCAACAATATCATCAAGACAAAATTATAACAAGGAAAAACTATGATCCCTTTGCCACAATTTGACATAGACTTACACTTCACCTGAATCATCTCACGGAAAGACCAACACCGGGGGAAAGGAATCCACAACTTTCCCTTTCAACATTTCATTTCAGCCAGAATCACTTCCAAAAACTCAAAACAAGAGTCCTGATACCGAGTCTCCCTCCTTTGTTTAAAGGGGGAATCCAGGACCCCTGGAAGGCAGGCTTGGGCAGAGGAAAAGCTGCTTCTGTCTACATCCATCTGATGGCACAAATGTCCATCGCGTGCTTTGACACACGTCTTCTTCCCATAAATCATTTTACTTTAAAGAAACAGCCTCAGTAAGAGCCAAGCAGAGGTCAATCCAGCAATGAGCCAACGAATCAACAAATATTTATTCTTTCTGGAGGGCACAGAGCCCCGGGCCACATTTCAGGGACCGCAAGAACCAATTTCACCTGTAAGAACTGTCAAGTCTCTCTATGGGTCACGCTGACTGCATAGATGAGGGCTGGGTCTGAGATTGGGGTGGCAGGATTCAAAACAATTTTGTAATCATTCTGAAGAAAAAGGAAACAGCAGTTTGTGGGGCTACCCCTACCCCAAACAGAAGGTGTCCCACATGGACCCACTGTCTCCTCTGATGTTAATTCTCGGCTAGTAACAAAGCTTTATCAAAGGAAATCTTTTTAATTACCACTTAGGCTATTTAATTACTTTTGGTCTGTTAATATGTTCAATGCATTTCATTTTACTATATCCTCACCTGTATTCTAAAATACAGCCGGAAATCACTTCATATCTCAAATAAATTCTGCTTTTAGCGAAGGGTAGTCCACAGATTTATGAAAGGGATGGAGCAACCAGTTCGTCTGGAGCCGTATTTTTTTCCCAGATAAATCTGTTCTGTCTGAAGGACTCTACATTTAGTTATTCAGTCAACAAACAGAATGGTGTTGTGGTTAGAAATCAGGCTCTGGAGTTTCAAATCGTGCCTCTCCCACTGACTAACTACAGGCCTTGGGCAAGTTAGCAAGAGTCTCTGAGCCTCGATTTCCTCATCTGTGGACTGGAGATTATAAAATTCCCTCCTTCAAAGTCGCCGCAAGTAATACACAGATCACTGTCCACAAAGAGCTTAAAATAGGGCCCAGCAAGCAGTAGATACTGGGTGAACTAAGTTGTGTTTTTATCATGACCAGTACTTCTGCTACAATGAGAGCAATGATAACTACAGTTGTTGATGTTTTTGAAACTCCAAATCATATAACAATGGACACAATAAAGACATCTGCCCTCTAGGAGTTACAATGTAACGAGAGACAGACAGTGACTAATTCCACGTACAAGGAGTTCTGTGACAATGGGAAAAGGAGACGTGTCCAGGTGCAAGTACAGACGTGAGCATCCTACCTACCATTATGGTTCGCTCATGTATCTGCTCCCTTCCACAGTGCCCAAAAATCCAAAATGAGCAAGAAGCGCACTTAATTTTTATTGCTTTTGAAAATATTTCTTTAATAAGCCTATTTCAGACTTCCAGTGAGAGGCCGAGGGAGGGACCCATGATTTTGCATCCTTGCTCTCCCAACACCCAGTTAAAATGACAGTGAATGTATTCTTTAAAAAAACACATGAACAAATCCGTAAAATGAAGGAAAAAAAGAAAAAGTTACGAAAATAAAATTTTAGAACTTTGAAGCAGATGTACAAGTAGACCCAAAAAATCAGAAGCCAAAGCCAGGAAAGGAAGAGGTCAGATGCAGCTAGGTCAAGAACATCAAGACACTCTGGGAGTTAGAGAAGTCAGCCCTGAGAACAGGAAGGCTAATTCCAGGTTAGTGCCCCTTGAGGTGACTGCCCCTCATCCACTGAGGCTGAACACTGAAGACTCATTCTCTGAAAAGGATAACACAGTGAGCCTCTGGATAGGGGGACACAAGGCAGGTAAAGGCAGGGATGATTCACTGAAAATTAAGGTAAGTTGGCTGATTTCTTCAATGCTGAGATCCCCAGCTGCTTCCCTAACCCAGCTCTACGGACGGTAAGGATGGCGAGGAAGAGGAAAGTGCCATCTAACACCTGTTTGGTGTTTATTTTGTGGCAAGAACTGTTCTAAGTACTTTATGTATATCAACTCATTTCATCCCTACAACAATGCTACTGTTAGATGGAGACAGATTCTACTAACATCCCCCCCTTCACGTACGAGTACACTGAGACTCAGAGAGGTTCAGTTACTTTAGCAAGACCACACAGTGAGTAAGTGGTCAAACCAGGGCTTCGGCGCAGGCCAAGAACAGGCAGGACGGTTAGACCCAAGGTATGACACTGGCAATCCTTCTGGGGACCAACCAGCCCAACAGATAAGAGCTGGGTACACTAACGTAGATTCTCTGATGAAATAGCTCAGCCAGGTTACCTTATGACGAGGCCCACAGTCAACAAGCCGCCCCTACGTGCTCAGGACCTCTGAGGACCTGCTCCGTCTAGCTCTGAAATAAGAGCAGGCAGCAAAGGACCACCAGACTAGGAGGAAAGCCTTCAAAGAGAAAGGAAGAAAGAAAATAAGACAGAAGGGGAAAAGAAGGGAAGGAAGAAAGGAGGGAGGGGGAGAAAGAGATAAAAAAGAGAGAGAGAGAGAGAGGAAAGACAAAGAGGGAGGGAGGAAGAAAGAAGGAAGGAAAGTGGAGGAAACAGATTATGCAGGGAGATGGAAACTTTGTAAAATCCCCACTAATATCCACAGAGGGCATATTATCATGAAATCTCAGACATCAGAAGCAGAGAGATGATCCTACAAGGCATCAAAGAGGAAAAAAAAAAGAGGGAGAAGAGAAAACAACACTTCTTGTATTAATTATCTATTGCCCCCTAACAAATTAATCCTAACCTTAGCAGGATAAGCCAGGAAATGTTTACTAGCTGACGTGGTTTCTGAGGGTCAGAAATGCAGGAGCGACTCAGTTGGGTGGTCCAGGCTTGGGGTCTCTCATGAAGTTGCAGTCAGACTATAGGTTGGTATTGATGAAATATCTAGTGTGTTTGAAATTATTAAGAAGAATTTAAACAAGGGGAAGAGTTTGGAGATTAATTATTGTTAGAATCAAAGAAAATGAAACAAGAAAAAAGTGAAATTATTAACTCTAAGGTACGATATAAAAATAAGTTCAAGAGAGTGGTAGGAATCATAATATACTACCTGACCGCCTTTGATTTGTACTTACACGGTCGTTATAGACAGTGAGCATTAAACTAATCAGAACTACATATGGATGTACAGATGAGGATGGGGAGGGGGATTATGGAAGAATGTAATGCTCATTTTCCTTAGTTGCAATCAATAGATAATTAAAAATGAAAAATCAAAGAAGCATTACAGACATGTTATTTAGACATCCAAAGATAAAAATTAAAAATAAAAAAAAAAAACAGCTAACAAGAGTTGAGAGTGATTGCATCTAGATCCACAGTTCATCTCAACTCTTAAGTGTTTCTAGGAAGTGATTGCTAATGTATGGGTTCCAGGAAACTGAAATTTCACCATTACTGCGATCCGATGGCACAGAAAGATGAATGTGACAGCCAGACTCTAAGACAACTCCTGATGGTTCTTGCGTCCCTGGTCGTCACAGCCTTGGGTAGTCTGCTTTCACACCGCATGAGGCTCATCTGTAGAACCAGCAGGGGATGGCAGAAATGACTGGCGTGTCACTTCTGAAGCTAGATCCAAAAAAAAGGCATTGCGTGTTCTCTCTCAGATCACTCACTCCGAGGGACATCAGCCGCCATGTCATGAGAATACACAAGCAAGCCACAAGGCGAAGAACTGAGGTTCCCTGCCAATAGCTAGCCAAACTGACGGGCCACGTGAGTGTGGCAACTTGCAAACAGATCCTCCAGCCACAGTCAAGGCCTTGGGTGCCTGCACCCAGCCGACTCCCGAGGGCAACCTCCCGAGCAACTTAGGCCAGCATCATAGCTAAGCCACTCCTGATTCCCCAAATCACAAAACCTGTTACATACTAACAGTTTAGAATTGTTCTTAAGCCACTCTACTTTGGGGTAATTTGTTAAGCGGCCATGGATGACAGATACAAATTTTCGTACCTAGGCACCAACAACGAAACGCTCAAAATATGGGTGTGGCTTTCAAACCACCCAGTAGGCAGTAGCTGAAAGAAACTTCGGAGGAGAATATTAATGAAACCCTGACGTGCCTCAAAGAGACTGTTAGCAGAGTCCTGTGAGCCTTCAAAGAGGCTGCGTTGGCAAGGGCATAAAGGGAACAGAAAAATGCTATCGGAAAGTGGAGGAATGAGATCCTTGCTATGTAATGGCAGTCACCTGTGGTGTAATGGCCCTGTTGCCTGCAGTGATGTAGGAAGTAGAAAATGTATCTAATGAGCTGGATGATCTAGCAAAGGAGATTCGCAGCCAGAATGTTAGAGGTGTGTTGTTTGATTTCTTCTTGCTTCTAATCATAAAAAGCAAGAAAAGAGAGATAAGCTAAAGAAGGATCATTAAAAAGAAATAATAATAACAGGACTTACTGGTCTTGGAAACTCCATTCTCTCTAGCTTCTCACAAACAGGGCTAAAATTAAGAAATGGTTCCTAGGCAAAGAGCAAGTTCAGAGCCCTCTTGGGAAAACATGGTACAAACACAAAGCCAAGGGTGTGGCTATAAATCCTTTGTTCAGATCTTAGAAATATCTAAGGTGATGCCTCAAAAAACCATTCAGTCAAACAGGTCTCCTAAGGAGGTTAAGGCTGTCCCTTGGCAGTGTTAGCTAAAAACCCAAGTCAAAGAAGGGTTTATCTCAAAGACATTTGTAATGTGGCTTTGCCTAATGGGATAAACTCCAGTGACCTTCACAATAGACTCACAACATTTTTAAGAGAATAGTATTGGCAGATACACTATCAGCTTGGACTGTAAGGGACAGAGACAGTGCAAAAGAGGAAGGAAAGTCTATGAATCCTGAGTTCTACCACAAAATGCAGACTGAGAAAACATAAGAGCTATCCTTCATGTAAAAGGAATAATGACTCAGAGGGTAGAACCAAGATCTCGGATGGTAGAACCAAAAGCCAAGAGGAATTATTCTTAGTCCTTAAGTCTGGTTAAGAAACTTTCAACCTGTGCCTGCTAGGTTTTAGAATTGTTATGGTCCATTGGCTTCTGCGTGCTTCACATTTCCTCCTTTATGAATGGGAGTATCTACAGCAATCGTTCTGTGCTTGTCCTGCCACTGTCCATGCATGAGGAAGATGCCCTGCCTCTTTAGTTCACAGGTCTTCAGATTCAGAAGAATGTTATTAACAAAACTGCACTTAAGGAATTATACCTGGACCCAGTTTGACTGACAAGATTCCAGACTTGGAGCTGATGTTAATGAGATGATAATTGGGGGAACATCTTTGGAAGAAGGGAGTATATTTTGCATATTGTTCATTAGGGGCAGAAGGTAGAGACTAAGAGCCAGCCTCTAAAACAGTATCCTGACATTCACACCCTTATGTGGTCTTATCCCACACTGAAGAGGGTTGACCTGGGGCACCTGGGTGGCTCAGTGGGTTAAAGCCTCTGCCTTCGGCTCAGGTCATGATCCCAGGGTCCTGGGATCGAGCCCCACATCGGGCTCTCTGCTCCGCGGAGAGCCTGCTTTCTCCTCTCTCTCTCTGCCTGCCTCTCTGCCTATTTGTGATCTCTATCTGTCAAGTAAATTAAAAAAAAAAAAATCTTTGAAGAGGGTTGACCTGTGTGACCAACAGGATATTGCAGAAATGTTGGAATTTGACTTCCTGACTAGGTCATAAATTCACTATGGCTTCCATCTTGTTTTCTCTCTCTGATCACTCACTCTGTGGGAAATCAGCTGCCCTGTTATGAGATAAAAGTAACCCTTGAAAGGCCCATGTGGTAAAGAACCAAGGCCTCCTATCAAAAGCTAGCACAAACCTGACTGGCATGTGAATGTGCCATCTTGGAAGGAGCTCCAGTCAAACCACCCAATACTATGATTACATCTTCAGGAGAGGCAGTGATCCAGAACCACCAGGTAAGTTGCTCCAGAATTCCTATCCCACACACACTGTGAGATAATAAAATTTGCTGTTTAGGTATAATTCTTCACACAGCAGTAGATAACTAAGATGGTGAAGATGTGAATTCTATTGTAGTTGACAACTTTGATTTTGTTCCATTAACTTGACAAGACCCCATCCTCTACACAACTGTACTTTTAAAAACTAATGTGTAAGAAGCAGTTGATTCTGCCAATGTTATCTTGATTTCCTTCCAGAGTAAAGAAGGAAGGTTCTGCCCGCCAGGGAAATGGCTTCACTAGTCATGTGCTTGAAGGACAAGTCATAATACAACCACCAAGATTCCACCAAGCTGCAAAGATAAGTCCTCTTATCAGTGAGAAATTATTTCCACCGATAGAACTGGGGAAACAGGTAGCCTTTTATTTGTCATCAAATACAATCTTCCAAAAAGAACTCATACCAAAAAAAAAATGCACCTTCAAGAAACGGTAGCAATCGAACAATCACCCATCCACCAGGAGTAATTTAGGCATAAATCCTCCATGGGAATGGAAGGATAAATAGATGTGGACCCCTGAACAAGCTCACAAATTCACTTACTTTCAACTCACCAAGAGCTCTAAGGCAAAAAAAACCTTATTAATTGGCTTAAAACAAAGACATAGACAAAAGCAGGAAACAAATCAAATTATCCTTCTTCAGGATTTTATTATAATTTCACTTTGTTCTCTTTCCACAACTGACCATGGAAGGTTTGTCCTATATCAAGAATTCCTTCTTGCCACCCAAAAAGAAAGCTCACCGTTGGAGAGTTCATCAACGGAGACACTGGGGCAGTCAGTGCGGTGGGAATGGGTTAGAGGTGTGATGAGGTACTCAGCTTTCAGCCCTCACACTGGCTGAAGGCCCAGAGGATCAACTCAGCTTCCCTTGTCTTTCTGTCCTAATGTACTACAAAGATAGGATTACTTTCTCTGTGCACCAAGAGTTGGGGACAGAAATCACTGTTGACTTGCTCACTAGACTGGAAGCTCCCTGATGAGAAGACTCATGTTTTGTTTTCTCCATATGCAGAATGCCTAGCACAAAAGCTCCAGACTCAGTAAGTGGTAGTTCAATTAATTATTTAACTCACTATGAAGACTGATATGGGAAGTTATAGCCAGTTCCTGACAGGCAGACATGAAGATACCAAACTGACCATTTTCAGTTTCCAGGGCATGACATTATCGCTTACTTTTGGGTAAAGAACTCTAACAGGGAAAAAAGCTAAGAGATGACCTTTCTAGAGCACTAAATCATGTAGCTGTATCCTGAAAAAAATTAACGCATGGTTCACAACTACTAGCTTGGTGTCTTTTTGAGACTCCTGGTGAATCATCAAAATGATTTTACCTTGATCTCCCACACTGCTTTCTTTGTATTTTTTTCCTTTATAATAGGAAATAGAAATAATAAATGAAGATGAAATTCTGTGATGCCATTGTAAATGATGTTACAGATGACTATATGTCATGGGGAAGTATTTCAAAACAGGGTGAATAGTGTGACCTCGATATATAGTTAAAATGGAGACCACCTGTCCACATGGTTTTGTAATAGAAGTATATACATGGATATAATTGAGTCTTTCTCTTGCTCTCTCATCCTATCTATCTAAAAGTTAAGGGTCTATCTTTACCTGATGTTAATACCTGTGACTCATTTTCTTCTGATCTGTATATTTTTTTTTAACTTTTCCACATTGAATTGTTTTGTTATACAATAAGATTACAACTATTTAGGGATTGTATTAAAAATGAAAATGCAACCAATGTCAATAATTAATAGAAAGAATATAAGCATGTCAACATTTGAAGGGATCTCCTTAGTAATCTCCAAGTGAGGTCAAAGCCTATTGTCGGGTTTCAGTGGTTTGAGGATCAGCAATGGGAATGTGGAATTATCTCTCTCCAGGCACAGATTCCAATAATAAGTTCGTGCTGGCCTAGTACTTGATACCGTCTTTCACAGGCTCTATTGTATTAACACACAAACGAACATGGAAGATATAGGAACTTTTTCTCAGGTGATAATTCAGAGGAAAATGCAAAAGCACAGATTGAAAGTATAGATTTCAGTAGCACAATGGAGTTGGAAGTGCAGAGGGTATATGGTTCTCTGTTGTAGGCCAAGTGAAAGAGCGTAGGTTTGGTTCACACAGAGACAACTCATTGTTTCTGGAAACCTTCTACCATGGAGGAGTATTGAATTGTCCCTGAGATACTAAGCTGAGAAGTAAAGATTTCAGATTGTATGAAGTTGCACAAGTTATTTGGCATCAATGTTAAGCTGAGCCACCCACTGTAGTTAATGCGATGCAAACCATTAAGAGAAGGGTAGAGCTGCAGTGGTCAACAGAGCTTATTGTGTAACCTTTGGCAAATCCTTCATCTCTGTGGTTTTCCTTAGCTGAAAGTGGAGATAATAATGCTTATAGGGAACACGATGTCTGTAAGCCAACACAATGCATGTGAAAGTGCTTTGAGAAACCATACAGTGCTGTAAAAATAGAAATATGGTGTTCCAATGTTACGACTACTACTGCTGTTGGTATCATCAGTTCCTGGATTCACAGAGAATAGTTAACCCAGGAGTTTTTAGGATATAATATTTAATCATTAGAGAAGAGCGTTTTCCTCTTTTGGGCCTTTGAGTTGCTTCAAATGCACATCACACAAAAATGTGCATATTTTAAAACAATATATTTCCATCCCATGCTATATTCTAGCCCTTCAATGAGGCTTTAAAAAAAAGTCATAGTATTTGAAGAGGATAGGCTAATATTTATTTATCTTCCTGCCCTGTTCATTAAAATGATGGCAGGGAAATCCACAGTCATGAATAAAGGCGATCAGAAAATTAGAGACTCCAATAAATTCCTGCACAGTATAAGTTGAATAATGTAGTGGTGACTGAGGAAGGATGCCCAAGGAAGGGCAGCACTGAGAAGACCCAAGTCATGGTGGTTAGGAAAGGTAGACGGAACTGAGTGAATGTAGGCACCCTTATTAGCCTTGTGGAACTCTGGACAGAGGTGGGACTGGGCAATATCATGTCCAACAGAATGAGGGTACACCTGCAATAGGGAGATTAACCCAATGGCCTTGTGTAGAAGCGTTGACTCCCACCTCTACCCCCAACTACAGAATACCCTGCAGTTAGGCCTTATCCAAGCAAACAAAAAATAAAAGCCCAAACAAAATCCAATCAAACAAACAAGTGGAACGCTCTTCTGTCGGAAGAATGAAATGAACTCTCTGAAGAGAATAAGGGAAGCTTATGTGGATATTGGAAGCCTAGAGTAAAACTACAAAAATTCTGATATTTGGGGGACTCTGGCATAATGATTGACCCCACCTGTTCACCATAAGGCAAAGCCTTTCCCCAACATAGTCCCCACCTGCTTTTTCATCTCCTCATTCTTAAGCATGAACAAACCACCAAGAGTTTCCTGATACTGAGAGACAGTCCAAAACATGAAAGAGACAAAACAAAACAACACGGCCCTAGGGGGAACAAACAGTTTAGGAATAAAAGATAACATATCAGCAAAACAGAGATTCCAGATTACATTTCATCCATAAAACAAAAAAGGGGTACTGAGATAATGGGACAATCAGAGAATAAGAAAAACTCTTGGAAATTAAAATTGTTACTGCCAAGAAAAAATTAATATAGGTCTAGATATTAATGAAGGTATCTTCCAGCAAATAAAACAAAAACACAGGGAAAGATGAAAAAAAAAGCATAAGCAGCAGAAAAAATATGCCAGAACTCATAGAGGAAGAGAACAGGTATGATGGGAAAGGCAGAGAGAAAGAAAATCATCAAAGAATTTAATACAAGCTTACATCACAGAATGAAAAGCCATAAAGTCTTACATTTAAAGAGACCATTAAATAAATGGCAATAATATTAATAATAGCTAAGGGCTATTGAGAGCCTACTATATGCCAGGCACCACTTTCAAAAGTTTCACATGTAGTGACTTATTAAATTCTCCCAATAAATATCAGATTTAGCTACCATTTTCATCTCCATTTTAGATCTGAGAGAATGGTGGCATTAACTGGTTAAGGCACTTGAACAAGCCAGTAAATGGGACAACTGGAATTTAAACTCGGGCAGGCATGATCCACAATCTGCATTCCCAAATGTTATACTATACCTCCTAAAACACCCGCACTTGGACAAATCATTCTGAAATTTAAGAAGACTGAAGATCATGAAAATTACCTAAAATCTTCCAGAAGAAAAAAAAATTCAGGGTTACAAAAAAAAAAAAAAAAAGAGAGAGAGAGAATGAATATAAGATGGGTATTAAATCCCTCTCAGCATCCTATAATGTCCGAAGACCATAGAGCAATAATTTCCAAGTTGTGAAAACCAAAATTTCAACCTAGAATTTCAGTCCCAAATTATCAAACCACACTGAGGACAAAATGAAGATGTCTTTGAACCTGCAAGAGTTTGGAAATTTACCTCAACATCTCTTTCTTTAAAAGTTATTGATGGATTTCTCTAGTAAATGAAGAGTAAATTTAGAAAGAAAAATACATGGAATTCAGGAAATAATGACTACACCCAAGAGAGTACTAAAGGGTCAGGATCATTCAGGTAACCCAGAAAGAACAGAGCAGGAGAACAGGACAAAGAGGTTTTCAGAAGAAAGATATCCATAAATAAAGGAGAATTAAGGAATCTGATACTTTGAGAAGAACAAAAAGAGCTTAGGATAAGATAAAGTCAGACAATTTAAAAAAGACATGATTCCAAAGGGGAGAGGGGAGTTGCAAGAAAAAAATGAAATGTAAACAAGGTAAACCATCTGTCACAATGCTGTAAAGGTATATACTAAGCAGAGTTAATTTCTGTTTATAAAGGAAAGTTATTGGTGTAAACTGAAAAAAATAAGTAAAAATGCAAAGTAAAAATAAGGTCAAGAGAACATTGTAAAGCAAAAGTTAGGACAGTTCAAGTTGTGAAGGGAAGAGTAGGGGTAATAACCTTATCTTACAAGAGGTATGGTTTGGGATTGATTTTTAAAAAGCAATAAAATTATGACTGAAAGTAACCAACAGAGAAACTAAAAAGGACATTAATATTATGTCCATACGTGTAGACTCTCAGGAAAAGGTACATCTCAGGTACCTTTCCCATATGAAGTTCCAGAAGCAGTCCACTAAAGTGAGATGAAGACATGCTCTCCAGAAAATATGGGATCAAACGGAGAGCAAAAGGCCAAAGGAATTCCTAGTGTGGATGGATGGATGAATGGAAACCCAATGAATGGAAACCCAATGAATGGAAACCCCAGGTCAACAGCTAAGGAACAAACCTTGTTAGCCACTAGTCCAGGTTGACCAGGAGGATGAAGGAGCCCTACAGCCAAGAAGAAATTGAAAATGAGAGCTTATCTGATGTGCCCGAACAAATCTGGAGATGGTTTACAATTAAAGATGAGAGTTTGGGAATGAATGGTTAATAGACATGTAGACAATAGGGGCAAAATAAAAGGCAATTACAAACTCCAAAAAAACAAATATGTGCAAGACAAGATGTATACTCATGACTTGGTTGTTAGTAAAATGTATATCCTCATATTAACAGAAATCCTGAGTAGTCATTTCATGAAAATTCTGATATAATCACATTGGAGGAATTGAGAGAGGATAGCCCATGTATGTGGAGGGGCACAAAGAATGCAAGAACTAAATGCTCACCTTTCACAGTAGGAGATAAAAAATCAATATGTAAAGCCAAAGAATGACAAAGCCACAATAAAAGTATTCCATTAGAAAAATGGAGGTACATAACTGAAAAATAGCTCAAAATTGAAAGGGTTTTCTAGGGAAGCAGTATTATAAAGGGGAGGAGGAATTAGTGGAGGATGTTATTTTTCACCTCAAGTTTAAGAGAACTGTCTAATTTCTTAAGACCACGTACGTGTATAAAACCAAAATTTAGGTTAAAAATTCCAAAATCAGTAACTATCACAGCTCAAGCAACAACGTTATTTTCACCTAGATATTTCAAATTAGGAACCATCATTCCAGGAAATGTTCCACGGCTCTGGCAGCAGTCCACTGTCATGCCACAGTGGACGCCAAGCCTTGGAATGTGTGCTGGCCTCATTAGGTGATGTCCCTTCTCACTGTTCCATCTCTGAGATAATTACTGTCAACTGTGGCTCACACTGACCTCAATTAGACATGTCCTTCCTTTCAAGGACATAACTGCATGGTGGCAGTTTAGCCAGAAAACTAGCAAGCACTTGAGAAGAAATGTGGGCCCATCTAACGGAGGGCGAGAAAACACAGCCCAGGGTGGCCTCTTCTAAAAGCTTCATTATAGAGGCAACACCTACAGTTCAGTACCCTGAGAAAATGTACTTTGTGTAGTTGTCGAATTGAGGTGCTACAGGGCGTAGGAGGGATTTTATTGTTTTAAATGAGTACAAGGCTGTCCTCCAGCTCCAGCAAGTCCAACAGCCTCATGTGATAGTGTCCATGAAAATGCACTGAGACAAATATCATTTAATGAGCTCCTCCACTCCCTAAAGAGCTAACAGCAAATGTGGGCTTTCAAGCTGAAGTGCTTCCTTACTCATACGTCTTGGCAGGGATGCTAGAAAAACACAAATCTGGTACCTCCCCCCGCGTCCTGTGAGTAGCAGCCCCCCCCCCCCCGACAGCAGGTAAAAGCACGTGTGCTATACATCTTGCAAAAAGCATTACGGGCCCTTAGAAAGAAAACACTTGCCCGGTTGTGTGCGATAATGGGGACATATTTCCAAAAGTCACTGCTAAGAAGCCCTCCATCCATTTACATTCACGGTTAGGGACAACCCAGTAGCTAGAGCAAAGACACTTTTAGACTGTGCATTTTATTGGAATTTTAAATGCTTCTAACTGTGAATACATGGGGCCGTTGAAAATGGAGGTTTTAAAGATTTCCAGCAGACACAACTAGACCTCTCAGGTGAAGGCCACGTTTTCTCGAATTCCTTGTGATGGGGACATACTGGGGTCCGGGGTAGAGCCTGTAAATCTGCCTCCATCCAATTTTAAGGCAAGTCAAAAACAAAAACCAAAAAACCACATGCAGAAAAAGTGGCAGAGGAGGGGAAAAGAACGTGTGAAAGTGGAAAAGAGGAGATAAGGAAGGGAGGAAAGAAGAGGAAAAAAATCTTGCTTCTAGAGGAGTTAAATACACTTACATGGACTTCTCATCAGAAGTTTAACCTTTATATCAATAAGAGAACAAAAATTGAGGCCAAAAAAAAAATCCCCATTCCTCACAAGCACTAACTCTTAATATTTTCACTCACATCCTCAAATTTAACAGCATGCAACAATTTCCCACAATTTCAGTAATGGCCGAGACATCGAAACGTGCAGCGACAACAAACAAAAACACACCATTATCCAGGCGTAGGTGTAACCTTGCAACACAAAGATTTTTCCCTAGGACTTTTTAAAAAATTGCCTTCAGTTGCTCATGCCGCCAAAATGCACTACTTTTTCTTCCTATTTTCACTGTTTGTCCTTGGCCTGAAACTACTAATAGTCCAGAGAGGGATTCGACCCCACTGGGTCCCAAGTGATTGCCACCAAATTGGCTTCCAGGCTGTTTCCCCTCTAACATCGATTTTCTGCGGCGTAAGGAATGACTGATGTGGGGAATCTGTTCCCCTTTTAAGAGCACAGGTCTCACCAAGGAGAGCAAAGGAAACAGTGGGTGCTTTGGGTAAATGAACCTTTCTTATGTCTTGTCCCATCAGCAAGCCACTTTCTTCAGCTCCCTAAGACTCTGGGTGGGTCTGAGTCTGGGAGACAGTCGGTGCCAACAAGTAGGCATGGGAAACCTCTCATCTACATGTCTCGCAGGCAGTGAAGCCCGAGCCCACAGCCCCGTGAAAGCCAGTGGCCGGGTGCACATGACTGTGTAAATAGCTCACGTGACCGTGAGCGGCAGGCCTGTTGTCATTCTCTCTAAGCTGAGATTTTTAGTTTTTCAACGGTAATCACTTCAACAGCATCGTGGAGAAGATCCAAACATTTCTCTGCAATTTCCAGCTTTTCCAACTCCTTTTCTGGGAATTTTATGGAGACGTTTAGAAGTACGATCTAGAAACAGCTTGGCAAGAGAATGGCGCCCGAGGTGGGGAGCTATTTGGCACCACGCGGATTCTTGGCACTGTTCCTCCAGGGCCATAGGGACCATCCTAGCAGGACTTGGGCATCTGCCCAGAAATGCTGGGCGCTGCCTCGTTCATATGCCACTCATTCTTGGCAGGCGAAATCCTGAAGGCGTCAGCCTGCAAGGATCCTCTCTCCTCTGCTGCCTGCCAGGGATTAGACAGGACACCTTTCTTCCCGGAGAAGGATGGCATCTTCCCAGCCAGTCTCCCATCGCCTGGGCAGGTACGGGCTTGACTATCTGTCCTGAAAAGTCATTAGGACGAAGGGCACTGAGTTAACCTTCAAAAGAAGCCCGAAACTTCTGCAGAGGATTTGCACTAAGTGCAAGAACCATAGGCAGAGTTTAAAAAGCTGCTATATAAACAACGGAAATCTGCTAAAACTTCAAAAGAAGAATTCGGTTATTTTTCTTTTAAAAGTCAACAAGGGGAGGAAAGAAAATACGAGAGAGTTAAAAAGGGGGGTCCCTCTGCACTTACACCAGGGCCCTCGATTTACCTCATATTACCAGGAGGGAATGAAGAGCATACAAACATCTCTTGGGGGCTTAACATTTACGTGTTCTCTTATTAATAACAACTAATATGTGCATCCATAATAAATGTTATTTTATTATGTATGTGCCAGTCCCTATGCTGGATGTCATTGATTTATAATTAATCCTCATAATATGTACCTTAGATATATTATCGAATTTGATGCTCATCCCACCCCAGTTTCACAAACAGAGAAACTGAAGGTCAGAGACATTAGTTTGACCAAAATCGCACTTTTTAATTGATGGGACCAGCATTCAAACTCAGCCCTGTTTAATTATAAAGTCCCTACCTAACCTGGAAATTGCCTCTTTTGTGAAAAGAAAGGTTTCCCACCTTCTTCTGTGTTCGGTCCTTGAGCCAATCCCGTTTAGAAAACTCGCATGGATGTCTATGACACCCCTTGACACGGCGTGTCAAGAAGGAAGCTAGACCACCCTGCCCTCTACCGAACACACACACACACACACACACACACACACACACCACGTTATTTCACACTTTATTAGCAGCCTACTTGGCCATAAAGAATTTTAGAGGAAATTACACCTAATCCTTTCATCCCATGGTTAAAGAAAACTGAAGCCCGATGCGTGGCTGGATGCCAGGTGGAATCCTGAATCCCTCTTCCCCAGACAGCACGCTTCCCTCTGCAGTCCCATCCCCATGGCCCGGCTGGGCCCTAGCTAGGAGGCAAATGTAACTTGGTCATGGCCACTGCCCTCTTCTCCAGAAGCTAACTGTCCAGAGGAGAGAAGACACAAGTGTGTCCATAACTGAACTACCAGAGTGCACCAAGTATAGCAAGAGGGAGACGGTAATGGCACTGCCATGTCAGAGGAAGGAAAGACCACCTCCAGCTCTGCCCCCAGGGGAGTATGTGGCAAAGAGGTGATGTCTGATCTAGACTTGGAAGAGCCAGTAGGATCTGAATGTGAGGGGACGGGAGGGACACTAGTGTGGAGGCTGAAGACCCCGATTTCAGGCACACCAACCCTAACAGATGAAAACACTTAAAATCCACTGGGTTTTGCCAGAAGGGTGACATACCAGCCCTTACCACAGCTGTCTCCGTCAAATGACCCAAAGCTGGGTGGCTTAACAAACATTTATTTGCCACCGTTCTAGAGCACGGGACATCCAAGAAGAATGGGCCGGCCGATCTTGAGTCTGCTGAGGGCCCACCTCCTAGCCATAAGGAGACAACCACTTCCTCACTGTATCCTCACATGGAGGAGAGCAGGGCTCTCCTGTGTCTTCTTATATAGGTACTGATTCCATTCATGACAACTCCACCCTCGTGACAATCTCTTCCCAAAGGCCCCACCTCTCAACGTAGTCACACTGTGGGTTTGGATTTCAACATGTGATATGGGAGGGACACCAACATTCAGTCCGTAACAATAGTAAATAGCTTGGTTTTCACATCAGCTTGCTCTCTCCGGGCTTCTAGAACCTGCTCTCCATGGGCAGCCCCTGTGGGGAGTGACAGGAGGGCTTGTGGCGCCCCCACACAGCTGGGCTCCTGTGTGCCTGATGGGTGGTCATGGCAGCCACAGGCACAGCGACTCTGACTCCACAGACGTGTGCCGGCCACGCATCTTCAAATCCATCAAATCAGGCACAGTCTGTACGTTTCTCAGACGGACACACACACACACACACACACACACACACACACACACCCATACACGGGAAGAGTCATGCCCAGCCTGGAACATAGCGGCATTTGTGAGCTTAAGAAACATGGAGCTTGGCCCCTTCATTCCCTATTGGAGGTAAAGGGTCCTGGAGAAGAAAAAGCATGAAAGCATCCTTTCAAAACCTGAAAAAGGATTCAGTTTGTCCTGGATGGAGAGGCTGTGAGGGGGAAGCTACTGAGAAGTTAGTTCAGGCTCTGTGATGAACATGGTCGCCTTCCCTGTATCTGCTCTCCTCCATCCCCAGCAGTGAGCCCACCTTGCTCGGATGTCCGCCATCCCCCTTCACAGGAAACACCTCATGGGAGCTCCAGGAGATACTGATGGTCTCGGGGAATCCCCTTTCCTTTTCTAGTAACTGAATTTGGATACAGGCACGAGACACACATGTGCTCAGTGAGACATCAGGGCGATGTTGCTCTGGAGGGAGGGATAACTCCAGGACATTTTTCCAACTACTAAGAGTGAGCCACAGAAAGATCCCATCTTTTGTCATGTCTGTGTGACTCCCAGACCTGCTTAAGCCATGTGGCTACCGATCTAAGGAAAGCAAAGATCAAAGGGCAAAGAAAGGGGAGGAACCAGGGTCCTTGATGGTATCATGGAACTTCAGAACTAAGCATTCCTGAAGCTCCCACTGCCCTGAAACTTTCTGTCAGATTCTAGAACACATTTCTGTATTCAGATGGCAGATCTTCAGGGTGCCTGGGTGGCTCAGTCAGTTAAGCATCTGCCTTTGGCTCAGGTCATGATCCCAGGGTCCTGAGATCAAGCGCCGTGTGGGACTCCCTGCTCAGTGAGGAGCCTGCTTCTCCCTCTCCCAACCCCCCCAACTCATGCTCTCTCTTGCTCTCTCTCTCTCTCTCAAGTAAGTAAATAAAATGTTTTAAAGAAAAAAAAAAAAGACAGCAGATTGGCTATTACTTACAACTGTATCTTAACATTGATGCTCTAGCCCTGAGCTACACACCCAACACATAGGGTCTATGTATACACACACACACACACACACACACACACACACACACACACAACAGTGCAACACTTATTTAAGGCCGGACAAAGCATTTTACACAGAGTGTCTCATTTATTCTCTCCAATAACCTTACAAAACCTGTACTAGTATTATCCCCATTTTACAAATAGGGCACCACAAAGAGTTACTGCCTTCTGTAAAGTACCAGTTATCTAGGATAGACCAGATACACACCCAAGCAGCTCTGAGAAAGAATTCCCTCACATGCAGGCCTGGCCACGCTTGAAATGGTTTGCGCCCAGAGAAATAACAGAGAAAGTGGCTCACATTTGTCGAAGGAAGGCCTACTAGATGCCGGATACTTTTGTCAGCATTTAGACATCTGCACAGATGTGGGCCGCACAACACTTCTACAAGACGATTGTCATCATAACCCCCAGTCTGTAGATGAGAAAACCAAGCCACAGAGAGGTTGAGCAATTTGCCTGACGACACCCAGCTGGGAGGAGACAACAAGAGATTCTGAACCTAAGCTGTCTGGCGCAGTCTTGTGTTCTTACAACCTGTTAAGACATGGGGTCCGCCCTTGCGAGGTCCCTGCTGACCAGACATCTCCAGATGTAGGCGGTGGTTGATCACATGCCGGAAGGGCCAGTGCGGTGAGGCTGTCCAGCTTCCTGCCTCGTACGGGAACTTTCATTTGGGATTCCAGCAATGTTGCTCTTGGCCGCTTTGAAGGCAAGAGGGAAACCTCTGGGTCTGAACCTGGCGTGACCGTCTGGTCTGGTGTTGGTGACCGCACCCAATCAAATTCCTAAGGACCGAGCTGGGCTGGACTTGGAAAAAGCTCCTCAGAGCTTTGGCTGGGGTTTCTCTTTAATAAAAGCATTTCCCTTAAACCTTCCAGGAGCTTCTGTGACTTTATCACTCCTTGGGCAAACCAGGGTCAAGTTAGTTCCTGCCTCAGAAGACAAAGAGAAGAAATCCTTCCCCAGCTTAAAAGGAAATTTCACAGCCCCAAAGGGAGCGGCCTGGCTGGTAGGCTCTTTCTCTCCCTCGGCTTCGGGTGGCCTTCAGTGACTCCCAGCCTCGACCCCAATCCCTGTCCCCCCATTAGTCTGACGAGCCGTCTCCTCTCCCCCCGGCCTAGTCCTCAATCAAACTCCCCAGCAGAGCTCACGGCAGTCATCACTAATGCTCTGGCTCATTAGAGGCTCTTCCCACTTGGGCAGGGGATTGGCAAAGAGTGGCAATTTGGAGCTTTCTGTTTACAAACAAACTACCCTTGTAGACACTGAGCCAGGAGGCAGCAGCTGGGGAAAGGCACCACACTCCCAGCCCCTGCCTTCCCCCTCCCTGCGGACTAGCTGGCTTCTTCCGCAAAAGCTGGGCACACCTAGGCCTTGGCAGTGCTTCAGAGAACTCTGCTTTATAAGACGCCTTCCTGTGGCATTCTGTCCTATTTGCGCGACCCAGGGGGATTTTGCTGCCGATCCACTGTATCTCAACAAAATGGTGCACTTGCATTTTTTTTTTTCAGATGTTTTGCAGTAGTTTAGGTTAAACACTGTTTAAGCTTTACACAAATCTAGGGGTGACTGGGTGGCTCCGTGGGTTAAAGCCTCTGCCTTCAGCTCAGGTCATGATCCCGGGGTCCTGGAAGCGAGCCCTGCATCGGGCTCTCTGCTCGGCAGGGAGCCTGTCTTCCCCTCTCTCTCTGCCTGCTTCTCTGACTACTTGCGATCTCTGTCAAATAAACAAATAAAATCTTAAAAAAAAAAAAAAAAAAAAAAGCTTTACACAAATCTCATTTAGTTCCCCAGTCAGTCGGCGAGGTGGATGCTATCACCATTGTTCCTTACAGGTAAGGCACCTGAGGGGCTCAGAGAGGCTGAGTGGTTTGTTCAAGGTCATGGGCTGGGGGGGCAGAGAGATGCATGCCATGTTCACGGTACCCAGCTGAGCTGGGGCTCCCAACAACTACTCACACCACTTTCCCTGGGGCGGAGGGGTTCGGTGTAAACCAAACGGCCACCCCTGGACACAGACACACCCAGCGGTCTGACCTTCCTGCTAGGGCAGGTTCTTCTGTCTCTGCCCTCTGACGCCTTCATGGCTTACATCAAGAATCTCATCAAATAAATAAATAAAATCTTAACCATCTGAGCCACCCAGGCATCCCTCAATAAATAAAATATTAAAAAAAAAACAAACCAGCAGCTCGCGCCGCCTTCCTCCCCACTCCGAGCTTGCGGCACTCTGTGCAGGAGGCTTCTATCCTGCGAAGACGCCAGACAGAATCATTGCTGAGGAACCGGAAAAAAATAACACCAATCCCCACCTGGCTTGAACCAAATTTGTAGGAGGGGCTTTCTGACAGGAAAGCTTTCCTGAGAGCAAGTGCCTTCACTCTCTTCGACCCACTCCTCAGATTTCAACAAAATTACAACAGATAGAGACTTTGGGGATCCTTTAACGAGCCGCCATCTTGACTCAAGATGGCAGATCAAGCTTATGCTGAAGCTGCACACCTGCCTTCTCCTCCAGAAGTAATTCCAGTTTTGTCAAAAGCAGCATTTGTCTCCTCCAAAAGTTAGGGTGGACAAACAGGGAAAAACCAAATGCCCCCAACTCATCTGCTTAAATAAGACCTTGCTTCGTTCCATCCATCAGTGAGAAATTAAAATGGCTTCTGAGTAGAACTTCCAATGCCTCCGGAGGAGAATTTCTGAAGAAAAATCTTTACTGTTCAAGATGCTTGTAAATAGTATCACAGTCTTCAACCTCAAAGGCCCCAGGATTCCTGAAGTCTTTGATCATTTAAATTTAGCCATTTTCATAAACATTTCAGACAGCAGGTTAATTTTTATTCTCTAGAGAGCCTCATGTAGTCAGACGGCAAGGCCAGGAAGAATGTCAACTTTTAAGAAAGATCCGGAGCCTTGCCAAGACTAAGAGCCAGACACCAGCTAAGTTGGCTGACTTTACATCTGTGTAATTACTCACTGTCCCTTGGAGAGGAACATAAAATTTTACTGTATGTTGCTTATAATTCAACCAATGATTACCGAGCAGATAATATGGGTGAGGCCCCCTTTAGGGTCCTGTGGGGGAAGCAAAAATGAACCAGGCACAGGCCCTGCCTTTGTGGTTTAGTGAAAGAAAAAAGATATGCTCCTAATTAATAAGGGGTATGTGTGTGTGTGTGTGTGTGTGTGTGTGTGTGTGTGTATGCATGTATGTGTGTGTATATGTGTGTGTGTGTGTATGCATATGTATACACATATGTATGCATGCATATGGGAAAAACACTCCAAGGACAATTTCTTGGAAAAGACAGTATTTAATTGAGATTTATAAAATGGACAGAAGTAGGGGTGCCTGGGTGGCTCAGTCAGTTGAGTGTCTCATTTCTGATCTCAGCTCAGGCCTTGATCTCAGGGTCATGAGTTCAAGCTCTGCCTTGGGCTCCACACTGGGAAGTCTACTTCAAAAAAAAAAAAAAGGAAGAAAGAAAAAAAAAATTCAAAAAAATTTAAAAAATGCTATAAGTAGGGGCACCTGGGGGGCTCAGTTGTTTAGACATCTGCCTTCAGCTCAGGTCAAGGTCCCAGGGGTCCTGGGATTTTTGAGCCCCCCTGGGGCTCTCTGCTCAGCAGGGAGCTGGCTTGTCTATCTCCCTCTGGATCTCCCCCTCCTTGCGCGCTCTCTCTCTCTCACTCTCTCAAATAAATAAATAAAATCTTTTAAAAAATTTTGTTAAAAAATAGAAGTGGATAGAAGTAGAGGTAGTTTTTCTATTTTTCCTTTTTACCGCTCTACAATTGTTTGCGCGGCTAATGACACTTGAGCAGGGGGAAATGGGAAGGAAGCGAAGGCGCCCGCTCTAAAAGCACCAGGAAGACAAAGGCCTGAAAGCTGGAAAGCCCACAGCGGATCATTCAGGACTCTTAATATCTTACTTGGAAAACGAAGTCAGGAATTCGCACCTTTCTTTACCAGTATCACGGCGTTTGAGCACATCAACTAGAAAAAAACACCATTACTCACGGAACTTTCACTAAGATGAGACAATGATCTAAACTGATGGTCAAGGGCACCTGATCTAGAGCTGGCCTGACCAGGAGCAAACTCTACTGCTTCCTGGCTGTATGACCTTGGGCAAATCATTTCACCTTTTTTTTTTAAGATTTTTTTTTTTAAAGATTTTATTTATTTGAGAGAGTGAGTGAGAGAGAAGGAGCAGAGGGAGAGAGAGAAGCAGGCTCCCCACTGAGCAGGGAGCCCGATGCAGGGCTTGATCCTGGGACCCTGAGATCATGACCTGAGCCACAGGCAGAGGCTTAACCACTGAGCCGCCCAGGCGCCCCCTCATCTGACCTTTTTGAGCTCTGGTTTCCTATTTGATTTGAGAAGAGCAGTAGCACGTGCATGATAGGGTTGTTGGGATTAAGTGAGATAATCCCTCTAAAAATGCCCCACACGTGATGTGGCAGATAGGAAATGTTCCAGGAACGTCTACAGTTGTTCTAACATCTGAGGAGACTCCTTCTGGACCATGTCTTCATGGAGCTGTTGATTTGATCATTTTGAACCATAGGATTTTTTTTTTTAAACCGTGTTATTTAATAAAAATAGTCAATGATACCCATGTATCATCATTTTGCTGTATTTTAATACTTTATATTATCCAGGTTTGATCTTAAAAGGAGAACACCAGGCAGAGAGGTTAGCTCAGTCCCCATGCCTCGCTGGAAAGAGGTGACATCAGGCTAAATCCTACAATGTCTAACAATCCTACAATGTCTAACTTGAATTCATTTGTTTTTCCACTATTTGATATAATCCATGAAATATCTTATAATATATATAATGAATATATGAATATTATATATATCATATAATGAATATAATATATAATGAATATAATATATATTTATATATATAATTATATGTATTATATAATATATAATAATATATTTATATTTATTATATATAATCTATATAATAATAATATATAATAAATATAATGAATTAGGATTCATTTTGTAACAGAAGCAGGAGTAATAAAGGTATTGTTTCATGGGATGAAAAGTTCACACTAGATTTTCAGTTGCAGCAGGACCCACGGGCCTAAAGGATGTGACCAGGCTGGCTTCTGGGGGTCTCACGCTTCTCCTCGCAGCTTCATCCTTGGGCCCCAGGTGGTGGCAAACACCTGCCAGCATCTCCAGGCCTACACTTCAGAAGTCATTCCAAAGAAATCACCCTGGGTCTATGTGCCCATCTATGAATGCATCCTGGTGGCCAGTGGATGAGATTATGATAATTAGCCAGGCCAGAGTCACAAGCTCACCACTCAACAAACCCCTTGGAGAGGGGCATGAGTACCCTGGCCAGGAAGAGATCACACATTTTACCGCTCCAGCCAAGCATGGAAGCAGGGCGGGTCCACAGAGGTCATTCAGAATTCTGTTAGCAGAAGAAGGGAAAGGGCACACTGGACAGGCCAAACCAGAGGACAACTGGTCCTCTGAGGAACCTTCTACAAAATGATACAATAAAGCAATAAAGATTTGATAGGAGTCAGAAGTTAGCCATTACTAGAACATGCGAGAGATAACTATTTTCTGGTTAATAGAACGTTATATAGGCATAGGTCCCCTATTTTCAAATAATCAGAATATAATCAAATATTCCTCAGGTGTTGATCACGCGATGTCCACGATGTCTCTACCCAGGGTTAACTCTGTGCCCAGCCATTTTTTTATGATGGACCCCATCTTTCCCACTATGCTCCACAGAGAGTGACAGGAAAAGAAAACAAATGCGGGGGATTGGGTGGAAGGTGGCTAGAACCACCAATGGGACCCAAACTAAGTCATGAGGGAACAGACATATTTTGGGCCAAAGACAGAATGAAAATTCTGTTGGAATTTGGAATGAAATTCCAATCTGGGCCAAAGACAGAATGAAAATCCCCCAAATTAGGAAGGAACCACTCATCTGCTGTCATGGGGAAAATAAGACTACATCTATCACCGGCCCCCAAGTAGAGCCTAAGAACCATACCTTCAGGGAGGAAATAGAGACGATGTCTGGTAACATCGCTTGAGGCCCCAGATCAAGCTGCACCTGAAGCCCATCCCACTCAGAGTCTTAAAAGTGATGTGAACCAAAAGATGCCCATTTTAGCATAATTAGTTTGAGGGGCTTTTTTTCCCCTCTCCCACTTGCAACCAAAAGGCGCTACACTAAAACCATAAAGAAGTTTCAAGCCGTTAGCCCATGGAACAAGCAAAAAGCCTGCCCTAAGAAATGTCAAGTTGCCCATGACTGGAGAGATTTCAGCAGAACACAACCATCCATGTGATGTGCTGGAGAAGGTTCTCCTTCCAGGTCAAATTAGTCTGAGGTACTGCGGAGGCAAAACTACACAAATTTTAAGATCCACTTCAAGTCGAAAGTATTGGATTGACTAATAATAATGAACGAGCCGGTGTCCAAGCTCTCTGGCCAGGAGGCGATCAGACAGCGGTGTTTCCTATCGTGTCCTCCCTCACCCACCGCCCGTCACCCTGCGTTCTTGCACGGTCATTAACCACTGACATTTTATCCGTGAGTCACTCTTCCTCCTGCTGTCTACCTACCCTCTGGCCACTCAGGCTGCTGATACTTGTGAAAGATATTTTGTCCAAAGCCACACAAGGACTTTCTCACCTGCTTGTATCACAGGGCTGGAAGGACAATCGGCAGCCCCAGCATTAATTCAGGGATCCTGCAAAAGACGCTTTCACCCAGGAAGAGTCAGTCAATCCCAGAGGCAGTGAGAAGAGGGATTCACACCTTTTCTACTAAAATAACAACTCCAAAGAATGCACTCTCATGTGGGGTAAATCTAATTATCATCTTGATGGCAGGAAGTTCAGACGTGTGATACCCAGGTTCACCAACCCCCACAAAGACAGCTCCAGCAACCCACACCCCATTAATATTTATTTTTGCAGGATTAGCATGCATTAACCAAATGAGTAAGGCAGCAGGAAATAACTAATCCCAGACTTTCTTTTAATAAAGAAAAATCAGCCTATTAATGGTGAAAAATATACTGAGAGGCTCTTGGTATAAAGGGAGATGTCCTGTCTTGCATGCAGAATGAGCTCCTGGGCAAGGTCAGCTAGAGCCAATTGTGGATGGGAGCAAGTCCCCATCACTGGCTGGATGGAGGGGCCCCCCTCCCCGGCCCCCACGTTTGGAAGGAGAGCCCACAATGCAATGCTCAAGGGCTACATGAAGGGAAGACAGGAAATGGGGAGATAGGTGGTATCTCTTTAAACTTCGGGCCAAAGGAAAAGGAGCTGTTAATCTTAGAAAGCACAAACTCCGTTATGGACAGCAGAAAGAAAATAAAAATAAGAGGCAGACTCACTGACTGTCGTAAAACGTAATTGATATTGTTTCTGACTCATATTTGTTTAAAAATAATGTTCTATCTTGTGAGCTAATATATGTATAGTTTGCTTGCTCTATTTGCTCACTTTCTCTCAATTATCTGCAACCATAAATTGTGACAAGGGCTGCCTCTCTTTTAATTTATTTTTCTGATCCGAGGAGTTTCATCCATCAGGCAGCAGAAATCATAAAACGTTTTCCTTTGCACAGAAGCCAGCATTTCCGTAAACTCACAAATGGGTGGGTGGAAACGTACATATTCATTCTCGCTCCCTCCTGCTCTCTCACTCTCTCTCTCTCTCTCTCTCCACCTGGTGGCCCTTCCCAGGGCCTGCTGGGAGACAGAGAGAGGTCTGGAACACCTGCTGTAAGGGCATGCAGAGGACCCCAAGGAGACATGCTGCCCGAGGTCCAGCACGCTCCCCTTGGAGGCCGAGGCCCCAGCCTCATTTCAGCTGGAGGAAGACCCAGCCCAGCTCCCCAGGTGGACAGCCAGCCAAGAGTCACCCCCGGCAGCTCCCCTTGAAAATTCTCCCCTTGGAAAGTAGAGGATCTGGGGAGGATGGGGGGAAGGGCTGGGTCTGATGCTTGAAGGAAAATCCCAGGACATGGTAAGAAGACAAGCAAGCCGGCTGGATTTATGGGACGGGCTGTGTGTCCACTAGACAGGGTCAGGGGGCAGGAGAGTAATACGGGGACCCAAAGGCCAAAAGTTGATCCAGTTTCTCTACTGCCTGGCCTCTAGTTAAAGATCAGAAACCGCCACTCTGAACACCACTTCAACAGATTTAAATTGCAGAGATAATGTGCGATGCGTGTCCCTACTACGTGCCGGGCTGGGTTCTGGGCAGCAGGTCAGGAAGACAACAAAGCAAGATGCCTGTCTTTTAGGATCCCAGGGTTTAGCAACAGATGCAGGTACATAATGAGGGAACCAATGGGTCAGCGCGATTCTTGGGTAGGCTTACATTGGAATCCCCCAGAAGATGATGGCTAACTAAGTTCTATACCATTCGAAGCTCTCCCGGGTCATATTTCCAGCCACAGAGGGCTTCGTGCACTAAATTCATAATCAAATGGGGGTGTCCCGCCTGAGCTGAAAAGGAAAATCAATACTTCCCCGTGCTATGGGTAATGCATTGCCCTCTCTCAGGGTGGGGGTGGGAAGTGGTGGTTGGAGGCTCTAGTATCAACTCTCCATGGGGTGGAAAAGGACAAAGAGAGAGGGCACTGGCTCTGGGCTGAACTGTGGCCGCCACAAAATCCACATGTGGAAGTCTTCACACCTGGCCCCTGCCCCGAGTGTGACCATTTTTGGAGACAGGGTCTTTAAAGAGGTGACTGAGTTCACATGAGGCTGTGAGCGTGGCCCTACTCCAACCCGACAGTGTCCTTATGAGAAGAGGGGATCCAGACACAGAGAGAAACACGGGCATGTGTGCTTCCTGGGAAGCATAAGTCTGGGAAGATGCAACCACAAGGAGGCAGCCTATAAGTCAAGGAGACAGACCTCAGGAGAAACCAATCTGCTAGCACTTTGATCTTGGATGTTCAGCCTCAAGAACTATGAGAAAATCAGTTTCTGTTCTCTGGGCCTAGTCTACCTACCACCCAGCATCCCCCAGTGTGGGGTCCCGTTACAGCAACCCAAGCAAAGGAATACAGCATGCTTCCCTCTTCATAGGCTTCTGTCCTAAAGCTGGGAGCCTGACGAACTCACTGACAACAGCGCCCCACTCCGCCTGATCTCTGCCCATGACCAGGCACCCTGGCCAGCCAAGCCAGTCTCCTGCTGCCTCCGTTCTGGAAGCAGCTCCCCAGGCAGCCGGCACACCTAAGGGAGTTAGACAGCAGCCCTCCCACCGTTCACACACAGACTGAGAGCTGAGCTGCTTGCCTTTGACAATGCCCATGGAGGTGCATCCCACCCTTGGACTTCCAAATTCCAACCCCCAGTCCTACACGGGCCCCTGAGGGCTTTCCAATTTTACCTTCACCACCATCTCGCTGGCTATGACAGTGGCTCCTTCACCTCCTGTCCCCAGTTCTCTTCCTCGGGGCTGGGGACACCACATTGGTCCTTCTGTATCTAGCCCAGCACACCCTTCTTAAAAGCTCTCTGCCCTCCGCACTGCACCTCTCCCTGAATAGAGAGTGTGGGTATCCTTTTTGCCAGTGAGTCCCCAGCACCTACACAAAGCCTGCCACACCTCTGGGCTTGACATATACTCTGAGGTCAGGTGGGCAGGCTCATAAACAGATAATAGACAGTATTTTCCCAACAGCTGTGTGTATTCTTGTCACGGCAGGGCTGGGGAGCCAAGTGATAGCATTCCACATGACTTATGTGGAACGCAGTTTCTCTCTTATCAAGGACGAAGAGGAGGTATAGAAAACCCCAGAGCACCTTCCGATGGAACACGGACATGGATGAACACACAGCAGCCACTGCTAATTTCCCCTGGGTGAGAAGCACCCTGTCACCATAGCCTCAAATCTCCTGGCCTCCTGGTGTTATCACAGCTTCAGCGCTGTGTGAGCCTTTCCTTTTATACGGCACACGACACACACTGGGATGCAACACCATTACAGGTAATGGTTTTCCCAGCTATTGGGAACCACACACAGGCTTCCTGGACCCATCACTCTCTCTAAAATTGTTTTCGGATCCAGCATGCCCTTTATTAATGCCCTTCCTTGTTCCTGTTCTTTTTATTTGCAGCCTTCCCTGCGAAGGAGTTCTGCATCTGGACAATGAAATCCAACTTGCTTAAAGAGCAGGGAACAACATATAATCAAAAATTGAAAACTTGCAAGTTGGAAAGAGGTCGCTGGAGGCAAAGAGGTGGTGGACGACTGTAAGATTTCGGTGGGCTCAGCTCGCTCCAGCAGCACTAAGACCCAGCAGGGGCCGTAGGGGGGCAGGGGTCGGAGAAGGGACATAGGCCTGGGGTGGTGGGAAGACCCAACGTTGACTGGCAGGTCTGCTCTGGTCAGGAAAGAACAGGGGGAGCCCGGGTTCAGATTCCAGCTCTGCCCAGGAGAATGTCTACTCCTGCTGACGTGAGGTGGTTGTCACTTCCTCCTTGGAGGCTTCTGTTTTCTTCCCGTTAAAATGAAATCAGTGAATTAGCCGTCTGGGGTGCCATGATTACATGAAACGCCAAACTCGAGGTCTTTCTGTTGGTAGGGCTGGAGGAGGAACTGTGTTCATCATGCCCTGTATCACTCTCCTGTGATTTGCTCTAACCAATCACTGCAGACTTTGGACTCAGAACAACAGAAAGGGATTCTCTCCTGGTTCTGGACGCCACCAAGTCCACAGTCAAGGGGCTGGCAGGGTCTTGCTTCCTCCCAAGGCTCCAGGGGACAATGTGCTCCTTGTCTCCTCCAGACCCCCTGGTGGCTGTCAGCCCTCCTCGTGGTCATATCAGCCCAGTCTCTGCCTTGCCTTCACATGGTCCTTCACTCTCTGTCTTCTCTTCTTCTGACCCTACTTGTCATTGGCTTTAGGTCCCACCTGGATAATCCAAGATGAAATCAGCTCAAGATCCTTGTTTTAAAGAATTTTTTGAAGATTTTATTTATTTATTTGAAAGAAAGAAAGTGAGTGAGAGAGAGAGCATGAGCAGGGGTTAGGGCAGAGGGAGAAGGAGTCTCCCCACTGAGCAGGGAGCACAAGGCAGGCTCGATCCCAGGACCCCAAGATCATGACCTGAGCTTCCCCGACTGAACCACCCATGCCTCCCCAGCTCGAGATCCTTAACGTCATCACATCTACAAAGACCCTTTTTCAAAAAAGGTCCTATTCACAGGTCCCAGTGGTTAAGTCAAGGACAAATCTTCTTAGGGGGTCACCATTCAACCCACTACACTCCCTAATGTCAGACATTTTGCCAAGATCAGAGGACATTTTTTATCGTCATTGTTGGGTCTGCGGCTCGGGGAATGCAGGAGGAACAATAAAAATGGCCACCGGGCCGTCATTTTCCAGGCCGCCCTCTTCCTTTACCCATGACTCTCCCCCCGTTAGGACATATGCCAAGGACACGTCACCATAAGTAAACTGAAACCTATGCAGGAAACGGAAACATCAAGACACCCCCACCCTCCAATCACCAAATACCTTACCATATATAGTTGTGAACCCACGCCCCAAATACCTTACCTTATATGGCTGTGAACCTATGCCCTGTCTTAACCCAAATAAAAGACCCACTCGATCCCCTCCCGGGTGCGACTTCCCAGACTCTCCTCTCCTGAGTCGTGGAACTTCTCCGGAGAGCACCTTTAATAAACCTTGCCTTGCGCCTATCTCGCCTGGTGTCGTGTGTATCTCGCCTATAAAACCTTACAGTCATGACCTGGCTGTGGCGTGAAGGGTAGGACCTGCCGCTAGTACCCCGAGAGGGTGGAGGCCAGAGATGCTGCTGAACCTCATACAGTGCGCAGGGCAGCCCCGCACCGAAGAACGATCCAACCCCAAATGCCAATAGCTCTAAGCTTCAGAACCCTGCCTCACAGCTTGATAGAACTTGCTATTCCCCCTTCCTCTGAGACTCTCCACCTTACACACCTGTGGTGATCTCGTCTTGTTATCCGACTCACCACACAGTCACATATTAGAGTTCCTCCAGAGCACGTGTCTGCGTGGAAATCACCTCACTGATTTCCTTTCTCGTTTGCTAGCTCTGCCCCCACCTTCTCTCTAACACACACACACACACACACATCCTAGACTGACCATGAGCTCCAGGAGAGCAGGACACTGTCCCCATCAGAACGACATCTCCATGCTGAGGACAGAGGAGATACTCCATAAACATGTCTTTGCTGGCAGGGTAGATGAACAGCCAACACCCAAGAAGGGGTTGGTACCCAGAGGCCCCTCCATGCCATCCTCTTCCTGCAACTCTTCAACGTGGCACTGCCTTTTGGGGTGATGAGGCTTCGGGGACCAGAGGATCTATGGAGGGCTCCTTTTCCACAGATCTTAGACAGTAAGAGAATATTTTTCGTCTCCCCCTGGTGAGCTGAAGTCAACACAAGAGTTGAAGGCACATCTGTGTTGTGATAAGCGCCCTGATACCACCAATGAAGTTGGAGGCGTTATTCCTGACCTCAGGAAGCCTAGATGGTCATTGAGGAGACAAGACTGAACACAGATAAGACAATATTTGATGAGGTGGCAGGTGGAGTGAGGCTGGAGGAAGCAGTCACTATGCGGGAAAGGGGGAAGGGAGGTCTTAGGTCCGCTCAGGCTACTACAATAAATCACGGCAGACTGGGAGCTTAAACAGCCAACACTCACTTCTCACAGTCCCAGAGGCTGGGAAGTCCAAGATCAAGGTGCCAGCAGGTTCGGTTCTTGGTGGGGGCCTGCTTCCTGGCTTACCGACTGTCATCTTCTGATGTATCCTCATGTGGCAGAGGGAGAGGAAGCAAGCTGTTGGGTGTCTCCACTTCTAGGCGCACTAATCCCATCACGGGAGCACCAGTCTCGTGACCTCAGCTAACCCGAATCACTGCCCAAAGGCCCCACCTCCATATGCAGTCACATTGGGGATTAGGGGTTAACATATGTATTTTGGAGGGACACAAACATTCAGTCATGGCAAGTGCTGAAGAAGTCATCATAGAAGAGGCAAACCATGACCTTGGCCTGAGTTTGGATGGGTGGGGATGGTTTGTATTGGGGGAGAGCTCTTCCAACAGGGCAGCCACAGAAGTGTGGTCCTGGAGAAATGAAAGAAAAAGCCTACGTCACCTTGGGGGTGGTGGAGTGGAGCCCCCAGGAGTGGGTGGCAGCAGGGACGGGTTGAGGTAGAGACCAATGACACACTGCCCTTGACCACTGGGATCAAGAGTATGTATCTGATCCATAAATAATATGGGGTCACTGGAGGCTGGGATTTGTTGTTGTTGTTGTTTGGGTTTTTTGTTTTGTTTTGTTTTCTTAGACTTTAGTTTTTCAGAGTAGTTGTAGGTTCACAGCAAAATTGAGAAGAAGGTCTGGAGATTTCCCACATCCCCCCTGCACCCACTCCCGCACAGCCTCCCCATTACCAACATCTCCCACTAGAGTAGTTGACTTGGTACAGCTGATGAGCCCACACTGACACACCCCAGTCACCCGGAGTCCATAGCTGACATCAGGGCTCACTCTGGGTATATTTTCTATTCCTTTGGGCAAATATATAATAACATGGATCCATCATTACGGTATCATTAAAGGCCTCTAAGTAAGGCAGGCCACCACAAGAACAGTGATTTGGGAAGATGTATCTTACAGAAACAGAATGGCCAGGCAAAGGAAGGAAAGGAGACCACAGAGGGGGACCCTCCTTGCAGACTGTGGCAGCAATCTAGGCAGGAAATGGTCAACTCTGCTGGAACAGTTGACTTCCATCAGGAGGAGAAGCCAAGAGACCTCCCTCACTTTTCCCTCCTGGCCTTTCTCATTTCCTCTTCCCTCCCAAGCAGCGGAGATTCTCACTTAAAAGTTCATTTGAATATCCAGAGGCTCAGAGTGATTCTCCTTGCTACAACAATGCATTAATTTCCATGGATGGAAACAGGAGTCACAGGAAGCGCTGGAGGGAGTGCATGTTAGTTAACAAGGCTGACAACCACCAGAGACCAAACCTCTCACCCAAAACTCTACATCTGCATTTCCTGACTTCTTAAAACCCAAGGCCTTAACACTTCATGAATGCAGCTTTGGGGGGTGGGAGGAGTTGGTGGGGGGTGGTCACGCCTTTGTGTTTCATTTTATTCATTCAGAGAAGAGTCAGAAACAGGAAAGTGGAGCTTTAGCCTCTGCAGGAAAATGGCAGTGAATTCTCCAATTATGTAGTTGTCCCAACGAGAAGAAATTCTGGTTGCCTAAGTTGTGGCATAGAGATAGTGACAGCAATTGCAGAAAATGGCTGGTTTGGTCACTGGCGGGTACTCCCAAGTTAAGTTTTGCATCTTCTCTCGATTTCACAACTCTCTCTGCCTACCACCCAGGCCCCAGCTTTGCTATCAAGCTTAGTCTTGATTCTTAAACCAGTAGGGTGGACACACTGATCTTCTAAGCGATCACAGATCCAGTGATTTGAATCCAAGTAGGGAAAAGCAAGTATGTCAGATGGCAGCAGCCACAACCAGAAAACAAACGAGTAGCCACAAAGGCGGGCACTCCAATCAAGCAGAACATAATACAGGCTCATTAAAAAAAAAGTAAGGACAGGGACACCTGGATGGCTCAGTGGGTTAAAGCCTCTGCCTTCGGCTCAGGTCACGGTATCAGGATCCTGGGATAGAGCCCTGCATCAGGCTCTCTGCTCGGCGGGGAGCCTGCTTCCTCCTCTCTCTCTGCCTGCCTCTCTGCCTACTTGTGATCTCTGTCTACCAAATAAATAAATAAAATCTTTAAAAAAAAAAAAAAAAGCAAGGACAAAAAAATTCTAGATCTTAAGGCATGATATTGTGTGGAGGCCGAGAAAATTAAGGCCATCCCACCTCAAGTTTAGCTGATGTGGGAAACAGAGGGGGAAGAAAATCATTAAAATTCCTCACCTATTGACAAGCCCTTGAAACAGATAGAGTGGCTCTCCCCTGGGGATTTAACTGCCCTCACCTTGAGATTTTGCTAAGGACAATCCTAGCCTGACCGACCCCCTACCCCGACAAGTCGGACCAGAATCCTGTAAGTCTACTTTAACAATTCCTTTAGGAAACTTTATCTCTAAACCTCCAAGATAGTGTCGAGAATCATTCCCAAGTATATGACCCACTGATACACATCTAAAGGGTCTCACAAGAAGATTTTTATTATTGGTAATGAATAACCTTTTCCTCAGACAACAGCTAGCCCCTCAAGGTCCTGGAGACCTCGCTTCCAAAATTCCTTAGAGACTTACATCATCCATAACCCCCTTTGTCCTCACCCACCGCCGAGTCCACCCCTACTCTGACTTCAAAAACTCTGACTGTAATCTGGCTTGGGGTCCAAGTCCCTACTCTGCTGTGTCGGGTATACTTGGGCCCAAGCTTAAGCTTGTCAAATAAACCCTCATGTGATTGCATCGGTGCTTGGCTCCTTGGTGGTCTCTCGGACACGAAAACTCGGGCGTAACAATTGCAGAAAGTTATAAGCCTATGGGAAGTGTGTTTATAGAGAAGGCTTCAGAAGAACAACCCATTTCAAGGATTTCAAGGCACTCAGAGCTCAAAACTTAGAGACCACATAGATTACAAAAATGAAAGTGGTAGGCACAATTTGCTATTTTATAACCAGAACACTACTGCTTCTGCTATGACATCCAAAAAGCAGGGTTGGGGGAACGGAATATTCCTATATTGCAATGGAACAGAATAGAGAATATCAGTTCATCAACCATGTGAGCTGGGCTGGGTGAGCAACCGTCTCCCGGAGCCTCAGTTTCCTTCTCTGTCCGATGGGAGGAGAGCCTCGGGATGGAGGCAGGAATGAAGTGGGAGGATGTGTGTAGGAACTGTCATGAAGCAGCGTACCATCCCAGACGGCCCTTCTGGATAAAAGAAAACAAAGTGGGCAGAGGCAGAAGAGGTACAGCTCTTTGGCCACAGGAATGAAGTTCAAAGACTTTGTGTTCAGCTGAATCCTTCAAATGTTGCCCCCAAACTTAAGATTATCTTTGATGCCTCTTTTTTTTCTGCCCCACACCTGGAATTACAAACTCCTTCCTCTCTTCCATCAAAACACATTCAGAACCCGACCACCTGTCACCGCCTCTGGTCCTGCCCCCTGGACTGAGCTGCCGCCATCTTTCATGGGGATTAGAGTCAAGGGCTCCATGCTGAGCTCCCTGCACCTCCTGCCAACAGCCTATTGTCCCACAGCAGTCAGAGCCACACCCTGTCCCTCCTCTGCTCCAAACCCTGCAGAAGCCACTCTTTCAGAGATTTCCAATCACTGCCCTGACCTCATCTCTTACTGTACTCTGCACACTCAGTTCCAAACTCACTAGCCTCCCTGCTGTTCCTCAAGCCTGCCAGGCAAACTCCTGCCTCTGGGCCTTTGCATTGGCTCTTTTCTTCATCCAGAATGTTCTGTGCTCAGGTAGCCCCCTGGTTAACTCCCTTCCTTCTCTCACCTCACCTTCCCAAAGAGGCCCACTCCGACCACTCTACGAAAACCTGGAACTCTCCTGCCCTGATTCCCCTTAGCTTGTTTGTTTTTCTTTTTTCACAGAAAAAACCATTCCTTACTATTTCTCTTGTTTGCTTTCTCTCCATCCTCGCCATACACATAAACTTGAGCGCTTACACCACAAGGCAGGGGTGTTTGTGGGTCTTATTTGCTGATGTGTTCCATGATGGATTCATGGTAGCTCCTCAACAAATATTCTTGGATTTTTTTTTAAGTATTTATTAGGCATAGTGAGTAAAAGCTTGGATTCTTGATCTCGATCTCGATCACCTACTTTTGAATCCTGATTACCCCATTTCCTGATGTAGTCTTTCCATGCCTGATTTTTATCCTGTAAAATGGACCACTCCCCCTTCTCTTTTGAAGTAATTGCTATGAAACCACCACCTCTTGCAACCCAGGTGTGTTTGTGCTAAACTGGAATATGAGGTTCATTCACCCTATTGATCAGTTAGCTGACCAAGAAAAAGCTTTCTCAGGGGAATTTTGCACACCTTTCCCTAATGAATCATTTTAAAGGCCTGCCATGGGTAGGCTAATAAAATCATGTTCATTATAACAGACCACATCATTTAAGATTGTTTGATGAACTAACATAGATGAGCAAACTCTATTTTCCATGATAGGCACAGCTTGACCTGAGGGTCTCTCGCTCTCCATCTTTTGGCTCTGCTTCCTTTGAGTCGGGCGTCATCCCCTGCCACCTTGTGCCTCATGGTGGCAAGAAGGCTGCCATGGCTCTCGCTCAGACATCTTTACAGATTGTGGTCTAGCAGAAGAGTTAAGAGGCTTTTTGCTAGCATGCCACTGTGGAGGCCGAGAAAAATCAAGGCCATCGCACCTCAGGTTTAGCCTTAGCATAAGTACAGCCATCTTAGCTTCGGCAGCCATCTCAGGCCTCTGTGACCAAGGGCTGAACTTTCTCCTACTTTACTTTAGTTCCAGGGACCCCCACCCTGCTTTAGTTCTAAGAAAGTACCCCACCCTGCAACTCCCTCCCCCAACAGCTAATCAGCTCACTGCAGAATGTCTGAACCTTCTCCTCCCCGCCCCTAAGCCTCTTGTAATGAGCCATAAAAACCCCTGCCTTAACTAGCCTCGGGGTCCAAGTCCCTACTCCGCTGTGTCGGGTATACTTGGGCCCAAGCTTAAGCTTATCAAATAAACCCTCATGTGATTACATCGGTGTTGGCTCCTTGGTGGTCTCTCAGATGCGAAAACTCGGGCATAACACCACTTGGTTCTCTCCTGCTCTCATTGATTCCCATGCCAGTCTCTGACTCAATCACAGTGGCAGAGATATGCTCTGATTAGCTGAAGCCTAGGTCAAATGCTTCCTGAGTCAGGGGCGGAGGTCCTCCAAGGGCATGTAGGCCAAAAGTAAGAAGCAAGGTTAGTTACCAGCAGAAGGATGCCTGGGTACCAGAGGCCAGAATAGCACATGCCTTCTGTCCCGAGACCACTGGCAATGCCAGGCTTCCCCCCCAGCCTCAACCAGGTATTTAGAAACCCACCAAAGCGTTGTTGCATAAGAATACAGTTTCCATTACCCCTGGACCTAATGAGGAAAGATGAGGAACAAGCATTCACGGATACTAAACCTAATCTTCAGGTCAGATGAAACCCAGACCTTTGTAAGAAAACCACATATATAAGGGCATAGAGCCTGTCCTGCTGTCTCTCCTCTACTTGCTAGTTTTGTGGCTGTGAACAAGTTACTCCACCCATCTGTGTCTCAGTTTCCTCATCTCTGAAATGGGCTTCCTACTTCTATCCCTAACAGGGCGGCCAGGAAAATGAAGTTGGGTTATACACATAAAGCCCTCAGGACAGAGCCAGCACTCCACAAGGACTCATTAATTGTTAACAATTACCATTCTTGGTATTATCAGCAAGAGGTTAATAATCCACTTAGTGCAGAACTAGGTCTTTCTTTAAAGATTTATTTATTTATTTCAGAGAGAGTGAGAGAGAGAGAGCACAAGTGGGAGGACCAGAGGCGGAGGGAGGAGAATCCCAAGCGGACTCCTGCTCAATGTAGAGCCCCACATGGGGCTTGATCTCACGACCCCAAGATCATGACCTGAGCTGAAACCAAGAGTCGGGACACTTAACCAACTGTGCCACCCCAGCACTCCAGTGCAGAACTCAGTCTTACGATGTGAGACCAACGTGTGTGATGTGATTTGGCCTGAAGAGTACCTATGTCTTCCCAAGGGGAAGGTTTTCCTTGAGCCTCAGCACCTGAGACACTCATTGGACCAGACTTTTACTAACCAGAGTGAATCCTCTAGTCCGTACATCGTGCTGGCCCTTGTCTGGTGCTGGCTAATCAGCAGAAGGCCAGTCTGTGATGATCTACGCTGAGCAAAGTGGAAGACAGGAAGAGAGCCTCCCCTAAGGGCGCTGGCATCAAGACTCAGGAGAGGCTCTAATATTAGGTCCAAGTGCAGTACAGTGAAAGACAGCATGGTGACATGTCCGCACCATGGGCTACAAAGCCCCCACCTCCAGCCCTTTGGTGTCTGACAACTAACTGTCCACACAGGGAATATAATGACCCTGACACAGACAGCTTCAGTCTCTGCCTCCAGCCCCACAGACCCCCATGGAGTGAGAGGCCTGAGCGCCAGATGGCAGCCGACGGTCAGCCCGAGCTTCTGAGCGGATCTCATGATGTGATAAAAGTCTGGGGACACGGAAGAAATGCTTTCCCCCTTGCCAGTAAGGAAGGGTCTGCCTGTTCCCCTAAAGCCCATGGGCTACCTTTCCTTCTCACTGTGAAACCCCAAAAACTCAGCCTGCAGGAAGGAAGAACATTCTTGAAGGAGCTAAGCTGAATGTTTTCCATTGGTGACCAATCTTCCCCAGCATTGGTCTGGAGAAAAGATGGAGAATTCTGGTTTAACAGAGGGTCTGGACACTGATAGACTCTCTAAGACTACCCACCCGTGGTACCTCTGGTGATCTTGGTGAACGTGAAGCCCACTGTTTTCCCAACAACTTGGTGAGAGAAGCCAGGAAACCAATCTGTGCCATTTTATCAAAGACCTCGGCAGTCGTAAGTCCAATTCCCTGGGCAGATGTTTAACCAGCAGACAAGTAACAGAATTCGATGAAAACATTCCCAACTCGATTCCTAATTATGATGCAATCCACTGTGATCCTTCTGTGCCCTCTGGTCACAAATGGGTCTTCCCATCTATGAGATGGGAGGGTTTGGCCAGGTGAACTCTAAGATCACCTCCTGTTCCAACAACCTCGTGGATGTTTTGTTTCCAAGAAAGGGTCAGCATCTGTAGTCAGCATGCAAGGCAAAAAATTGCTTACATTGCCCATACAGTACCCTGGCTTGGGGTTTATTTATTCAGTCTGATGCATCAGGTTTCATGGATTCCAAAGTTTGGGATTCACTGAGAAAGCGAAAGAAAGGAGCCAAAGGGAAGCCTATATGCTGGCGTCTGAGCCTTCAAACCTTCGTGACTTTAAGATAACTACCAAACCCCAAATGGTGAAAAGTGGGGGGAAAGGGGGATAACATGCTGCTGCTTGACGATGGGATTTGACCCATCCTGTATTGAAAACCCATGGAGCCTCCTTAACCCATGCTATAGAAGCATTTCTTGCTATAGGATTAAATAAGAGTTTACGTGTAAAGAAGCATCTAGCACAGGACCTGGTACCTGGTAAGTTGACAATATGTGCGTATTTTGAATACAAAACTCGCATTTTCAATATTCTTTTGAAAACTGTAGAGGAGAGCATGGCTGCCTGTCCTTGCAAACTGGGTTTCGCCATTGTGACCCCAGCACACAGCTGTCCCACATGCGCCCTCCACTCATGTCCCCCTTAACCCTGGGGTAAGTTTCTAAAGTCAGCAGAAGAATAGCAGTGCAATTCCACGCCGAGCTCAGACATGGGAAACCTCTTGGTACACTGGGAAACAGTACACACCAATGACCAGTTACTCTCATCATCCATCTGGCCAAGGGGTCTGGGCTGGACCTTCCCGCAATGCGGCTAATTAGCTAACGTGGGTGTGCTCACCATGTTGGAAGAAGAAATGAAAGATCAGAGAAGCTAAGTGGTTGGCCAAGGTCACTGTGACTTACACTCAAGGTTACAGTGGTGGAGTTGAGATTCAGTTGGGTGAAGCTGTTCTAAAGGAGGCGCTCATCTTCCTTCTTCACCTCCCCACCCCTGACTGAGACCCGCTGAGCCTCCTGCTCCACACGAAATAGTGCTAAGGACTGGATTGTGTCCCCCAAATTCATACAGCAATGCTGAACTCTCAGTGTGTGGGTGTTTGGAGGTGGGACCTTTGGGAGGTAATTAAGGCTAGATAGGCCCAAGGGTGGGGCCTCGAGATGGGATTAGTGGCTTTATAAGGAGGGAGAGAGACAGATAGACAGACACATCGGAGGTGGGTCTCTTCTGCCTGAAGACACAGTGGGAAGGCAGCTGTCTGCCAGCCAGGAAGACCATCTCACCAGAAACTGATTCAGTGGGAACCTTGACCTTAGACTTCCAGCCTCCAGAACCAGGAGAAATAATGTCTGTTGTTTATGAGACCCCCATCCCCATCTGTGGTATTTGTTACAGCAGCCTGAGCTGACAGGCACCTACAGAGGCCGGACAGAAAGAGCCGCTAAGGGTCTTTCTTAAGGGCGTGGGGTGTGTCCACAACACACCTGGATTCCAAACTCCACACCTCTGAACACTGAACCAACTGCTTCACCCTTCCTGACTCTCAGTTTCGTCATCTATACAGGAGACTAAACGCACGTGAAATCATACTGGGCACGACGCTAGAGATGGCCGGTGTTTTCTAGCGGGCAGTGAGCTCTCAGAAGTGTTAGATTAAAAGCTACGTGGACATGACATCACTTTTAGGGGTGAAGGTATTGAAAGTTAGTACTTAAGGGACAACCTGGTATCTGAAAGGAGAAATCTAACAGCCCTTTACCATTATCAATGGTAAACCGGAGAATGCAGGGGGGAAGGAGGGAGGGGAGGGACAAGGAAAGGAGCCCAGTACAGGGCAGGCCCCAGTGTAACAGTGGAGGACAGGAGGTGGGTGTGTGGGGACATGATCCAGCTCCTGGAACGAGGGGTTCCACAGAGCTCCAGGCTACAGAGGAGAGAGTGGCATCAAATCCTGAAACCACCTCCTTCCTAAGTCAGGAATCCCCTGGGGCCATGTCCTATCCACATTCCTCCCACCCCGCGCTGGAGTTAGAAGACAGCCTTGGGGAGGACCAGCATCTGCTCTAGAAGGATGTCCTGCTCTGCCCAAGCAACTGAAACATGGCAAATGCAGTCATCCCACATGCCATCTCCCCGGTGCACATGTGACCATGCTGCCTTGGGTCTGAGGGACCGAATGAGTCCAGGTTCATGCACTGCCCGGACCACCACAGCCCGGATCACAGGGCTTCTGAGAGGCTGACCGCGCTGTGGGGAGACTAGTCTCAGCGCCCTTCCTCCTCACGCCATACCGGGTAGCCTCAGAGGACTCGCTGAGCTCCAAGGCAAGAGTGCCTTCGCCTGGACATTCACTGCCAGCTTCAGGTCCTCCCCCCAGGCCCCCACTGACATTTGCTCTTCTTCCCAAACTTGGAAACAGGTTCAGGACAATGCCTCTCAGACTCGGAAGGCCACAGGTCACCAGCCAAGAGATGTCCCCATTGACTCTTTGTTCTACTGTTGTCTGAGAGTTTCCACCATGCAAAGCCCTTTTCATGAATGATGTAATTGGGTTTTCACCAAACGACACAGGAACGGGAGACGAATGGAGACCAGGCTCAGGAAGGTTCAATGACTGCCCAAGGTCATCACAGGGCTGGTCAGTGCAGAGCTTCGACGGGTCCCCCAGCACCACAGTCAGGAGTTCAGTCCCTGCAGCCAGACCGCCTGTGTCCTCATCTCAGACCTTTCACTCACTCGCTGCGTAATTGGGGGAAGTGCCTTAACCTCTCTTGAGTTTCCGTTCCCTCATCTGTAAAGCCGGGAAAATCAACTCAAACGCGGAAAGATCTTAGAGAACCGCCAAGTACAAAGTAAGCATTTAATAAATGGCATCAAGGGTCACCCCCGTTTGTCTGACCTCGAAGTCCTGGTGAATTCGGCATCTGCCTTTTTGTGCGAAGGTTCTTTACGCGTCACTCTCTGCGTAAGTACAGGATGTGAAAGGCTCAGCCAAGAAAGTAGGGTCGTGTTGGCGCTTCCCTCCCCATTATGCCTTAGCTGCATGTCACAGTGTGGACAGAGCACTTGCCACTGAACATCTGGATTCTCCGCCAGCCCCAGCTCCCCTGAAGACAGTAATCACGTTGCTTTTATGCCGGAGAGACGACTGAGGACCAAGCAGCCCCACTGCCGTGATATTACTGAGCCAGCCCTGAAATTGCACCGGGGCCCCTGGCGCTGAGGACAGGAGGCTGTGAAGGAAGGACTGTCTCCCCAGAGACAAAGCTTCACGTGGAAATCAAGAGTAAGACTTTAGGGAGAGGGTGCGCGGAGGGAAAGCGGAGGAGCTTCTGCTGAGGCCGGTTGGGCCCAACACTGCCCTGGACACTTTCTGTGCGTCCCCTCATTTCCGGTGCGTGCGTACTGGGCCGAGGCAATTACTAATATTATCGTCCCCCTTTACAGATGGGGCTCAGAGACGTCACCTGCTCACGGTCCTATAGCTGACAAAAGGCGAAGCGAGCTCCCAGAAGAGGACATTTTCAGGCCTTTGTGCTGGGCGGCAAAGCTGTCTCCCCAGTGGAGGCTCTTCAGGGCTCTGAGGTTTGTCAGCTGTTGTCTGCTCTGCAACAACCTGCCCCTAAGGCCACACCCGTTTACGATCTCCTGGTTTCTGTAGGTCAGAGTCAGGTGGGTGGAGATGAGGTCCTTCTTCATGTTCTCTTAAGGCTGAAATCAGGGTGTTGGCTGGCTAGGCTGTTATCAGGAGGGTCCGGGCAAGAATGGGCATCTGGGCTCATGTAGGTTGTTGCAAATCAGTTCCTTGTGGCTACAGGGCTGACACGGCTGCTCCCTTACTGCTCCTAGAGGCCACGGACAGTCCTTTCTCCTGTGGTGTCTTCCACGTTCAAACCAGAAAGTCAGGTCCTTCTCCTGCTTCTCACTCCTCTGACTTCTTCTGCCACCAGCCAAGAAAACTCTGCTTTGAAAGGCTCATATGAGGAACTCCTGGGTGGCTCAGTTGGTTGAGCATCTGCCTTTGGCTCAGGTCAGGACCTTGGAGTCCTAGGATCAAGCCCCGCATTGGGCTCCCTGTTCAGCAGGAAGCCTGCTTCTTCCTCTCCCTCTGCCTGCTGCTCTGCCTACTTGTACTTTTTCTCTATCTCTCTGTCAGATAAATAAAAAAAATCTTTGAAAAAAAGAAAAAAGGCTCACGTGTTACATATGCCCACTAGGGTAACGTCCCTTCGCCATATAACATCACATAATCCCAGGAGGGACATCGCGTCATACCCACAATGAAAGGGGAGGAGGGTCTTATAAAAGCAAGGGTCACTGGGAGCCATTCGGCCTGTGAAGCCAAAGACTAGAAAGGAACTCAGGAGTTCTGACGCCTCATTCTCCAGCTCAGACACTGGGCTACACCCTGCGATGATGGGAGCGGGAAGCCTCTCTATGACCCTGTCTCTAGCACCTGCTCCACTGATGGAACCCGGATCTCAAAACCAGGAGTATATGATTCTGTGTCTCCAAGGCACGTGCATGGTTCATGGATGCAGTTGTAAGTTGACGAGCTAAGACGATGTGTAGAAAGGAGAGCAGCGCGGAGAACCCACAGGCCTTGCTTTGTTTTCCTTCCTCCCTCCTTCCTCACTCTCTTTCTTCCTTCTTCTTTATTCTTACTGGCACCTGCCACGTGCCAGGCGATGTACCAGGTCCTGGTGATGCAGCAGTTGACCAGTCCGGCTAAACAAGGCGTCCACTTGAACTGCATGATCGTGAGCAATGGCCAGAAAACTCTTCTGCAAAGGGCCAGATAACAAACATGACCTGCTTTACGGTCCTCTACAGCAACTACTCAACTCTCACCGCGGCAGGAGAGCAACCCCATACAATAGCAAAAGATTCAGGGAGGCTCTGTTATAATAAAACTTTATTGAAAAAACAAATGGGGGGCCACTTTGGGTCTGCAGAATGTACTCACTTATTCTTGGTCGACTGGGGTAAGACCAAGAACATACAAGGAAACAAATAAACAAGATCATTACAAAGGGCTGTAAGTCCCTTGAAGGACGTACGGCGGATGCTGTGACAGAATGATTCAGAGCGGGGAGTCGTTTCTGTAGACAGAGTGGTCAGGGAAGACATAGCTGAAGAAGTGACATTTAATCAGAGACCTAAGAAAGAGACTAGAGGGAAGTGGGTGACAAAGGAAAGAGAGTTCTGGGCAGGACAACCAGCTGGTGCATAGCGCCTGAGGCAAGAAGGAACTTGGGCTGTCTGGGCACAGAAAGAGACCAGACACAATGAGCGATGAGCAGGGCTTCTGCTCTGAGGACGGTGGGAAATGGTGGGGGGGTTGAGGCAGCGGGCCCATAGGTCTGACGTGCACCCTAACAACCGGTCAGGAAAGGGTAGTAGCTGTCCTGGGCACAGTTCCCTGAGTTGAAACGACTTCTCCCAAAGCTGTGAGAGCACAGAAAGGCTCAGGCAGTCCTCAGAACAAACAGTCACTCACTTCTAAGAAACAGTTAAAATACGAAATTTGAGGGGGTGGGGCTGGGAGTGGGTAGGGGTGGGGGGAGCCTGCAGTGCCACCACTGTCCTAGGCAAAGAACTCGGCCAGAACCCCAGGCTGGTGACACCCGCCCCTTCTCCGCCCTGGCCACACACTCCACAGAGAACCACCTGCCACGACCCCATCAAAGCAAGACGGCGCTTCCTTAAAGCTGCGCTGAAAGCCTTCCACGATCAATCCCACGTCCCTTCATGGCTGCGTGTCCTATTTAAAAAACAAAACGGGACCAAAAATAAAGAAATAAAGTGATCTGAAAGCTCGGAGCCATCACGACATGGATTTTGCTTTAACGACTCCAGCGGGAAATCAGAGCCACGGTGGGGCCAGGGGGCAGGGGGCACCCCGTGGTTAACCAGGCCCTGGTCCCTGGAAGCAGCGTTCGCTCGGGCGTGCACTCTGGGCTCACTCCTGGGCAGGGGCAATGCCGAAGCCCAGGTGACCCACGGGGCTTGCCATCCTCACCGTCAGGGACTCACGGAGCTGTGGAACCAGCATGTAGCAAGGGGCCTACCAGCCAAGCCTACTGCACAGTCCCCATGTCCCCGTCCATAAGAATTGCACAGCCTCTTGAGCATCCCTGGGCTCAGGGAGACTTTTGTCTCTTTTCCACTGATCCCCCAGAACCCAGGAGCCAGCACAGGTCCAGTGAGTAAACATGTGGTGCTTAATAAATGGTGTAAGACTGGCACCTGGGTGGCTCAGCCGTTAAGCGTCTGCCTTCGGCTCAGGTCATAATCCCGGGGTCCTGGACCGAGCCCCGCATCGGGCTCCTTGCTCAGCGGGAAGCCTGCTTCTCCCTCTCCCACTCCCCCTGCTTGTGTTCCCTCTCTCATTGTGTCTTTCTCTATCAAATAAATAAATAAAATCTTTTTAAAGAAATAAATAAAAAATAAATGGCGTAAGAGTTGGACCACAAAGCAGGAATGGCTGCCTGGCTTCCCGCTTGCAGAGATGGCTCAGAGCCCTCCAGATCCGCTCACTGAGGACAATGGGAATGATGACCAAGCCGCCAGCCAAGGATGCAGAAGTACCCCCAGCAGCAAAGAAACAAATCATGCCCCTGGGTATGGAGGGGATTCTCTGTAAAGGGGAGGCAGAAAGCAAAGGTTGAATGGAAGATTCTAGAGCATGGCTCAAAAGGAAAAAATACCTGGGGGCGCCTGGGTGGCTCAGTCGGTTGAGCATCCGACTCTTGGTCTCAGCTCAGGTTGTGATCTCAGGGTTGTGAGATGGAGCCCCGAGTCGGGCTTCACACTCAGCATGGAGTCTGTTTGAGATTCTCTCCTTCTGCCCCTCCCCCTGCTCTCTCTTTCTCTCTCAAAATAAATAAAATCTTAAAAAAAAAAAAAAAAAAAGGAAAAGGAAAAAATACCCGGAGAAGGGGAAACAAGTCAATTTCAGATACTTGGACAGAGTCTTTGGCCTTCAAATCCCACGGTCGTGGTGAGTGAGTGACAAGCAAGTCTGCCTTCTGCCCACCCCGCACGTGGTGTGGCCTCTGCGCTCTGGGCTCTCCACCAAGGCGGCGCGGGTGCTCAGGGCACAGTTATCCAGAGCCTTCTGCTTTCCAGGCCCAGAGCTGGGAGCTGAGGTTGTGGTAGAGGACGTGAGGCCTCTGAAAAGGCGGGGAGAAAACATCAAGGCTAAAGGGATGGCAGAGACACCCAGAGCTGCCAGGGCCCACGACCAGGGCAGCTGTGCCCCCAGAGCTCAGGAGCAGACAAGGTCTACCCTCATCCAAGCAATGTCTGTGCTCCTAAAAGCTGGGTCATCAAATCCTGGAATTGAGACAGATGACAAGGGACAGTGACCGAAGGGACACAGAGGCGTGCAAGAAGCCCCAGCCCCAAAGGGAATCAGGAAGACAGTTAAGACCAAGATCATTCTCTATTGAAAAGAGGACAAAGAAGGAGCCTTGCTGGCTTGCCGGATGGAGGCAGGTCTACGCCGGGAGGTCAGAACCTGCCACAGGTCACAAGTCTGAGGTCGGACAAGACAGAGCTCTCTGCCTGGAGGGTCTCAGGCTCAGGAATTCGGGCCAGAGGTTAGAATCCAGGTAAAGAGTTGGGGTAACAGGGATGGGGCTCCAGGTGGAGCCCCTGATCTACCTCGTCTGTGAGGGTAAACAGGGCCAGTGATGCCCACAGAGGCTCTTGTTCAAGATGTCCCTGTTGGACGCGGCTGGGAGAGAGACTGCCCCTTTGTGTGAATGAGAAGAAGGAACCATGTCCTTCAGGCCCAGACCCCACCCAGATGCCTCCAGCTTTGTGGGCCGGGCTTGTCACCACGTTTGCCCTGGAGCTGGGCCCCAACCCGATGCACACACCCTAGATACAGAGGCTGTCTGTCCTGTGCCCCACTGATGTCCGGCACACAGAAGGCCTCACTGAACATCACTGTGGCAATGATCAGATGAAGCCTTCGCCCTCCCCAGCAGAACTGCTGCACTTCACACCGAGGCAGAAACTGGCAGAGGCCGTTTTAACCCCACGCCCTTCTGCGTGTTCTCTAAAGCAGCTCTGTGCACAGAAACAGAGTGTGAGCCGTGTGTGCAACGGACAGTTCCTGGTAGCCTCACTACAAAAGGAAAGGAAAAGAAAAGCAGTGAAATGCATTTTAATCATGTATTAAACCAACATATCCAAAATATTATCATTGTAATTTTGACATGTAGTTGATACAGAAAGACACTGATAAGGTATTACACAGTCTTTTTTTCCATCTCGAGTCACTGAAAACCAAGGTGTATTTGATACATACAGCACAGCTGGAGTAGCCACAGTCACGGGCTCAGTAGCCCACATGGCTCCTGGCTCCCATGTTAAAGACAGCATATTAGGAACCTACGGTTTCAAGGGAAAAACAATTCCGGACACCTAGAAAAATATCATTCTATGTCACGCAAATAAAACCCACTAAGAGAAATGGATGAACATACAATACAGGCCAACAAAAGAAAAAATTATTCAGAGCAGGGGCACATGGTGGGCTCCGTTGGTTGAGGATCCGAATCTTGTCTTCAGCTTGGGTCATGATCTTGGGGTTGCGGGATGGAGCCCCTCATCAGGCTCCACACTCGGTGGGGAGTCTGCTTAGCACTCTCTCTCTCCCTCTCCCCCTCTGTGCTCGCGCGCTCTCTCTCTCTCTCTCTCTCTCTCTCTCTCTCCTTAAAAAATTACTCAGATCCTAAGAGCCTCTTGCTCCTAGCACTGCTGGGAGTTGTATCTGCCACACCTGTACATGCTTGGGAGAAGGCCCGGGACCCAGTAAGATCTGTTGTGCCAATGGGCCACATGCCATCAGAGTCTACATTCTTCCACAGTTACAAACACTTGCATTTGAAGTGTGACGTTCGTGCGCGTTAGCGTATCTTGCATGGCTCCAGACCTGTGCGTTCCTCAGGGTTAGAAAGGGAGCAAGCCCTCCTGGAAGCCGGGTGGGCCTGCCATTAGCAGGTAAAGAGAAACGGAATATCCAGCTGAAGCAGGGGGCTGAGCACCAAGGAGCCAGACAAAAACCATCCCGCTGACTACATACTTTTTTCAAAAAAGAGCAAATGTGCACAGCACCATGGATGCCATGAATAAGACTTCCTTTTTTTTTTTTTCCTGCCTGTCAAGCCACTTATTAATCATAACGTATTATTGCTCTGCTGGTTCACTATGTGCAGCGGAACACCAGGCTCCAGCTGAGAACAGAACTGATGAGAACGAAATTGGACGGCACGAAAAGAGCAAAATTAACGCAGGCTCAAGTACAAGGAGGGAAAACATCCTCCATCCCCAGAACTGATTTTCACAGCAATCGGAAAAATAGAGGGCAAACTCGAGTCGAGTTTTAGTGCAGCTACTACTTTCTGCCTCAGTCTTTTTGAGAAGGAGTGCTGATCTGGGGAGAGGTTCCTGGAGAGGAGGAGTGGAAGCTGGGTGGGGTAGCCACTCCAGGCTCGGCCAACACCCTTCCAAGGCGGCTGCAAATGGGAGTCATTACCATCAGGTTCGTGCTGGGCCGTGCAGGTAGGAAATCAAACTGACGTGCCAAGAAGACATAGAAGGAAAATATCAGAAAGGAGAAAGGCTCAAAAGCATTCCTGACATAGCAGAAAGGACATTTGGGATCACAGCAGAGAAGAAATGACAAGAAAGTTAGGTCACGGGTCCTGGCGGGCACCTGCTGAAACTTCAAAACGAGCAAAGGACAGACAGGAGAAAAAGAAGATTGAGCCACACGCACGCACACACACACACACACACACACACACACAGCCCCTCAGATATGCATCAAAGTCCTTAAGAAGTGAATCTATACTTGGCTGTGGTCAAAAGGAACTTCAGAGAAGGGTGAGTTTCCAGAGCATCGTCAGGGCTTGAAATGGATAAATGGATCATTGCCACTACTGGAGGTCACGAGCCCACCCCCTTCGTGAGTCCCTCTGTCCCCTGCGAATTCTCTCCTGCACAGAATGGACTAGAAACAGCTGGCCGAGTCTCAGGACCTCACTCTGATTTAATGCTCCCCGTCAGTCCGCCGCACTTGCGAACCCTCACTCGGAGATCCTCCGTATTCGGCTTCCTGGTGTGGTCTACACGGTAGTGCTGATTCTCAGCAGTGGGGCCTCTGTCCTCCAGACCGACAGGGCTTTGGACTTTAACTTAAAAGGCCCCGAAATGCTCCACAGATGCAGGTGTGGGGCCATAATGCCTTCAGCGCGCAGACCGCACGCTCCAGGTCCTGGCTGTGAAACGCTCACACACGTGACTTTTTAGAGCATGTTAAAATCCTACGGCGTCCGCGGCACCTATCCAGCCACGCTCGATGGAATTAGAAATATGTCGCGGTTGGCACATGCAAAGCTGTGTGTTCTCCTCCCTGCCAAAGACGGAAGATGATTGACTGAATGGGAACAGGGAATCAGCTTGCCAGAATGGATCTACAACGGGACGTACGTGCTCCGGGGAGGGTTAGCCTTGTACTTCAGAAAAGGAGCAAACGGGAAGGTCCGCATGATCCCCAGCTCGTTCTGAAGATAAAGGTCCCTCCGGGGAAACGTGAGAGGGCAGGGCACACAAGGACACCAGTTCCTCCCCCTGGGAGATGGCGGGGTGTTTTGGAAAGTGGGATGACCGTCATCTAGAAATGGCCTGGGTCAGCTCACCAGAGGGCATCTGCCATGTGGGCCGCCACCTGCCTTCCGGGAGGGAGCACGTGCTGGCACAATGCCATGTTCTGGACGGCAGCACCAGCCGCCTGCACAAGGCCCAGGTACTTGTACTGAGTGCCTGTCACTGCCACACGCCCAGCGCCGTTAGGAACTGAGGGGCTCCGTGCAAGTGGGGCACAGTCCCATTCTTTGAGTTGCCTATGATTCGGTGGGGAGACAGAGCGGTAAGCAGGGGACCACACTACTCGGTAGTAAAAACGGTGCTGGTAGCAAATCTAGGGGCACCTTGGAGATGAGACTCCCCCAGGCTCTGGGTGAGTACCGAGAAGGAGGCTCAGACTTTCCTGTCGGGACCCAAGGGCCAATAACACAGAGCCGGTTAGGGAAGGCATGGGCTGCCCGAGTTTGGGGGGGAAATGGCATGCACAGAGGCCTGGGGCCATGGCAAGCTTCTGGAGTGCCACGTGATCCAAGCTGGTTGGAACGCAGGTGACAGGAGGAAGGGGCACGAGAGAAAGCCACAGAGGCCAGGTCTTGGGAAGCCATGGATGCCCAGCGAAGAAGCCCGGGCTTCACCCTGAGGGCAGCGGGGAACTGTGGATGTGGGCGAAGCAGGGAAGAACTTCGGGCGACCTTGTCTTTCAGCACGAGTATCCGGCTGCAATGAGGACGAGCTGGAGAGTGCTCCAGTACAGACAGATTCAGGAACTGAGATGACAGAGGTTCTCAGAAATCCTGCCCAGCCTCTGGCTCTGTATACCGGAGGCACAGAAGGAGGAACTACTTGCTCAAGAACATAAAGCCGGGCTGTGACAACCAGGCCAGGTGGGTTTCTTGAATCCAGGTGAGCCGGCTGCGTTTGCAGAATCCAGGAGTTGCCGTGTTCCTTTCCCACTTGGCAAGCCACCCATGGGCACATTTTCTCCGGGGCCCCCACCTGGCACGCACAGCCCCTGGGTGTCTGTGCCACGGTCTGGCTTAGAAAGGGCTTCCTCTCACGCTATCTCACAGGATCTCCACCTGTGAACCCATCATAAGCAGACTCGTCCCTCTATTTCCCACTCCCGGTGGATGTGGCCTCAAGTGGCAGCTCGTCTGAGAACTGGAACCAAATGTCCTGCAGTTCTGAGGCCTCCCCGGTCCCTAAATGTGTTTGTCTCGGCCTTGCCCTCTCCCGTAAACACGGGTCTGCAAAGGGCTGGGCATGGAATTTCTTCATTTTTTTTTTTTTATGAATAAGGTTTTATTATAATGGTAGTAATAAAAATACCCAATATTTATATAGTATTTGATTTATGCAAGAATACATTTTTTAAAAGAACACTTCAAAAACCATAATTTTCATTCTAAAGTTGAGAAAACAGATATAAATGTGTAAAATAATTTGACAGTCATGTAACTAGACATTAGTAGAGTCCAATTATTTATTCTTTAATATAAAACACAGGAATTATGGAACCAGGAGGAGAGATTATATATGAAACTTCACTCCCTTCTGTAAAAAAAAAAAAAAAGAATGCAACAAAATTCTATTGGCTTTCTTACCACAAATGTAGTTAGGCTTTCATTTGACTTGAGCTCCCTAGTACACTCATAAGTAATACTTAATACTATCTTTGATATTTTTTTCCTATGGCTAATTGGCTTACTGGTCAATAAGCTCATGCCTAGGCACATCTACCTGTCTTTAGGCAATGACTTTCCTAGTGGAAAGTTAAGAAAAGCTGTTAGAGGCAGAGGCAGGTAGTTCAATAATTGCTGAGCTCCTGGCCAGTCCTAACTACAAACTCTGTAAAGGCATGGAATTTCTTTAATTCGGTTTTCCTACAGTGAGGAGGGATCTTGATGCCAGAAAACAATGCAGGCCACAGAAATCTTGGGCTAGTGGGAAGTAACTGACCACAGATCACTGGGTCGGGCTGTCCCTAACCGTTCCCTCGCCACAGCCACCTAACCAGCGGCTGAGTCAGGATAGTGGGAAGTGATGTCACTGACCAGAAAAAGGCTCTTCGCTTTAGGAAATGCCAGCCCTCTCACCTGGGCTCCAAATGAACCTGGGGAGAGACATCTCCAAGGATGATAAGCCGGCCTGCCGCGTGTACCTCCAAGAACAGGTAGTGTGCGTGAGATAACAAGGCCAAGAAGAAAAGCAAGGATGAGCAGCGGGATGGCCGAGTGGATTCTTGGGAAGCTGGTGAAAGGGATTTACCCTGCACACACCAATGCCGCCAGTGTGGGCCAAACACACGTGCACAGCCCAAGGTCACAAGTTTCCCAGGTTAGGGATGCCAGGAAAAACTCGTCTTCAAATAGGGCCCCCAGACCTTCTGCTGTCCCACCCCGTGGAAACTCACTTGGGCTAATCCACGTCACCACAATGAAAATGCCTCTCCACGAATAAAAGGGGCCACGAATCATCATCAAACCTTAGTGGAGATGAACTGAAAATCAGATTTACTCTCCAGACTGACCCCACTGAAAAATAGCGGTTTGGATATGGAGGGAGCAGAAAAGGCATATTTTTCTGGGCAGAAAAAACACGCAGCCCTTGAAGGCAGGGAAGGGGGGGAAGGGGCTGGAGGTAAGGCTAAGAATAGGGATGGGATCGTTCCAGAGGAAATGCATTAAGCAGCTACATATGCACAGACTCGCTTTTCTGGGGGCTATTTGTTCTAAATATATAACAAGTTTTGGCTCAGCCCCTGCCACCCACCACAGCTGCTGAATCCATTTTCTAGGGCCACCTGGGGATTGCGGTGACAACATCCCTTTGTTTGCTCTGAAAACACTGGAAAGGAAAGGAAGCTGGGTCAGAGTTGGGTTGGGCTTTGCTAGGAGTTTTGGAGAATCCTTAGAAACTCCTCAGATTCCCCAATGAGGAAAGTCTAGGTCCTTCCTGCCCGGGCTGGTTTCACTGCTGGCAGGAGGGAGAATTCAATGTGAAGCTTCTTTCTCCTAATTTTCCACTCATCTGTTGTTTTTCTAAAATACTGTGCGGCTGTGTCTTAGTGCCTAAAACAACTGTAAAGATTTTATGCCAAAAGATTGCTACAAGAATGGGACAAAGGGTCAAGAAAGAGGTCACTTATTCAGTTAAAAATACCCTTCCTATCACCTCAAATCCAGCCCTGATGTCAATCTCTCACAAACTCAGTGTGAGAGATGTGGCTTGTCTGGCATTCCAGAAGGGACTCTGTCACCACAAGCAAAGGTTAATAAGCATCTGTAGCACCTCACAGTCCTCCAAGAAGTTCAGATACCTTAACTCAATTGATCTGACGGAACCCTATGGGGTTGTCTTCATTGGAAGAGGCAGAGACTTGTTGGTTGGCTGTGGACCAGGCTGGGAAAATGAAGAGGATGTCGGTCTCCTTGGCTGTGTTCTATGCGGTCACCAGGGACAGGGGTTCCCAGGTGAAGCCAATCTTCAAAAACCAATGATGGGGCACCTGGGTGGCAAGGCGGGTTGAGCATCCAATTTGGTTTCAGCTCAGGTTGTGATCTCAGGGTCGTGGGATCGAGCAATGCCTTGGACTCCATACTCAACATGGAGTCTGCTTAAGTTTCTCTCTCCATGTGCCCCTTCCCCTGCTTGCTCACTCACTCGTGCTCTCTCCCTCTCTCTCTCTCTCTCAAATAAATAAATCTTTGAAAACCAACCAACCAACCAACCAATGGGTTCAGGGCAAAATATCCAGGCAAGGTATCGGTAGGACCCAGAAACACAGAGTTCCCAGGGCAAAGCTCAGTCATATCTGGATCAGGAACCAGCCAGAAGGAACAAAACAGTTCCACAAATATACCAAATTTCCTTCTACCCCAGGGCCTTTGCACATGCTTTCTCCTCTATATGGAATGTCTTCTCTTTGCCCGACATTGCTAACACTCCAACCTTTGGCCAAATGGAAGCCTTCCCCAACTGTTTCTCAGCCTCTACCCTCAGGTCAGTTTGGTTCTTTCTGTGATTCACACTCAAGAGACCCCACGCCTTCCTGACTGCTTCTTTTAAAGTCTGTAATTGTGGACTTATTCATATAACTGAATTATGTCCTTCTCTCCCTGCCAGGCTGACCCTCCTAGATGGCAAGGGTCTGTGTCTCCTGATTAGTGCAGAACTTGCCACATAGTAGGTGCTAAAAAGCAAAATAGAGCATAACGTATCCCCACAAGACACAGAGGGTCAATTCTACAAGAGTTCAAGCAAAACCACACCCTGCAGAAAAGGGAAATGGTTAATTGTTATCTAGTGACACTCCAACTCAAACCACAAAGGACTGAAGGGGACTTAACAAAAAATACACGCACCTGTAAAAAAAAAAAAAAAAGATAAAATAGTTTCAGGAATGAGGGCAAAAAGAAAACTGAATTATATAAATAGTGGAAGACATTAGGAATAAAATGAAACCACTCAACTAACACAAACTAAATGGCTCATTCCTTCAAGGACAAAGAAATAAGTTACCTGTTCTGAAAAATGACAAAGGGTATTAATTCCTGGAAACACCCACCAAATAGAACTGTCACAAGGTTAATATAAAGTGTTCAGGGGAAAAACAAAAAACAAATAACAAAAAACTATTATATAGGTGGGACGTGGTGGAAATAGGACTACATTTTCAGTTGGAACGTCTAGGGTTCAAGTTCTAGGATGGCCACAAAGTAGCAGATTTCCTGGGTGTGTCATTCACCATCCCAAGGCTACTACCCTGGAAAACTGTGATGGGCTCTGGACAGAAGAGCAGGGAAATGTTCCCTACCATCTTTTCTAAACCAGATGGCAGGAAACTTTTTTTCTTCTTCTTCTCCATCAACATATCCACTGTGTGTCAAAACGCTCCTTAGGAAGGTTTTCAGAGGCAAAGTGGATAACTGCTTAGCTAAGGCAAATCATTTCCCCTTAGAAGGAGAGAAGCTGTTTACACAGTTTGCAGGGGAGGAAGTGCCGAGAGCTGAGGACAGACCCATCCAGCCCCAGAGACGTACGTGATCCTGCGGCTGGGGGTAGGGGGAAGCAGCAGGGCCCCGTGGCACCGAGATGCTGAGCTACATTCTGCATCAGCTCCATGATGGGGTTCCTCTCCCTTCCCCAGCCCCGGCGAGTTATACCCTACCAGGCATGGAGACAAGAGAGAACTCACCTCGTTCAAGTTTATAGGGCCTCCCTGTCTCCTAAAATCCCCACAACCCCACATAGTGCCTACATAGGCACACCTGGCAAACTCTTCATACGGTCATTTTTGTCTGGTTGCCTGCAAAGCAGAGAGATTTTTCCCGGTATTTGGGGAGCATTATCGTGGAGAGATGATCTGTGTTCCTGTAGAGGCTATGGGAGTGTGCTTGGCAGAAAAATGTCCCCCCAGACATGTCTACATTCCAATCCCTGGACCTGAGCACCTGTCAGGTTACACGGCAAAGGAGAATTAATGTTGAGAATGCGTAGACCTGACAATAGGGAGATGACCCTGGATTGTGAACCCAATGCAATCAACGAGGGTGCTTACAAATGGAAGAGGGGCCAGAGAAAGCATCAGAGGGGAATGTGGTTTTGGAAGAGGCGGGAGTGATGGGATGTGGGAAGGGTTCAAACCCACAGCTGCTGACTTTGAAGATGGAGGAAGGTAAAGGAACGATGCCATCCAGAGCCTATAGAACTGAGCTATTGACACTTGAGTTTTAGCTGAGTGAGACCTGGGTCTGACTCCTGACCTACAGATTGTAAGGTAATACATTTGTGTTCCTTAAATGGAGACATTTGTGATAACTCAGGAACTGAACTGCGCCCCCTGGCTTCCAAAGTCCTACCCAGCCGTCCAGACACAGTCTTTAAAGAGGTAGAATGAAGTCATCAGGGTGACCCCCTAACCCACAGTGACTGATGACCTTCTGAGAAGAGACTGGGACACAGACACATGCAAGAGGAAGACCCCAAGAAGACACAGGGAGAAGACGGCCATCTGCATGGCATGGAGAGAAGCCTCAGGAGGAAACCAACCCTCCTCACATCCGGATCTCAGACTTCTAGCCTCCAGAACGATGAGACGGTGAACCTGTGTGGTTTGGGCAGCTCGGTCTGTGTTACTCAGTTTTGACAGCTCTTGCCAATGAAATCAGAAGCCACAGGAAGCCACACGGGCTACAGAGAATGCACCTCAAAGGACCCAAGGGCACCTGGGCGGAGGGCCATCACCAGAAAGGCCTGCTGGTGGCACCCAGGCAGCACAGCCTGGTGGAACGATGAGGTCACTGGACAGAGGATGCCAGCGGCGATCTGCAAACCAAAAGACACGGGGACAGATGCTCAAGGAGCAGGAAGTGAGATCAGCCACTCCTGGGCTCCCTCTGTCAGAGTTCAAGTGAATGAACACCCGTGATTCCTCTGATCAGCACAGGGAGGCCTTGTGAGCGGGCAAATCTACGTCAGGCGCTGAGTGTGGCTTCCCCGGGACCCTAGACTTTGTGCTGCTGCAAGTCTGCTTTGGGTCTAGCTGGTTTTTCTCTCCTTCATCTATCTGTTGGAAGTCCCACAAAATGATACCCCATCTGTATGAGCACCAGGACCTGGGTCACTGAAGCTGGTAAGAATTAAGTTCCATCCTTTTTTATCTTTGGTTATTAAAAAATAGAGTACCTTCCTTCCCAGTCTGGGGGGTTGGAGGATTGCGGGGAGACACGTGTCTGACTTGGGACGATTAACCAGGAGTACAGCCCTCTGGGGGAATTCAGCTGGGACTGAGCTGACGTTTACCTTGGCCATATCTAGGAGAAAAGGTTTTGCTAAGCAAACGCAATGTGTAAACAGCATCATAAGGAACATGTTTAACCTGCTTAAGAGAACAAACTGGCTTCAAGTAATTTAGCAGCGTTTATCTGCATCGCCACACTTAATCTGCCTTTATAATTGGGGCTATTTATATATTAAAGGAGACTCACCCAAAATGCTTCATAAGATTATTTTTAGATTTTCTGATTAAACAATGTATGTCCATTGGGATAAAACGCAGACAATACCAATGCCCACAGAAGAAACTAGAAATCACCCATAACACGGCCCCCCTGGAAATAAGTACTATCCATATTCTCTCCCCGCCTCCAACGCCTACTTGCCTCCCTCCCCCAACCTCTAATAGACTTTGGAGTCTGAAAAACCTGGATTCTAATCCTGCCTTCACCACATACTGGATGTACCACCACGAGCCGACTTTTCACTTGCGAAAGTGGACTACGAGCTATCGTTTACATGCTATCACTCAAAGAGATGACTGGTGCTCTCCTCCAAATGCAGTGCCTTGCACAGAGTAAACACTTCCTAAATGGTGCGAGATGTGTCCGCGCGGGGCAGAGAGAAGTCAACATGGCAGGAATGACTGCTGCTCTTTGAGGGGTCTGCTTGCAAAGTTGGCCTTTGGCTGGCATCCGGGCGCTTACCACTGGGGATTTCCTAAATTTCCAGTATTTCCTAAATAAGAGTGGTACTCTGTGCTTCAACTCTTTGCATAAATAATATGGCTTAGGCTGAACACCTGCTTTCTGTCTGGGAGTCTGGAATCCGGGTACGTGCCAGGTAGAGCGTGTGCCTACACGAACAACCCCCAGTAAAAACTCCCAGGTACTGAGTCTCTGAGTTTTCCTGGTTGACAACATCGCATACGTGTATCACAACTCCTTGCCAGGGGATTAAGCACACGCTGCCTGACCGCGCGGAAAGGGGCCGTGTCGGAAGCTCGCGCCCAGTTTCCCCAGGTGTGCACCACACACCTTCCTTCTGTGCTGATGTTACTTTGGACTCTTTTGCTGTAATAAATCAGAGCTTCGAGGACATCTGTACATGAGTCCCATGTACAGGGGTACTGGCAAGCTGTCACACCTAGGGTCCTCTTGGGAACCTGCCACCATGTGACCCTATCTCTGGAATGGGGCTGAGGATTCTAATCCCAGTTCTACCACATACTGACTCAGGTTCCTGGCTGGACTCAGATGGCAACGAGGGGGGATATCTAAAGACCCTTTGGGGAAGGGCTGTTATGAAGGTGTGAGTGGGGTCTAAGGAAAACAGCACGGGATCCTGGGGCGAGCGGGGGCAGGTTGTTTGAACTGGTGAAACAGTAGGGTCAGGAGCGGGGGTCATCCCTACTGTTATGATGGGGACTACAGATGTGGTTTCCATTTCCTGGTTATCTCTCCATTGCTTTATAGCCATCCCCAAAGAATATTCATTCTAGAAAGAGAAAGAAAGGGAAGGGAGGGAGGGAGGGAGGATCACTCCTTGGCTCTTTACATTTTGATTCTGCTCCTAGTGCTGTCCTTACACAGGCGTTTCAGAATCTAATATACAAGGGCCTGCCTGAGCGCAGAGCTCCTGCTGCCCAGCGGAGGACCCTGACTTTCCTTGTGTTCATCACATGGCACACTTCGTGTCACTTTCTGGGCAACGCTGGCATGAGACAGTTGCCCAATCAGATCCCAACTAAGGTTGAGGCCTCTTCTATTCCCCAAGCCTGAGCCCAGGCCCCAAACCCTGAACCCCAGTTTAAGAGAAGATGGTAAACACCCTACATGATGGGCGAATGTGCAGATGTGATTTCTCCCTGGCTCTGCGAAACACGGCTTTGAGTGTGGCATGGCTACCCAGCACACAGAACTTTATAAACCCTGCCCCCCCACGGCACCCCTCTCCATTCCCCCCCATGGCACCCCCTCCATTCCCCCCCACAGCACCCCCTCCATTCCCCAGAGAGCAGAAGGTATATACATGAGACAGTAAATCAAAGTAAAATCGAGGAAAAGCCTTGTGCAATGAGGCAGGTAGGAGCCCCAGGGAAGCTTAGCAGTGTCCAGGATGCACGAGATGTTTGTAGGAACTTAAAGGCCCAGTCTCCCTAGAGGGGAGGCCAAAGCCCCACCCTAGAGCAAGCATGAAGGAGAAAATCAGGTAAAGGAGAGATAAAGGGTAATAGTTCTGGGGAGCGGATGCTGGAGGGCACCTGGAAGGGAAGCCAGAGGCAGAAACACTCGGAGGATAGAGCCAGTTCCTCGAGCTCCCCGGTTGCCCACAGCAACCCATTCTCAGCGGTCATTTACGTAATGTTGCGATTGTCACTGCGTCTGCCTTCTTTTGCAAAGGGAGGCCCCGCATCAAAGGAACACAAGATAACCATGCAGGTTAATTCAACTCTCATTAACCACTGGCAAAATAAAACCCACTTAATCGCCTACTTAACTGGAACACTGAATCAAAAGGCCGATTTTGTTTGGAAGGAGTGGTCCGGAACAGATGCCAGCCACACCCTGCACCATCTCTCCACCCACCAGGCCGCAGGACCGGCTGCACCCGCTGCCATGGGCACTGCGATGCTGTTCTATCGATGCTGTCCAGTCAGAAGAGGCTGCCCTTGGGCAGGCAGGCATGGCCCGGTGGGGGGTGGTGGCTCGCTCAGGGTCCATGCTGGCTGCGAGGCCATTGTGGCCTTGTGAACACCGCTGGGCCTCCCTTCCCTCTTCTGTAAAATGAGAATAAGAAAAAAATCCAACCTCTGAAACTGTGGTGAGGATTAAGTGTGCTGGCACATTCCAGAAATGCCAGTGGCCGGTCCTTCTGTTACGGGTGCTTCTCCTGTCACCGTGATGCTGGGCCATGCCAGGCTACTCTTCCAAAGACAGGACTTCTATGTCCAAGAAGTCACTCATCTGAGGAACGGATTTAACTTCTCTGCCTGAATGTACTGATGGCTTCAAATGGCTTACCGAAATTGTCTGGATATTAACATAGACTGCTGGCCAACATAGACACATCTGAGGGCCCGATTTAAGCCAAGAGACTAAATAGGAGAGGCACTGAGGCCCTCCATAATCCCGTTTCAACTGACAAAATAGAGAACAAACCAGATCTTCCTGGAAAATGTTCCCTCTGGGTCAGCACACACACACACACACACACACACACACACACACTTCTGTCATGGGAGCTGTTGTCCTGCCTCAATCACTGGTTGCACGCTATCAGTGTTCTTCAGGTAAGTAGAAATCCTTTGAATCAGAGAAATCAAATTTCCCTTCTGTCTCTTACCTTCATCATCCTACTATACAATTGTTACTTTCGAGTTCATGCTAGGGTCCCGAATGGCTGCCACAGTGCCAGCCATCACAAGAACCTTTTGGGCAGCAGGATACACAGAAAAGGCAGGGGGCAGCCCTCAATGGTCTTTTCACTCAGTGATATCTGCCCTGGGCTAGAAGGTGCCTGAGGCCAGTGTTACTTCTCCCCTTGACAAACAAAGTAGCCTAACTGCGCTCCCCTCTCCAGTGTCTTTTTCCAGTCTATGTTCCACAGTACTCACTGCAGACTCCAGCCCATCTACAGTTCCCTACTCTCACCTTCCCAAAAGTTGTTGCCCAACAGGAACTCTCTACTCCTTCATCTCTAAAGGTCAAATTCTATCTTCTGCAGTGACAGTTTGCCTGATCCTAAGTGTCACCTAAAACTTAGTAAAGATACAAATTCCTGCCTCGACAACTGAATGTGAACCTCTGTGATAGAAGCCTAGGAATCAGTGTCTCCAAAACCTGCAGGTGAGCGTCTACGGTAGAGGTAAGTTTAAGTTTGTCCGCACCAGATGTCCTATTACAAACATGGATGCACCTGTTTCCATTTCACGGTCTGAGGGAAGCCTGGGGGTGCACCCAGGTTCTGAACAAACCCTTCAGGCGACGGGGATGACCTTCAGAGTCTGAGAACCTCAGCTCACAGGTTTCAGCTTGATTCCTCCCTCCTTCCCAAAGTCTTCCCGAGTCAGCTGGAGCTCACGTGCCTTCTCCCACATCCTGAGGGCTGTTCTGAGAAATGGCCAGAACGCAAATAGTGCCCACAGGTAGCAGTGCTCAATACACAACAGCTCCTCTGACCACTTGTCTTGTTATTGTCCCTTCCAAGCAAGTGACACTTGGCATCCCTTCCTAACCGTGGGCGTACCCTCCGGAGAACCGGGCATGCCGCCGCACCCCAGGAGGCACTCGACAATCAGCTGTTGCATCAAATTAAGGAGGCAGTGCTTTCGGACATTTGTTTGTGGATCCAGAATAATTATTACATTTACGTCACTGATAGCACAATCGAAGTCTCCTAGTCCACTTAAGACTGTTTCTATGATGAAGGTCAAACATCATCCCTTTAAAAATTAATATGAGTAACATACGGATTTATAATCATTAAGAAGGACACCCGAACAAGACAAAGTCAAGTTTGTCCGGAAGTACTGCCTCCCCACCCCGATCTTCTCCACGAGGGATGACCGCTACTATCATTAGACTAACTCATAGGGAACTGCCAGTGGGCTAGAGCGTTGAGTCCGCAAGATGATTTTATAGGTTCGCCTTAATGGACTGATGCATATGCTCTCGGAATGTTCTTCTACGAACACTGAGTTTGGTAGTTTCAAACATGGCTATCAATATCAACAGTCCTGCCATGAAGAGGTAGAGTCCGTGTCCTGGACAGACTTGGAGCTGCGGAGATGAAGAAGCCTACGTAATTCACACGGTGTAACTTTCAAAGCTAGGGAGTGGGGGACCGTGAGGCTTTGCTTGTTAGCTGGGACACTCCCCCTCTGAGCCCTGAAGCTGCCCTGTAAGTAGATAAGGCGACCATGTTGTGAGGAACACAAAGCCATAGGAAGAAGCTATAGGAGATCAGAATATGCCAGCCCCAAATACGCCACTTTGAAGACAAATGAGAAACGGAAAACAGGCCTGCACACAAAAGCTCTCTGCCTTCCCCTCCATCTACAAAAACAGGCTCAGGTTCTTGATGCCCAGAGACAAGGCTAGTGCTACTACACCAGGCCTTCTCTTGTACTCGTTTTCCCACACATATTTGCCTCCCCCTAGATGGCCACCCCTGAAAGCCTAGAACCTTCCTTGTCCTTCATCTTGTCACCGCCATGCAAATTTACCATCATCCGTTAGGATACTATTACAGAAGCCCTAAGCTCCATCTAACTGCCCCTCTGAGTTACTCATCACTGAGCTTCTCCCACTTGTATGCCCACCGCATGTATTTATCAACTGTTAGTTTTTCTCTTGCTAACCCGTGTTTTGTAGGTTGAATCTGCAGGGCCCCCAGCTGATGAACCCAGGAGGGTAGAGAGAAAAGAGCTTTCCTTTCCCTGTAAGGCCATGTGCATGAATTCCAGCCCCTTCAGATGGGCCCCAGCCCACCAAAACCAGCCTGTGAGTTATTCTCAAAGCCTAGGAGCGCACTATGTGAATGAAGACACTTCTGGATGATTCCAGCCCCCAGGCAGAGTCCACCAGAGCCTTGCAAGTCTTCTGACCTGAAGCCCCACGTACTGTGAAGCAGAAGCAATCACTGCTCAGAATCTTGGTCCATAGACCCTGTGAGCATAGCAAAATGGGGTTTTCATAGGCCGCAATGTTTTAGATGCTTTGTTATAAAGCAATTGATAGCTGGAACCGTAGGAGAGCACCCTTGGGAGTATACAGCTTGTAAGAATTCAACTATGCAGGCTCAGAAAGAACAAGAAAAGTAACTTTTAGAGATCCTCCCTATACAGAGCAGGTGACTCCACTCAGGGGCCATGACATATAAGGAACTTGTGCCAGGACAAGAGTAAGGATGGGCTGGGAGACATGGCTCTTACTCCAGTGGTTCTCAGGCAGGGGGAGTCCTGCCCCCTAGGGAGGCATTCAGAAGTACCAGGAAGAATATTTCACTGTGCAATGAAGGGAATGGGGATAATAAGGAGGTGAGGTAGGGATGCTAAATGCCCATCAACTGTCCTGACCGAAATGTTTAGATGCGCCTGCTGGGACGCTCTGTTTGGTCTCAGCTTCGGAGGGCCAGTCATGGCGTGAGCCTATTTATTTTTGCTGGAAGAGTGTGGCCCCCTAGATGCAAGCTGCCATTCTCAGTTTGGAAGAAATCACCTAGAGAAACAGTAATCTGCTCCAGCACAACAGGAAACAATGCTAAGCTACATTTGACTTAGTAAAGATGAACCGTCTGACCCCAGAGTGGCTCTTCCTCTGGGGATTTTAGACATAAATTTTGCCTGCCCTCCAATTGTCACCTTGTTCCCAGACCTCTCTAGAACCTCATTCCCATGTGACATTCAGTTCTACTAGAAGGAAATATAAAGATTCCATAAATACAAATACAGAGGAATGTCTATATTTTGTGGGATTTGCTTTTAAATTATAAATAGTATAGACTAGTCATATTATTTCTAAATGTTTTTAAAAACTAACAGTATGTTTTGGAAATGTTGTTACTATGTCAGTCTACAAGGATCTACTCAAGTTTTTTAAACTGCTGAAAAGTAGTCTACAATATTGGGTATCCAGTAGTTAAATTAAACATTTACATATTGATGGACATTGAGTTGTTGCCTCCCCACCCCCCCCCACCCCCGCCTTTTTTTGCAACCACAAACAATACATCAGAGAAAATTCTTGTCCTTGAATTTTTGACTCACCTGAATGCATATCCTCAGGGCAGGCACCCTGGTGAGGAATTGCTAGAATGACTATTTACAATCTTAATAGAACCTGCTAAATTGCCCTACGAAACAGCTGAACCAATTTCCATTCTCACCATCAGTGTTTACAGATATCCCAATTGTCTCTGGATTTTTCCTAAGCTATTATTCAAAGGTTTCAGGAAGAGAGGTCAGGGCAATTTCTTCATCTATCATATCAGCCAGAGAGGAAAATAATTAGTTCAAACGAATTGAATTCAGCAAGTATTTCGTGTTTCCTATAAAGCAAACACATTGCTGGAGGGGTCTCTAAGAGAGCTAGTGCAGAGCCAGCACTTGAAGAGTTCACAATCTCTTCTACAAGCAGAGTTCAGACTGCTGGCATTAGAACTGGAATGGGCCAATACAGAAGTTCTCGGTTCAGGACCTCTGAAATGGGGAGATGCTATGAGTCCATCTGGCCATGAAGCTTTCCTAAAGAAGGTGTCCCCTGAAATGCGTCTGAAAGGTGGGAGGGATTTAGTCACCAGAGGAGAATTCTGAATGGGATGGGGACACAGAAACAAATGGCAAGGGAGAGGATGGAGAAGTAGGTCAGGGGGATGGCACATGGAGAGGCATGTGGCACACTGCTGGGGGACAGATGCCATCATGGCTTCCATCCTGCTAACAGAGGGTTAGAAGGGAAGGAAAAAAGCAGGGGCCAGGCTGAAATGCAGGCAAGTTCTTGCATATCAGAGAACACACAGGGCCAACATTGAATAACAAAACATGCCTAGTTCAGAGAGATAACCTGAAAAAGATTATTCCATAAATTGCATCTTCATTGATTTTAATAGCACAGAAAAATGAGTTTTACAAAGTACAATACACAACACTTATTTGTAAATCAATGCAAAAATTGTACAAATGTGTTGGACAACTGCTCAACCAGGAGACACAAAGTTGAAGGGAGAAAACAGAGGACAAGAACGAGAACCACCACAGGGTGTGATGAGCACTGGGTGCTATACTGAACTGATGAATCATTGAATACTCTATCGAAACCAATGATATACTATACCTTGGTTAATTGAATTTAATTTTTTTAAAAATAGGAAAAAAAAAGAACCATGTTTTCACTGTAAATAGATGGTTATACTATTAAAAATCTTAAAAATATGTGTTCTTGCATATGTGTATGTGTACATTTATGTGTGTGTATGTGTGCTTACTATAAAGCTTAGGAAAATTAAACTATTATAAGAATTAACTACTACAATTAAAAAAATTTTTTTTAAATTTTATTTGACAGAGAGAGAGAGAGAGAGATCACTAGTAGGCAGAGAAGCAGGCAGAGAGAGAGGAGGAAGCAGGCTCCCTGCTGAGCAGAGAGCGCAATGCAGGGCTCTATCCCAGGACTGTGAGATCATGACCCGAGCCAAAGGCAGAGGCCTAACCCACTGAGCTACCCAGGAGGCCCAAGAATTAACTACTACAATTTTTAAAAAAACACCTAAGAGCCTTTATTATAAATGATAATGATGGTAACCATAGTAACAATAATCATCACCAAAAAATATAGTATGTTTCTATAATTCTTGTAAAGTATTTTGACATTGCCAGTGTGATCTTTCATAATTACAAGGTAAGGCAGGGAAGAAATTATAATTTTTTTGATCACTAAAGTAACAAACAAAGCAACATTAATTAGAGCAAGAGTTCTCACCAAACCTAGATAGTCCTTCAAGTTCCATAGGGGAGAATCAGGGATTATTTTTGTATTTTTCAATTTGCATGCTAATGTGTATGTGTGACCATATGCATTTTTCAGAGGGAGGGTCCATGGATTCTTTAATGAATCCATAACCCCCCAAAAGTTAAAAAACTGCTGAAATAGAAAAATAGCTGTGAGTCTGACATTAACAAAATGTTGACATTAACAAAATGTTTTGACATTTTTTAAAAGTTATCGCAGGACATATAATTGATGTCTTTTACCTATAGCTATATAGATACATGCAAATAAAGTAATAGGCATGCCTTCTACTCCAGGCTATGATGGAGTACCCACAGCAAAATTGATCTTCCTCCCTGATGACTAAAAACTGGAAAAAAAATAAATATATATATATGAATGATTGTATAGTAATGATTTTCAGACATTGGACAAAAAGCAGTGCAGGAAAATTACCCTCAAAAGAAGACAAAGAAACAAGGTGGGCCCTACAATTTCATTAGCTTACTTCCTGGAGAGAGTTTCCAGACCAGAGTCCAGTGAGAGGGAGCCAAAAGAGCCTCATGGTCCTACTGAGTTGAAGAAACGGGGTGGTCCTCCTTGGGAAGGTCGAGTTGCCTGGGATTTGCTTGACAAAATACCAAAGAGGAGGGACCTCTATGAGCAGAGAACTCTAAAACTATGTAGAGGTTTCCCTCAACTCTTTGGCTGAGTATTGATCTGCGTACATTTGGGTGGAAACTACTTGAAGACAGGAAAGAACAAGCATAGTAAGAGTAGATAAAACAAACCATTGTGTCTATATGGAGCTGAGAAGAATGCATGTTTCCATCAGCCAGTGTGGAAACATGGGGCATTAGACAGAATTCTTGACTAGGTATTGCCTCAACAGTAGAGGCAAATTGGCCTTCAATTAAAGGTTGCTCTGGATCAACTATAATTTGGGCTAAAAGCCAATCTCAAAAGAATCAAACTGATTTCAGTAACTTGAATGTGTTCCAAGACAATATCCAACAAAAATGAAAGAACTGCAATAGAGAATACAATAGAATACAATACTTTAGCAGTCAATAATGTGATATTGACAACACCAGAATCCAATAATAAATTATGAGGACTAAAAAGAAATGGGGAAACAACCCACAACAGAAGAAAACTTAAACAATCTAAACAGATGCAAAAATGACAGAGATAATGGAATAAACAGGATACTAAAATTCGTACTATAAATATATTCCGTATTTCCAAAAAGGCAGATGAAAACATGAGAAAGAAATGTAAGCTATCAAAAAAGATGAAACTTTTAGAAATAAGACATATAGTATCAGAGATGAAAAATATACCTCAGAGTATTAAAAGCAGAATAGACACCACAAAAGAAAAGATTGGTGAACTTGAAGATATAGCAAGAGGAACTCTCTGAAAAGAAGCAAAGACACGGACAAAACAGTGGACAGTGCCTCAGTGAGTTATCAGACAGTATCTAGTGGCCTATCACGCATGCAATTGGAGTCCCAGAAAAGGAAGGATTGGGTAGATATTTAAAGAAATAATGGCCACTTTGTCCAATTCTGATGGAAACTATAAATCTACAAATCCAAGTATCTCAACAAACCCCAAAAAACACAAGAACAATACAACAATGCACATATCAAAATTACACAAAATTAGAGATAAAGACAAAATGTAAAACCAGCCAGAGAAAAAAGACACATGTATAGAGGACCAAAGATAATAATACAATAAAATTCTTTTTTTTTAAAGATTTTATCTATTTATTTATTTGTCAGAGAGAGAGAGAGAGAGTGAGCACAGGCAGACAGAGTGGTAGAGGGAGAAGCAGGCTCCCTGCGGAGCAAGGAGCCCGATGCAGGACTCAATCCCAGCATGCCGGGATCACGACATGAGCCGAAGGCAGCAGCCCAACCAACTGAGCCACCCAGGCGTCCCAATACAATAAAATTCTTATCATAAACTATGCCAGCTAGAAGACAATGTAGTGGTATCTTTAAAACAAAGAAAGATACCTCTAAGCCAAGAATTCCAGAGAAAACCAAAATATCTTTATAAAATAATGGTGGGAAAGCCTTTTAAAAAAAGAAAGAAAGAAAGAAAGAAAGAAAAAAAAAGAATGCTGAGAGATTTATCACCAGTATAACAGAATAATGAGAAATATTTAGAAAATTCTTCAGCCAGAAAGAAAATAAGACTATATGGAAATTTGGATCTACATAAAGATAATGAGCACCAGAAACAGCAAATATGGAAGTAACTATAGAAAGCATTTTCTCACTTTCATAAATCTTTTAAAAAGAAAATTATTTAAGGCATAAGTAACAATAATGTGTTGTGAAATTTAGACCATATATAAAGTAAAATGAATGATAAAAATAGCACAAGTCATAGATGGGAAGAAATATATTGTTGTATACGAGTATATTGTTGCAAAGTTCTTATGCCATAATATTACTTGACAGGATACTGTGATAAGTTGAAGATAAATATTGAAAACCCTGGAGTAACAATGTTTATGCTTTTTAAAATACATTATTTTTATACATTATAGGACAATAATGAACAGCTAATAAATTAAAGCGAAGATAAAGTGGAACAATAAAGAAATATTCAATCTAAAAGAAATTAGGAAAAGAATATACAATGAATGAAGACCAGATTTGACTAGAGGGATGGTATATTTAAATACAATCATATCAATACTTACATTAAATTAACGTGTTTTAAACACCACAATTAAAAGACAGAGATTGTTAGACTGGCTAAAATAGGAAGACCCAACTATATTATAACAGCTAAAATCACAAACAGAAAAATGAAAAGTAAAGGGATAGACAATGATATAGAATAAAATCACTAATCAAAAGAAAGCTGGAATGGTGATATTAATCTCCAAGTGAGTCTCAGAACAAGGAATATTACCAGGGATAAAGAATGACATTTCATAATGATAAAGAGGCCAATTCATCATAAGGACAAAAAGATACTAGATGGTATGGACCTAATAATAGAACTCAAAGTAGATGGAGCCAGAAATGGTAGAACTAAAAGAAGAAACAGACAAATCCAAAGTTAGAGTTAAAGATTCCAACATATTTCTTTCAAGAACTGATACAAAATGCATACAGATAATCAATAAGGATGAAAGACGTGAACACTCTCAACCAACTTAATTGAAATGGCATTTATACATCACTACACCCAACAACAGCAGGATACAAATTCTTTGAAGTATGCACAGAATATTTATCAAGATAGACCATATTCTGAACCATAACATAACCTAAAAAACTTAAATATATATATATATGTGTATATATATATATATATATATATATATATATTCACATACATACATATATATACACACACACACACATACTGGTAAGAAAGTAAAAAGGCAAGTCACAGACTGGGAGAAAATATCTGTAAAACTTTTTTTTTTTTTAAGATTTTATTTATTTATTTGACAGACAGAGATCACAAGTAGGTAGAGAGGCAGGCGGGGCATGGGGGGCAGGAAGCAAGTTCCCTGCTGAGCAGAGAGCCCGACGTGGGGCTCGATCCCAGGACCCTGGGACCATGACCTGAGCTGAAGGCAGAGGATTTAACCCACTGAGCCACCCAGGTGCCCCTGTAAAACTTATTTCATAAGGGATTTGAATCCAAATAAATGAAGACCTCTAAAAATTCAATTACATGGAGTTACAAATAAAAATTTTAAATGGTCAAAAGATTTGAACGGACCCTTCACCAAAGGATATGTAAGATAGCAAACAAGAATAGAAAAATAGTCTCGATGTCAATAGCCATTAGGAAAATAGAAATTAAAACCACTCTGAGAAATCACTTCACACTCTATGGAATGGCCATAATTTAAGAGTATTAAAGAGGATATGGAAAAACTGAAATCCCTCTACGAAGCTGAGGGAGAATGCAAATTATTACAGCCACCTGGAACACAGTTTCATAGTTTCTTATAAAGTCACACACACACGGGGCACCTGGGTGGCTCACCTGTTAAGCATCTGTCTTTGGCTCAGTCATGATCCAGGGTCCTGGGATTGAGCCCCACATTGGACTCCCTGCTCAACAGGAAAATTTCTTCTCCCTCTCCCACTTCCCCTCCATGTGTTCCCTCTCTCACTGTCTCTCTCTGTCAAATAAATAAAATCTTCATTAAAAAATAAATAAAAATAAAGTCACACACACACTTACCCTATGAGCCACTAATCCCACCCCATGTACTCATGAAGGGAAATGAAATTCCACATAAAGTCTTGTATGTGGATGTCCATAGTGGCTTAACTCATCATTGCCTAAAATGGGAAAGAACTTGGATGTCCATCAGTTGTGAATCATTACATAACCATGCAACGGAATGTTCCTCAGCAAGGAACAGGCTACCAGTACAAATAACATGGTCATTGCACTGAGTGAAAGAAGCCAGACATAAAAGTTTACATCCAGAGTGATTTCAATTACATAAAATTCTAGAACAGGCAAAACTATAGTGACAGAAAACAGGTCAAGAGTTGTCAGTGATCAGGAGTAGTAAGACCGACTGACTATAAAGGAGCATGAGAAAATTCTTTGGGGTGATGGAATGTTCTAGATCACAAGTGTGGTGGTGCCCAGACTAGAAATACTGGTCATTATATTGTATGTGGAATTTGATTTATGGTATGTTAATTGTACTTCAATAAAGAGGACAAAAATATGCTTTAAAAAATATGCTTTTAAAAAAAAGATTGTCCTCTATTGTCAATGAATCTACAAAGCAGGAAAGAATGTCCAATGGAAAAAAGACAATCTCTTCAACAAATGGTGTTGGGAAAATTGGACAGCCACATGTAGAAGAATAAAATTGGACCATTTCCTTACACCACACACAAAAAGACTCAAAATGGATGAAAGACCTCAATGTGAGACAGGAATCCATCAAAATCCTTGAGGAGAACACAGGCAGCAACCTCTTCGGCCTCAGCCTCAGCAACTTCATCCTAGAAACATCACCAAAGGCAAGGGAAGCGAGGGCAAAAATGAACTATTGGGACTTCATCAAGATCAAAAGCTTTTGCACAGCAAAGGAAACAGCCAACAAAACCAAAAGACAACTGACAGAATGGGAGAAGATATTTGCAAATGACATACCAGATAAAGGGCTAGTATCCAAAATCTATAAAGAACTTAATCAAACTCAACACCCAAAGAACAAATAATCCAATCAAGAAATGGGCAGAGGACAGGAACAGACATTTCTGCAAAGAAGACATCCAGATGGCCAACAGACCCATGAAAAAGTGCTCCACATCAGTCGGCATCAGGGAAATATAAATCAAAACCACAATGAGATACCACCTCACACCAGTCAGAATGGCTAAAATTAATAAGTCAGGAAATGACAGATGCTGGCGAGGATGCAGAGAAAGGGGAACCCTTCTACACTGTTGGTGGGAATGCAAGCTGGTGCAGCCATTCCGGAAAACAGCATGGAGGTTCCTCAAAAGTTGAAAATAGAGCTACCCTATGACCCAGCAATTGCACTACTGGGTATTTACCCCAAAGATACAAATGTAGTGATCCGAAATGTAGTGTGCACCCGAATGTTTATAGCAGCAATGTCCACAATAGCCAAACCATGGAAAGAACCTAGATGTCCATCAACAGATAAATGGATAAAGAAGATGTGGTGTATCTATACAATGGAATACTCTGCAGCCATCAAAAGAAATGAAATCTTGCCATTTGCAATGATGTGGATGGAACTAGAGGGTATTATGCTAAGCAAAATAAGTCAATCAGAGAAAAACAATTATCATATGATCCCTCTGATATGAGGAATTTGAGAGACAGGGCAGGGGGTCATGGGGGACAGGGAGGGGAAAAAATGAAGCAAGACAGGATCAGGAGGGAGACAAAGCATAAGAGACTCTTAATCTCAGGAAATAAACTGAGGGTTGCTGGGGGATGGGGGAGGAGGGATGGGTGGCTGGGTGATGGACATTGCGGAGGGTGTGTGCTATGGGGAGTGCTGTGAAATGTGTAAGCCTGATGATTCACAGACTTGTACCCCTGAAGCAAATAATACATTATATGTTAATAAAAAGAAAGAGAGAAAATGTCCCCAAAACCTCCCAAAAACAAAAAATAAAAGAAAAAACAAAACCACAGTCCCATTTGCTAAGAATTACCTAATTACAGTGAGAGCAAAATAGCTTCGCTGTGATTCCCAGAGATGAATGGCTTTGTTCTAACACAAGCCAAACTCCAGAGCACTGAGAGTGACCTCTGCCGCGAGGGAAGAACTGAAGAACTGTGTAATTGGGGTCCTGGAAATTGTTAAGTGAAGGAACCCAAGGATCAACTCAGAGGTCCCAGAAAACCTCTCTTTTCTCATAGGGATCAAATTTCCTTGCTCCCCGAGAGACAGTCCCTTCACCCGGTGCTGCCATGGAGCAGGCGAAGGTTGCTTTTGCTGCAGGATTCATGCAGGACCCCAGGGCCGAATGTAACCCATGCACACGAGCACACAGGGAGCCAGGAGATTTAGGGAGGCATTTTTTTCATCATATATGGTCAGACTGAAAGTGCCAAATATCTTAACATTTTTTTTAAGATTTATTTATTTATTTTTCAGGGGTGGGGGCACAAATAGGGGAAGCAGCAGGCAGAGGAAGAAGCAGGCTCCCCACTGAGCAAAGAGTATGACTCAGGACTCTATCCCAGGGCCCTGGGCTCATGACCTGAGCCAAAAGCAGACACTTAACCAACTGAGCCACCCAGGCGCCCCTGAATATCTAATATCTAACTGGCACCCCACCTGGATGTCCACACTACACTCTTATCTTCTGCCCACAACCTGGTCGTCTTCTGGAGTTCTTCCCCAACCCCCACCCAAAGGGCATAAGCTAGAAACCAGAGGGTCCTTCCTGACCGACTCCATTTCCACACCCACCCCGTGACCTGGTCTTCTGGATGTTTCCTTCTGAGCATTCCCTGACACACCCACTTTGGTCTATCCTGCCACACAGCTCCTGTCTGATTCACCATCATCTCGTCCTTGAGGTGGCTGCGTTAGCCTCCTCAGGGTACTCCTGCCTCCACAACTGCCTTCCATCCCTTCTCACTGCAGCCAGGTGGGTCTTTAAAAACGTTGGTTATCTGATTAGTGTCTGTCTGCTTCCCACTGGACCACCGTAATACGATGGCCAACACCCAATGAATGCTTAACACATACTGAGTGAGTGGACGACAGTGTGCAAAACCTGCATGATCTCACGAAGACAGAGAAAAAACAGGAACCGTTGAAAACATCGGGGCCAAGATCAGCCCCCAGCGGTGCCGTGAGTCAGCGGTCTAAGGGACACCTGCCATTTCAATCCCACTGGGCTCATGGGAAGGTCTTTGAAGCTAACAAGCGATCCGTGTTTTTGCACGGGCACATACTCCCAGGGAAGGGCCGAGATGGCCCCAATAACCTTCCTACGTTGCTCCGATGCGCTGTGCTCCAGGACGAATGGATAGAAAAGCTGTGTTTTCTGAGAGTACATGGGCACCATTGCCTGCTCCCCCTCCAGACCACTACTCTGAGCCAGGCTCTGCGCCAGGAAGCGACACAAATCCCTTCCACCTCGAAGCTATTCTATCCGATGCTGTTCCTCGTCCCATTTTTAAGAAGAGGCAACAGAAGTTCAGACAGATCAGCGAACTTGTCAAAGTACAGCCTCCAAGTAACAGAGCAAGGACTTGACTACGGGACTTGACCAGAGCATACTCACTTAATTGCTAAAATATATTGCTTTCCGCCCTTGTTTTATCGTAAAATGTCTTCTATCCCACCCATCGGTGTTATTTGTCGTCACACGGTCACGTCGGATTGACATGAGAAGACGCTACATGCACAAAAGAACAGAGACTAAGCCACAGGTGTCTGGCCAGCTTAGGAGTGGCAGGAGGATGCGGAGGGTGAGGGTTATTAGCCTGGACCTCCCGTGTCTGGACGGGTGGCAGGGAGACTGCAAACTGGCAGAGGAAGCCCAAGAAGGAGACGCAGGACACTTAGGATGAGTGAACTGAGATGTATGGAGGTTTGGCAAAGACATGCATTGCCTGCCTCCCCAGAGTTGGAGCTGGCCCTCAGAATCAGTGACTATGGCCCCAGCTGCAGTTTTATCATCACCCCTGGGCAGCCCTCCCTAGCATATGTCATTCCTCCTTTTGACATCCCCCCTGGGCAGCCCTCCCCTAGCACATGCCTAGAAGACTCACACCATGGATTCTCCCTGCGGAATGCAGTCAGGGGTTGACTTAGGTCTCAGGACAGCAGTGTAAGAAGGCAGCCGGGGAGATCTAACCCAGACCCGGCCCTTCTCATAAGACAACAAGGAGGGGTGTTCGCTCTCCTCTCCCCACAGCCGGCACCTCCTGATGCTCGCTCCCCACTCCTGGACCGCCACGGGACGATGCTGGTGTTCTCCTCCCCAAGACACCATGGAAGAGAGTATGAAAGCCCATCTCTGAAAGGTAAAAGTTGGTTCTCAGCACACCTGGAGTATCAGCTCAGTGTCTCAAGCTCACTCTCGCAAGACCACAGCTCCCTCGTTTAGGAGAAGACAGAGGAGTTTGCCTCCTTGATAACACTGCTTTACCATGCCAAGGGCTAACCATACCATGGAAGGTTTGGTGCCCAGGCAGCCCTATCAGAGAGACACTCAGTGAAGGGACAGAGTGTGCATGTGACCTCAAGTTGAGCTTCAGTGTCCCAGAGATCATTTAAATCAGGGTAGGCCATAGATGGTAAATAAATGAATGGTTGTGGCTGGGTACCAATAAAACTTTATTCGGGAACAGTGAAATTTACATTTCGTGTAAATTCCACATGGCATGAAACAAGGTTGTTCTTTTCATTATTTTCAACCATTAAAAATGTAAAACTGTTCTTGGCTCATGAATCATACAAAAACAGAGAACAGGATTTGACCTATACCCCGAATTTAAAGCATCCTAAAGGATATATCTTATCATTTAGGGGGAAAAAATGCTGTGCAATATTTACGTCTCAAACTCAATCTTAAGTGTTCTTTCTTGTGTCCCAGAGAGGTACCAAGTGGTCATGTCGTGAACAATGTATTATGATTCAGGGCCATCTTCCACAGTGGGTCCCCAAGTGGGAGACTGATCCTTAGGAGTGCTTGGACATGGCCATTTTAATAAACACCTACTTTTAATTGACAACTAATAGCCAGCAGGCTTTCTTTCTGCTTAATAAAGCAAACAAAGGATTTATTTGAAGGAGGACAAGTTTTTTAATTTAATGTCCTTAAAAAAAAAAAAAAAAGACCCAAAACCTCAATGCGTGCCCACTGAGTGACAGAGAGATGTATCCACTGGATAATTTTTAATTAAGGTGAATGAACCCTCACTAGCTAAAAGGTTTTCTTAGGCGAAAGGTCTCAAACTGTTAACACATCAATATGTTTCTGTCCATTAGCTTTTCCCAGGGTGACAAGTATGGCCTTAACGGCAATTTCAAGGAAGGTTCTTTCTGTATCTTCAGGGCTGTTTAGTGATGAGGTCTCAGAAACCATGGAAACTCCTCTGGCGGGGTGGGGGGTGGGGTCAAGCTTCAACTGTAAATGACATTTGCTCTAAATGACAAATCGTTACCTAGGGTTGTCCAAACAGGTAATACAAGCCAGCTGTGTGCCGAGCCAGAATCCAGAGCAGGTACATGGGCACAAAGCTCTCCCTGTCACTGAGGCTTCCACAGAAGAATCCAGGAAAGGAGTCAAATAAAAAATATTCATACCAGTGTTTACAACACATTCCGAACCCTGCCGCACTAACAGCCCCTCATTTCATGCTCACAATGACCCATGAAGTACGTACCACCCATATTTCTCTTTTCCAAATAGAAACACTGCGCTTCAAAAATTACAAATGACTCGCCCAAGGTTTTTTAACAAGTACTTATGGAATACCCATTTGTCGCGGATGGAGCCCACTTCCAGTGGGGGAAGCAGACTATCAAATGATTGTCGAGACACATACAAAGTTACAAATGGCGGGAGTGCCCCCGTGGCTCAGTCGGTTGAGTGGCCGACTCTTGGTTTCAGCTCAGGTGATGATCTCAGCGTCCTGAGAATGAGCCCTGCATCTGGCTCTACGCTCAGTGTGGAGTTGGCTTGAGGTTCTCCCTCTCCCTCCCCCTCTGCCCCTCCCCCTGCTCCTGCGCTCTGTCTCTCAAATAAGTAATTCTTTTAAACAAATAAAATGACATCACAAATTGTGTCAGCTGCTAGTGAGAAAAACCGCCAGGAGCCACAAGCGTACCTAAGAGCTGCTAATTGCTGGCCGTGTGTCCCGATCTCAGAGCCACTGTACTGCTAAGCCGCATTGAACAGTTTAAGACGCAAAAATACAGTTTCTGTAATAATTGTCATATTCATTTTTTAGGACTGCCATAACAAAGTACCAAAACTGGGTGACTTAAAACAATGGAAATTTATTCTCTCACAGCTCTAGGGGCTCAAAGTCCAAAATCAAAATTTCTGTGGGGCTGGTTGCCTCTTGGGGACTCAGAGGGCTCATCTGTTCCATGCCTAGGAGTGAGCTAGCGGCTGACGACAGCAACCCTGGGTGTTCCTGGGCCTGTTGACTCATCACTCCTGCCTCTGCCTCCATCTTCATATGGTCTGTGCTCTGTGTGTCTGTCTGTGTCTCTTTTCCTTTTCTTACTAGGACACTAGTCCTTGTAAGGATCAGGGTACAGCCTAATGACTTCATCTGAGCTGTGAGTGCTTCCAGAAAAATTCTACTTCCCCCAGGTACTGGAGTTGAGAACTTCAACACATCTTTTTGGGGGGAGGGGCAGTGAGACACAACTCAACCCCAAACAATTGTCTATATCATCTTTTCTGGGTTTTTCCCCCCAAGTTTTCAGGATCACATCAGAGCCTAAGGAAGCAATACAGGATTGACCTATGTCCTAAAAGCAAGCCAACCCCCATGGAATGATGGATAGTTCTACATTGCTGCTACTGTAACCAGGGGGGCTAAGGGCCAGAGAGAGAGAGAGAGAGAGAGAGAGAGACAGGAAATGATACCGAAAAAAGATCTTTTCAGTTCACATGTGCATCTTTTCACAGCACCTGCACCGAAGGTGACTTCTTTGCCTACCCAAAGCCACAGGTCTCTCTAAAACCTCTCTCATGACTCACGATGGGAACGGCACTGACGGGCATTTCTTGCAGAAGGCATTTTTAGGAAGGGGGTTCCCACCATCAGCATTTCAGCTCACTATGGACGGTCACGGTAGCAAGCTGGCAAAGCCCCTGGGACCATGAGACTGTACAGAACCAAGTCCACATGGGGACACAAAGCCTGACCTTGGGGAAACAGAACCTTTCCAACAAACACAAATTGGAACACAAGGAAGCAACTAGTCTAACAAACAAAGTCCACCCTGGGTAAGGGAGCGGAATGGCAGCATGAAAAGCAGGAGGTAAAGTAAGAGCTGAGAAGTGGGGACACCTGGACAGGCTGTGACGCCAGGGCAGCCAGTCACGTCCAGGGCTTACCGGTAACCTTCTCCCCACAGCAGCATCCTCACCGTGCCCCACTCCCACCCTCTATGGCTCCTGGACCAATTCTGCAGCCCCAGGCTGAGGCTGAGCGCCGTGTGCCTCCAGACACCACGGCAAATCCTCAGGGACGCGGTAGGACCGTGAGCACCAGGCGAAGGTCAGCCAACTCTCTCTTTAAAGGACGAGATGGGAAATATTTGGGGGTCTAAAGGAACAGATGGGAAATATTTGGGGGTCTAGGGGCCACATTAGTTCTGTCACAACTACTCAGTTCTGGCATGGCCATTGTTCTTACCCCAGGGTTTCCCAAGCAAGGGCAATTTGCCCCCAGGGGACATTGGCACCCTGTGGACACATCTTGAGCTGTTGCCAACCAGGGCCGTGTGTATTGGTTTGCTAGGGCTGCGTAACGAGGCACCACAAGCAGGGTAGCTTAAGCCACAGAAATGTACTGTCGCTTGTTCTGGGACAGGAAGTCCAAGATCAAGGTGCCACCAAGGTGATTCCTTCTGAGGGCTGGGAGGGAGCATCTGTTCCACACCTGTCTTCCAGCTTCAGGGGCTTTGCTGGTCATCTTTGGTGTTTCTTCACTCTAAGGCATCCCCCAACCTCTGCCTTCATTTTGTGGATGGGACGTTTCTCCCTGTGAGCTTGTCTGGGTCCAAATCTCCTCTTTTTATAAGGACACCCATTAGGCTGGATTGGGGCCCACCCTGATGACCTCATCGTACATAATCACATCTGCAACAAACCTATTTCTAAGTAAGGTCATATTCGGAGATATTTGTGATGTGGGAAAGAGAGGCAAAAGCAAAACTGTTAAATTTCCTTACTACCTCCAGCCCACCGACAAGTCCTTGAAACATGCAGAGTGACTTTCCTCTAGGAACTCCGCTGCCCCGATGTTAGTACTTTGCTAAGGGCTAAAGGCCATCTTAGCCCAACCCCCAGGATCCTGTAAGTCTACTTTAACCTATAAAAATTCCTTTGGAGAATTCCTTTATCTCTACCCCACAAGACACATGTTGGCAATCATCCCCCAAGCATCTGATCCACCGAGACACATCCAAAGGGTCTCACAACCGAGGGTTTACAGACAGTAATAAATGACCTTTTCCCAACAACAGCTAGCCCCCTCAGGATCCTGGAAACCTTGCTTCCAAAATTCCTTAGGGACTCCCGCTATCCCTAACCCCCTCCCAACTTGAGAGTATGTAGTGGGCCACTCCTCAGGACCCCAGTGCTCTTCTTTCTGCCCAGGGGTCCTGTCCTCATGTTTTAATAAAACCACCTTTTTGCACCCAAGACATCTCAAGAATTCCTTCTTGGCTGTTGGCTTCAAACCTTAAAATCTTCCTACATCACCAGGGGTTAGGATTTTCATGTATGCATTTGAGAGGGCACAACCCAACCCATTACAGGAAACCACTGATATCTCGTGTGTGGAGGCCAGGGGCGTGTTACGCATCCTACGATGGCCAAGGCAGCCCCTTGGAGAAGAACCAGTCAGCCTAGATGGCGGTTTCACCTCGGCTGAGACTCCCTGGTGTGGACCTGTCTTGGGGAGGTTACTTTCCAACAGGATTGCTCCCTGGGAAAGAGCAAAACCACCATCTGGAAAGGAACATTCCGTTTTTGTTTTGAGCGTCTCTGTGTCCAAAAGCTTTGGGGCTCTTTTGTTTGTTTGTTTTTAAAGGTTTATCCAAGTCAGTTTTTATTTTTTTAAGTGCAAAATTCCTTCTATCATCTTCCTGTTCCACTCCCTGCCCTTATCTGTAACTGCTTCGAAATTCTCAACGAGTGCAGCTGGCGTTTCTGTTTTTCTGTACCTTGATGTGTGCAGAGACAGATTAATACTACTTCTAAAGAAATTCATTTTCTCTTCTCTGGCAACAAAGGTGATACACAGGAGAAGTAAATCACAGGAAACAACCATTAGCAAGAGTGAGCTCCGCCAGCTGCTACAGAAAGAACCCGGGTTCCACTTGCTTAACTTAGGTGTATTTCAGCTGGGAGGCCAAGTGGTAAATAAAAATTAAAATTAACATTTAAATGAACTCTGATGGCGGTTGAGGACTATTGTTATTCACAAATTTGAATGTCATTTGGTCTAAACGTTAGACCAAAAAGGGAACGGATTTATATTCAAATTCCCCCATGACAGGACCACTTAGTACAAGTAATTAGCAAAAGGAGCCAAATATTTCATTCCTGGCATTCCCCCCCCCATCCCGACTTTTTCCTCACAAAAAAACAGGAGGAAACTGTTCTCAAGTGAGAAATAAGATAGCAAATTTAAAATTACTTCCTCTCCTAACTTAGGCACAAAATCAAAGTGTATCATGGTCCATGCTAACGAGAGCAAACGTGTTTCTTTTCAGGGGGTGGGAAAGCAGATCACAGATAACCTAGCTCAACACCTTCACTTCATCAGTGAGAAAACGGAGACTCAAAGAAAAGCAGGTTGTCCAAAGACGCGGATAGAGGTCCCAGCAGATGCTGGCCTGGAGCTCGAGTCCCCACGTCTCGGTCCACTGCTGGGAGGAGATACAGCTGGGGTTCTCTTGGACATCTCATTAATGCCTAAAAGCCTCCAGTTCTGCTTTAGGCCTCGGAGAAAGGGGCCCCACCCTGGACTGCACCCTGTAGAGGGCCCTGCTCTGGTCTTCCCCCAGCTGAGCCCTCCCTCCCCAGAAGGCCATGAGTCCACAGGGCTATGGGGACGTGCCCTCCCAGAGTCCCCAGCCCCCAGCTGTCCAGACTCTCAAGGACCTGGTACAACAGAGTGCTTTCCAGATGACCCCACACTTCCTCCCAAGGCTGGAGAAGGCTCTTCAGCGGTTCAGCCCCAGGAGAGGGTCACATCACTGTAGGTTAGGATGTCCACATGCTGTGCTGGACGCTTCTGGGGGAGCAGAACAGAGCCAGGGCCAGGGCAAGGGGGCGGAGGCCTGAGGGCTGGGGGGCTGGGGCCCAGAAGCCAGGATTCCCTGCTTAGCCACCAGCCAATGCAGACCTTACAGGATTCCAAAATCCTACACCGGAACTTGGCTCTCCAGGTCGGTATGTAGGTGTATGCACAAGGCAGGATGAAACCCACAGCACTGAACAGTTGCCTAGCTTGATCGCCCTTGGGCCCCACAAATGGTAGGGGTGAGGTCACTGGAGATGCGACAGTGGCCTGAGACCTGCTGAAACCAGCAGAAGCGTTTTGTTCTATTTTCCCAATGTGTGCCAAAATAAGAAAATAGATAAATAGATGAAGATAAGATGATATGATAAAATGAAACGAAATGAAATAATAAAATGAGTAAGATCGAATAGAAAATACTGTACTATCTTTAGCCCCCACATCTACAAGCCTCTCTGGGCACATTATCGTCGGTGCCCGTTGTTCCTGCTTGTCCAGCTCTGCCCACCTCTCCAGGGTTAATCATTCCCATCTCCCAGTTTTTGTGAACTTGCTCTCTTGGTTTCTCAGATTTCAGAAAGCGTTGTAAATACTGGCAACCAATGTCCCTCTCCCTCCCTCTCTTTCCCCTCAGGGCTCTCACCCCCCAGCACACAGGCACACAAATGCAGCTCCTGCTGCATTCCTTTGCAGAGATAATCCCAGGAGCCTCGGGTGGGAGTCTCCTTTCTCCTCCCCTGGGCCAACCCACCACCGTTCACGCTGTGTTCAGCTTTTTCTGCCCTGGCCTGCAAGACAGTCACCATTGTGCATTCAGGACCAGCCCTGATTAAGAAAGTCTCCCGTCAGAGCCTTCTGCCCAGTGGGAAAGTGGCCCCTAGAACCTGTGACTTTTGCCTAGCAGGAGGAAATTCAGTAAAGCACGTGGGTCTCTGCATTAGTAGCTGAACAGGAAGTACTTCTGGGGGGTCTACGAGGTGCCCGGCACTGGATGCCTTATCTCATTTCGTCCTTACACGTCCTAGGAGGGAGGTGTCCTTCCTCCAGCTTGCAGGGGAGGGAAACAGAAGTCCAGACAGGGTGAGCCATTTGCCGTGGGTCACACAGCCACCAGGCCGTAGAGCTGGAACTCACACCCGAGTCTGTCTGACTTGGGTAAGCATGCTTTTTCTGCTTCCCGGGGCTACCTCTCATGAGTGGGAAGAGACCGGCTTCTATAATTCTTCTTTATTATTATACGATCTTAAATATTATATCATTTGTGACTATAAAATGTCTCACATACATCTTCCTGCATTCAACCTTCATAAGAACCCTAAAGCCCATGTTTGAATGTGTAAACAGAGGCTCAGAGTGTCAAAGAGGATTCCCATGGTCAGAGAAGATTCACGGTAAGCCGCCAAATCCCCAGCAACAAGGAGGATGGCCCCGTCTTCCCTAGCCTTCCCCAGGAGCCGTGGACGGAGGAGCTCTGTGGCAGGGTCTGCTCTCTTTTGACTCAGAGGGACGTCCTCTGGATCGTGGATGCTAAAGCCCAAGGCACATTGAGAAAACAAAAGCATGACACAAAACCACAAATACTTAGTTACCTTTAATCTATAATAATATAAACGAACATCAAGCAGGCTCTACGAAGAAACAAAGCTCTAAGGTAGGCAGCAGGAACTGTATCATCGTTATACCCGTTTCCAGCAGAGGACACAGAGGTATGGGGGATCACAGTACTTCAAGGTAGCAAAGTTAAGAGCTGGTAGAGAGCGCATCCCAGTCCAGACGGTCCCACCTGACCCTCTGCGCTCTGACTACCTATGCTCCATGAAGGGACATCTGGGGAGTCCTCTTCAGTCCAGAAGAGTCAACGTTGCAGCAGATACTACACATAAGGCTGATGAGATGAAACAGAAGCTCAAATATATCCCAGGCATTCCCAGACCTTACAGTCATAAGGCACAGAATTCGAGCAGCTCAGATCTCCCAGGGGGTTGTTCCCACCTGCTCACGCAGACACACCCACGCTTGCCAAACACCTTCCTTCTCCACAAAAGTCCTGGGAGTCCCCAAAGGACGTGCCGCATGCTCCCAGCATCGAATCCTCCATGCCCCTCTCCCAGAGCTCCTTGAGGAAGCCTGCACCCGGAGGTGCCTGCTGGGGATACACCCGTGTCCACACAAGGATGCTGTCCCATGTTCCCAGAGCCACCGCCCTTCCAAACACCCCTGGGATACGGAGCATCTTGTAGGAGGAGGAGGTGCCCCTGCCCCACACGCAAGACGATATCTTCTCACAGGGACCCCAATGCACGTCCGCCGAACCTCACAAAATCCTTCATGGGAAGAGCTCTGTTAGGTCCTGACTGTAGTACCCCTTTGCCCTTTGCCCTCTTGGGACCCATGGGGTCTGGGGAAGCACAGAAGGCGCGCCATTGTGCCTCACCCCAGAACTTCTCCACGTTCCTCCAGTCAAACAACCACCCTTCCCCCCGAGACCCCAATGGATGGCAACCGGAGCACAGACATCGAGGGGTCGTGACCTACTAGTTCCAAAAACAGACTGTGAATCCCAGTCCAGCTTCACCAGAGATCGTCTCAATGCACTTAAGAGTGACTTCTTTTTTTGTCTTGTTTTGTTTAAAAGGTTTTATTTATTTGACAGAGAGAGAGAGAGAGAGCACAATCAGGGGGAGCTGCAGAGGGAGAGGGAGAAGCAGGCTCCCCACTGAGCAAGGAGCCTGATGTGGGGCTCGATCGCAGGACACTGGGATCGTGCCCTGAGCTGGGACTGAGCCACCCAGGCGTCGCTTAAGAGTGGCTTTAGAGTAGCTTCTGCAATTAAACTCTGAGCTGAGTCCCTTTTCTACGACTGCCTTGGGCTTGACCTCTCCTGTGATAGGACTGTGCGCGGGAGCTTCAACTTGGCCGTGGGAGCAAAGCAAGCCTGCGGAGCTCCCACAGGTGGGCTCTGTGCCTGGGAGAAGTGGCGCAGGACAGCACACCTTTCCCACAGGCTGCAAACAGAGGACTCAAGTTCGAATGCTAAGCCAGCCTCTTAGGGGCAGGGGGACCCCGGGCAGATCATGTCACTTCCCCGAGGGTCCCTCCCCCTCCGCTCTACAAGGGAACGGCGGCACCTCCCTCTGAGGACCCGTAACAGGGAAGGTGTGGGCCAGGGCTCTGTTTCATGGTTTAGGCAACGCGAACACGCTCCGTCACACAGCCGCGCTGTTGCCAGACGCTCGACCGTCGTGTGCGCAGCCACAACCTCGCGAGTACAGAAGTAGGACCTTTTGAACAGGCGCATACATATGTGACCTCCAAAGGAAGACGCTGAAGGTCAAACGTTATTCCTGTGGTGAGTACGAGCCGTCCAAGAGCTACAGAAATGATGTTTTCTTTTTATGGTGGGACAGGGAAGGCGGCATCGTCTCCGTCCCGTTAAACCCTAACATCTTGCCCTACTAGCCACACAGCACTTGTCTGCCTCCCAATTATCCTTGCAAATAAAAGGCCGTTACCTCGCCATTACCAAATTCCTGATACTACCCTCATTAAGGCGTATTTGAATGCTTTTCCTCTCTCCATAAACGGGTGCATTTGTGAAAATTCCTAACAAACATGAGGCTGTTTGTGCAATTAATAAAAAGGTACAGTTTTTGTTCAGGTTTCAAAATAAACAAATAAAAAATAATTTAATCCCCTCCCCGGCATGTTTCGCCTCGCTTCCGCCCTCCCTCTCTCCCTTCCTAATCACACACAAAGAGCAACAGGAGATGGAAACTTCTGTGCGGTTCCCCAGCTTTCTCTCAGGATCGCCCTGGCTTGCAGTCGATAAGGAATAAATAGCCAGTAGGAGCAAAGCCTGAAAAGGCTCTCCTCCCTCTCCTTAAAACCCCTGCCCTTCATGAAACCGAAGGAACATTTTTCAGAAATAAAAATGAGCGATTAAAAAGAAAATGCAGTATGCCTGGCTGAAAATATGAGGCTCTCAGCATTTCCCCTGGCTGCAATTAGCCTTTCTGAAAGCCCGCTAAGTCTTCCGAGTAATGCAGACGCGGCCCCAAATACCAGATCACTATCATTGGGCTTTCTCTGTACAGGAGAGATGACTTGATATTTGTAATTACATCGGTTGGGAAGTAAACAGGTCTTACTTTTACAGCTTGAGTAAAAGCTTTCAGAGTTCCCGGGGCACCGTGCATGAAATCCAGCTTCAAGGAGCTCCCACTGCCTTGTGCGAGGATCCCTGTGGTGCTTTGCGGGGGCATCAGTCCACATCAGTCCGGGAGAAGCCCTTGTCACCGTGGAACCCTGCTACCGACATCGCGCAGTCCCTGCACGTGACGTTCCCTGGGGGACAAGCTGTCCCTCCCCACACCCAACCTCGGACGACGCCCAGTATGACGCAGCCACAGATCTACTATGTCCCAGTGCACCCTATGGACCTAGATCAGCTCGTGGGTCAATAAGGAAAGCCATTAGCGGACACTTAGCTGAAAACCTTGGTTAAGAACCGGGTAGCTTCTTGCTTCCCCACATTCCTGACCCTGCAGGAATAAGATCAGAGCAAGACCTGTTCTCTGCAGCGGGGAAAAGGCAGCTGCGTTTGTCACAGGATGGGGAAGGGCAGTGGAAGTCCCTGAAAGCCCCCGTTTTCTCTCCCACCACCAGCCATACCAGCCTTCTACCTGACTCCGCCACAAAACTTAAAGGGATTCAGCCAATGGTTTCCTAACCTGGCTACGTGTTAGATTTCTTTCTTTTTTTTTTTTTAACTGCACATCTCTGGCCCCACTACAGACCTAAGTCAACTCTTTTGGGGTACAGCCTGAGAATCTGCATTTTAAAAAGTGCCCCAGCTGATTCTGAGACAACGCACCCGGTCCTTTGACTGATGCTTGAGAATCGTAGGTTAGAAATACAGGTGAGAACATGCTCTCCACAAGCAACAACCACACAGAAACTCACCTGTGAGTGAAGGGGTTGCTTCTTCCAAAAAGCTCATCCTGTAGATTAATTTATCAGACAAGATGGGGGACATCTTTGTCTCTAAGGCAGAGTTCAGTGTGGAAGGAGGTTGGTCGATTAGAAGCTGTCTATAGTGTTTTGGGCTCCGGACTCCACGTGTTTGGAAATAGCCCCTCGTTTTTTCTTTTGGAGGATCGCCCTCCCTTTCTTCCTGTCTCGCCAGTGAGGAAGGTGGGCTCCACCCAGCCCCAGGTCCAGGAGTGGGGCTGGGATCTGGGCTTGGCCAGTCAGACCATTCCAGACCTTAGGGAGCCCGAACTGGTTGAGGGACAAGCGTGTAATGAGTTAGGCCCATCTCAGACAATCTTCCGGAAACACGAGAGAATGAAAACACCTCTTTCGGTTGGGACCGTTGGCTGTGAAGAAGATGGCCTCCCCGTGGGGTGGATGGGACACAGACTAAAATGAGGGAAAAACCAAATCCAGATGACCTTGTTCAAGCCCCGGTCCCCTTGTGGTTGGCCCAGAACTCTCGGGGTTTTGAATCAAGTCTTCCCTCCCCGCTTCTCTACTCCTTAGCAAGCCTGAGCTAGATTCCTGTCAACCAAAAGTCCTGGAGGCACAATGGGCCAGCCTCAGAAGCCAGGAGCAGTGTGGAGGTGCTAGCTTGGGGGGGAGGGGGGCTGGGAGGGGAGCATTACTTCACAAGTGTTTATAGAGGAGGGAGTGCTAGGTCAGGCCCAGCAAATACAAAGATAAACAAGCCTTCGACCTCACTCAGGAGGAGCTCACCTTCTAGCAGGCGACACAAAGGCAGTAGATGACTCCGCTGTTGGGGGAGGGGCCGGTAGAAAAGCTACTGTTCTATTCTTCCAATTGCAGGAAATGTCATGAAATAACTTTTGAGCTTTAGTCTCCCCACCTGTGTAGCTGAAATAGCTCTCTCCTCTTTTCCCAAAGGATGGGGGGAAGTGTCACACTCTACCCAGAGGGCAAAATCAGCAAAGGAGAGGAAGAGTTCTTTCATTCGTGCAGCAAACATGTAAGCGGTGCCTACTGGGGGTGAGGCTCCCGGCAAACCGCAGTAATCAAGACAGACAAGTCCCCGGGCTTATGGGTCTTACATTCTATGTTGTGAGGGGGGTGGGGCTGGAGGGAGAGGCAGGGGAAAGATGCAGCAAATAAATCGTCCTGCAAAGTGAGCTGTGAGATAGAGGAAAGAAAACTGGATAGTGGGGCAGTCAGAGGGGGGCTCCCCAAGACAGGACAGTCAAGGCAGGTGTTTCAGAGCAAATGACATTGAAGCTGAGTCAGAGTAATTGTTTCTTTCACCAAGGAGCAAAACGGATGCCAGGTTCAGGTTGGAACCCATAAGGACAGAAAGCAAGGGCTATACTGAGCTTACCGGATCGGGTTCTCCACTGTTTCTGTGCCTGATTCCTAAAGCATTTCTGTGCGCTGGTCAGAAGCTGGTCTGAAATCTACCCACCTGTAGGTTAAAGACCCATTAGGAGTCCTGGAGAAAGCATGAAGCATTTACTACTCCCTCTATTTACCCAGAGCCTGGCAGCCCTGCCAGCTTCCTGCACCTGGTGGGGGCTGGGGGGTGTGGAAGGGTGAACTTGAAGACCACACCGCAGGGCCCTTACGCATACAGGGTTTTTCTGATGGCTCAGGGACCAAACCTCGTTCTAACCATAAAACTCACAGCTTGTTCTCCTGCCTGGAAAAGGAAAGCAAATCCCATCGTCACTGCACAGAAGACCCCAACCTTCCCAGGGGCAGGAATGAGGGGACTCGATGCCCCTCGGCCTTCCTCCTTAGAGGGAAGTCACTAGGATGTCAGTGTGTCTGCAGCAGAACCACAGACCGCCAGGGAAATGCCAAGCCCACCCCTTAAGTATTGATTCTCAAACAAGTTGAGAGCGGTGTGGATTAGGTACTCGGGCTGGAACCTGCAGAAGTAATTGGGAGATCAGACAATCGCTTTTACGCGCTATTTGAAGCAGTGTTCCTCTGGGGGCTTTCTTTTTTAATGCATTTCAGATTTGGCCCAGGATTTTAGAATAACGGTAGCTTATGTGTGCTTAGAAAGCTAGGAAAAGAAAAACAAAAGATTCAAATCGTGCTTTTAGCTTTCAAAGGCGAGCAATCTTTTTGGCAGTGCCTGTTTCAAAACGCATTAGCCTCTTTTACCCGAAAATCGCTGTTTGCTCTTCCTGTTCTCATCGTGCGTGTGCATGTGTGTACGTGTTGTGTGTGTGTGTGTGTGTGTGTGTGTGTGTGTGTGTGTGTGTTAACATAAAAGCCTGTGCCTTCTGCTCCGGGGTTTCAGGGCCTGCCAAGACGATGCCAGCAAACACTCACCCTGGCTCATTTCCTCCCAAACCCTCTGTCCCTTTGCCATTGTGTGTCTTCATGAGCTTTGTCACGCTATCAAAACCGAGGGTAACACTGAATGGCTCCCCCACATGAGCATTTTGCAACATTCTTTACAACACTACAGGAAATTCCACCCAGAGTGTGTGTTCCCAGAGTAGGTCTCTCCGCCACGTTTACAGAGTCTGGGGTAAGAGTAGCACACGAAGCCCTACACACATTACGATCAAGACCCACCCAGGGCCTGGTCCCCTCGTTCCCACCCTGTGCCCCACAGCCTGTTCCCTGGGTCCCACCATCTTGACCTGTCTCCTCACTGGCCACTGGCGAGCCTGAGTGCTGGTAAGCAGGGTAGGGTAGAAGCGGGGCCAGGGGCCAGGATGCCCAGGGTTATGGGACCTGCCCACCGGGGACAGAGACTGACCTGGACAAGCTCCCCAGGCAGCCAGGTCTGCAAGCCCCCTCTTGCCTGAGGATTGCCAGAGTTGTACACACTTCCCAAATACACCATCTAAGCAGAAGGGGAGGGAGCAGCCTAGTTATCCAGGGAGGCAGGTGCGGGGGATTAGGGGTGGGCAGTCCTACACAAGAGCATGTCTCCTCCAGTTTCCCCGGTTGGACCTCCGGTGGTCTCCTTACCCCCCACGTGCCTGCATCCCCAGCCCCACAGCCTTTGGGAGTCCCATAAGCTTTCCCAGCTCCTGCCCATCATGCCCCTTTGCTCAGCCGCGTACCAAACATTCAAATGCTTCCTTCCAAAACCAAAACCAAAAAACAAACAAACAAGGTCATTATTTTGGGGGTTCCAACAAACAGGCCTTCTACAGTCTGGGCCCTGAGCAGGGATCCCTCATGCCCAGATCTAAGGAGGGGTTTTGGCAGAATGAATTAGATCACCTGTTGGCCTGACCAGATACGGCGGATGGAGCAGATGGTGCCTATTGAGTAAGAGGGCTTCAACTGTCCACGGAGAACGTATTGTCTTACGGAGCGAGGAGAAGCCCTGGTGTCACTGTTGATCAGGATACCTCGGCCTCCCCTGGCCTTGTGAATACCAGGGCAGTGACAGCTGGCAATGCCCTCCCCCCATGGACACCCTCGTTGCACACACCCAAGTGTCTATGAGCTCCTGCTTCATGGGTCCTCGACGCCTCCATGGTCTTGCCCTTCCCAAAGCCATTCCTTAACTTTGCCCTCCACTCTGCCATGTTGCACATACACTTCCAGTAAATTCCATTCTAAGTTAGCCAGAGTTGTTTTCTATTGCTTGCCTCCAAAAGGCCCTAACAGATAACGTTAATCACCCAGCCTTCTTGGTGTGGAGGAGAGAGCTGGACTCCACCTCCTCCAACACAGGAGCATAGAATCAAATTTGAAAGAACATTAGTTTTCCTTTGGACTAGGTCTGTCGGCCTGCTGACAACCACCAGGAGAGGGATGGCCCTCTCCATCCTCCCCACCCTCCCACCACTGCCACCACCACAGCCCGCGCCTCCTCCATACAACCAAAATCTGAATATGCCTTCAGCTGGCCCTCTCTCCTTGTCTGTCACTTCCCTCATATACAAACCCTCTGGTCTAGGGGTGCCTGTGTGGCTCAGTGGGTTAAGCCTCTGCCTTTGGCTCAGGTCATGATCTCAGGGTCCTGGGATCGAGCCCCGCGTCGGGCTCGGCAGGGAGCCTGCTTCCCCTTCTCTCTCTCTGCCTGCCTCTCTGCCTACTTGTGATCTCTGTCTGTCAAATAAATAAATAAAATCTTAAAAAAAAAAAAAAGAACCCTCCAGTCTAGAAGCACCAATCCATTCGACCACTGCTCCCATAAGTCCCACCATAATGTCCTTCTAAATACATTATGGTGCGATACTGGGAATGCAGTGGTTAAAGTTCCGACTCTAAAGGCAATTGTTCCAGAGGGTGCCGGCGGTTCTATCAGAAGAATCACCCTCGGGACCTAACTGTAATGAGGAGACAGTCTCAGTTTGGAACACATTGGTCTTTTAACATCTCTCCCATTGATCCATCGATCGATCAATCGATAGATCGGCCCATCTATCTCTTTCATCTCCATTTTGAACAGAGGTCACACACTGGACTAAAGGCCTTCTGCAGGCAGCACAGCTAATTAGGACGGCAGTTACACAGCATTTCTTTTTTTATTATGATTATTTTTATTGTCACTTCAGGGGAAGTCGTGTTCAGAGGGTGCACAACTGACTGGCGCCTTGGGAAACACTGATGGACGTGACGGCTCCCCAATTAGGACATTAGGAATGTTTTATTCATGCCTGCGAGTCTCGAGCATCTGGTCCTCTGGCTGATGGTAGGTAATCAGGAGTTCAATACACAGTGGCTGAATTAATACATGAAAAACCATTCATTCACTGTCAGTAATTTGGAGTTGACAATGCAACTTGAGCAAAGTAAAATAATAACAATATAAAGATGTGCATATTGAATTTCCTGAAGATAATATGGCTTAAGCATTTTGTAATTGCTTTGCCTGCAAACCACCTCCCCCAGCCACATCTCACCTACTTGCGGAAACAGACCTGGCGGGACCTGATAGTTGATCTTGACTCCCTGTCACGGGGATTCACTGTGCATCAGCTCAAGCGTCCTGCCATCCGGGTTGCCTTCCCTGCACTGTCCCCACCTCCAAACGCTATCTGGTTTTTCTGCCAGACGATGCCTGGGCCCCCTAAACCATTCCCTCGTAGCCCTGATCAGCTTTTAATTACGTATTGATCCGGATGCTCCTTTGGTTATTGTTTCTCATTGTTTCTCATTCATGCTGGACTCTCAGCGTCCGGAGCAGAGAGGCTCCATCAGTTTTACTTAGTCCTCTTCCCAGCTCCCAGCACTGGGCTATCACACAGTAGGTGCTCAATAAACACTAAGAGATCAACAAATAAACCATTTCTGTGTGTGACGATTTTAAGCAATTAGGCAATTCAGTCTCTTGCAGTGCCTCAGACGAGCCCAGCCTCCAATTTAACAGTATAACTAAATAAACACTGTTGGGGTTTTTTTGTTTTTTTGGATTTTATTTATTTATTTGATGGGGGGGAGGGCACAAGCAGGGGGAGGGGCAGAGGGAGAAGCAGGATCCTCGCTGAGCAAGGAGCCCGATTCGGGACTCGATCCCAGAACCCCGGCAACATGACCTCAGCCAAAGGCAGATGCTTAACGACTGAGCCCCCCAGGCGCCCTAACTAAACAAGGTTTTACATTCATCTGTCAGACAAGATCCCCCACCTCTGCGTAGGGTGTGTTCAACACCGTGTTTGTGATGCTTCCGAGGAGTCAAGGTGCTTTGGCGGAGGAACTCCATTACCACTCAGACCCCTGTGTGAGTTCTGGAGCACAACAGGACTCGTTCTTCTCCCCCAGACTAGCAAGTCCACGTCGCAGAAGCTGACCATTCACTCTGGCCCCTGCCACGCTGGCTCCTCGTGGCTGGGACAGCCACCTGACTTCTCACTTCCTGGGTCCCCAGCGGGCACCGATTCACCTGTCTGCATTCAAGTGGCATTTCTGAAATGCAGATCGTGCCCAGCCCCCTGAGTAATCCCCTTCAATCCACTATTCTCCTGGTAAACATTTTGTTGACATCCACTGTGAAGCCGGCACCTGCCCCCTGGCAAGCCAGATGGCAGGTTTTGACCACTGCGGGGTTTCCATTTGCTGCTGGGGGAGGTGGACATGGACAGATACCAAGCTTCCCATTGCCTTTAGGGTGAAACCCAAACCTTCTTTGAGGGGCAGTCAAAGCCCTTCAGGATGTGAGCCCCCTGGCCTCTTTCCAGCACTTTTTTGCATATGTTCGACACCTCAACACCACCTTCAAGGCCATGGGTATTCTGAACTACCTACAGGTCCTCAGACATGTCATGCTCTTTCGCGGCTTGGCCTTTGGTCAACGCTGCCCCTTCTGTGTGTCTTGCTCTTCCTGTTTTCCTCCCCGACCCTCTCCCTAGAAACCCCCTATGCATTCTTCAGCAGTCAGCATACAGATCACTCCCTCTCCAGGAAGTCCTCCACAATGCCTCCCTCCCCAGCTGGAGGCAGGTGTCTCTCCAAGCTCCACAGCACCCCACAGGCATGGTTTTACAGCACATAACCACTGGTTTATAATGGCCCCCCCGTCTTATTCACTGTTTACACTCCCCCATTTGTTGGCAACTAGTTAACCTCTACACCTACACCTACACCTAGTTATTCTCTGCCACAAACACTGCAACTAGTCAGCAGTGTTAATCTCAACTACCATCTTGGAACCACCATACTTTTCCCTAGGAGAACAGTTTTATACAGAGTATGAGAGTTGCTTGACCTGTCAAAGGTGTAAGGTAGTGCAAGGTAAAGACAGGATGTGAACCCACGTCTCTTTCCTCCAAATCTAGTGCACCTGCAGAAGCCAGAGGTCACCTGTGGGATGAGCTGATGAGGATTCGGGTGACTTACATGTGGGGTAACCACATGTCCCTGTTCGCCCAGGACAGTCCTGGCTGCTGCCTATTTCCCCAGCATAACTATTAACGACACCTTCTCTTACATCTATGAGTCCTGCTTGGACACTAACTTATGCAGTCACCTACTTTTATGGCAGCAGGATATGGTCTGCAGGTCACTCAGAGGTCATCCCAAGGGCATTCCCTGAAGGCCCGCACACGGCTCTATTCACAACACAGCAAGGGGTTCCACAGAGAGCCTGGACAAACAAATGAGGGGTCTCCATACAACTGAACCCCACGATCCTCTCTGGGGCCCTACTCAACGAAGCCCATTTGGAGGGAATGGTTAGGGCTCTCTTGCCTGGAAGTTGACACAGCACTCCAGAAACCTGCACAGTGATTGCCAGGAAGCTAGCTGGGGAGGGGGTTGCTGGAGGGAGGGGTTATCCAGACTGTGAGAGTGGGTATGATGGTGGTGGAAAAGGACTCTGGCTTTTTAAATCACATCGAAGAGCCCTATAGATGGTATCAGCCACTTGGCAGACTGAGCTGCTTAAACAAAGCCAAGAAAGAAAAGTAAACCAAGCAAAAATGGTCCCCTCCAGCCAAGAGCAGATAGGTTTTCCATAATGCCCCGTGAAGAGCAAAACTGACTGGTCCCCATGGGAGAGACATCAGAGGGACAGGTAGATAAAGAGTGAGGAGGGCCTCTGTTTGCTGAGCCTCCAGCCAGGACTGCCCCAAGTCTGTAGAGACAAAGCCCCCCCTTTCAGCAGTTATAGGAGCCAGTCATTCAAATGCCCCAGGCTGACCAGGGATGGTGGGGAGGAAGAAGAGAAGTCAGCCACACTGTCTCTGCCCCCACAGGAATTCAGAGCAAAACTTGCTTCTCCACAAACTCCTGAATTAATGTGATCCGAACAAGGATATCCTATTGGCACAGCTCTGAAACATTATCCACGTCATGAGAGAATGTTCTAGAACCAGGTGGAGCTTTCATCCCTGCGGTTCTCATTATAAATAAAGAACATGGAATTCTAAATCTTTTTTTCCCTTTCTTTCTTTCTTTCTTTTTTTTTTTTTAGATAGGCTCCATGCCCAGAATGACGCCCAACATGGGGCTTGAACTCACAACCCTGAGATCAAGACCTGAGCTGAGATCAAGAGTTGGTGCTTAACCGACTGAACCACCTGGACACCCCCATGGAATTCTTAATCTTAAAAACAAAAGAAAAGAAGAAAAAACCTACAGAATCATGGAAATACAAACCATTTCTTTTTTCTAGGCAATGTTGAGAAGTCAGGGAGGAGAGAGGGAGGCAAAGACTTCCCACCGAACGCGTCTGAAAGAAAGGAAGGTATTGACTTGAGGGTTTACTGCCAGAAATTGGGTCTGGGTCCTCTGAACCATCAGAGGGAAAGCGGGGAGAAGAGTCAGGTTGTTGGGACTCGGCGAAGGTAGTTAAAGTCTGCCGCAAGATGTGCCCCCGGAGACGAACCACCAGCTGGGAGTGTTAGCCCAGAGGGAATCCCAGAGAGCAGTTTTCACCAGCTCCTGCAGCAGACGAACCTCTGCTGAGCTCCCTGTACTGTAGGCAGAGCAGAGCATCTCAGAATATTGAGGTTAGAAGGTAGTTCTCATTGGACCACAAAACCCTCACCCCACCCCATGCTCTAAATTCCCAGGTTAAAGAGACTGAGGTTCTGTCTCACCTTCCTTCAGAAGCAGTCAGCTGGGTGGTGTTAGAGTGAGCCCCTCAGCCCCATCCAAGGTGTCTGCCCACGCCAGCGTGCTTCCAAAACTCATCCTGCCTCAGCCTTTGCACACGCCGATCCCGCTGCCTGGCAAGTTCTGCTCACCCCTCTCTTTGCACGGTGACCCCTTGCCACCCCGTGAGTATTCGCTTAAACATCATTTTCTTTTTTTTTAAGGTTTTATCTATTTATTTGAGAGAGAGAGAGAGAGAGAGAGAGTGAGAGAGCATGAGAAGGGGGAGCGTCAAGGGGAGAAGCAGACTTCCTGCCATGCAGGGAGTCCAATGCAGGACTCGATCCCAGGACTCCAGGACCATGGACTGAAGTCCATGGACTGAAGGCAGTCGCTTAGCCAAGTGAGCCCCCAGGCGCCCTCTACCAGAGGCCCTTTCTGCCCTTTCTATCCAAAGGAGGTCCGTCTTGCCCTTTTCTCACCCAGCCTCCTGGTCATGTCTCCCAGCACACACCGCACTGTGATTTCCACACAGCTCTTCCACGAGCCCTAAATACTTACTGGACGGAAGAATGGATGGATTTGTGTTTCCTCGATTCTAACAGGTCTCTTCCTCCACAATTGTCCACATCTCCCTCATTCGCTACCATGTGCCAGCACTGAGCCCAGTGCTCTAGACAGACAAAGTGTGTACCAAAGATGCGTTATGTGGCTGAGTGTGATTTGGAGACATAAGCGAAGGAGGCACTTTCTCCTTCCTGGTCTTCGTATGTATTTCCCTTGCCCATGCCCACCGCCCTCAGGAAGGCACACGGGAGAGGAAGGAAGGAAGCAGATCCGTGTCCTGGTTTTGTTCTCACAAAGACCTAAGCTCTTAGCGGATTTGGAAGTAAAACAGAAAGTCTTAAAGAAACTTGGAACGGGAAAGGATTTTTCCCAGACTGTAGATTCTGGGGAGAGAAGGAAGGAGTGACAAGAGAAAGTGTCTGTGTGAGCGTCCCTAGAGCCAAGAGTAGCCCTGTTTCTCAGCGAGACTGGTGGGGCAGTGGGGGTAGAGTCAGGGAGGAGAGGCAAGGCCCAGCTGCCACATGTGGAAGAAGATGGGCTCATACAGCCCCCACTGAGGATGGAAGCAGCAGGAAGACACGGGACTGGAGGACGTCCATGAGGCCAGAAATCACGGAGGCGCAAAGGTAATGGTGCAGGCAGATGACAGAGGACCGGATGAGAAACCCCCCACCCAAATACCTTGATACTGCTCAGGGAACTAGGACGGCAATAGGATCTACAAGGCACAGGAGACCCCAGGAAGGAGTGAGGGTCCAGAGTAGAAAGCGAGGCTGGAATACAGAAAATTTGAGAGCACGAGTTTGTGCATGGAGGGTCAGACCTACTGCAGGAGAATAAATAATAAATGGACAGTAGTGCTTTACATGAAGTTTAGGGGTACATCGTTCTGGGCCCCCATCACATGCTGTTCAATTCACGGATTCTCTCAAGACCATGCAGGATACAAGCCTTTCCACCCTTTATTTATAGTGTGTGGGGGCAGGAGGAATGGGGGGGAGAGATGGAAAAAAGTCTCAGCTTTGAAGTCGGCACGTCCTGTTACTTCTGTGTATAGAATCTTGGCCAACTCATCTCACCTCCCCAAGCCCCATGGCTCTTGCGTGAACGTAATGAACGGCTGTAGACATACACAGTACAGAATGTGACATGTAGCATGTAGGAATTCTTCATAAATCCCGCTCATGAAAGATGTTAGGGGAATTACTCCTATGCTCTGTCTCCTAATCCCAAAAGGTGGTCAAAAACACTCCCCTTTTTTTTCCTGTTGCAAGTGAAAGGACTGAAGAAGTTCAGAGAAGCCAAGAGACTTGCCGAAAGGCCAGCAAGTGGCAAATTAGAACCTGAAGTTGGACTCAGTCCAGTGCACTAGTCGTGGTCGATTTTTGTCAAATATATCTACTGAGAACGTACTAGGTACCAGGCACTGGGTGAGCAGCAGAAAAATAAAAACAGCAAAAAAAACCCCTGCTTGCAGGGAGCATGCGTTCTGGAATAAATATCGGAGGGCCCACTCGCTGTCAGCACATCGTTGGAGCAGGCTTCCAGCATCGAAGTCGGGTCCTACCAAGTTCCTGGCTCTCTTCCATCGGTTCTTTAGGAAACACAGACTTGCCAGACAGAGGAAGGAGGCACATTTGTTAAACACCTATGAGGTATCAAGAATTCTGCAGATACCCTCGTATTTGAAGGCAAAACTGGAGTCAGGACCATGGACCGGGCCCTCAGCACAGAGGACACAAAACTGGCCCAGGCAGTAGTGGACACCATGAATTTGACCGAATTCCAGACACACCCAAATGAAAGAGCTGGAAACTACCAAGAATGTCAAACGTGCAAGTTCCCTTCTCTGCCACTAGAGAAACAGCTGTCTAGTTCGGAGAGCTGATGTTCAAATCTGAGTGTTTTCTGTTTGTTCACTTGCTCATGTCATATTTGAGAAGCTTAGCAGTGTATCAGGGGACAAGGCCACAGTCAGTCTGGGTCTCCCATGGTGTCTGAGAAAGCCTGCTTCCCGTGGCGTCTTGAGCAGACGTGGGCTTTGAAGTCAGGCCTGTTTGTGTCTCAGATCCTTATGTGCCTGCTGCATGACCGGAAACACACCTCAGGACCTCTATGAACCTCTGTCTCCTCATCAGCAGGTAAGATTGATATATTCATTTCCTATTGTTGCTGTAACAAAGTATTACAAATATTAGGGCTTAAAACAGCACAAACTTACTGCCTTGCCGTTCTGGAGGTCAGAAGTCCAGGATGGCTCTTACAGGGCTAAAATCAAGGTGCTCGCAGGACTGAGGGCTTTCTTGACGGTCCCAGGGGAAATCTGTTCTTTTTTTCCTTGCTTTCCGGCTGCTAAGGGCCACCTGCGTTCCTTGGCTTGCAGCCCCCTTCAAGCAATCTGGCTTCTACTTCTGTTGTCACATCTCTCTGACCCTCAGCTTCCACCCTGCAGGGTGGAATCATCCTACACCCATCCAGATAATCCAGAATAATCTTCCTATTTCAAGGACCATAGCTTTAATCATACCTGCAGAGCCCCTTCTGTTGAGGAAGGTAACATGCTCCCAGATTCCCTGGATTAGGATGAGGGCATGGGGGAGGGGGCATAATCCAGCTTCCCACAGGTATGTAAGCCGCTGTCACACTGTTAGGACTCCCTGAAAGTGAGCTGCCTTCCTAGGAGAGGCGGTTTAGGGAGAAAAAAAATGGATCCTGAAGTCAGGGAGAAGCAGCTTATGAGTCACTGAGTAAAGTGTAGAAACTATGAACTGGGATGAGGGTGGTGGAGGGAAGAGAAAGCAGACCTGCTGAATCAGGACAGAAAGATGGACAGGGCAGGAAATAACGCCTCTGGGGGTGAGGTGGGGAGGGTGGAAATAGACTCCGTAGCAATTTTTTCCTCCAGAAAATGAGGGGTTAACATTCTCCTCTGTAGAGTTCAGCCTGGAACACATCCTTGAGTCTGATTTTCTGCCGCACACAATGGCATTCCTTGTCCCGTGCACGAGGAGACTGGCAGGCCAAGGAGCAGTGCGAGGCTCCCCCACTCCAAGTCATCCCACCCTTGGCAGAACTCCAAGTCTACCGGCTCGGGAGCCACAGCTCGTAGCTGGGGGGACCCTGAGTGGGTTAGGTTCCCAGGGAGCTGTTAGCTAAACCCACTCTTTAATGATACATAAACCCACTCTCTGATGATACAATGGTGGCACACGGGCCTCCCCTCATGGACGCCTGAGAAACTTCCACTTGCCACTCGACACAGCTCAGAAACCTTCTGGATCTCGGTCACTTCCTGACTCAAGCCTCGATGGCTCCCTTTGGTCGTCAGGGCTCTCCAGGACCTTCTGTCACTCACCCAGTCAACGTGCATGTGTCTTCGATCCCAAGCCCCCTTGATACCTGTATCACATCCCCGGGGCCTCCGTGAATCGCAGGCTCTGGTCCAATCCAAACCACGTGCCGCAGCCTTTCCTACACAATGGCGCCAAGCACTGCTTCCGTTTACGGAGTACTCACCATGTGCTGGTTAGTGTGCATAGCATTTTATTTTATTTTTTTTAAAGATTTTATTTATTTATTTGACAGAGAGAGAGAGAGATCACAAGTAGGCAGAGAGGCAGGCAGAGAGAGGTGGGGGAGCAGGCTCCCTGCTGAGCAGAGAGCCCGATGTGGGGCTCGATCCCAGGACCCTGGGATCATGACCTGAGCCAAAGGTAGAAGCTTAACCCACTGAGCCACCCAGGCGCCCTCTTCATAGCATTTTACACAAATCATCTCATTTAACTCTTGCTACAAGCCTGCAAGACAAGTCCCATTTTGTCCCTATGTTACGGATGAGGAAACTGAAGCACTGACGAACTAACTCACCCTAGGTCCCACTGTAAGTTCTAACCCAGTGCTTCTCAAGCAGGACAAGTGCACAACGGGGGCCGGAGGGAGACACTGCTGGCATCTGGAGAGCAGAAGCTGGAGAGGCTGCTAAGCATCCCACAAAGCCTAAGCGAGCCCCAAAACAGAGGAGTATGTGGCCCACAGCGTCAGCAGGGCAGAGACTGAGAAATGTGCGCTGGAAGCAGGTTTTCCCACCCAGAGAGCCTTTTTGGAGCGGCACGCATCAGACCCCTCGCCACACAGCATTGCAACAATCTGTCTCCTACCCGAGCTTATGGATTTCTCGGAGGCAGGGACCACTTCTTAGAAGCGTCTGTATCTCTCACACACAACCTAGAATTCAATACAGGTTTCTAATAAAAGAACCGACCCCCAAGCAAACAAATGAGTAACTCTGGGGACAGAATGTCCTCCTTTCCTGAACGTCTCAGGCTCTTCTCTCTCCCGTGGCCCTTCTCATCTCGAGCCTCATTTATCGTCACCCGGGACTTGTCTCATCTCTGCAATTACGAGAGAATGTTCCAGAAGTCAAGAACCCAGCCACCTTCATCCTTGTGGCCTCAGGAGCTCCAGCATTTAACCCACAGGACAGCTTTAGTAACTACTTATTGAGATGGAATATTCTCCATTTCTTCTTCTCCCTCCAACTTCCCACCTTTGTTCACTTGTTTGAACTACTAAAAATTCCAGAGCAGCTGACAGGTTGGAAAGTCTGGGGCAACGTATCCACCAGGCATCATAGGCACGTGCTGGGGACCCCAGACGCTTTTAGGAGCCCATGAAAATCTTCTCATTCTAAGTCAAAGAAAAATAAATACAATAATGAATGTATATAATAATAAACTCAACCTGGATTATATCCATCTTTACAACGAGTTGAGCATAAAACTTGTTTTTACTAGATTTTTATTTTCTTGGAAGATGGAGCCCACCGTGGCATGAGAGCCCAGGCCCATAAAAGCCGGAACACAGCCCTGGGTTACGGTCAGTGCCTAAAGCCCTCTATTCCCCACCACGGGATAGGTTTCCCCAGAGCCGAGCAGAAAGAGCATTCAGCGCCTGGGATTCCGACTGCACTCGCTACCTACCGCTGTGTAACAAGTCAGCATAGACACGGCGGCTTGTGCTGGGTGAGCCCGGTTCCCTGCCGCACTGGCTCCCCAGGCCATGAACAGGGTGGTGGCTGGGCGAGAGCATCAGCTGAAGATGAACCGAAAGAGAATCCAGGCCCAGGCTCCGTCACGGGAAGGGAATACCCCAGAGCACGCGCAGCACAAGGTGGGGATCACGAGGGCATCCTTGGGTCCCATCTGCCAGGCCAACCTCACCGGCATTCCACAAGCGGTAGGAATGGGAGGGCCCAGCAGCGCACAGGTGGATGCAGGGCATTTCACTGGCCGCCACACCTGCTGGATGCCTGGACGCCTGGGCTCTCCTGATCCCCAGGATAAACACACAAACCATCCCTGCCTTCATCCAGGTCTCTGCTCATAGGTCATCCTCCTTGGAGAAAAGAAGGCCATCTCCCGATGCCTCCCTCCCACTTTTGCCCCCCAACCCCAACAAATCCCCTCTGCTCCTCAGGCAGAGACAGCCAAGAGACCACAAACAGTCCTGTGCTGTCCTCCCCCTCCCAGTGGCCGGGCACCTGGAGGACCAGAGCACTGGTCCCACAGAGCGCACGGTGCAAACACGCCGTCTCCCCAAGAATTTGCTCTTAGGCTTTACACCTCAGCACCCTCTCCTTCTTCTATTCAGCTTGTTAGCATGACGGGACGCAATCTCGGCGGGACCCTCCTGGAGGGCATCCTACGTGGCCTATCATGGCAGCAGCCACCACCCACCCGTGCAGAATGGGATGAACAAGAGCACTTCTGGTTATTGCCGTGCTGCCCAGCATCCTTGCTTTTCCTGACCCAGCTCTGAAATTCTGATGAGGTCAGCTGACAGGGCTCAAAAAGGTTAATGTCTTTGCACAAAGCACAATGTGTAAACATGTCAGTAATTATCACAGACGTCCTACGTAAAATGCCCTGTCTGGCACTCGGAGTCAAGGACCTGGCTGGCGTGGGGGCTCGGCTCTCCGGCTGGCCCATCCAGGGAGCAGGAATGAGGCGGAAGCCCTGTGCCGGTCCGGGTGGCAGGGACACCTGGAGATTCAGGCTCGGCAGTCCGGGTGCTTACGCTCCAGCAGAGGGGTGACAGGTTTGTGGAGTCCAAACCTCGGGGCTAGGCTGACCAACCAGTGACCGCGGCCACTGCCAGGGTCTGCGCTCAGCCTCTGCACTCGGCCGCTGCCCATCATCCGTGGGGATTAGCAGAGGGAAGTCTTGGCCGAGTCCCACGGACTATGCTCCTGGTAAGGACCAGCTGTTCTCACACGTCCTATCCTTCGGTTGAAGAGAAAGAGGGAACTCAACACACAGCAGTAGATAAGGCAAGCACACCCCTTCCCAGTGATTTTTTTTTTTAATCTTTTTTACCCTTAAGGGCAGCACAGAGGTGGGTGCACAGGAAAACCCCAACCCAAACTGAAAAAGTCTCTCCCCTTGACCAACTTCAGGCTCCTCAGAGCCATCTTCTCCGCTAGGCCTCCTCTGTGGGCTCTGTCCTCAGCCTGCCCAACCAGTCTGGGCAGGAATCCCGTGAAGTCAGCTTAGCAAACATCCCCCACTCTCGGTATCTGTGCAGGTTCCTCACGCCCCACCTTTGAGGTCTCAGTCTTGGCCTGCCGTCAGCAAGAAACCTGTTAGGTCAGTGTGGTCAGAAGCCCTCAGCCTTGATGTAATTCTCTATCCACTGACCCCTCCTCTTCACCTGGCTACAAACCCAGCTGTTGTGCAGTTTTCAAAGCTGAGCTGAAGCTTCCCTTCCCTGTCGTAATGGTACTTGCATCTGGTTCTACTTCTCTTTAACAACAACAACAAAATACAAAATATACAAAACACAACAACTTTGGAAATAGTTTCAACCAAATAAGGTTTGTTTGTTGTAATATCGGGTTATGGATTTTCCAGACAATGCTCTCAATCTCCTGCTTCATTCTGAGGTTGTGGGGGTGGGCCAGGGCTGTGAAGGTGAAGGGAGGGTTGCAGAGGACAGGCCTGCCCCTCTGTACTGTCACAGGGGCAGACCTGCCCACAAGGCTGGCTGCAACCTTAGTGGGGAAAGAGAAGGCTGAGCTGAGTTCGGGAGGCCTCACTAAGGTGTTGTCTGAACTTCAGAAAAGTAGTCAGTACTTCAAATCACAGTGCAAGCACGCACGCGCGCACACACACACACACACACAGCCCCTTCCTCTGCGCTTTTGCCTGGTTAACCCCTCAGTCAAGGCAGAGAGTCACACATTCTTCCAGGATACTGGGCCTGATCTCCTTGACCAGTTCAAATAACCCCCACATTTGAGGCCCCTCCGGCAGCACTGTCCCAGCTGGCAGTTGGATGCTCTTTCCTTAATTCCCTAATCAATGTCTGGCTTCTTGTCTGTCTGTCATGGGAGCTCCCTGAGGGCAGGTGAACTGTCTTCCCTCATCTTTACACTCCAGTGCTAGGCAGAGCCCCCTGACACAGGAGTCTTTAGTAAACCTCAGCTGAGCTAGAGAAAGAAGGACAGGAGGAAGGGAAAGAGAGAAAAAAGGGAAGGGATAAAAAAGGGGAGGGAAGGAAGGGAGAGAGGGAAGAAAGAGAAAGGATAGAAGGGAGGGAGGGAGGAAAGGAGAGAGAGGGAAAAGGAAGGGAAGGAGGGAGGGAAGGAGGGAGAGAGGGAGGGAGAGAAGAAAAACAGAAGATGAGAAGAGGAAGGGAGGAATGGAGGGAAGGAAGGAAGGGGTAAGGGAAAGGAGGGAGGGAGGGAGAAAAGAAGGGAGAGGGAGGACATGAAGTATGAGATCTGAGGCTGGAGAGGGTACACAGGTATTTGTGGACAACCTAATACTCCTTGCCAAGGAGGTAGAGTTTTCCCAGTAGATAATGTGTCACCATGGAAGGGTTTTAAACAGGAAGTAGGAGGGGAGGTGGTCAAATAATGTATTATAGAGAAATCAGTTTGGCTACCCAGAGCAGGATGCTGTTAAATGATCTAGACAAGGAGGGTATGGGGGCCTGAAACAAGACACTGTGGTAGGCATGGAGAGGAAGAGATGAGTCAAAAAAATGCTGAGACACATTTGGCCAGAAGTGCTGACTGGGAGTGGATGAGAAGGGGACGGCCAGCATTCACCAAGCATTTCCACCATGCTCAACACCATGCCAAAGGCTTTGCAAACACTATACTATTTAATCCTCAAAACCCAAGAAGATAGGTGGTCTCTCACTTTGTGGCTGAGCAAAACAAGTCAAAGAGAGGTTAAGGAATTTGCACAAATCACACAGCTAGAGACTGGTAGAGCCGGCTCCAGACCCAAACCCTTAGCCACTGGGCCAGAGAGGTCCCCATGAGATACAGTCACATGAGATATGAATCCTAGTCCCTTCATGGAGCTCGGGATCCAGCATTTTTAACCCTTTTCTTTAGGAGAAGCAGAAATACTGTAAGGAACCAGTCTGAATTTCAGGCTTGGACAAACAGGTAAAGAGTGGTACCATTAATTACACATAGAAGAGGGAGTGCTTGTTTGGAGTGAGGTCTGAAGGCGACAGGTCCCGTGTGAAGTGTTGCGCTTGAGTAGCTATGGCGATACCCGAGGGACACTATTCAGTGGGCTCCTGGACATGGCTGGGGTCTGAGAAGGACCTAGATGGATATTTGAGAATAAAATTGGGAATGAAAGCTGAGGATGAGGCAAAAGGCCAAGAGCAGTGGATCTCAAAATGCTCCTCAAAGCTTAGGGTTCTACTGAGGCGCTCCAGGAGCCAGCAATGGGGACAAGAAGAGGCGTCCGTGCCTCCCACCCAAATGTCTACCAGGTCAAAGCACCAGTCTTCAGTGTCCAATTCCATCAGTTCTGCTTCCAGACAAAGAGTTTAGGAGGGACAGATGGGAAATGGATGGATGGATAGGTGAATGGACAGATGGATGGACAAGGGTACAAATAAGATGCACCCACCAGACAGACTATTCTTCGGTTCAGAGGTTCATACAAGTGCCCCAGCTGCCCCAGCCCCAAGCCAGGTGCATGCCAAGAGACTACCAGAATATTTCAGATCACCCTTCTCTGACAGAATGAACATTCCAGCAAAAGGGCTGCCTTGGCTACTATTTGCGCAGGAATTAATTTGGAAATTCAGAGGCTGCCAATCACAAAACACAGGGCTGGTGGCCAGGTGACCCCGAGACGAGCAAGGGCCAGGGCCTAGACCCGGACCACACCTTCATCCTAGGAAACTCCGTGACTGTAAGTGAGGAAGATAAGCATGGCTGGTCCTGGACACTGGCCACGTGCATCTTGCTCATTAAACCTCCACCATTTACTGTCATAACAACGCAGGGAGACCGTCTGGGGGTCCACTCAGTAGGTCGGACCCGTGCAGCTGTTTTCAATCATCTCTGAAAGCAAAATTCCAAGCAGGAGGAAAAATGACTTCTGTTTTGTGTCAAAAGCCAGCAAACAAGGTGTGATACTGGAATGTACTTGGATTGCACACATACACTCTCTGCCTTCTTCCTTCCTTCTTTTTATGGGGGGGTTGGGGGGCGATAATTTAGTAATACATAAAATATATGTTTATCTAGTCCGGCCCAAATGTTCAACAGCAGACAGGAATATAAAATGACAAGGGCACCATCCCTGTACGTATTTAGGATGTATTTTCCCCATTTTTTGGCTCTAGGAATGTTTGCTCTGGCTACATCTGGGATGGGGATTTAAATTAATTTTTCATTTGGTGAGAAGAGTGTGTCATGTTGAAAATGGTTCTCGGTGAACCTGTAACAGATGCTGTCACCGCCTAGTCATCATTAGATGAACCACCGTCCATGATTCCTATTAAATTTTTGATCAAACTGCTGGTGATTTCCAATGAGATAATTGAAACTAATCTTTTGGAGATTTCACATAAAAAGTGCTCCTCTAGAAATGGAAGAATCCAGCCAAACAGACCTTGTCTATTCTCTGCACTCTAAGGTGAGATTTCCAAGTTCTCTTTTGATGGTGTCTTCCTGTCTTTTCCCACCATTTCCTATCATAACCACTTGTGGGTAGGAAAATAGTAGAAGCCATAGTTTATCTGTACAGCATCTCTGATGTTATTATGCCCATTCTACAGATGAAGAAACTGAGGCTCAGGGATCAATAATCTGCTTATGGAGATGCAAACTACGAAGTAAAACAGCCTGGATGGAAACCTCTCTACTCACATACACACACGAGCACGTGTGCACTCACACACATGCGCACCATGTTGACTGGCTCCCCGGAAATGCGTGAGCTCAGAACCAGTGAACATCGTTTCTGATCTGCTGTCAGTTATCACTGGTGACAATACCGCAGACGTTTACTGAGTGTTTACTATGTGATAATCATTTGCAAATATTTCATTTCATTCTTACACTGGAATTAGGACGTTTAAGATTAAGAATCTTCTCAAACAGCAAGTGTTGGATCTGGGACTTCAGCTCAGGATCCTGGACTGCAGAGTCCAAGGTCCCTGTTTCTAACTCTCACACCAAACTGTCCTCAGTGAGTGAGGGACCCTGTGGGTTGCTTCTCCTCCATGGGCTAGCACCTTTCCATGTAAACGTTCACCTGTTGGGTACATCTCCTGTCTGAGTTACCTGCAGCAGTGTTACTAAGTACCCCAAGACTTAGCGGCTGAAAACAGCCCTTTACTTTGGCTCACAATTTTGCAGGTCAGGAATTCAGGAAGGGCTCTGCCGGCAGGTTCACGTCTGATCACTGTGGTGTCGGCTAAGGTGGCTGCTGTTGGAAAGTCCACTGCCAAGACGGCTCTGTCAACTCTATGTCTGGCCCCTTGGCTTTTCTCTTCCCACATGGCATCTCATCTTCCAGGACCTGCGTGGTATGGGCTTCTCATGGCAAGACAGTCTCGGGGTAGGTGGGTTTCCTCTATGGTGGCTGGATATCCCCAGAGCATTCAGTTCAAGCTCCCCGGGGAAGAAGCTCCAAGTCTTCTTCTGACTTCCCACAGTATCACTTCTGTTTCATTCTCTTGTCAAACGAGTCCCTCAGGTGAGCCCAGATGTAGAGGGAGGGGAAGTACCTCAGTAGGAGGAGCTGCTGAGAACCCGCACCTGCTCTAATCCCCAACATGGCCTCATGGAGAGTATATTTGTCTACCTCAGAGGCCACACAGGGAATGGAGGGAGAGGAGTCTCAGTTACAGACTGCCTGCTCAGAGCACCTCCCGGTGTATGCTGTCGGTCTCAGGAGTAGAAGCAAGAGTAGTAAGAACACTAGCAGCCGTCCTTCACTGAGCTCGCACTCCATGCCAGTCACTATCCACGGCACCCACATTCAGGAACGCCTCAGTCCTCATCAGGAGCCTGTGGTTAGCATCAGTACGATCATCATTTCCATTCTACAGAAAAGAAAACTGAGCCACATGAAAGTGAGCTCACCCGTCTGAGGTCCCGTGGCTTGGAAGGAAGGACAGGAGTGAGTTTCCACAGCCTGGGCCTTTCATTTCTTCACTCTACTCTTCACTGCCTCTTAAGTTACCCGTTGAGGCAAGGGTGCAACAGTGTTTTTAATGATTTTGAAAACCACCAGCTTAGCTGATCCTTACTGAGCCTACTTTTTAAGGCTTTGACAACCATAAGACTAAAGCTGTGCCAGCAGACACACAGTCTTACATGGCGGCCAGCAGACTTCCAAGGACTGGATCCTGACTGTGGGAAGCTGTATCTCCAAGGACAGTGGCGGTAGCACTGCCCACCCCACAGGCTCTCCTGTGGCACTGCTCCATGGCTCTCCCAGCCCTCCATCTCTGTAGACCCTCAGACCACACTGAATGTGACAGGAGTCATGCTGTGCCACACCCTGCCTCTAGGAACCCAGAGCACCACAGGGGCAGCCCAGGCTTCTCTGCTGGAGAGAGAGACACATGTACATGGCAGGCAGGGAATGTGGAGAGGGCAAACATGTGTATAAAGAAGCCATCTGGATGCCCGCCCCAGTTGAGCCTTCCAGTGACTCCAGCTCCAGCCACCACTGGGGCCAACCCCATCAGAGGGTGACAACCACCCAGCTGAGCCAGAAGCCCAGCAATTGTGAGGCATTGTAACAGATGCCGTGTCTGAGCCCTGGAGTTCTGGGGAGGTCTGCTCTACATCACAGATAGCCAAAACACTGGTTCTGCCTCTTCTTCACTGTATCACCTCAGGCAAGTCGCCAGACCCTACGGGCATCAGTTTTCTCATCTGTAAAATGGGGACAGTAGGAGGGCCATCCTCAGAAGGTTGGTGTGAGGATCAAAGGAGGTATCAAGGAGGAAAAATACGGGCCTGATGGATCATCTGAGAGGTCTAAAAAAGTGGAAACTGTATTGAGGGGCATGTCATAAGCTGTCGACAATTATAGGGAGATTTAAAAGAACTCCAAGAAATAGGAGAATGAAGATTTTATTAGTAGGCTGAGCAGAAAGAAAACAACCGTAGAAGAACAATGCTACCAAAGTCCCTGACTCCGCTGCCAACAACCAACACAACTTCCAAGATGTGGCATCACACCATCCGGGGACAAGGAGAAGGGGAGGGAGTGATGGCACAGAAGCAACAGACAATGTCCAAAACTGATCATTCAGGAGACAGTACACAGATATCATTCAGAAATATGGAAGCAAGGGGTGCCTGGGTGGCTCAGTCAGTCGAGTGTCCAACTCTTGATTTCAGTTCAGGTCATGATCTCGGGGTTGTGAGATCAAGACCCGCATTGGGCTCTGCACTAGGCATGGAGCCTAGCTAAGATTCTCTCTCTCTCCCTCTACCTCACCCCCACCATTCACTAGTACGCTCGCTCACTCGCTCTCTAAAAAAAAAAATATGAACGCAAATACAGAAGAAAAAGCAAAAAGAGTAGAGAGGTGGTTGCTTCTGGAAGCAGGGTGGATGGGGGGGGTGCAGAGACCACCAGGGAATCGGGTTTTGTTTGAAGCTTTCTAGCATTATTTGATGCTTAACTATATGCACATACAAAAATCATTCTAAATAAAATAAAACATAGCTTCCCACTATACTTTAAAAATGTAATTAGATTTTCCTATCAACTGCACAAATTCCCCATATCTCAGGAGAGTATCTAAAGTGAATGAGAACAGACCGGCTCCCTGGAGGACCCTTGGGAACCTCACCCAGATCTTTAAGTCCACTCAGGTTGCTGGAAGGAGGACCCCCCCCCCCCCCCCCCCCCCCAGCCACTGGGGCTCTGAAGGCTCCACACTGGGCTCCTTCCATCTGGCTCTGGCTGGCCCCTTTCTTCTCCATGTGCTTCAATTTACTGCTCTAGAGTCAGCTGTTTTCAAATGGGAAAGGTCAGGTGTGAGTGCTATTTCTGGGCATTCACATTTGGTGAAAATGATTTGGGCAGGTTTGGGTTTATTGCCTGAGCCAGGTAAATATGAAATCTCTCCAGTTCAAATATCACAGGCAGAAGTCTCTCTCTCCCTCTCTCCCCCCTCCTCTCAGATACACATACTTTTCCACCAAGTCCGGCCATCTGAATTTATTACCCAAGTAAGATTTACTGACGTTTACATAAAAATCCCCAGCCTACGGGTGATATGCATGTCAGAACGGTTGCCAACAGTGTGATGTTGAAATAGATTCTCAGGGCACGCTTCTCTCTCTAGATTGATTGGAAACAGGCACACATGACAATGTAGAAAAATCTAGATGATCCGCAGTTATCAGTGCTCCTTTCCCCCGTGCAACAGAGGCCGGGAGAGGTCATCCAGTGTGCCAAGCGCAGCCGCGTGAGGTCTGTTCTAGGTCTCCAAGGAGGAGATAATACAGAGCTGCTTCCATTGATCAACAGCAAGTGTGGGAGGTTCACATAAATCAATTAGCAAAATGTGTATGTGGCAGCCATTGCTAAGCCATCGTGTGTAAATAATAGTTTTAAGTGCAAAACAGGATGATAGAATCTATTAACCATGCCCGTCTTGGCTGAGTTCCTCTGTGACCTTCAGCGACAGAATGTTCAGCTGTCGTTCAAAGGCCACTGCCGACTGATGTGGACAATCTTGAGGCACTAGAGGCCAGGGTCATCTCAGACATGAACCCCAAGTCCCATCTGTAATAACAATGACAACGTACATTTATACAGCACTTGACCATCTGCCAGCCCCTTTCGAATACTTTATAAGCTTCCCTTGGTCTTCCCTGTAAGTCTGGGGAGCCCAGGAGAGGCGGGAAGGCACAGAGGAACATGGAGGGGGGCCGACTGAGCTCTACCCTTGGTTCTGCCACTGAGGGGCTTGTCTGAAGGCAGCACGTTCATTTCCCTCCAACAGATGCGCTGTATTCCAACAACAACTATCATAGCAATCCCCACTTTGGCAGGTGGTAAAACTGGGGCTTGGACAGGTTAAGTAATCCACAAATAAAAGTGGAGAAGTTGGGATGTGAACCCAGATCTATTCGTCTAGTTTCTGGTCCAATGCTCCATCCTGCATTTCTTCCCGAAAGGCCTCCTGGGCCCACCTGCAGCTCCATCACAGTTATGACCTAGGGAAGGTCTACGGGGACCCAGCACCCCAGGATTCTTTCCGGTGGAGCCCAGGAAAGAAGGTGCTGGTGTCTAGGGTGGGCATGTAGCTCTCCACCATCCCCCTTCCATGACCCGACTGCTGTCCTTTGCTGAGCCAAACTTGCTGACAACAGTCAGAGGAACATGGAGAGTGTACCCCTATATGAAGACATACAGAGAAGCTGAAGCCTTTTGCTCAGGCCACATCTCCTCTCGCTCTCCCTTACGCTCACTCTGCTAAGGTTGTCTGTTCCAGGCACTGTTCCCTACACAACACGGGAGGCTTCTGCTTAGGTCCCTTGCTCTGGCTGCTCCCTTTGCCTGAAACCTTCTTCCTCTGGATGTCCACATGACTAACTCTCTCACGCAACCCATTAGTAACAGCTACTTTTAAAAAACGATGCAATGACACTCTTTAAAGGTCATGGTAAGGAGAACTTTACTGGAGGGGGCTCTCCTGACTGGTACAGGGATCAGCACAGCAGGGTCCTGCAGCGGGGGAGAAGAGGGTGCTCACGTCCAAATATAACAAGGGAAAGTGGGAATTCATAGCCAAGGAGCAGGGTGGGTGGGAGTCATCAGGGGCTGGAAGTTAAGCAGAAACATCAGGGTTAAGGGGGAATTCGGGCTAAACAGACCTACCAGAATCAGGGGGGATTCCGGCCATACTGACTTAGCAGGATTCTTGGTAAAATCGGACAATGTGGAGATGAACACAGAAATCCCGAAATCGAAGCCGAGCTAAAAAGAGCTTGACCTGAGTTTGGTCAAGGAGAGAATCTTCACTGGGCTCTCACCACCACCCCCACCCCCGCACCCATTAGCATCACAACTGCACTTCTCCCTACCCTCACTCCATACTCCAGATTCCCTGTCCCCTGCTCTGCTTTCCCACATAGCCCTTAGGGACTCCTAAATACAATGACTTGGTGTGCTCAGGAGCTATCTCCCATCTCCCATCCGGGGATGTAAGCTCTAAGCTCGGTGAGGGCGGGGATTTTTGTCAGTTTTGTTCACTCAGTGTCTCTAAATGCCTAAAACAGCACCTGGCATAGAGATGTTCAATGAATATTTTAACAAGTGAATAAGTGGGTGAGTGGATGGACGGACGGATGGACGGAAAGGTGGATGGAGGATACGCAAACGACAGAGGGACAGAATTGTTCTACATCCCCCCACCCAGGGTCATACCAGGGTAGGACCTCCCTCCGCGGGCTTCTCTCTGTGGCTCACGTGACACCAGATCCTCAAGCAGATTCTGAAGCCGGTCGCCCAGGCGCTCAGTCTCTTGTCTTGGATCCCAAAGCCTCTGGACACACACACACGCGCACACACACACACACACCCCAGTCCTCGCGCTTTCCGTCAAACCCGGGCCCGTCAGAGCGCAGCCCAATCAAACTCACTGGAGCAGAAACACTATTTCGCTCGGCCAAGGTCTGCAGAGCATGGACACAAATGGAAAAACCGGCTCGAGCAGCACGGCCGGGAGACCGAAGGGGCTTCATTGAACCTCATTGCTCCACGACGGGGGCAGCTTCTCGGGGCCAGGCTGGCACCAGGCCAAATCTCCTGTGATGAGCTGCTGGCCTCCTCTGTGCTGCGGAGCTTAGAAGCCGCTGGCGGGGTAGGGGTGGGGAGGGGGGTCACACGACCCTGCTAAATCAACGATTCCATGTCCCCACTAGAAAAGCTACGGCTACTGCTGCAGGAGCTATGCCTCCCGGGACTCGGGGTTTGGAACTTGGGCCCCAGACCTCCACGGACCCACAGGGTAAGTCGGGACAGAGGCGACAGCGAGGAGGAACAGCTTCAGACAAGACTTGGCGCATTACTGGGGCGCCTGGGTGGCTCAGTGGGTTAAAGCCTCTGCCTTCGGCTCAGGTCATGATCCCAGGGTCCTGGGATCGAGCCCCGCATCGGGCTCTCTGCTCAGCAGGGAGCCTGCTTCCTCCTCTCTCTCTCTGCCTGCCTCTCTGCCTACTTGTGATCTCTGTCAAATAAAAAAAAATAAAAAATAAAAAAAAAAAAGACTTGGCGCAGAGCTGTCCCTGCGTCACGTGAAAGCCTCCCAAATGTGGTTTCTACACCAGGGAGGACGGCCCTGGGTAGCCGTGGAGACTCAGAAGACGCAAGCCCACTGCACGCTGTACCAACTGAACGCTACCAATCAGCAGCTAGAGGAATACGTGTTGGTGTGTCCTACCCAGGGGCCCCAGGCCACCGCTAAAACTAGCGCGCAGAACTCCCTGTATTGGAAGGAAGGGACTTCATGGCACGGCCCGTGGAAAAAGCAGGCTATAAATAATCCGCACTGTGTGATCCTATTTTTGTTCAGAAAACGTGTGTACAAACGGTAAACCCCAAGAGGTTACGAGTAGTTACCTGGGGAGGATGGGATGATGGGTGATTCAAACATTTATTTACTACATTTACTAAATTTTCCGCAACACGTATAATTTTGCCCCAAATCGTCCAACATTAAGATTGTAGGTGACCGCATGGAAGGAAAACTGCCCATACACAGGAATGGCACATTCCACCCGCCTGCCCAGACATGCAGAAGCTGCGCTCCCGGGGGCGCTGCGTGGGTCACATGGAGCCTGTGCCCACACCTGCGTTGGCCTCTGGAGTTGAGCTGGTTCTTTCCAGCAAAGGTCTTGCCCATCCCAGTTTCTTTCCTCCCTCCCCAAATTGCTTAAGTCCCCACATGCTTGGACCTAAGGCCACCCAAGATGAGACACAAAGCCCGCCCACCCCACCCCCCCCCAGGGCCAGCTCAGCTTCTTCGCCAGCACATGACAAAGCACCTTGTCCCAAAGGCATGTTTTCATGTCTCCTCTCCTCTGCACATGCTGGTTCCCTCGCCAGGAATGCTCATTCCTTCCAAAATTTTCCCAGAAAATGTCTCTTCACGTGTCAAAATCCAGCTCAAATGACACCTCCTCTATGAAGCCTTCCCAGACTCTCTCAGAGGAGCATTTCCCAAGAGCTCTGTATTTACCTCCGGCCAAAGTGGACCTCACGCAGGCCAGATGCTGAGCCCACTAAGGGAGGTTTCTCAACAACGGTTTCCCTCCATCTCACAGGAAATATATGGGGGATCTATTTTCCAGAAGATACTTGCATCTGTTGAGGACACAGAAGCACAGCTAGACACTTGAGCTGGGAGGATGGGCAGTAGATAAGAGAGTCCAAAAGTCCCCTTGAGAATAACAAATCACTAATTTCTCCTAACTGGGCAAAGAATTGCTTTGGGACAGGTGAGTGGTCTTCAGCTGTAAGCCCCCAGGGGTGTGGGGGGTGGGGGGGGGGGACCTGGGGAGCTCTCCCTCCACCGGGGAGCACTCTGTATTACTTCCTGCCTTATGAAACCATAGCCTTTGGCAATAAGCAACTGAATATCCTCAAATACTGTCAACCGGCAAATTTTTGTCCATCACGACACAGTTCCGCCATGGTAAGCACAGACTCCTCCAGCAGCAGCCCATCACACGGTAGTGGAAACTGCCACCTGCCTATCTGCCTCCATGAGACTAGGACCTCTGGACAGACCGAAACAACCGTGTAGTTATGCCTCCTCCTGTCCCTGTAGAAGGAGCAAAAGAAGGTGTGTGTTGGGTGGGAGGGGTCATGCCAGGACATTCTTCACTGCTTTTTCAAGACTCAGCCTGGGGAACAAAGCAGGAAGAGAATTAAGATGGCGCCTCTCGGGGCACCTGCCTGACTCAGTTGGTTAAGCATCCAATTCTTGGTTTCGGCTCAGGTCAGGATCCCCGGGTCCTGGGATTGAGCCTTGAGTCGGGCTCTGTGCTGGGTGTGCAGCCTGCTGGAGATTCCCTCTCTCCCTCTCCTCTCTGCCCCACCCCCACATACTCGCACTCTCTAAAATAATAAATCTAAAACAAACAAACAAACAAACAAAAAAACTGCACCTCTCTGTTCTCTCTCGCCTGATGAGAGCCTTATTGTGCCCCCCCACCCCGTGTAGAGCTGAGGGCACAGAGCCTTCCCCATCACTGTCACCTGCCCAGTAAGTACCATGGGGGTGTCACTGCAAGGCCAACCCTGTCTTTGGGGCTTCATGTTTCCGACCAGTCCTTACAGGGTGAAGAAAGGACAGCAAGCCTGGCCTCACCCCTTAATTACACAGAGCACACTGGTAATCAAGGAATCATCGGATGGACGGCACTCCTCATTCTGATCAGGCACTAAATGCCCCCCGTGAACCATGAACACTCTCTGCCGGCTGTGCTTTCAATCCTCTGAAGGTAATCTGTAGCATCATGCACAAAATCCGGGGGGTGGGGGGAGGAATGGATCGAAGCCCACAGACTCACGCTAATGGCCACTAGAGTTTTCAAACCCAGCACATTTAATTCAGAGTGTAAATGGCAAACGCCTTGTTCAGTTGAAAAACAAAGAACCAAACTGTGCGTGACCCAGCTCGGCACCTCTGAATTATGCCATTTGTTACGTTTACTCCGCAAGCATATAATTAATCCAATTTGGCTCCGTGGAAAAAAGAAATCGTTTCCCTTAATGATGCAATATTAGAATTAACCAATTCGGTCCTCAGCCACATTCTCTTGTGGTTGGCAGCCACGCTGGATACTGTCTGCTGGGGGCCCTTGGAAAGGTTTTGCGAAAGCAGAGGAAAAAAAAAAAGGATTAGCTAAAAGGAAACACCAACATGTCTCCTATTACATTGAAACTGGCACGTGATCACGTATGTGTATTTTTCCTGTTGTGCTGTGGGCCCGGGACCAGCTTCACCATTATGTACAGCCGCCTGATACAGGTTGTTCGAAAAATCACGGTAAAAAGGAGCGTTTATGGACTAGTCTTGGAAGAGATTTGCATTTAGATGACATTCTTAGTGTGGCTAATAACTCAGTTCAGCCATCACAGACACACAACTGAAACACGGCCTTGCTGGGCCCAACATTACTCCAGAGCGGTTTTTTCCACGCACGTTCCCCCGGCCGTGGCCTGGATGGAAGTGCACATCCGCGGGTTCCAGCGCCAGCGATGTGCAGACTGGGTTGATAGCGATCCGCTCGCCGCTTCCCAGGTCCGCTACCCTTTACAGATTCTGAGTCTCCTTTGCATGTGTTGGAGGAGGGAAGAAGAAAAGAGACTGTTTTTGCTAGCAGAGGATTTCAGTTTCAATTTTACCTGCTTTGCTTCACATGAGCTTCTAGAAGTTTTGCAACGGCTGCTGGAATTAGATATGAACCTAAACTCCCCCGGTAGGCTGGGGAGAACTTGAGTGCTTTCAGCTACCTTCCAGTGGCTCTCCAGAGCTTACAAAAGAAAATCACAAGCTCTTGGGCAGGGCTGTCCCAAGCCAGCTCCTATGCCTTGTTCCGTGTCTACCCAGATACTTGCGCTGTGAGCGGGGGGAAGATGTCTGAGCTAGTAGGTGGGAAGGCCTCAAATCCGAGGTGTCCACAAAGCTGCTTTACTGCCTCTGGAACCTTCACAACAGCCCCTCCCCGAGGTTCGTGGCATTCGGAGCCTCCCACTTTGACTCCGGACGCCCCTGGGTCACCTTGCTGTCCCTCTCCATCAGTTCTCAGGCTGGAGGCAGAACCAGTCGCCCACCTGTGGTTCTGCAGCGCGGTCCTTGCCCACCCCCAGTGTCTCTCATCCCCCACAATCACCCCCATCCCTGGCTCCTCATTCGGCTCTGTCTTACCCTTTTGTTTCCCTTCTGATGCCTGACGGCAGCAGCAGATTCTGACAAATATGGCACCTTCTGTGACGCTCCGCCATTCATTCAACAAACATCTCTGTGTGCCAGGCACAGTGCTAGGCAGGGGGAGGCTCAGAATGGCAGTGTGGAGGTGAGAAAACACACGGGTCTCGGGGAGACTGCATGCGGCTCGGGACACCTGGGGTGCAGAAGGCACCAGAAACAGAAAGAGGGGGCTGACGGTGGGCTGGGGTTCCGGTGCCCCGTCTGAAGCCCCGCCAGTTCCCCTGGAGTTACTAGGAGCATCCTGTGAGATGACCCCCGCCCCGCGCCTGTGACACATCAGGCACACGGCATGGGCTCAGTACCTGTCAGCCCTCACCATCAACCAGACTGTGCACAATTTCACTACCATTTCAGTTAGGTGCCAGAACACACAGGGGTCACGCGTCCAGGGGCTAGAGCCACACCCCTCCAAGGGGCCATCCAGGGGGTTGAGCCAGGATGGCGTAGGGTGTAACCACAATGACAATTCAAACGATCACTCCGGAAGCTGCATGCAGAACAGACTGGAAACAGGCCAGCCTGGGAGAGACAGCCAAGTTCAGGGGGCCGTGGCAGCAACGTCAGCTTAGCCCAGGGGGGTCTGAGCCATGGTACTGGGGCCGGGGCCGGGCAGAGGTTGGTGGGCTCTACAGGCGTGGAGAGCACAGGATGGAGGAACTGCAGGTGCGGCTAAGAGTAAAGGCTCTGGGCTTGAACCCTGACCCTGCCGTCTCCGTTCTACATGACCTTGAGCAAGTAAGTGGACTTTCCTATGCCGCCGTATTCTCATCTACATATTGAGGACAATAAGGAACGTGACTGACCTCACAGAGTTGATGTCAAGGTTAAGTTTGTTAATATATGTAACGCAGTCAGAATGGTGTCTGACACCAACAAGCACTCAGCAATACTGCTCGTGGTTCTAAGAAATGACAGGGCTTGGCGATCCCTGAGATGATCCCAGCGTCCTGGGATCGAGTCCCACATCGGGCTCCTTGCTCATCAGGGAGCCTGCTTCTCCCTCTGCCTCTGCCTGCCATTCTGTCTGCCTGTGCTTGCTCTCTCTCCCTCTCTCTCTCTGACAAATAAATAAATAAAATCTTTAAAAAAAAAAAAAAAAAAAAAGAAGACCCAGGTAGACGGGGGAAGAGAGACCGTTTTCTTGGAGGGGGATCCCAGAAGGAGCAGCAGGTGGGCAGACCCAGGAAATAAAAGGTACCCGTGATCCCTAACAATCACCAGCCAGCAGATAAAACGCACGCATTCCCAAATTGGGAGAGGGTTTTGTTTGGGGGAAAAAAAAAAGTTTGGCCTAGAAGTTCAGACAGATGTTAGGTGCATGACGGTGGTTTTGTTAAACAAGAAGATTCAAGTTTCTTTAGATTTTTCTCTCAAGAATTCCGCTGTGTGGAAAAGGCTCAGGAGGGAGGGTAAGCCCCATACCAGCTTCTCCCCCTGACATCTAAAGCCATCAGTCCTCGTGCCCTTGCAGCAGAGTTTCAAGAAACTTTCGGCAATTCTTAAAAGTAGCACACACACACACACACACACAAGTAGCATCAAGAAATCAGTCACAATATCAAAACTAAGGCACGGGAGGGAGGTGTTGCTATGACAACCTAACTCCATTATTTTCAAATCCTATGGCAAAGATCTAGCGGCAATGGAACTGAAAGGAAGCTTTCTGCCTTTTATTCACGGGAGGGAACGGTGCATGTCCTAAAATGTATCTTCTCATTTCCCTGAAAATTAGACAAGACCAAAGCAGCCAGCTTCCCCGGCAGTTCCGGAATGAAGAGAACCATTCTCTGTGTGTACGCGGGGCCGTGAATTTTGTCAGTACTCGTCATCTGCAGAATCCTCACGGAGCATCCTTCGTCTGGCCATAGCTGGCCACTCTGTAGGAATTAGCTCATCCTTGAGACGAGGAAGGACACAGGAACTCTTTGTTTTGAGAACCCTGCCTGTGTTACTGATCAATTTTTTTTTTTTTTTTTTGCATATAATTACATTAACCTAGGATCCTACTGAAGTCGACTTACTGATTTACACGAGGCGTTTGGACATATACCTCTTCGCGTGCCTCCAAACCTGTCCCTATGAAATGAGTGCCTGTTAATTACGACTTGGTTAGAAGCAGATTCTAGTCCTGGGTCCAATTATAAATGCTACAAGTGGGCACGCCAGGTGGCATGTGGGAGTCCTACGATGACTTTTCAACCAATTCTTGGTTTATCTTGGAGGAAGAAAGGTATTACATCATTTTTAAGTCAGGAGAAATGGCAGGCACGGAACAGATTAGAGGCTGGTGCAAAGACATAAAGAAATTCAGGACCTTACGATAAATATTTATTAAATACCCAGAGTGCAGGAGCTGCTGGGTCAAGAGGCATAGTTCGTGGTTTAGAGGAGATGGTAAATTCAATTCTCCTGCATACATAAAGCAGGTCGCTCCCCTTTTACTTGTGAAAACTGCAAAGTCATTTTTCTAGCCCCATGTCCTTAAATCTTTAGTAACTCGAGGTACCCTCATTCCCTGACACTCTCTTTACACTGCTGATGGACACCCATCTGCCCAAGCTGGAGGGGAAGTGGCTGTAACTTGAGGAAAATGAGCAGACTGAGGTGTGCGCATGCGCGTGCATATACACGTTGTCAGCTTCTTCTTTACATATCCCAAGACAACTCTGTGGAAACCGCAAATAAGAAGCTTGTTTTTACAGAGGAAATATTTGACTTTGGAAAACAAATGTCATTAATGAATGCAGAAAGTCAAAAGGGGTCTCCACAAATCAATAGCAGAAACGATAAACCCGTATAGATCTTTGATTTAAAAAAAAAAAAAAATCCCAGTGATGAAGAAGGGGGTTCTGTCTCAGCTCTAAGGTACCTGGGCTTTGGGCAAACCTCCCTTGATCGCTTCTCAAGCCCCAGAGTGTGACACGGAGGCAGGCAAGAGCAAGAAGGCATTTGCTTACTATCCCGCCAGCTGGCTGGAGGTGCACGGGGAGGTGACAGATGGCAGACAAATCTGAGTCCCAGGATCCACCGGGACGCAATGCATCGTATCTTGGGCTACAACAGGAGCGGGTCTCTGGCACACCCGATTTGCAAAGTGTCATGCTGGATCATTTGTAGAAGTCTAGGGAAGCCCATCAACCTTCCCGCAACTCCATTCCTGCCAGACGGAAGAAACGAGCTGCCGGGGATGACAGCGGCGTTCACCTGCGCGCGGGTGCCCAGAAAACAGTTTTTACCATCAATAAAGAGCTGTGCCCCAAAGCTTGGAGAAAGAGGCCAGAACACGCTAAAAGCTGTGCAGAGTGAGTTTGAGGAGACACAGGCTGCTCCAATAAGATTAGCCAGGCTCACACTAAGCTTGCGGCATCTGCCCCCTCCGGCGAGTGGCAGATTCCAGGAACATAATCTCATTCGGAGGAACTGGTTTTTCCACCATCTCTACAAAGACAGAAAATAAAGGCAAAAGCTGGCTCATCTGAAGCCGGATGAACCCACTGGCATGTCCCACTCTTTCCCGGGACTCACCCCCAGGGAACCGCAGTTCAGGAAGCTAGCACGGCAGACTCAAGGGGCGGGGGGGGGGGGGGGGGGGGGGGCCCGGCGGGGGGGGGGGGGGGGGGGGGGGGGGGCGGTCATCACCAGCCTTAGAGGGAGAAGGTTTGGGTGTTGAAAACAAACAAACAAACAAGGACTAAAAAAGGGGAGATTTGAGAATAGTCAACACGAGTCATTGTATCAGCAGCTACCTCTTGTCCTTCCAATATTTTGGCTGTGTGTTTTCTTTGAAAATATCCAAATGGTTATAAGTTAACTATCTGACAAGACGGCCGATGGTAGACTTGTGAAAACCAATTATTTTGACATTGATTACTTTCTACGTGGGAGCAGAGTATTGTAATTGTAGTTTGCTGGAAGCTACTGCAACTTCCTCTGATGTGCACCCAATTTGGCTGCAGTTAATTAATGGGTGTTGGGGAAGGGGAGGGGGACCCTGGCTTACAGCTTAACACACAAATTAACTGACATGAAATAAACTAATATGTTTAATTTAAATGTTATTAATTTACCAAACAGAGAGAAACAGGCGCAGGGTTTAGGGAGCTATGGCATTCGGTTCAGCTAGAGGGATGTCACCCGGTTTCCATGGCAACTGCCTCATTAGGCTTCCAGGGGATGCCAGCACCTCGCATGGGGCTGAGGAGCAGTGGGCAGAGGATTCCAAACATCAAACGGGTAATCAGAAATATCAACTAGAACCAAGCAGCGCTTTGAGCATGGGATTCAGAGGAAGCTGTTTATCTGCAGGTGACCTGACTCCAGCCTGTAGCCAAGAAAAGGCAGGCTTGAAACCCAACCTGCTGTCCTTTAGATAAGGAATTTGCCCTGGGAAGAGCACGAGCGCCACGGGAGATCAAGACTGTTTTCATATCCCCAGATGTTCCACGCTGGCTTGAGCCTCTCATTCTTTGCACATGCTGTTCCTTCTTCCTGGAACACTCTTCCCTTACTCTCTCTCTTCACCTGCCTCATGCCCTGTGCCTATTTCAGGTTTAGCTCAGATGCCACCTCCCCCAGGCTGGCTGTCCCTCCAAGCACCCTACACAACCTACTGCATCCTATGAGAGCAACTGTCATTCTGCAATGTCACTGCGAATTCCCTCCCTCCCCCCACCCCCCACCCCCACTGGGAGTGAGAGCAGGGCTGTGCCACTCACTCTGCTCCTGCAGGTCTCGGGCCAGTGGCATGGGCAACTCCAGGATGATTGCTGGGGATGTAGGATCTCAGGACCTCTCTCCAGCCTACTGAATCAGGATCTGCATTTTAACAAGATTCCTGAGAAGATCTGCGTGCTCATGAGAGGTTACAAAACACTAGTACACATTGTTGCTTCCCCAGAGTATGGCAAATGGCAGGCATTCAACAAATATTTTAAATTCAAGCCTTCCCTTTACATCCAAACTTTGCTCCTGCCTCAGGTAGCACAGATGAATCCAGAGGAAGCTGCCGCTGGACCACAATTCATTAAGGCAGTAAAACCGGCTGGTTATCCTTACACGGTCCTAGGATGGGGTCAGGAACCCACGGTTCAGGAGCTTAAATTCTTGTCTGCCACTCTGTGGCCTCAGACAAACCACTTAACTGCTTTGTGCCTCAGTTTTGTCATCTATAAAGTGGGGGTAATAGTTCATCCATTCAACAGATATTTACTTGAACATCTACTATGCGCCACTTACCATTCCAGACACTTGGGAATTAATAGGGACCAGATCCACGGAAGTCTCTACCCTTTTGTTGTGAGGATTAAATGAACTAATGCATATAAACAACTTAGCCTAGGACACAGGGAAGGCTCAATGAACTACCATTCTTATTCTCTAAAACTCTTTAAATATCCTCTTTCTTCCTATACATTTGCTTTGCTTCCCCCAACAAAATTTTACACTCGTGACTGTGGTCCATCTTGCCGGCAGAAGCTGAAGGGGAACTCAGCTGGGGGAGTGAGAATGGAGATCACGCCTCCACAGTACAGCTCTGTATTCTTTGCACCTGGTTGGTGAGTCTGTCCTAGATAGCAGGTGATTATCTTTTTCTTTTTTGTGGCAGGGGAAGGACAAGATATGATAACGTAGATGGTCCACTGGAGAGGAAAGATGGAGCCAAATTTTAGAACGACCAAGAGCTATCCCATAGGATAGCCATAAGTGCTTTGGGCTATTTAAATGTAATAGGATTACAATTAAACTTAAAATTCAGTTCCTTAGTCACATCAGCCGTGTTTCAAGTGCTCAGTGGTCACATGTGGCGATGTGTCCACCATATAGGACAGTGCAGATATGGAATGTCCCATCACTAGGAGGTTTTATTGGATAGCACTGGTCTACAGCCATGTTTCTCCAACGTTAACGGGCATACAAAAATCCTGAAATCTTGTTAAAATGAAGGTTCTGAACGAGTAGGTTTGCAGTAGAGTCCAGAATTCTGCATCTCTGCTTCTAGGCGATGCTGACACTGCTGGTCTACTAACCACACTTTGATTCAAGGATCTATTGTCAGCATAAAGACACAGAGTCAGAAAGATAAGGAATTTCCAAAACTTCTTTAGACAGGCCTGAGTAGAGTTCCCTTATAGACTGGATAGTTCCCCAGTGCTCTTCTGTTGAGAAGTATGGAAGCCAGAGTCTTCAGAGAAGCAGGAAGAATCTAGTGATGACCGCTGCATGAGACAGATGACAGTCATCTATTTGACCACCCCAATCTCCAAATTCAAATCCAAGAGATGTCTTTCCCCCATGGACCCACTAACCAGTGGCCTATTCTGCTTAGAATTCTGTAAGGAATGAAGGGGAAATGTAGTGGAAAGCCATGGGACTTATTCCAAGGACCAAAAATCTCATTTGGGACATTTTCTAAGGTGGTTCCCTCCCTCTTTGGACCCTTGGCCTTCAGTCCCAGGTGTATAGGATAGTCAGCCGGAAACATTATTAAAAATACTCATGTCCCATTGCCAATCCCAGCAATTTATTGAATTAGTCAGGGGTAGGGCCCAAGTATCTGTGTTTTTAGTGCCCTCTAGTTTATTCCAATGTGCAGCCAGGAGTGAGATCCTGAATTCTGAATAGCCAGTTTTCTTGTACAAAGGTATTGCTCCCTCCCCTGCGTTTATCCCACACCTTGACTCCATGTTCTGCTACAACAGAACTGGGGTCTAGCTCATTTTGAGCTCCACACCTGCTCCAGAATGGGCCTCCACTATTTCCCTTCCAGTTCTGTGAAAGACACCCACTCCTTGCCCTTCCACTGTCACACGGAGAAGGACTGAACATATCCCTTGATTTTTTTCCCCTAAATGATGAAACAGACATGATACCAACTAGAGTATTTTTTTAAAGGAAATAAATCATCAATATCTTAGCTGCCTCCAAGGAAATTTGTTGTTTCATTTTTCTGTTTCCTCTTAGCCTTTCTGCATGAATGCCTGGGATCTTTCAAATAATTTCACTATTTTGAAAGAGCTCTGTTAGCAACACTTCCCAGGATGCTACAAAGTCTTCGTGACCATCACTCTAAATGTCCGCATGAGCTTTCACTGAGACGATTAATCACAATTTAGTTCTATGTTGTCGGGTGTCTGGGGTGCCTCCAATTTGTTGCCACCGATAAACAAGACTTCAGTGAACGTCCCTCTGCATTGGGCTTTTTCTGGGTCATGGACTGGGAGCTTCTCTTTTGTCAGCACAGGCACATCTCCTGGTCCGCCTGGACCATCTCTAATGGGACACGCTGGAACAGGATTTCCTCTGACGTTCCTCAGTGGGGTGCTCTCCTCATATGGGTGGGACAATGCTGAATGTGTGGGATTCTCCTGCACTGTGTATGAAGTGTGACATCCCTGTCTTGTCCCGTAGCTGCCAATCGTGTCCCTTGGCTATCATGACAGCTCAAATGTCCCAGTGGTCTGAGAAGCTGGGGTTTGGTAACATCCGAATGTTGCCCATCAGTTTATGTCTTAATTTCTCAGACTCTGCACAGAGTCCTTTAGAAGACAGTCTCATCGGGAGAGGTTTAGGAGTCAGCCGTGCATATAAGGATCAGCTACAATCTCTACCCAAGTGAAAGCCGTGATCCTCTCTTCCCAGGATCTTTGAGTTCAGCTTCTGGCCATGCAATTCTACCCCCTATTGCCTATTAAGAAGACCCTTTTCTCTTTACCTTTCCTTAACTCTCTCTCCATGAACATGTCCTCCTGCATCCTATCTTATGAAACCCACAGGCAAGACACCTTTCAGCCAGTATTCACCCAAGAGACGTGGCACAGCTTATGGGTTAAGATCTCCAACTCAGGACCAGACCACCTGGGTCTGAACCCTGTCTGGGCCACTTTCTAGCTGTGTCACCCCAGATGACGAGGGTATTTGAGGCCCAGAGAGGCACACTTCCTCATCGGTAAGACGGAACGACAATATTGATAAAACCTCCTCATAGGAATTCAGTCAAGGAAAAAGTCACCAGGATACTCAAAAGTCACCAGGATACCTCATGGTGGAAATGGAATTTAAACCCAAGTCAAGCATAAGCCAGAAATCAATATCTCTCCTCCAAACAAGCCCACCTCTTTTTTCAAGAAAATCTGGAAGTCTTTATTACATTACTGCCATTAACTACTGAAGTCACTTAGAAGGGAAACATATAAAACTGGAAAATGCTACAGTCTTGGGAGATGGAAAGAGAACGGCTCTGTGTTCTTATTATTAATAAGGACTACTCAGGGTCTTTGGTCTTCAGATATAAACACAATAATATAGAAATGCCGCACTGCATGACATATGAAATCCACAGTTTTGTTTGTTGGGTTTTGCGCTTTCAATTTTTCAAAAGTGTGCTATAATAACGCACTCTGCTTTCTTCAGACCTGTGGTCTATATAGGTCAAAGGCTTCTTAATAATCAAGATTGCTGTTGCTCATTCCGTTCTTCCAATTCTCTTATAATAGCGGCCTTCGGGCTAACATTTATACAAAGCTTATGGTGGATTTGCAAAGGTGAAGTTATCGAAAAAGATTTTAAATCACTCAGATTAGATAGAAACACCATGACTGAATTTAATGAACTGGAGAAAAAGAAAAATCAATTTTTGTCCTGTAGAAAGAACTGGCTGGAACCAGGCTACAAAAAGAGGACATTCACACAATATGCGCCCAACACACACACACACACACACACACACCCCAAATCCAAGGATCCTACTCACTCTGCAGTCCCATCCTACCCCCCACCATCACTCAACAAGATACGAAATCAATTGCCATTCTCTCTCACACTCACCAGGAGCAGCCTGGGAAGTCTTCAACACAGAAAGTAATTCAACACAGAAAGACTGAGGCGTTGCACCGAGGAGCCTTTGCCCCCAAAAGAGCATGTTTGTTCACAACCCATTTCCTCTTGAGCATATCAACCCCGGAGAAAACCATTTCCAGTTTGCATTTCATAATTGCAAACACTTTTGAACTTCTACTTGGAATGCAGCTCTTGGAATGAACTGGCTTTTCCCAGGGAATGTGAAATGTTTGTCACCTTCCGTGCCGGAGATGTGACCAGATGTTGACCACCCGGACACCTTTTTAGGTTCTCGAACAGGATTACTGCGTCTAAGATTTTCCTTCCTTCCAGAATTTTAAAATAACATTCAGGCCCTAACCTCAGTACAGAAGGTAGTTTATTTTCTGATTTTATGCTTTAAAGCAGTGATTCTCGTGTTCTGGTCTATATCAGATCACCTGTGAAACTCGGGGGAAAAACCCACGAAGACCCAGACTCTCTCCTGTGTCCAACACTTGCGCCCTTCATCGGCTGTCAAGGTGATTTTGACATACACCCAAGTTTGAGAACTACGATTTGAAGCCACTGAACTACCAAGCTCCTCAAACTCGTATGTGTATACAAATCGCCTGAGAATTGGGTTAAAATGCAGATTAAGACCCAGTGGATATGCAGCAGAGTTCCAGAGTCTGCATTTCTAACTACTCTCAGGTGACGCTGATGCTTCTGATATATGACCCCCAAGTAGCAAGGCTCTGAGACAGTGGTTCTCAGCTGGGGATGACTGCGCCTCCCAGGGAACCCTTGGCAACGTTTGGAGACGTCTGGGGTTCTTAGAACTGGGGGTGGAGGAACTGGTGTCCAGCGAGTAGAGACCCAGAATGCTGCTAAACATCCCGCAGTGCACGGGATGCCCCCAACCCAACCCTTCCCAACTAAGAAATGATCAAGGGTCAAAATGTGGAAAACCCTACTCTGGGACATGCGCACACAAAAAGAAAAAAGATGGCGAGCAAGTTGGCTGACAAAAGGGAGTTCAAATGGCAAAAGTCACTGCATTGCTTCATTAAAAGAAAGGATGCGATTAGCATCTTCCTCTCAGAGCGGCTGCCGTAAGCTGATTCATGACTTAGAGAATATGGAAACTACATGTTTCACCCTCAGGTTCTCAGGGGTCCCAGACTCCTGAAAGGGACAAGCAATGCCCAGCACTGGTATTCTTAAGAAATATCCTACTGTTTCGGAATTCCAGATGATGATCTACATTTTTTAACTTTCTATCCAGATACTGCAAAATCACGTGTACCCAGAGAGGAAAAACACTCCTGGAAATCAGATTTTGAATGGTCCTGCTGGCTCAATTAATTAAATCTAAAAATTTAAAGAAGGATAGACATACCAACGTGAATTATCTTGCCTTTCCTGGATCGTCCTAAGGAATAGGACACGTGGCCACACTCTGCCGCCTAATGACACAAAGCAGTTTGACACATTTAATTTTGCAGCAAGAACGATGCTAGATTCCTCAATCATTTTATGGAGAAGTGATACTTTCTGTTCAGCCCAACCGAGGGTAAAAACAGGCTGTGTCCTACAGGTCGGGGGAGTAGGCTGAGTGAGTCAGGAAGAAAGAGAGTGACCATCTAGCCTAAGACATTTCAAGGAGCTCCTGCCCAAGCTGGTGAGAATCCCATAGAGCAAGGGATGAGCGCTGACGTCAGCTTTGAAACAAAACACTCTCTGCCTTTGTCCCCACCCTGTTAGAATCTGAGGACAAGATCTCATGGCAGCAGGGAAACAGTGGTGCTAGAAAACTCTGGAAAACACCTGCTAGTCAGGAGTAGGGCAACCTGGCACCCTGGGGTCAACCCGTGAGGAGACCACATTCACCTGCTCAGTAATCCATTCAGGTGAAGAGCTCTGAAAACTTCTCAACTACCGAGTGATGGATACATCCTTGGCATCACCCACTGGCTGGTGGAGGTCCTGCTGCATGAAGCTGGGGTGGTCATGGCGGAGGAGAGGGAACCTTGGCTGAGGCATATATATGTATATATATATACAGAAGCGTAGGGGTAAGACAGTGGGATGAACCCATCTCTTTACTGTCTTCCACGCCCAGCAACCGTTCCTGCTTTCCTTTGATAACCCTATCCCCTCCCTAATTTTTCTCCATCAGTTTGGCCCAGGAGACTGGCTCCTCCCTCTCTAGATCTCAGAAATGGGCACGTACCCCAAGTCCGGCCAGTCAGGGTATCCTGCTCCCCCAGGCTCAGTGATTCTTCCAACACGGACCCACAAGCCAAGTTGAATCACTGAGCCTTCAATCTGGGTCTTGTTGGAAGCCCTCTTTCTGCTGGGGTTGCTGTCTGTAAGGATGTCACCATGAGAGCTCCTCGCTGTGGAGAACCTGCTGGAAGGTGAAGCCGGTAAACAGCAGGGCAGGGCTGATAACTGAAAAGAAACCAGGTCTTGAAGATGCCAGTGAGCCCCTGACATTGGCTCAGTCATTCCAGAGACTTCTACTTACATGAGCTAATATCTTTATCTTTTCTGCTTAAACCAGTCTGAGTTAGGCCTACAATGATTAGATCCCTGGGTGATACACTCCAGTTTACTGGGGCGGGGCGGGGGAGGTTGTAGAGGACGCAACACATGCATGGTCTAGTCTTCCTCTTGCCAGTAGCTATGAACCCACCAGTCAAAGATCCAAAGCAGGCGGGGTATAATACAGTCACAGCACACACTCCCACCAAGTCTTTAAGCCATCATCCAAGGCTTCAGGAGCAACTGGCACTACCCAACACACAAGCCACTGAGGACAATGGGCTTGTGGGTTTCCCCACTTGGCCCTGTAGCCATCTTATAGCATAAGCAGTGGGTTCAGGTAAGGGAAGATCAGAACTGTCAGTTCTAACCAACAGGGCACTGGGATCTCTTTGGGCTAATACACTTTGCTCTTTGGGCCAAGACAGACACACAGAGATACACTACCCAATATTATTAGAACAGCAGGCAACAATGATCAACGAGACGTCATTCCAATTATACCAAGACATCTGAAACATAGCAGCAGTTAATGACCTATTTGGGGGTGCACAGTATTATTCAAGCATCCAATGCAGATTTAAAATCATGTTAAATAAAATAAGTCATTTTGAAACAGTAAGCATGGAAGTGAGCATCTAGTTTCGCCTGGTCTTCTGCTAGTCAGTACTAAGTAATTCCATATATGCGAATGAGATTTTAAAAGGTAAAGGGAACGTATACACAAATTATCATGACCACCAAATTACAGCTATTATGATTAGTTCTACAGTATCCCCCCAGAAGGGTAAGATCATCAAGGACCCATGTGGGGATGAATATGTTCTCGTTCTCTGTCCTCATTTTGCTTGTTGGTAAATTCTTCCTAGAAGCAAACATCATCGTATCATGACATCGATTCGCCCACTGTGTGTTAGGCCATAAGCTCTCAAAGCAAACTTCACACCGCAGATAGGCAGGACGAAAAACTGGAAGAAAAGGCCATCACCTCACTAGCTCAGATGCTTCATAAAGGGTTTTCATTCTAAAGTCACTCATCAGAGGAAACATGCCCAGCTACACCAGTCGGAATCCCTCTGCTCATGTGTGTTGCACGTTAAATATCTTACGAACACACGTAAAAGACATCTGTCTTGGAAGGATGGGCTGCGTTCATGGATGTGCGCACGTGTGTGCATGCGTCCACACGTGTGTGGAGGGATGGGGTGAGAGGAGAGAGACACTTGTTGCCCCAACCTCCCCCACAGGTGGGATTTTGTTCCTAGGAGAACCACCTCAGTGAACTGTTCGAATTGGGCTTCTATGTTTCCAGGAGTCTTCTCATTAATCCTTGGGGGGAATCATTCTAGAAGGCATTCATCCACGTGAGGAAATGAGCCCTTCCCAATTACACATATCATCTAAACACATTTAAAAGAATCTTGAAAATATAAATGTCAACATAGGCGTTCAGCGAGCTCATTCAGTTTTGTTTGGTGAATTTTTACTGGTGTTTGAGGAGTTTCTGCTAATCGTTCAAACAAAATCAACTGTCTGGTAAGAAAATCCAGAGGGTCTAAATGAGGGAAGAAGAGAGGGAGCTATCTGTTAGGAACACTTGCGTCAGAAAGCATGACAACTTGGCTCACATTTGATAAACCAAGGAACAGAGGCAACTGGGAAGAAAGTGGGGGAGGGGGAGACAAGACTGGAAAGTTTCCTCAAAAATTAAAAAAAAAAAAAAAACAAAAAAACAAAAACAAAAACAAGAAAACCACCCTGCCTTGATGAAGTTTACCTTCTAGAGGGAGAAACAGATAAATAATAAAACAACTCTATGTTAGCCAGGGACAAGTAGTAACAAAATCAATGGGCCTCAGTTTTCTCATCTGCCAAATGGGGATAATAATGTAACGATAGTGATCTTGCAAGGATTAAATGACTTAATTCACATAAAGCATTTTTATCGGTGCCTGGGGCATACACGTTCAATAAACATCCGTCGTTATTACTGTGACCATTATCCTGGCTGGTTCCCTGCATTCAGGTGCCCACAGCTTAGCAACACCATGTGCCTTCTGTGGTCTTGGTGAGCAGGCTTGGCTCCCATGGACCCAAGCATGACAGCTCTGGGGGAAGATAAATCACACTCTGCTTAAGCTCAACCACTGGAAACAGAATACCAACAGTCTTCTCCCAGACTGGAGAAATCCCATTCAGCCTGCCCAGTGCTTTTTCCGATTAGGACAAACAAAAAGGGATTAGGACACAGTGGAGGATTTGAGGCAAGAGAGCAAGAGCTGCACTTAACCCCACAGAGAGCCTCTGAATTGTGGTGAGGTGTCACGATCTCATGAAACACACTCTGTGGTCAGACAGGCCCAGTTTAAATCTTGGTTTATCACTCACTTCGCAAAGTGACTTGGGCAACAGGCCTTCCCCCAGGCCTGTAAAACTGGGATAAAAGAAAAGTGTAGGTTCACAATGAGGGACAGATGCACCGGTCTGGATTATAGTAAGTGCTCAATTAAAACAAGTTGTTCCTTCACCTCCCCTGAGAAGGAGAGATGGTCAGTTTCTATACTGAAAATGCAAACGCTGTACAAATTGCTTTCTGAGTCCAGAAAGCAATCATCGGGTGGTCAATGTTTATAGACACACATCTCAGGGTATGGAGTCTTTTGCAGAGAAAGAAGAAGAAACTAAGGAGTAAAGGCATCACAACAGGTGCCACGGTGTAAAGGACGGCATTTGCAAGGGAAGATGGGAAACAGGAGGGAAAGGACCCTGGGCCTCTGACTCCAACTGGCCTAACATCCATCAGAGAAGGAAGAGATGTGATCTATTTTTGCAAACATACTACCTAGTACCCAGTGCAAGAGGGGAAGACACATGTTCTACTCGCATTCTGCCAGACGAACGGGAAATAGACCAGGACGGCTGCCAACTCATCTCAAAAAGACATTTTTAAAAGAAACTACAGAAGAGACAAGCTTGATCAAGATAAGCCAGTTCCAGAACTCTGCCAGAGCCCAGCAGAGACATTTTTATTCATGTTAATTGCCCTAGAATTAACCCAGGAGAAAAAAATCCCAAATGTACACACAAAAGTGATGGCACTTATTTTCTTAATGCAATACTGGCACAGGGGCAAACCCCAGTTTCTCTGTTTTCTTTCTGGATCTTCATGGCAACCATAGGTTTTCGTGGGGTTTGTAAAATATGCACGATCAGTGATATATGGGTTCTGAGAGGCTAATGGGAAACAAAGGCCGTTGACACAGGACAAAGGTCTAGGGGAAGCAAAACCATAATAAAATCCACTTGGGAAACAGCTGAGGGGAGCCTATAAAAGAAAATTAGGAAAATGCATCTCAAGGAAGCTTCTCTGAGCTGTTCTGACAATTCACAGAGGGTCCGCAAGGGGTCACGGACATCACAAATGTGCCCCAAACACTGACACTTTGGGAGTCAGGAAGCCTGAGTTAGGCCCACAGCTCTAATTTTTAGTAATGGAACCCCAGGTATAGGAGTCCAGTCAGCTGTTTCTCAGTTTCCCTCATCTGAAAAATGGGTACAATATTCAACCCCGAGGAACGTACACAGGGTCACGTTCATGAAATTGCTTGGTCCTGAGAATCAGATCAGGCTCATAGAGGAAGAATTTCTTGCGTGTTCCCTTCGCACAGCTAGGAATATGTGCGAAGTGTTTAATAAATACAGCAACGGTTCACCTAGGAGCCCCAAATTGTCCTTTTTATTTAACACCAGGCTCTGGCAACACTTCCTGCTTTAGGAGAGAAGAGAAATGAACACCCACCCTGAGATGTGCAGAACAGAGATATGCTCTAATTAGCTTCCCTAGAAACGCAGCTCACCTAGCAACGAGGCTGAGCACCAGCGCGTTCTTAAAGAGACACAGAACCTTCAGGCTTGAGCGTGTGTGGCCCTTCATGCCAGGGCTCTCAAGTGCTCGGGTCCCTGGTCCCCACGAAGGGCCGTCCAGAGACGCCCTCAGTCCCAGGGTGGTGGCGAGATCACATAGCACTGGGACCAGACAGGCTGGGCTTGAATTCTTACCACACCATGTAGCCGCTGTGGGAGTTTGGGTAAAGTTTCAACTGTAGGAACCTAATTTCCCTCCTCTGTAACACGCCACCATGAGTCCCACCTACCTCCTAGGATTACATAAAATCACAGATGTAACGCGTGTGGCTTTCTGAAGTAATTTAGGGCTGCAGCAAAAGGGTTTTGCCAGGATTGCCAAAGCCTACTGAGGGAATGTGGGTCTCCTTTCCAGGTAGCCTTACAAAGCCTTCTTAACAGACAGGGCCCTCGTGGGGCACTCCTGTCCCCTCTGGTTCCCCCCTTTTTTAAGCCAAAAGAAGACCAAGGGGGAGAGAAAAGCCTGGCGACTTAGAAATACATTTTTCTCTATTGGCACACACATAATATGGGCCAATGGTAGGAAAATATAATTATCATAATGCGTTTTCTTGAAGGCTGGTTTTTATATCTTCAACTGTGTTAAAAATGTGAATTCTGTCCAAATCAAGAAATAGCTGGAGAAGTGTAAAAAAGGGAAAGAGATTATAGTAAAATCAATATTAGCAAGAGTGAAATTGCAAGACTAGAGGCACTAAAACCTTTCCCAAGCCAAGGAAAGAGATCTCATCGTAAAATTATAATAAATTACTTTAGTTTTATCACTTGGTAAATTGCTTGAATATTAGTATCACTGAGGCTACATTTCCTTTCAAGCAAAGAACGCATTTCAGCCTTGGCTCCAGTGCAAATCAGATTAGGGCGGCATCATTTGGCAGTGTTATCTTATTAACTTGGATAGGAGCTCATTATTTTAACCACGGTCCCACGTCCTTGCCCTCAGACTCTTCTCCAAATCATCATTTTTATTTAGATGCTCTGTCCTGGTCCTTCCAACAAGACTATTTATGGACAATGATATTTGAATTTCCCATCATTTTTGTATGTTACTCAATAGGACTCTTCTTTTGATTTTTTTTTTTTTTTCCAGCCACTGAAAAATGGAAAGATCACTCTGAAGGAAAGAGGCAGTAAGCCAGATTCGAGGCACCAGCCAGAGTCTGTGGACCCTTGCCCCGTCTCCTGAAGTCGTCCCTGCTCTGGCCGTTGCAGAAACAAAAGCAGCTGTGGGTCCAGACATCTTCTTCTTAACTGTGGGTCCTGGGGCAGCTCAGCGTCCTCATGCTTCTCTGACATTCTGACAGGGGTAGGGGAGGAGGGGGTTCTCTCTCCTCCGACTTGAGATAACACACTCCCGGGCGGTTTGTTCAAGCGCCCTAGTCTGGATGAATCGAGGCTTCTCTGAAAGCCTCCGCTCCCGGCTGTCTCGAGCTGTGCGGGAAATTCCAGATCATTCAGAACAATCGCAACAGATGTGGTTACAACATGGCACCGAGCATTCCTTGGCGTAAAGAAAGATTGTTCTGTTGCGATGTAGGAAAAGCACAAAGATGGTGGTTTGCAGGGTGTGTAGCTGTCAGGAGAACGAGATGCCAAAACTACAAAATGCATAAGACAGTTTTCAGAGCAGAGCGCCCTGCAGCTGATTAATTCAAGGGCTATTTTAACTCACATAGCTCCTGAGGCCCCGAGGGAGCCCTGCCACGAGCGGCTTTGTTGGGCTAAAGTGGACACATTCAAACCAGAATTCACCAGGACCAATCCTGGGTTGGTGAAAGGCCCAGAAAACTCCAGAGCCATCACCGTCATGATCTGGAAGCTTCCAGCTGGTCAGTGGCCTGGTCAAGTCATTACTACTCCTCTGGAGAGGGCTTCTTCTGGAAGGAGAGGCACAAGCTCACAGAAGGAGTGATTCCATTTCAATCAAGACAATGGGTCTGGTCTAGATGCTTCCTGCTTAACTGTGGTGTCAGGGAAACATGGTCCCAATGGAGACCTGATATTAAAGGTCCACATTTACTGGGTGATTTCCCCCAAAACCTTCATCTCTGATGCCTTTCTCTGAGTTTTGGCAAGAATTCCATGATTTGGGAGTATGATGTTCTAGAAGTCATCCTCCAACAAAAGACAAACAGTGATGTGTAGCCAGCAGCAAAGTTCCCGCTGCCACCGAGGGAGAAGCACAGCTTCACGACAGAGACCCTCTGTGGGCTGGTGTTTTGGGGATTTCTGGCTGGTTGGTTGGTCGGTTTTCTTTTCTTCTTACTGAAAGGTTTTCATGGAAAGATTTCTTGTTATGCTGGATGGAACTCTGAACACTGGCTCCTGTACCCAAGGCTGAGCCCCAGGCCCAACTTTAGTTCTGCGGATTTGAAAAAACAGGTTACAGTTTTCTACTTAAGGTCGGTTTTCTCATGAGCGGCATGGAGAGAAACTGGAGCCCACTAAGAGGGGGGCAGCCAGGACAGCGAGGAGTCTGGAATCCACGTCATCAGAGAACAGGCCGGAGGGACAAGGGATGAACGTTTCAGGAAGGTGAAGATGCAGGGGGGTGTGAGCAGGTGAATCCTTTCTCCCTCTTCAACCATCTGAAGAGTCGTCACAGGACGGGCATTGAGAAACAGACTCAGCTCAACAGAGAAGAACCACAGGGCAGAGCTGCTGCTCTCTCTCAGACTCCAATGAGATCTTTTTATAATAGAGGTTGGGATCTCCCTTTATGGCCCAAATTTAATTGTAAAGGAGAAATAAAGTGAAAGGAATATATGCTAAAAATAATGTCTATTTTTGAAAAGTAAGTTCTCAGGCAGGACTAATCTATGATCACGTGTTCACCTTGACGTCATCCGGTGTCAAAAGATAAGCAGGTGAATATCGCCAACTCTGGCATGTGGGAACAAGAATTAGTTCATTTGAACTTAGATGAGGCAGCTACAAAAGTCCAACCACACACTCACTCACATACACACACACACACACACACACACTCTACCATCGGATCATTGTCCACAGGCTCTTCACCTGCACAGACATCTGGCATCACAGGGTTCACAAGACATGTAGGAGGAGGAAAAAAATCTCTGTGAATTGCAGGACAATTACTACCTTTTCCTGCACACCAAATGCCAGTAGCTTCCTGCAATCACTGTAAGAAGCAAAAGTGCCCCCCAGGAGGCCCCCTGGAGAAGAGAAGCATCCCCAGAGAGTTACTGCTGCAGGAGACAGATGTGACTTCCCCACAATGGCGCCAATACCTCCAGCTTACCCCCAGCTTCCTCTGTGCCAGGAGACACTGAGGCGCTCTATGAGTATGAGTACGAACGCATGTAATCCTTGCAACAATCCTGCGTGGCCCGTTCTGCGACCACTAGCTGTTTCAGGAATGAAGTACGGAGTGCTCCACCAGGTTCTGTCCCCTGTCTGAGGTCTCACAGCCTGTGGAAGAAGAGGGATTCACATCTAGGCAGCTTGGCTCGGCTCTTGAGGCTCCTGACCCCCACACTATCTCACCTCCCTGCAGATGGTCGATAATTTTAGGGTATCCGCCCGGCCAACACCCCTACCAGAGGCTGGAAGGCTGAAATCAAGGTGTTGGCAGGTTGGTTTGTTCTGGGGTTTGAGGGAAGGGATCTGCTCCGGGCCCCTCTCCTGGGCTTATAAGTAGCTCTTTCTATGTCCCTCCACGTCGTCTTTTCCCCATGTATGTCTCTGTATCTAAATTTCCCTTTTATCATAAGGACATATGTCATACTGAATTAGCACCCACTCTAGTGACCTTGTCTTAATTACATCAGCAACTACCCCATTTCCAAATAATTCTGAGGTACTGAGGCTTGGGACTGCAGCATTTGATTTGTTGGGGTGGGAAGAATAACTCAACCCATAACGGTATCTTAATTAAATTAGGTAAATTTCTATAACACACCTAGCACACGTTATGCACATTCTAAGTGTTCCATAAGTGGTTTTTGTTACCATTATTATTTCTATAATTAAGATTCTTTCTCCCAAGAAAGAATTAAGGAAGACCAGAAAATAAAAATCCCAGAGGCACTCAAATCAGCTAGACCCACGGATTTCTAAAAGATAGGAAAAGAAGGGTGCCTCGGTGGCTCAGTGGGTTGAGCCTCTGCCTTCGGCTCGGGTTGTGATCTCTGGGTCCTGGGATCGAGCCCCGCATCGGGCTCTCTGCTCAGCAGGGAGCCTGCTTCACTTCCTCTCTCTGCCTGCCTCTCTGCCTACTTGTGATCTCTGTCAAATCAATAAATTTAAAAAATCTTTTAAAAATAATAAAATAAAAGATAGAAAAAGCAAGGACATCTCTCTGGTTAGACATTTTTTTACTAAACATTCCGACTGCTGGCCTACAGTAGGCCTCTCCTGCCTTAGCCAGGCAGGTTCCAAGCTAGCCCACCTTATGCATGGAACAGCCTACCAGAGTCTGTAACCTGTTCTACAATACTGTGACTAAACCAGTTCAATAAAATTCAACCAACATTCAACAACCAATGAATGCTCGCATTCATTAATTAATTCATTCGTTCCTTCAAAAAATGTTTCCATATCTGATCTGGGTCACGTCCTCTTCCAGGCACTGAGGATAGCTATGGAAACACAGAGAAAAGGCTCTGTCTTCAAGAAGCTACAGTCCCATGGACAAGACAGATCCTAAACACATAATACAACAAAGAAGACGCTTTAAGATAGCGAGTGTTACAAAGAAATGAGACGGGTGGGAGAGAGGGGCACAAGAGGAGACCCACCATAGTCAAAGGGACCAAGAAGCCTTCTCATGAGTCATAGGCTATAATAATGCAGAGGAAGTGGCCACGTACTGACCCTGAGGAGAACTCTAAGCAGCGGCAACAGGTGCAAAGACATATGCATAGCATAGGGAGGAACAGGGAAACCTAAAACTGGGGCGTGATGAGCCAGGGAAGGAAGGCTAGAGAAAGCTGGAAGGGTGGGCAGAGGCCAGACCACGTAGGATCTTTTAAATCACAGTAGGAACTTCAAGTTTTCTAACTACAGCTTTCTCCTCTTGTTGTAAATTCCAACCCAGAACCCCAAGAGCACGTGTCTCACCCACCCAACAGAGCAATTCAGATCTCCCTGCCTCTCAGGCCGGGGGTTCCAGCAGTGAAGAGAGAGGTGCATCTATAGGGCAGAAGCTGAGCTGTAGCAACAGTGACTCCAGTGGGGGAGGGCACAGAAAAAACGGTGAGAGATACGGACAGAAGATGGGAAAGGAGATACGGTTGAAGGAAGAGGGGAAGCAGGGGTGAAGGTCAGGGTCATGACCAGGAGGTTTCAGCCAGTGGCAAAGAATCAAGCTCTCAGGAAGGGTCATCGATACACTGAGACTTTTCCTCTGGCCATAAGATGCTTCACCTAACCTTTCCCAGGAGATGTCAGGTTTTCCCCGATGTTACTCAGCTAACTATGGCCTTTGACACACCTGTTTTCACCACTGTCTATACTGAATGCATACCTGGCAGTCATGATGGCAACCACACTTGTCAAAAGATCATGAGAAGGCTCAGCAAATACTGTCTGACAATGAACATGGGTCTCAGACCTGCTCATAGAAGGGCAGGACAGAAGCCGGGTACCGTCTTCCAGCAGAGGTGTGAGGCAGACGGTCTGCAGAGAGGCTGCCCTTGTTTCAAAGAGTGGTAAAGCCTTGGAAATGAGAGCTGAGCCACTGAGAGACACCCCCCGGGCTCAAGGTCTCCCCTGCTGGACCCCTTCGGCCCTGAGAGACTTTCCCCAATATGTAACTCTGATTAGAAATTGAAATGGTATCTTAGCATCGCAGCACTTTCATACTCTGAGTTGGCACTCGCCCTTGTTCCTGGAAAAATTAAAAGTCCCTAAGATGATACCTCATTAGCAACACAACAGGAGACAGGCCACCACAGTGCAGTATGTAACACAAAGTGTGGCAGGCAGGCAGCTCCTCCGTGGTGGGCCACGGCAGGATTTTATATGGGCCATGGATTATTTTTATGTGAATTGGCGCAATTTTTTTTAAAAGACTTATTTGTTTGACCCACCTCAGGCTCCCTGCTCAGCCAGGAATCTGCCTCTCCTTCTGCCCCTCCTGCCCATTCACACTCTCTCTCTCTCAAAAATAAATAAATAAAATCTTAAAAAGAAAAAAAAGATTTATTTATTTGAGAGAGAGAGCAGGGGTGGGGCAAAGACAGAGGAGAGAGAATCTCAAGCAGACTCCATCCGCACTGAGCTCAGAGCCCAAAGTGGGGCTCGATCTCATGACCCCAAGATCACGACCTGAGCTGACACCAAGAGTCTGACGCTTAACTGACTGAGCCACCCGGGCGCCCTTTGTTGTGCACTGATTTTAATGCACGTCCGGAGGAACTACAACTAGCGTCCTGAGTCCGTGGTAGGATGAGTCTGAGTAAAAAGAAAAGACAATATAGAGCTGATTTTTTTAAGCTATTTTTTAGATAACAATATCGATGTTCCTGATACAGCAACCGCAACAAAACCATTCAGGCATTTCTTGAAAGCCAAAGGTCTGTCTTCATCCTGGGATACACATCAGGCTAAGAGCAAACAGGGAGCAAGGGATGTTTTGGGGCATTACAGAGACCAGCCCACCACCACCGTGTGTACGGATGGGGCACCAACATGAACAGGCACACGCCCTCCTGTGTGGGGGTGCGCACTGGGCTCTTCTGGACCACAGTATTCTGCACTTGCCTCTCCTCACAGACCGCTGTGTGGTGGGCTGTGAACCCCTCTGGGACAGGAGACACATCGCTGACACCCCCATCTGCTAGCCCATGGCAAATAGGCCATAAATGCCCACTGAGTGGACAGCTCCATGAGGCATGGGGCGTGGTCAAGAGCAGACTGCCGACGTCAGGCTCCTGACCTACCACTTCGCAGCTGCGTGACCTCCAGCAAGTATCCTGACCTCTCCTCTGCCCCAAACTTCCTAGGCTGTAAAATGGGAGTTAAAATTAAAACCTACCTCTAAGGGTTCTCGTGAAAATTAAAGGAGTTAATATACGTAAAGCCCGTAGCATAGTGCCTGGCTATAAGGACCACGATCCTCGTCCTCCAACCAGAAGACACCAGGACTCTAAAGCAAGAATATCATCAGTCATCCAGTGGCGAGTACATAAAATTTTCCCTTACTTGCCTATCCCACTAAACTCTAGGCTTCTGAAGACCAAACCCCCTTTCAGAGCTGTATCCCCAAGCACTCCGGGTTGACTCACATTAGTTACTAAGTCCTTCGTGGACGTTTGAATGAGCGGGTGAACAAATGAACGACCTCTCCTAAAATCCTAGGACATCATCTTGTAGTATAATAGCAACAGCAGGTTTATCATCCAGCAGGCTTGGTATTTCAGCCCTAGTCTCCTTTTCATAAAAGACTGTAGCACCACCCGGGGTGCCTGGGTGGCTCAATTAAGCATCCGACTCCTGATTTGGGCTCAGGTCATGATCTCAGGGTGGTGAGATCGAGCCTTGCATCGGGCTCCGTGCTCAGCGCGGAGTCTGCTTGTCACTCTCCCTCCCCCTGCTTGTACTAGCAATAAACAAATAAATAAATCCTTAATAAAAAACATTTTAGCATTCTATGAACACACACATTGTGGAAAGCAGTTGTGTGGAAGCTGAAGTTACTAATGGATGTGGAATTACTCACCCCTGGGGAAAACTCACAGAAGCTTATTTTTATCCTCAGATGAATTTGGGCACAAGACGTCCTTGCGTGACCAACTTGAAATTCAGGTTAAGAAATGAACATTAAGCATAGGGGATAGGGAGAAGCATGCCTTGACCTTCTACCTTCGTACAGGACAAGAGGTAGGCCACCCCTCCAATGGCTTCTAAGAGACCTAGAAGTCCAACGTGTCTTTGAAATTTAGAATCAAATTCATCAGAGCAAAGAGCCCTAGAGGCAGAAGAGGAAAACCTCTCCTACTCCAGAGGAGCCAATGGAGGGCCAGAAGGAAGTAACTGGACCGGAAGCACAAGGATCATTGTCCTTGAATTCGGATTCAAACCCAAGACTCCTGACTTCCAGTCCAACAGCTTTCCTCTTCCTCCTGAGGGCTTACTGTCAACACCATCATCAAGGGGTACCTTGAAAGCCTGCTGATTTATAGCAGCAAGTAGAACGCATGTTTTCCTTGTCCGTGACTAAAAGGCAGATATCTGTACTTGCACGCCAATGAGTCAGTATTTGAACTTCAACATGATCTCCGTGCTGCCACTGATTTGGAAACTAATGCGATAGAACCATGGTCTGTATATCTGCAGAAAGGGGACTGTGGACCCTATTAGATAGTGGGGGCATTAACGTCTCATATTTTAGTGCCAGACATGGATACCTTGTATCTCCTTGCAGTACTACCCGGAGGTTACTGGTTTCACTTTCCACTAGATGGGTTTCCTTGCCAGTTGGGTGCGCATGTTTTGCTTGCGAATGATGCTGTATTTCAAATGCCCCAGAGGAAGCTGGCCATTTTGGTGAATTTATTTATTTCTTTGAAAAGTGAGAATCCTTTCACAAGGCCATATGACTTCAGAATCTGAAGAATAATAATACCAATGAACCATTTTTGGAGCATAAATATGTTCTAGAAATTGTGCTACGTGCTTTACATGTATTAACTTTATTATCTTCTTTACTCCACACAACCACCCATGAGGTGGGTATTATTGTCAGTCCCATTCTACAGATGAGAACACTGAGGCATCATGGCAGACAGACACAAAAGTAGCCCCTAATGGTCCCTGACTCCTAGTGATCATGCCTTCCGTGGTCCCCTCCCCTGGAATGTGGGCAGGATCTGAGACCTGGCTCTAATTATTAGAACAGCACAAAGGTGATGGGATGTCACTGCCATGATGTGCTACTTAAGACTATAACTTCCATCCTGCTCGGAGATGGTCTTCATTGACTCTCTTTATTGCCAGCTTTGATGAGTAACGTCATCGAACAGACAGCCCCGCCCCAGAAGGAACTCAGAGTAGCCTCCAGCTGACATTTAGCAAGGAGGTAAGGCCCTCAGTCTGATCTGCCGCAGGGGTTTGGATCCTGCCAGCATGGGAGCCTGAAGGCAGATCCTTCCCCAGACAAGCCTCAGATGAGAGCTCAGCCCTGGCTGACCCCTCATTCAGCCTGTGAGAGACTGTGAGGAGAAGACCCCATTGAGGGGTGCCCAGATTCCTGTCCCACAAACCCTGTCAGATGATAAATGTATGTTGTGATTTTTTTTTTTATTCAACTACAGAAAACACAAGCATGGGTGAATTAAGTGACTTGCCCAAGGTCACTTAGCTGGCAGGTGGCTTAACTAGACTGGAATGTTGAGAGTTTATCTTCTAAACCTGATCTGGAACACTCACGAAGTCCAAACCTCTGAGTTCCTTCCCAGACTCGCAGATGGATATATACAATCTTTCTCAAAGATTTCTTCCAATAGATGAAATTCAGATCTCCTGATCTGATCTAAATAGATGCTGTGGCTGCCCTTGCATGTCATCTGGGGTCGATCATACACAGCGCACTGAGTCTCAGGATTCAACAGAACTTTAGGTCAGAAGATCTGAATCTGGAAATCCCTGTGATCTACCTTCCTGCCCTCTCCCTAAAGCTCAATCCATCCACAATTCACTTAACTTCTCTAAGCACACTTGCTCTGTGGTAACATCATGCACTCATAGTAGCACCGTGGACACGGGAACTAAGGAGACTACATGGATAAGGTGTTTATCCCAGGGATGCCTGGCACGTGGATAATTGGTATCTTTCTTCAAAAAATTCAGCTCAAGTTCTACTTTTTTGAGGTGAGTTTATTAACAGCTTGCCTTTCAGGCCTTTCTTCTGGACTCCAGAACTACATACCCAACTGCCCAAGCAGTGAGTCTACTACTCTCTGGAACCCCAACTTCCTCTCTACCACCCACCTGCCCAATAACTCCCCCCTCCCCGCCATGCTCCCCTTCTCTGGGGAGGAAAACACCTTTGTCTGGTTACACAAGTCAGCACCTGGGAGGCAATCTTAATGCCTCCCTTTCATGCACCCTGCCCCAGCTAATGCATCCCAAAGTCCTCTTGGTTTTCTTCTCCAGAACCTGTTCTGCTACTTCTCAACTACCAGCTCCATCTTGGGCCTGAGGTCTTGCAAGAGTTGCCTGACACCCCACATCCAGACTGCCCACTCTGCTCTCTTCTCTACTCTGTAGGAATTACAGTTATTTCTTAAGATGAAATTTTTATTTAAGTATAACATTAGGTACAACATATACACAAATCATAAGGTACAATCTCATGAATTTTGCAAAGTGATCATACCCACAAAACCAGCACCTGAATCAAGAAGCAGAAGACCACCAGTATCTCTAGGACCCCACCACTACCACCCGTACCTCCTCTAGTCATTACCCTAGCCGCATTATAGTACAGTACATTGTGCTTTTGCAACACAATGTAAATGTTCTAGTACTTTCTGTACACGTACTTGGGTTTGGAGAAGCCCAAGTATTGGGTCATAGTGTGAGAATATGTTCAGTGTTTGTGGACATAGTCAGTTTTCCAAAATAGTTGTAATCGATTTGCCCTCCTCCCAGCACTGTGTAAGTGTTCTGACCACTCCACACTCCCATCAACATTAGCTATCATCTCTCACTTTCAATTTAGCCATTCTGGTGGGGGTACAAACATATACCATCACGCTTTTAATCTGCATTTCCCGGATTCCTAATGAGGCTGAACAGTTTTCGTGTGCTTTTTGGCTATTTAGATTTCTCTTTTTGGCTATTTAGATGGACGTGAAATCCTTTGCTCATTTTTTCTATTAAGCTGCCTGCCTTTTTTATTATTGATTTGTAAGGGTCTTTATATGTTATGGAAATGAGTCTTCTGTCAACTGTAGGCTTTGCAAATACCTTCTTTCATTCCATGAACTCCCTTTTCACTCCCTTAATGGAATCTATTGAAGAACAGAAGCTCTTAATTTTAATGTAGTCCAATTTACCTATTCCTTCTTCCTTTCTGGTTAGAGTTTTTTGTATCCTAAAAGTAATTTGTCCTGCCCCAAGGCTTATTAAAAGCTCTCCTACATTTTCTTCTGTGACAGTTGTTTTGGTTTGGTTTGGTTTGGCTTGCTTGTCTTCCACACTCAGTCTGCAATCCACCTGTCATCTTTGTCACATGAGTATCCAAATGACCCTGCACCATTTATTTAAAACAAACAAACATATAATTCACCACCACACAGCAGTATCACCTTACAAACCAAGTGACTGTGTTTGTGTGATTCTGTGTCTAGGTCCTCTACTCTATCCTGCTGGTCTTTTTTGGTCCATCCATTTGTCAACAGGAAGAACTTCATGACTATAGCTTTTAATAAGCCATGGTATGGGGGCATCTGCCCGGCTCATGCGGTGAAGCATGCAACTCTTCATCTTGGGGTTGTAAGTTTGAACCCCTCATTGGGTATAGAGATTACGGTAAGAAATAATAATAATAAGCCCAAGTATCGAATAGAGTAAGACCTTCACCTACTTTTTTCTTCATCTAGACTGTTTTCACTAGACTGAACCCTTTGCATTTCCACATAGATTTTAAATTACCTTGTCAACTTCTGCCCCAAAAAGGTAGGAGATTTTTATTGGGATTGCGGTGAATCTATAGATCAATTCAGGAAAAACTTACATATTTACAATGTTGCTTTTTCTGATCCACAAATACGGTGTATCCAGCCAGTCATTTGTCTTCTTCAATTTCATTAATGTTCAGTTTTCAAAATTTTTATTAGGTCTCAAAATATCAAATTTTTATGCTACTACAAATGTGCCTTAATTAAAACTTTATTTTATTGCTGCTAGCCTTAAAACAATGTATTTTGCATGGTGTCCAGGAACCTTGCAAAGTTCATGTATCACTACTCATAATTTATGTGTATATTCTTTTGGATTTTCTACATACATAATCATTTTCTCCCGTAAATGCTAACAGGTCTTTTTTTTTCCAAGCATTATGATTTTTATTTCTTTTCCTACCCTTACGACAACTGTCTACCACTTCTAGAAAGTACTGATAAAAGAAATCCTTGTTTTATTCCTGATATCAAGGGAAAAGGCTTTAAATATTTCACTATGAAGTATGATATTTGCTATAGGCTTCTTGTAATCTTTACTGCATTAATGGAGGCCCTTCTATTCCTAGTTAACATGTTCTTTTCAAAGAAGAAATCTGGTCATGTCATTCCTTTCTTAAAGGTTTTCACTGTCTCTTGACAGTCTATAGCTTCCCTGTAGACAATATATGTTCCTTGTTCTCCACTTCCCAACCTCACTTACTTTCAGTTTCTTGAGAATGCCATACTCCCATTCCCAGAGGTCCTCTGTCGGTGCTTTTCCTCCTGCTCTGGAAGGCTCTCACAGCACTCTTTTTTTAAGCCCTTCTCCTTATTAAATCTTACTCATCCCAACAGATCTCTGCTGGAGAGTCCTTTCCTCAGGGAATCCTTCCGGAGCCATTGCCTCCAAACCCACATCAGACTACTTAGGGACAAGTTCTCATAAAAAGATTTGCCTTTCTTTCACAGCTCTTAATCCTACTAGACACATCACCTGTAAACCTTCTAAGAACAAAGACAATTTTGTGGCCCATTATAATTTCGGGGACCAGCATGGTGCCCAAGTCCCATTGAGTTGGTGCTCAAGAAATACTTTTTGAATGAACAAACAAACTCAGACAACACATTTCAATCTTGGTCTCAGTTCCCATAACTATAAAAAGATGAGCTACATGTCTTTTACCTTTGACATTTTAGGATTCTGACTGCAGAACAGAATTGTTGCAAAAGGTAGGAGTCAACTTTTGATGAATATGAATAATTCTCTACTTTTGTGGTATCGTTGGCTTCACTGAATTTGAAAACATAAAAGCCAGTTGATATGCTTTTTGTGACTGTGACCATTAGTACTCCGAGCTCAACTTCGCCTTGTTAGAGGCAGATGGTAGACCTTGTCCACAGGGGAGCCCTGCTATCAGAAAATGGGATGCCCTAGATCAGAGCTTCACAGAACACATGGGGCCCATGTTCTGGAACCAAACTAAAGCTAACTGCCCTGTCATGGAGCTTCCCTGGACACTTCAGAAATGAAGGTCTTCATGATGTCATCCAGGAAGAGTCCTCTTCCTCTTCAACATTGGAATGAAGTCCTTTTATAGATAAAACTCAGACTTAACTCCAGGTGAATTAGAAGAGGAATGTTTGTATCATAAAAAGAACATTTGTAAAATAAAATGGCTCTCAGTTTTAAATTATTCCAGTGCTTTAATTAAAAGGATTGACATAAAACTATGACCCCACTGAAAAGGGGAGGGGGAGAGGAAGGCATGGTGCACATCAGTTCTACTTCTCTGTAATGTATAGGGAGGCATAGCAAATGATGAATCAAATGCCCCATGCCCCGCCCTTATCACACAGTTACTCTCTGTCACTTTACCCTCTTTTATTGTTCTTATGACCTAGTCACTTTCTGAAGTTACCATGTTTATTATTTAGTCTTCATTTTTTTACTTGCCTAACCCAACCAAAGTGAAAGCTTCATAAAGACCAGGACCTCATCTGTTTACTGCTATGTCTCAGGACCTAACACAGTGCTTGGATGATAGCAGGCCCCTGATGCATATTCAAAGAATGACTGATCATTCAACCACCAATCAACTTACTGTAGAAACACAAAAGATAATGCCAGGTTAGAGACAATTACATAAGGAGGAAATGTTTACTTATTATATATGAATTCACTTCTCTCTAAAATAAACATTGAATAAATAAATTAATGTTGATGAAAGCCTTTTTAAAAATAGATTAAGCTCTTTCCCTTCCTTTCTTTATGAAATCTGGTAATCTGATAAACTCCTTTAACAGACTATATATCAATCAGTCTAGGATAAGATTTGCTGTAGTAACAAAAAACTCCTACATCCCAGAGACTTATAACCGTAAGGATTTCATTCTCAATTATGCTGGTTGTCCACCCCACCCCACCCCACCCCACCCCACCCTGGGTCAACTACAGCTCCATCCATGGTGCCTTCAGTCTGAGACCCAGCCTAATAGGGCAGCCTCTTTTTGGGAGATCAGCCCTTCAAACTTGGGCTTTGACATGACACGAATTACTTCTACTCACACTGCCTTGGCCAAAGCAAATCACATGGCCAAGCCTGCCATCAATGGAGTGGAGGAGGAGCACCACAGGGAGGGAGGTGGAATGTCTGGTCATTCATTTGTCTTCTCTATCACACTGTGGTTACTGGGAGATGATGAGAGATAACAATGGAGATTCCATGTCCAAACTCAGAAAAATAAATAGGAGCTGTTCTCATTTTATCCTTGAAAGCCACCTGAACTTACATAGAAGATCTCTTCTGACATGCTCTAAAGAAGCTCTCTGATAACCATTTTGCCCACCTCCAGTCAGGAGGCAGCATCAGGAAAGTAACTTGCTCATTACTCTCCTGCCTTTCACCTTCCCCAGGAGCTCAGAGTCCTTCATGGAGGTTTTCTTTTTCCTTTGATGGACAATTTACCTCTAATAGAGGGACATAATTCTGGAAACTGTAAGCCTTTAATTCCCAATGACATTATCTTAAGGTGGGCTGATTTGACTAACAGCAGCCAGCATTCGGGAATAACCTTTCAGCGAAACGTATTCTTCTGAGCCACTACTTTCAGGAAATTATCTCTTGCCTCTTATGACTCATTGCTTAAGGGGAGAAAATTTCTTGCCAGAGACTAAGAAGTGATACCAGAAGAGGAAAGTAAAGACAGATTTTTAAGACTCTCAGTTTCAGGCTACCACTGGCACACGGGAATGGAAGAAATGACTCAGGAGGAGAATAATTTTGGGGAGAAGGAAAATAAAGATTCACAAATTAGGCAACATTTATGGATTTCCTACTGTGTATAGTGACGTGCTATATTATGCCTAGAAACTGCCTGCGAGATGCAGTGCAAGTACTTGAGGGTACCTACAGTATAAAAGAAAGACAATAAATATTGTCCATGAAGTGTAAAAAGTAAGCCTGTGCTGAAGTGGGATGATTAGTCATCCAGCCTGGGACAACTGGAGAGAGATACCCTACACGTACTTAATCCAGAAATAAGGATAAATCAGAGTGAGCTGGGGAGAATGGGAGCTTGCTGATTGGTAGTAGGGTATGGGTTGATAGGGGTAAAAGGCATCCAGGAAGAAAGGACAGCATGACTGAGGCACAGAGGGGTGGGAATGAGATACACCACCACCTGTGCCCACTTCAAGGTGGCTGGGGCTTAGGATACACACAGCGAAGATGAACTTGGAGAGAGAAGTCAAGAAGCACCTTGTTGACCATGGTATTTGCTGAAGGGACTTGGGAGAGAAGATGCCAGAAGGGTAAGAGATACTCTAGCCAATGGTCGTTAGAAAGTAGCCCCACTACCCCAAGTGTAAACAAATCAGCCATCAGCTTTCCTCCGTCAAACCCCAAAGCTAGAAGGAACAGCAACCTCTGAGAACACATAAAACAAAAGAACATTTGTTCCACATTAAGCACAATAAAATCCATCTCCCTGAGATGCCAAGTTGTATTCTGCTAATACCAACATCAGGCAGTCTGTTCCAAAATAAAACGTGGTGTCACTATGGTTTCCCACCTCTACAGGCACATCCTGTCAAGAGTTCAAGGCAAATCCCCAGTCGTTAAGCATAATGATATAAATTTGCAATTAAATAAATTATATTTAAAAACAAAGATAATAAATACCCACAATGCATTACTTCCTAATGATTTTACTACATCTCATTGTTTATCGTTGTTTTTGAAGTTATTTATTTTAACTGTGCAGTGGAAATGCTGTGTTTTCCAACTCCGTGCAAAACATCACACTAGTAGCTTGAAATCAGTCACAGTTGGAGTATGTACACCACAGAAACTGGTGAATGCTACAAATCAGGCCCTCCCCCCGCACCTCACTCCTTCCACCAAGAGCTGATAGTTAACGTCACCAGCACACCACTGACATCATCAGATGTGTTGAGTAACGTGTTAGTTATGCATCCCTATTCTCGTTTCTTTGCCCCCACTCTACACCACACACATCATGAACACTCAACTGACACACAAACCCCAGGTCTCTGCCTACCCCAGTCTCTCCTGTTCACCAGCATATCATTATCCCGAAATATACTCTACTCTCCCACCTTTTCTTCCTAAATAAACTCCAGGATGTGCAATTCAAACCCCATGTCACTGGGCTTCCAATAATAATTGTACCTCAGTTTTCTTGTCTATAGAATGGGCAAGTTAGATAAAAACATCTCAAAGGTGGTATAAAGAATTGGACACCCTTAGTTTTAATAAATTACACCCTAAAACACTTCACAGTATCAACAGTTAAAATCTTCTTTTAATTCTGCTATGCAGTCATCATGTATGTAACCTTAGCCAAATTACCAACCATTGGACGCCTCAGTTTCCACACTGATAAATTCACCACTTTCATTGCCACGATCACTGTTCTCAGTGCTGTCCACTGGTTCATCTCTACCGTGAAGCAATGTTATTTTAAAGAAAATTTCAAAGATGATTTAAGGAGGATTTTAAAAATGAAAGGATCAAAAAACCGCAGCAAAACTACACATGCAATCCTAACTCATGGTAGTAATGATCTCAGAAACTGGATTTACCTTAAGTAAAATGAAACCAACACTGAATGGATCAACAGAAATCCTAAATAATCATTTAGTAGAATGAGCATTAACTCTTTCAAAGAACCTTCTATTGGGCAAGGGCACATACGAGCAAAATCATCCACTGACTCAAGCCCAAGCTGAGAAGTACAAAGGAGCCTACGGTTCAAAGGCTGAGGCGAGGAGGGAACTCTGATCTCACCCCTGGATCGAGGCACCCCACTTCTGAAGGAAGTTTCACGAGAACCACACACTGATGGCCCAAAGCCGGCCCCTTTAGGGAGAGAGAGGACACAGTTATACCAGAACAAGTATGAACCAGGATGGGTTCGGACTAGCCTGAGCTACTCTCCAGAGCTCTGATCTGAAACCAAAATGTTCGCCCCAAACTTCAGGCTGGGACAAAGCATGAGTCATTCAAAGAGGAAAACTGACCACCTGAGAAAAGGAAATGCTCTCAATGAGGCAGCCCAACTAGGAAAGGCATGAACTGTCTCTAAGTATGGTGTTTTTCACTTTGACATACTCTGGAGGCCCAGGACTGAGAATCCTAGCTGGCCTAGGACAAAAGATAAATAACATTCATATTTTACTCTTACATAGAATGAATCCAGATTGGTGTAGTGTGAAACATATATCATTTGGGTACCTTTTTCAAGGAAAAAAAATTCAAAGTTACAAATTCAAAATGAAGTTGAAAGTAAATATTTGTTCAGAATGAAAAAAAAAAAAAGAAAAGAAATCATCACAGTTTTAAAACCATTTTCAAAAACTGGCCAATACCACAAAATCCACAAAAACCTGGGAAAACAACAAGATAATACTGTTATCAAGTTAACTTCCTAACATACCTCCATAATCCTTCTCCTACATATTTGGACCACATTCTCCCTGGCTAACTCCACCTTTGATAATGATTTTATATTTTCTATCGAGAGTATAAAATACAAAAATAAGGCAATCTGTCCCGCAGAATGGTTAGTCAAAAAATTGGGGGTATTTAAGGGATAGCTGCAAATTCTCATCACTCCCCCGCACCGGGAGATGGACTCCATTTTCCTTCCCTTGAACCCTGAATGCTACAACACTAGCACTGTGGGATTTCCCCATCCAGGCCTAACTGATGAAGGCTCACAGCTTCTACTTCCTTCCCACAGGGTCTTCCCTCTTGGAAACTGGTCACCATGGCATGACAAAGTTCAAACAGCCACTTGAAGAAGTCAACAGGGGAGGGAACCGAGGGTCCCAGCCAACAGCCTCAGCTGAGCTCCTGGCTGATGGCCAACACCAATACCAGTGAAGTGAGACTATTTGGGACTTTCCCGCCATCTCAACATCTCGGCCGAAATCCTGCAAAGCAGAATAACCACCCAGGCAAACCCAAGAACAGAGAGTAGTGTTCTAAGTCACCAAATCTTTGAATAGTTTATTATTCAACAATAACGTTTTCTTCCCAGCGTTTTAGTATAAAGAAAAGTCAAGGGATGCCTGAGTGGCGCAGAAGGCTGAGCGTCCGACTCTTGGTTTGGGCCCAGGCTGTGATCTCAGGGTCGAGCCCCACATTGGGCTCTGGGCTCAGCATGGAATCTGCTTAAGACTCTTTTTCTCCCTCCCCCTCTGTCCCTCCCCCTGCTCATATGCTCTCTCGCTCTCTCTCTCAAAATAAATAAATAAATCTTTTTTTTAAAAAAAGTTGACAGAATTATACAGTAAACACTCCTATAGCCACATCTTTGACTCTATAATTAACATTTTATTACACTTGCTTTATCATATTATCTATCCATTTGTCCATTCATCTCATTTTTTACACATTTCAAAGTTGTAGACATCAGCACACTTTACTCCAAGCTTCAGCACGCATACCATTAACTTAAGACTTTTTTGAAGTAAAATTTACGTAAAACATAATAAATCTTAAGAGTACCATTCTGAGTTTGGACAAATGCACACCTGTGAAGCCCAAGTGTGGGACAAGATACAGAACATTACCACGGTTCAGAAAGTTCCTTCATGTCCCTTCTTCGTCAACCCCACACCCCACTCCTCCTCCATGGGAAACCACTCCTCCTTGTTTCTACCCAAGGTTAGCTTTACCAGTCCAGAACTCAAGAAACAGAAAATTCTACAATATACTCTCTTTTGTATCTGGCTTTTTTCACCCAGCATAATGTTTATGAGATTCATTCATGATGCTGCCTGTGTCAGGAGTTATGTTTCTTTTTATTACTAACTAGCATTCTATGGTATAAATATACTATGACTTGTTTATCCATTCTCTTGTTGACGGACACTGCAGCTGTTTCCAATTTGTGGCTATTATGAATAAAGCTGCTGTGAGCACCCTTGGGTAAGTCTTTCTGGGGACACAGGTGTTCATTTCTCTTGGATCAACACCTAAGAGTGGAATCATGGGTCAAAGAGGAGATGTATGCTTAGCTTGATAAGAAACTTCCATGCCTTCTTTTGAAGTGAACTGTGTTCTTCATTACTGATGGTTTAAAAAGTTCCTTTCAGCTTCACATCTCATTACCGGTGATGCCCCATCTGTAACTCCCTCTCTGCAGTTTCTCACTCGGGGTTTTCTGTTGCCAGGAAAAGGTCTTCAGAGGACTCCAGTCACTTGATCTGCCTAGGCATGTCCTGCCTGTGGCCACGGCAGCTAGCCCAGCGGCCATGTCCTCTCCAAGGATGGGGGAAAAGGTGGCCATGAAGTCTGGGTCAACCGTGCTATCTTCCAATCCTTGGAATCGAAGATGAGTCTAACTGCTTGATGAATTTGCCAGGGGCCTGTGGTCACTAGGTGACTTAAAATGTTATTTCTTTGCTAGTATTCTCCCTTCTCTCTTCTTCCAACTAGGACACAACCTCCCCTGAGAGCAGAACCTTGCTTCTCTCATCCACTGTTTTGTCCCCATCACTTAAAATAGTGCCCAGAAGAGGGAAGGAACTGAATGCAACAAATGGACGAATGAAGGAATGGCTAACCCCATTTCTACTTTGTAACCCAACCCTGAAGAATGTACTTCCATAATGGTCTGCAGCTACGTGGACTATGCCTGAGGTCCCTTCCTGGGGCCCCTAGCCTATCCATTACTTGGTCTTCACGGCATTTCTTTCTCTGATTCCACCCGAGTAAGAAGCCTCCTCGGGCATGGACTTCACGTACTTCAACTGTGTAACCACAGGAACTGCGCTTTGGGCGTAGTAGGCTCTCAGGGCATGTCACCTTGGTCTCTGCCTACCACACACATCAAGGGTTCTTCACCTGAGAACCCCCAGACTGCAGGAAGAGACCGAACCGCTGAGATCATCTGCAAAATGTCTTCCTACGTGTACTCCTTAGGGCGAGGAATTAACACACTCCCAGAGGAACTCGTGACCCAAAACACGTTAAGAATCACTGAGGTAGATTTTGACGAAAGCTACTTTTGCTCTCCTTCGTGTATGAAGGACTTCTGGCCGAGCCTTTCCTCACCAAGCTCACTTCCCTCTCGTCTGCCATGCTTTGTGGTTGTCGTCGTGGGTATCTCCATCAGATCCCCATCATTGAACAAAATCCCCACTGCTGAAAAGTTCGACCACTTCCAATTTTTCACTATTATAAACAACACTGGGATGAACATCCTATTCTTACAAAGTTGTCTTCGTCTGCCTCTTCCATTCCTTTCTTAGAAGAGATTCCAAGAAGTGGAATTACTAGGTCAACAATGCACAGGTACTGATGCTCAAGCTGCTTTCTGGGGCGTTGTGTGAAGTTAAACTTCCGCACATAACATATGAGAGAAACACTGCCCTTTCTGTTGATGATTCCAATAAGGACCAGCCCATTTTCCATTTCCTCGAGGCTTACTGGACTACCCAATCAATAATCCAAAGAAAGGCAACCCAAGACCAGTCATTTCTATGACCACTCCCACAAGGTGCTGAGGCCGGGCCAAGTTAAGCCTGCATTGCCCTCTCCGTGCTACTCTCGCCTTGCAGTCTCGGTATATGTGGTAAGCAGACAGTAATGCATTGTGTTAAGTTTCTTGGTTTTTTTATGTTTTATTTAATTTAGAGGGAGAGAGAGAGAGCATGCACACAAGCAGGGAGAGAGGCAGAGGGAGAGAGAGAAGTCGACGCCCCACTGATCAAGGAGCCTGATGCTGGGCTTGATCTCACGACCCAGGAGATCATGACCTGAACCGAAACAAGAATCAGACGCTCAGCCGAGCCACCCAGACACCCCCACGTTAGGTTTTGAAAAGGAAAGAGGGGATCCAAAAGTGAACTATACTTCTGAAATATGAATGAAGACGCATTCGTTTTGTAAGGGTAGAGAGAAACGATAAACCAGCATACTAAGATATCATGCATAGAAAAGGAGATACCCATGAGAAGAAAGGGCATTCTGAGGCAGCCTGCTGTCACTGAGGGATTGAAGCTGGTCCACAGACCACTGGAGCACGGCCCATGGCTCTCCCTCCTGCCTGGAGACAGCCCTGGCCCTGCTGGAGTTCCTCTGGGTATGGCGTTTTCACCCAGTTACAACTGCGGTCAATCAGTTGCTAACGATTTCTCTTAATTATTCTCCAAGGCACGGGAGTCAACATTGAAGTGGGAACCTAGCAAAGAGAGGTCATAGCCCTTTGTCTCTCCGTGTGATGCTGGCCAAGCTGCTGTCCCTCTCCAGGGCAGTCTTCTGGTTTGCAAAATAAGAACGTCCCGCCCAATAATGTTTAGAACAGGGATGTCTGAGTCAGCAGTGGTGACTGCTCAGTCACAGCTGCCGTGTATCACGGTGTCTCTAGAAGCATCTACAGTTAGATAGCATGCTTTCAGCGGAGCCTCACAGGGCTATGGGGCTGGCACAGGAGAGTCTTAACTACACTGACCGTCTCCTTCTTCCATGCACTGGAGGGGGAGGTTGGCACAAGAGCCCATAAACAAGACCTCGAGTTTGGTCACAGGTTCAAGTTCCCTCTGCCTCTTCGCGGGTCCCTCTCATCACTGTGTTTCACAGCTCGCTGAGTAGACCTTGGCACCTGACTGAGCTCTGGAACTGCAGCAATCCATAGAACGTTTATTCTAGTGGATTTAAATGGGGCAGAAGATCCTTCGACGTTCTTCCCGTTAAGAGGCAGGGATCTCTGTGCCTCCCCTTGAACCTGGGCCAGCCTGTGACTGCTCTGACCATTAGAGTATAGCTAAAATGACACTACGGAACATCTAAGGCCAAGTAGCTGTTTCTCAGCCTCTTGTACTCATTACTGTCTCCCTAAAAAGCCTTTTCAGGCATTTTTTTCCCCTAAACACTTCCCCACCTCCATAATATTTTAATTACACATATATATTTCTTATACTGCACGTGTGTCTATTTTTTTTTACATAAAGAGATTAATATTTTTTCACACTTCCCCATGGATCAACTCTTGCCTCCAGAGGACAATACCACGTCTGTTAAAAGGCAGGGGCTAGGTCATAAAAGGCCATGCAGCTTCCCCTCGGTTCTCTGGAAACTCTTGTTCTTAGAGACTTGACAGGCCATGTGTGAAGCCTCGCTACCTGGAGGGCTGTCATGCTGGGAGACTAGCTGAAGAACAACATGGACAGAAAGATGCCCCATGAGCCCAGCCAGCTATCCATCATTTGAGTCTTCCGGACCCATGTGATGAAGTCTGCAGGAGAACCCCAGCCCCAGCTGCTATCAGACTACAATCACGTAAGAGATCCCAAGCCAGACTCACCCAGCCCAGCCAACGCTCAGAACCAGAGAGATCAAATCAAATCAATTATTACTGCTGTTTAAAAGCCAATGTGCTCTGAGATGTTTTCTTACTCAATAGCAGGTAACCAGAGCACTTACAATATACCAAAATTACCCTAAGAATTCAACATTTATTCATTCAGTATATACATTTCACAGATGGATTCAATTCTGGCAACTCATCAAGGGAGAAGGGGAGGGCTACACATTGCTTAGGAACCATTGCTCTACAGTTTTGTTTTGGTTTTTTTTTTCCGGCTGTAACCCTCTCTGGTTCTTCTACCTACTGTGATGCCTGTTTACACATCATTGACTTCAATAAGCACTTACTCATCAGTGTATTCTAGGTACTATGCTGAGCATTCAGGATACGAAGATGCAAGTCATAGCTCCTAGAACTCAAGGAACTGCAATCTAATAGAGGGATAAAAATATCAATTTGGTGTGATCAGAATTAGGATAAATAGAAACAAAGAATGGCATGGATCACTGAAGTAGGGTCCCAATCCAAAATGGGGGTCAGGAGGCAGCGAAGGGAAGCCTTCCTGGAAAATGCAACTTTTGACCTGAGTTTTCAAAGGAGAGAAAAGGGCCTAATCAAGAGAAAAGACAGGGGGTGGATATTACAGCAGAACCATAGCCATGCAAAGTCAAGACAGAGTCAAGTGCATTCAGGGAATTGCCAGTGATTCTCCAGGAATTTCAGCATGTGTGAGGGGTGAGGATGTGCAAGGTGAGTACTTTGCCCTGGTTTGCCTGAGACCCTAGATTTTAACCTGGAAGGCCTCACGTTCCACGAAGCCCCTCAGCTGGCCACCCCAGGCAAGCCAGAGGGGAGCACAGAATGTGGGAGATGGAGTAGGCATTGGTGAGTGGCAGCAAGGCGGTGGTGAGCCTTACGAGCCATGCTAAGGCAGTTTTAACTTTATCCCCAGGATAAACAGGAATTGATGAAGAAACGTATGCAGGTCCAGTGATCTAATCACCTAAGAGCTGGAGTTGAGCCAGAGCTGAACCCAAGCACTGCGCCACATTATTTTGAACACGACTGTCTCTTCACTTCCCCTGCTGAGGCTCAGGAAACCTTTTAAACATCGTGGGATGTTTGCAGACACAGAACTCGATGCCTGCCTGCTCCCTGGCTGACACGGAGCCCAGAATCCTATGGAAGAAACCACAACACTAATCCACAACTCCTTCTTCACTGTGCACTGCCACATCTCCAACGTTCAAATAAGGAAAAAGAAGAGAACCCAATAAAAACCTTCCTTGACTCCATGTTCCTCTTCAGCCACCGTCCTATTTCTCTGCCATCCTGTATGAGCAAAAACTGCTCTGATAACTGTCCATTCCTGTTGTCTCCAAATCCTCACCTCCTCTTCCCTTCTGAACTTCAGAGAATCAGTCTTTTACCTCGAAATTGGTCTGTTATACTGAAAATGTTCATTCCAAAGAGACCTCCAAGTGCCATATTGTCATATCCACTGGTTGATTCTCCCCAGCCTCGCCCACTGTCAGCGGCACTTGACCCAGGGGATGACTCCCTACTTTTTAAATTTTCTCCATAAAATTTAATTGTTGTTTGTGTAGACGTCTTATATACCTTTGTTAGATTTATTCCTAGATATTTAATACTATGTGCCATGTCACCGCAAATGGCAAGGTTTCATTTTTTGATGGCTGAGTAATATTTCATAGTGTATGAATGTGTGTGTGTGTATATATACACATACACATATACATGTGTGTGTGTGTGTGTGTGTGTGTGTGTGTGTGTGTACACACACTCCGCATTCTCTTTATCCATTCATCCGCCTTCTGTGTTATAGATTCCCCTCAAGTATTATTTTAGTTTAATGGCTTGGGGGTGTCATATTTTCATTATCGTGAAGTTCAAAATATTTTCTAATTTCCATTATGATCTTTTAATTTGTGGATCATTATGTAGTATATTGCTTTGACCCCAGTGAAATTAAATAAGAAATCAATAATATACAATTATAGCTGAAGATTTTAAGATACTTCTCTCTGTAATTGATAGAACACACAGACAAAAAATGAGGAAGCTTCACTCCTAAGCATTTGGAAATTTCTAGTTTTCTTTTCTTTATTGATGTATTGCTTAATTTCACTGTGCTCAAAGAATATATTTTATATAATGTCAATCCAGTGAAATTTAGGAATAAATTCAGACTTGTTATATATTCCTGTTGAAAGATGCTTTATCACTATAAAATGTTCCCTTTGTGTCTAGTAATATTTTCATCTTAAAGTTTGTTTTGTCTGATGTTATCAATACACCACCATTTTTTGGTTAAGATTCTGATGGAATATCTTTTTCCACACTTTTGCATTTGGTTTTTCAATATCTCCGCCTTTAAGACATATTTCTTTTTTTTTTTTAAGATTTTATTTATTTATTTGACAGAGATCACAAGTAGGCAGAGAGGCAGGCAGAGAGAGAGGAAGGGAAGCAGGCTCCCCCCTGAGCAGAGAGCCCGATGCAGGGCTCAATCCCAGGACCCTGGGATCATGACCTGAGCTGAAGGCAGAGGCTTTAACCCACTGAGCCACCAAGGGGCCCCTAAGACATATTTCTTATAAGCAGTGTATAGTTACTGTCTTTTAAAAGTCTAGTCTGGTAATATTAGCTTTTAATTGGAATACTTAGTCCCTTTATACTTAGTGTAATTCTAGATCTACTGGAGTTAAAACTACTTTTTCACGGTTTGTTTTATATGTCTCCTCTGCTTATTGTTCCATTTTTATTATGGTTTCTTGTCTTCTTTTTAATTACTCAAGTATTTTACTTTCTTCCTTTCATCAGATTCCTATTTACATACTACTTTAGTACTGTTTTAGTGATTACCATAGAGATTGCAGTATGTATGCTTACCTTATTAAAATCTACCTGTATTCAGACATTGCCACTTCTTGGACAATTCTACGATGTTCTAACACTTTAACTCTATTTACCTATCTCTTGCCTTTTGTGGCTACTTCACCATGTCTTTTAATTCTATTTATATTTTATATACAACAAGGCATGACTACTATCATTGAATTTGACAGATTCTACTTAGATACACCATAAATATACCCTTTGCAATTCTTCCTAGATAACCATGCTTCCATCCAAAAGTACTTTCCTTTTGTCTTAAGCATTCCTTTTACTGCAGTTCAGGTTTTGTTTCCCAGAAAAAAATTTATTGTATCTTAATTTCTTAAAGTTTCTTTTTGTTTTGTTTTGTTTTGTTTTTGCCAGATGTAGGATTGCAGGTTGGCCTATATTTCTTTCAGTATCTTAAAGATGTCGTTCCATTGTCTCCTACCTTCTATCATTTCTGCTTAGGAATTGGCTATTGATCTTATTGTCACTTCTTTGAAAGTAATGTATCTTTTTTCTCTTGATACCTTTAAGATGTCCTCTGTATTTGGTTGTCAACATTTTTTTATCCAAACTTGCCTTTTTTTTTTATTATGTTAGTCACCATACAGTACATTATTAGCTTTTGATGTAGTGTTCCGTTATTCATTATTTGCATATAACACCCAGTGCTCATTACAATATGTGCCCTCCTTAATACCCATCACTGGGCTGGCTACTGCATTCCCCCATCCCCCCACCCTCTGAAATTCTCAGATTGTCTCCTGGAGTCGATAGTCTCTCACGGTTCATCTCCCACTCTGAATTTATTGTGATGTGACAAGAATGGTTTTCTATTTATCTTGAGTTTTGTAAATTTTCTTGAATTGGGGCCTTGATGCTTTGATGAGTATAAAAAATTTTCAAGTCAGTGTTCTCTTCAAATATTGCTTCTGCTCTATTCATTCTCATCTCTCTTTTACTGTTTTACTATTTACATGTATGATTGATCTTTTGGCATGTCCCCTCTTAAACTCTTTTCAGCCTTTGTCAATCCTTTGTTCTACCTGCTTCACTATGGGTATTTTCTACTCACCTCCCTTTCAGTTTACAAATCCTCTATTCTACTGTGTCTAAACTACTATTAAATTTATCTACTGAATTCTTAACTTCAGTTATTTTATTTCTAAGGCACAGCATTTCCATGTACTTTCTTTCTATAAACTCTACTTCTTTGGTAAAATTCTTCAGATTCTCTTCTATTTTCTTGAACATAAGAACCATAGCTATTTGAAAGTCTGCGTCTAAAAACTCTGTGCCATATATCCATCTTTCTTAGGATTGTTAGTCATTTGTCTTATTTCCTATTATGTGCAGTAATTTATTAAATGCTAGACACTGTGAATATAAAAATGGTAGTAGGTCCACTGAACTGCTGAAGCTCCTGCTTACCTCTTTAATCTTTTAGCAGCTGCTCTGCACTTGTTTCCTTAGTCTTGCCACACACACATGCAACTTAAGAATTTGACAATCGCATCAATGTGAAATTGCAATAGACTTCTGAGCTCATTTTTCTGTGATTTCCTCCTTCCTTGGACATTAGCTCCTCAAAGTACCAACTGTCTTGGACCCCAAAAATTCTCCTTTCCCCTCATGCTATCAAAACTGCTATAACTCCAGGTCATTTCTTTCTGCTCAGCCTCTGTGGCCTCGAATCAGCAAATGCCTGAGTGGGGAAAGTGGAGATAAATGCAGGACTCATCTGAATGAGAGTGTCTTCTCGCTCAAGGATTTGGTTTCTGAAGTCCTTGTTTCCTTGATTGTTCTCTGGTAACTTCACAGAGATTTTTTTTTTTCTCCTCTTTTTGGTGCATTTTATCTTGTTTTATCATTATTTCAGAGGGAGGGGAGACTTAATCTCCTCATGCTCCTCCAATGGAATCAGAAGTTCTACATTATTTCTTTAAACCTTCAGAACAATCCTGTGCAATAATAATCCCCACTTTCCAGAAAAGGAGCTAAAGCACAGGGGCTTTACGTTATCTCACAAGAAAAAAAAAAATCAAAATAGGAGTGCTGAGTTATATTTCAAGTTCCACGTTCTTTCCAATCTACCATTGATACCTCATCCCCAGCTCTCTTTGGATAACATCCAGAACAAAGGAACTCAGCTGAAAAACAAGGATAAAGGACAATTTTTCTGTACAGTAAGATTCCCTCCTCTTCCCACCTCCTCTCTGATCCTCACCAACAACAGAGAACCAACCAATATTTCTGAAGTGGGAAACTGTTGAATAATACATAAGACAGGAGGGCTCCTAGCTCAACTCAACCTTGGATGAATTGTCTTTGTGGCCCTACTGAGATGAAGAAAAATATTTTCCTTGTGCAGTAAATGTGGTTCAAAGAGAGGATTCATTAAGGAAGATGCAATTTAAACACATACGTTTTTCTGACTAGTAACACACTTTTAACGGAAGGTGATGCTTAATAGAGTAGAGACGCTTTAATCTCTCTGCATACTGACTTCCTAAATTTAAAAAACACACAACACTGCCACTAACATTTTAAGGAAGATAGGTGGATGCATCCCTACACACTTCATTTTAAGTGTCTGTCCTTAAAAAGGCATCTGTTATTGACTGTAATAGTGTGAGTCAAAACAAAGACGTTTATATTCATGTAGATATAATCTACACTTCCACAGGTGTCCAAGTGTAATGTACAATTGCCTAATGAACCCTTAAAATAAAATGCTGCTAATGAGAACTGAGTTTGCCTCTCCTATAAAGAAAATGAAACTCTATAAGGCTGGCAAAGAGGAACCGCGGCATCCTAGATATTTTTAATATGATGGCTTTCCCACCACAATTTCTGCAGGGAATAATATGTAGGAAAATAATGTTTCTCCTTTGTGATTACATTACCATATGGAGTAATTTTTCTTGACGGAGAGGTCATTTCATCTGATGAGTTCTTGAACAGTGAAATGGAAGCTTGGTTCTATGACAGCAAAGGACAGATTGATTGACTTATTAAAATGGTTACATTATAGACTTGTATTAGTCTATTTTGTGCTGCTCCCTTATAAGATCAAAAGCATGAATGCATTTGGTAAGTCCATCAGGAAATATTAGGGATAAAAAATAGACAGAATGGTCATTATTACAAATGGGAAAATCATCTGGAAACTAAGAATCTAGAGGCTGACTCGAAGAAGTCTCACAAAGATGTAATTTGGAGAGCAGAACAGATGGGATGTGAGTATTAATGGGGGAGTCAGCCTCCTAAGATCAACAACCAAACTTTCAGAAAAATCACTCAGGCATCTGAATTCAGGACAGGTTGCAATGGACTGAACAAAATTAATTGTCCTGGACATCTAAACCCAGAGGAAAAATGACCCAAACCTAGGAGAGACTTCCCAAGCGCTCTGAGAAATGCTGCTTTAATTCCTCATCAAAACACCTTGCAAAATTTGTGCTTATTGTGAATGGGCTCCTGTTTATCCCCTTTGATTTATTTTCATTCAGCAGGTCTTAGTGGAGCCGTTTGGTGTGCCAGGACCACAAAAGTGCTTTGACCTGATTGGTGCTCCCACGGAGTTCGTGGTCTGGCTGGGGAGAGAGATGAACCAACACTAACAACCTAATGGTGTGCATGTGATAAGGCCTATTAAAAAAAAAAAAAAAGGAATGATCCTCCATCACTATTAAGTGAGAACCTACTATGTGCCAAACTCTGCCCTCAGCACTGGGGACACAAGAGTGTCCCTGGGTAACTATGATTTTAGCAGGAGAGACATATGATAATCAAGCAACCAGCTGCACAAGCAGGGCCCACATTATGGTCCAGACCGCAAGGAAGTGCAGTGAAATGTCCACGCACAGCTCTTTTCTGCATCCCTCTCTTCCACAGCCCCGGGGAAAGACTGGACCCTCACCCCAGGGATATCTCAAGCTGTTCCTGTTTCAAAGGGTCCTTAGGACAAAGAGACCTTTTTCATGCGCATGGTCTGGGCTGTGATGACGTCACCCTGGGTTTTCCACAGTGACCTTGGCACGCAATACTATCAATCCCCCCAGCACGCACCACCTGCCTTTCTGAGAAAGCGGCAAAGCTCCTGAAAACACACCTGGAGGTGGGACAGGGCTGCTGACTCAGCCTCTAGCCTAAATGGTGCTCTATGCTCTATCCTCTTATCGTAGCTTCCTCTTGTCGAATCTATAAGGACAGAGCCCTGTTTTCCTTATTACCCGATACCGAAACGCTAGCACGGCGCCTAGAATATGGAACGCAGTCAATGAATACACGGTATATGAATGACTCCAACAACGACCACATGGTAGGGTAAGAAGTGTGCCAAGAGCTGGCGCACCAGGTTTCTGCAGCTGCCGTGACAAATTACCACCGACTGGGCAGCTGAAGATGACGGGAATCTCTTCGCCCACAGGTCTGGAGGCCAGAAGTCCCAAACCTGGGGGGACCCTGCTCCCTCTGGGAACTCTACAGGAGCACCCGGCCCTTGTCTCTTATGTTTCTGGGGGCTCCAGGAGTTCCTTGACATGCGGCTGCGTCCCTCCAACCTGTGCCTCGATGGTCACATTGCCCGCGCCCGCCCGCTGAAATCCCCCTGCCTGCCTCTTATAAGGACACTTGTTGTCCAATTTAAGTGTCAGCGATGACACTCGTCGTCAATCCAGGACGAGAACTTCCATCTCCAGACCTCCGACCCTTAACTTAATTGCATCTTCAAAGACCCTTTTTCCAAATAAGGGCACATTGGCAGGTTCCCGGAAGTAGATGTGGGCAGATCTGTAACGGGGCGTCGTTCAACACACGACAGCCACCATCTGTGAACTGGGATTGTAAATGGCTCCCTACACAAACATCAGACTTTCCCTAAATGGTAAGAGGGGCTCACTCTGTCTGTACAAACAATATGGCTTATTCTGAATACCCACTTTCCTTCTGGGAGTCTAGAATTCTGGGACCTGCCAGGCAGAGAATACCTATGTACATCCTCCAATAAAACCCTGGACACTGAGTCTCTGGTGGGCCTTCTCTGCTAGAATACATTTCACTCACACGGTCACAACTCGATGCCGGAGGAATTAAGCACGTCCTGCGTGACTTCACCGGGAGGGGACTCTCAGTAGCTTGTGCCGAGTTTCCACGAGTCTTCGCCCCCATGCATCCTCTGCTTTTGCTAATTTTGCTTTAGAGCCTTTTACTGTGAGAGGTCACAGCCATGAGTACAACTACATGCTGAGTCCTGTGAGTCCTAAGAGATCGTCAAACCTGGGAGTGGTCTTGGGGACACCTGACAAGGGGCCATGTAGGGAAGGCTTCCTTGAGAAGCTAGTGTTCGAGCTGAGAGCTAGGATGATCACAGAGCCAGACCAGACCAGTGCTGAAGCTCAGTTTCCCCTTCTGCGAAATGGGGGCATCTCAGTCAAAGTTGGCAGGAAACGCACAGGGCAGTCAAACTGAGTTATGGGAGGAGAGTTTAACAAAGGGAGAACACACGAGGACATGGTCAGGATCTAAACAACAAAGAATAAGGCAGTCCCCTTGGACTAACAAAGGTGGAAAACTGAACACCCAAAGGCCGGAAGACAAGGACAGAGTGGTGCCCAGGATTCCAGAAAAGGCGGCCATATAGAAGGGATGCCTGACCTGAGCCAGGGTCCATGGCAGCCTGGTGAGAGGGGAGCCAGATAAACAGATACACTGACCTCACTCTCCGCTGAGCCTCTGCCAGTCTCTAGTGACCAAACCCAAATGGAAGGCTGAGAATAAGGAAGCCGCTCGATGAGGTCAGCCTCCTAGGGCATAAAGCAGGGGGAGGAAGGATGGACAGTGGACGTGGTGGGGCAAATGTCAAACGCCCCCCCACCATGGCAGTCCCAATCCCTCCCTTTAGGAGGCCGGCGCAAAGATTAAGCAAGGAGGTACCTGGAGAGAACGTCACCCACTGTGCAGAAGGGTGTAAACGCCAAATCACAGTTTTACAGATGACCACGATGAAGATGAGGGGAAGGAGAAAAAGGAGGAGGAGGAGAGGATGGGTGAGGAGACGGGGAGTGAGGAAGAGGAGGAGGAAGAAGCTCCTGGAGAGCAAGAATCACTGTGGTCGATGCAGCGTCTGAAACCACTCCTGGCCTGTGCAGACACTCAGTAAACATGTTCGTGAATCGGGTAAGGATTTGCGTACCCAGATTCTAAACCCTGACTCAACACAGGGACTTGGCCTTCGAGACACAGAACAACCAGTGGGAGACATCAGCCAAAAACCTTAATTGTAGAGGTGGTTAACTAGAGCCCAGAGAAGGAACGCGACTTTCCCAAGGACGCACAGCACGTCAGCGAAAGAGCTGAAGACGGTACCCAGATATTCTGATTCTAGCCCAGTTCTCTTCAAATACAACCAGGCTACCTCCAAGGATGTCATCTGAGAATTCCATCTTTGAGACTAAGGGACGGTTTGGTTATGTCCTAGCTCCAAGACAGTCTTTCAGAGTAAAAGGCTCAGCGTCTGCCTTCTGAGCACGCCAGCTGATTAATCTGGGGGTTACAGAAGATCAGAGAACCTCTGGTGGTGTGGCCTAGGCACCCGCCTACCCCCTGCCAGCACTCAGCCCTGACAGCTGGGCTAACAGCAAGGACAGCTGAATTCCTCTTAATTAAACAACAGTATTTGGGAACAACCCACACCTCTGGTTATTTCAAAACCAGGGTGGCCTTTCACATGGGAATACAATGTGTCATTTATGTTTTAATGTTACTTGTTATAATGGGAGAAAAAGCTGTCTTTTCTTCTTGAATTTTATTGTCTCCTGAAACATTCTCTCTTCCCTTTGCACATGCCCCGTCCACTCTGATTTAACAAGAGACAATTCTCTGTGATGCCGTATCTTTGGAAGCCACGCTCTGTGACTTTCTCCCCCAGTGAGCCAAAACGGAAACTCACGAGACACTCGGGAGACACGCGTCCCTTAAATCAGAGAATCAGAATGTGTCTGGGTCGCGCAATCCAGGCACGTGACCATGAGTGTCCGTGAGTGTCATTTGAGCCCATATTGAGAAGGCATTCATGCATGACCACAAAATGGGGGAGACCGACTGTATTCGTAACCCCACTCTTGACTTTCTGAGTCCGTGCCCGCTGACCTCTGTCTGGGGTCCACCCATAGACACGCCATCTGATTCTGAGTCCACGCTCAGCCCTGGGACTCGCCGTGGCTGAAGCAGTGTCCACAAAGGTGAAGGAAGCAGAGATCTGAAAGTCACACGCATGTTCCACCTGTTCTCTTCTACACTCAGGCTTGCTCGCTGCTACACCCCTGTTGGGCCACGAGAGTACGCCTGAGCCGCCTGGTGAGGAGAGCTGAGCTATCTTCCGGCCGGAGCCGTCCTAGATCAGCTACCACACAGCCTGCTCGCAGCACAAGGACCTCCCCGCTGAGCCCAGCTTCAATCGTCCGCCCAGAAGCAGGCTGAGCAGAGGCTTACTGTGTGAAGGCGCAGGGTTTGGGGTGGTCTGTGGCAACGGACAGCTGATGTACAAAATGCATCAAGCTTCACTTTCCCCCGAATCCGTAAGTTGGTCTGAGTCAACACTGACATTCTCAGCTCCCGTCACAGTCGCACACTCAGAAGATCTTCACGGCTGAAGTTCTCTTTTTTCATCACGGAGTATTGTGATTGCCTTCGATAGAAGCTACAGTCCCACGAGAGAGCTAGAAATGGCCTGTTTTTAGGTAAAAATTAGACGGAGCCAGCAGGGAGGCCACACCAGAAAATCAGAGAAGAGACAGGAAGCAGGCAAAGCCCTGTGCTCTTTGTCTTTCAAGGAAACCCGTCGTGAAGAAGGTACCCTGGTTCTGCCACAGAAAAAAACACCTTGCCACTTTGGTTAAGGAAAATGGAACGCCCTTGGGAAAGAATCATCTTGCGAGGTCATCTCCCCCGCGCCCTGCCCCGAAGCAGAACGCCATCTGACCCACGGCAGACAGAGGGCGGAGGCCTGCTGTACCGTGGCCCAGAGCCCACCTATTCTGGTAGGAAAGAGAAAATCCTTGGGAGTCAGACCCTCTGGGTTCCGACCCCAGCTCTAGTGCGCCTACGTACATGAGCAGCGGCGTGACTCAGCCTGTCCTTCCGGCTGCCACAGAGGAGACGGAGCTCGGGTGGGCTTAGCCCACGGCCTGGCGGGCAGGGCGCCCTCGAGAAACAGGAACCGTCACTAGCGCCTGTCAGCTCTCTGCTGACACTTAACGCCAGCCTCACCCCCACACAGAAGCGCTTCCTCTCATCAGAAGACAGACCCAGACCACATGGCATTTGGAATACTCCTTCTGCGGAAAAACCAAGAATATAATTATCTGACTTTTAGAACCTTTTCTTCCCCTACACTAAATATTCCCGGAATCTAGAACATGAGTGACAGATGAACAGGAACATTAATCCACTTAGCAGAGTGGAACTGTCCTTGGCGCGACACAAGCCAAAGTCCACATCCGTCTTTGGCATTCACCAGCTCTATGCCTGAGGCGAGTCACTGGACCACTCCGGGTCTTGGTTTCGTCCGTAAAATGGGGGTTGTCCGCTGGATCATTTTGAGAACCAGGAATTAGCAACGAGCCCTCGCGTCCGCGTTTGAATTCAAAACACGACACCATGCGATGTTCTCGCGTCACCCGTGGAGCCTACCTGACGCGATCTACCTGCCGTTGTGCCGCTTAGAACACACCTGCTAGCCATCTTCTGTCACCTGCGAAGACGGATGTCAGGCAGAGCGTCAGCCTTGAGAGCCGGCCAGGTGGCAGGTGAGACAAGGTCTGAAGAATGCGAAGGGTGAAGGCCCGTGATGAGCCCGCAGAGGGCATTCCAAGGAGGGGAAGAGCTGGTGCTGGGTAGCTCCCCGCCGGGCTGGGAGCCCCGGGTGGCTAGAGCAGGGAGTGGGGATGAAAGGGGCGGGCAGCGCACCCAGACGGGGCCGGCGTAGGGCCTGGTCATCCCTTGGAGGGAGAGGGAAAGGCTTCGGGGCCGGCGAGCTGAGGAGACAAACGGTCTGATGTGTCTGACTCAGACAGGCTCACCCTGGGGGCTCACCGCGTGGAGAGCAGACGTGCGGGCGTGGGTGGGGACAAGTGGAAACGGGGACTTCTAGCTGTGACGTTTCTATAATCATCCAAGAAAGATGGGGGTGACTGAAAGCAGACGAGAGCCGTGGAGGCCGGGGGTGTGGCTGCACGTGGTGTGTATTCGGGAGGTCGAGCCTCCCGGATGTGCTATGGGGCTGGATGTGGGGTATGAAGGAAGACGCGGGATCGAGGACACCTCCTAGAACTCTGGACGGAACATAAGCGCCCGTCCGACCGGAGGGGCTCAGAACCTGCATTTGCCCTTGCTCGAATGCTCTTGTGAAGCCCCGTATGTCTCCCTCCCCTTCCCCCTCCAGGTCTCCAGTCCAGTGTAGCTCCATCAGTGGGGCCTTCCTGACCACCTTTGATAAAATAACCACCACCCCCTGCCAGCGCTTCCTAACTCCCTTGCGTTGCACTGTTTTTCTCCATGACCTGTATCCCTGTTTGTTGTCCTGGATTATTATGTGTTTGTATATGGCCTGTCTTCTCCTGGGTGAGTTTGCTAGGGCTACTGTAACAAAAAACCATGAAATTAATGGCTTAGGACAACAGAAACATATTGCCTCACAGTACCAGAGCCTGGAAACTCAAGATTGAGGAATCGGGAGGGTTGCATCCTTCCCGGGTCGGGGAGCATCTGTTCTGTGCCTCTTACCTTGCCTCTGGCAGTTTAGCGGACAATCTTTGGTCTTCCTTGGCTTCGAGAAGCATCACCATGATCTCTGCCTTTATGTCCACATGAGGGTCTCCAATGTGTGTGTTTATGTCCAAATCTCTTTTTACAAGGACGTCTGTCCTGTTGGATCAGGAGGGCCCACCACTCCAGGAGATCTTATTTTAACTAATATGTCTGCAATCTTATCTCCAAATAAGTTCACATTGAGGTAGTGGAGATCAGAACTTCAACATATGAGTTTTTAAGCAATACAGTTCAACACATAATACTCCGTTTTGGTTTTCTGCCCTATCTCAAGTACTAGAAGACTCCCTAGGACATAGCGTATGCCAAAGAAACACTGAATAAATGAATGAATAGAGGAGACCGGGGAAGGAGAAGTTGTGGGCGTACACACCCAGTATCCCACTTTAGGCCTGTTGTTTGAGATGCTTATTGGAAATCCAAGGACAGACGTCAACGCATTGATTGACTACAGAGTCCTGGCGGGCAGCCTCGCCGGGCTTGCAGGGATGGGAGCTGTCAGCAAGTGCCTGGCATTTAAAGCCGTAAGACCCGATGAGACCAACCGGGGAGAGAGCATCCCCAGGGAAAAGGTCAGGAGACAGGGACACAGGACTGCCCAGTACTGTAAGTTCAAGTGGAAAAGAAACAAAGGAGCCTGGAAGGAAGAGGTGAGCTGGTCAGAGAGACAGAGCGGCCCAGAGTCTCACAAACAGGAGAAGAAAGCATTTCAGGGAGGATGTGATTACCAGGGTCAGACACTGCTAGGTGGTCAGGGAGAAGGACTGACTGTGGAATTTGGCAAAATCAAGGGCATCGGTGGTCTTGACCGTGGGGACAAGACCAGGCCAGAAGGGGCTGACCAGAGAATGAACGATAAGGAAGTAAAGGCAGAAAGGAAGTTCAGTCGAATCTTTTGAGGAATTTGGCTGTAAAGGGTGAAGGAAAGGCAGGAGCTGACGGGGTCGGACTGGACGGATGGGGGCAGCCAGGATTAAAGGGGGTGGGGGGCAGAGTTCCTCACGGCTTCCAGCCCATCTTGTATCTCAGGGATCCACAGAACCAGCTCCAAAGACCTGGTATTCCCAGACCTTCTCATGAACCTGGCAAGCCTGCCCGGCTCCCAGTTCAGGAACGACCGGAAATCCCAGGATGCCCTCCCAGAGGATCCTTTCTCAGCAGCCCTCGCGAATGCCTCCGGTCCCTGCAGGCAGCAGACGCCCAGGGCCAGGAACCACCATTTAGCAGTTTAGAACTGGGCTCTCACACTAGTCATCTTCTCCACAAGGAATCACAGCAAGAAATGAAGGCCCTGGGACAGTAGAGCTGGGGGGCAGGACTGAGGACCGGCAGCCCCCCTCCCCACCCCAGAGTCGCTGCTCAGAGACCAAGGGAGAGGAGTCTCCGGCTGGCCTCCACGGTTTCCATGGATTCCGCCCCTGCTGCTTGGGGACCAGGGATGCACAGCCCCGTGATGGGGAGCTCTGGGAAGGCGCCATGGGCCACACCCTACCTGGCACCTCCCAAAGATGCCGAGAGGCACGTGTGTCAACGCCAAGGTCACTGGCCCATCTGCGCGTCTGAGGCTGTGGGGGACAAAAGCCACGCCAGGCCTGGCAGGTGCAGGGTTGCAGCTGCCTCTGCTTTCGGCGCTGAGAGCAGCTCTATTCCTGCTGAGTGAGGCCCGCTCTCTCGTCTTAGGACAACGGAAACGGGATCTGAGCCATCGCTTCACTCCCCCACCGCGCTCCCACCGCAGCCTCTAACTTGCACTGTCCGTGAATCCAAACAACCAGCCACGAGGAAAAGCACTGTCATGGGTTCTGCTCTCCAGAGCGGACAGTGATGGTGGGAGCGCGGGGCAGTGGCCCCCAGGGCCTAAGTGGCGAAGGCGGGACCTGACCCAGGTTCTTCTGTTCTTCCCTCTGGACTATAGAGCACCCACGTCTACACCCCCGATGCCAGCCACCAGAGTTCTTTCCGAAGGGTCACGTGACCATAGTCCTGAGTGTACACGGTGGGGGGGGCAGCTTTGAAGTCGTCTTTCTCAACATCTGGGGGTTCCCTGCAGGGTAGACAGGAGGGGGCACCCTCTCCATCTGTGCTGGAGTCTACCGACACACAGCTGTCAAACACCTCCTCCATCATCTCCCGACGTCCCTGGGGACACAAGTGCAAGGTACCTGAGACGCTTTGGGCTATTTTTGCCACGTCCAGAGAATTTAGGACGCCCTCAAAATAAAAACTAAAAAATAAAACAAAAAACCTAACCTGTCCCATGTCTCACCTAAGGTGCCACAGAAAATAAAAAGAGGCATGAGCCCTTCTACAGTAAAACTTTGGAAGCTTAAAGTCCAGCTGGGGCAGGGGCTGGAGGTGGGAGCTGGGAAGGGAGGGCAGCCCTACAGATGCTAGAACATAATGACTGGACACCCTGGCTCTAGCCCAGCAGCAGCCAACAGAACCATGATGTGAGCCGTATACATAACTTTCAGTTTCCTAATGGCGCATGCAAAAAAGCTTAAAAGGAAAAGATGAAGTTAACTTTCATAGGCTTTATTTGACCTCATGTGTCCAAAAATGATCGCGTCAGAAAGTGATCAGTATAAGTGATTATTAACGAGATATTTTACTTCCTTTTTCACATTCTAACCTCAAAATCGAGTGCGTATTTTTTTCTTAGAGAACATGAGAATTCAGGTGGTGAGCGACTGCCGTGGGGGGCAGCACAGGTCCACAGTGGGGTTTCCTGGGCTCAGATCCTGGCATCACCAGTCACCAGCTGTGTGGCCCCAGAGAGGTCTAAGGCCCAGCTTTGCCCTCCTGGAGCCCTCTCGAGGATCAGGAGATAACTTCACAGATGCCACAGGACCCAGCACCTAGAACACTGCGGCTCCTCCAGCTGATATTAAGGGCAGATGGAAGCCAAGGCCAAGGGGAAACCCCAGCAAAGAACTGTGGGATCCAGAAGGCTCCATGGGGTCCCCTGCCTCATCACAGTCCCTAGAAAGATGCTCCTTCCTTATCTCCTCCCCCATTCCCACTACTAATATCTTCCCTGTCCCTAAGCACCCCTTTATAGGAAGAGTATTTCAGGTGTGTGGAGGGAGGAAAGTAGAAGGGATGTGGGAGAGAAAAGCAGGAGAAAAGAGGTGTAGGGAGGAGGGGAAAGGAGGGAGGAGTGGGGGAGGAGAAAGGGGAAGGAGTTGGGGGGGAGGGAGCGGAGGAGGGAGGAGGGCAAGGAGGATGGGGCTGGAGAGACCTGAGAGCATCTGGCCTTGCCTCAGCGTCCCAGGACAGCCACCCCCAAAGGGCCTGATTGAATAGGACAGAAACTAGGATAGCTGGCGTGGCAGACCGCTCCCCTTTCCAGCCCTTTCCCCTGTACTCTGCCTCCCTCTCCTGGGCTGTGTGTCAAATAATCCTATGAATCCAGAAAGCCCAAGTCCCTCCTGCAGGTGGAGGGGCAGCTTGGCAGAAAACCAGGTGGAATCAGGAACACCAGGTGCCCCCTGAGATCCTTCTAATTCAGAGGGAAACAGTCCACATTCAGGTGAAATGTGACATGAAAACTGATTCGAGGGGCGGGACCTCCTGGCTGGGACACGGCTCCCACCCTCCACGTCGCAGCCCGTGAGTCCAGTCAAGCCCACCGGAGGACCTGCTGCGCAGGCGTTGCACAGGGGCTGGGAACACCAGGGTGTAGGGTTCCGAGCTGCCGGCCCCTGGGCATCCGGGAAAGCCCTGCAGATAAATACTCGTGCTGCTACGAGGTGGTCCAAGTATCAGCAAGTGATGCCATCGGAAGGAACAGGAGTTCGAAGCTCCCCCCGCAGTAAAAACAACCCCCCACTTCCAGCGGCTGAGCTCGGGCCCCGTTCTGAGCATCAGGCACCCCATTTCCTATACACCTCAAAACTGCTCTCAAGGTTAACCACCACACTGAGGAGGTAGTCCTGTGACTGTCCCCAGCCTTAGCCACCAAGACGCCCCCCTGGGTCACTCCAGGAGCCTGCCACCAGGCCTCCCCACCCTGACCCTTGCCTCCTACAATCTGGTCTCAACAGGACTGAAAATCACCCTTAGAAAGTGCAAGCGAGATGCTGTCCCTCCTCTGATCCCCTGCCCCCACCCAGGTCACTCAGTGCGAGGGGTCCCTGAGGTCTCTCTGTCACCCCCTGCCACTCGCCCACCATCCCCCTGCCGCACAGTCCTGGTCCTCCTGCAGGCACCCGTCTGCCCCAGGGCCTTTGCACTCCACTGGCTGCGCCCTACGTGCGGGACACACTTCTCTAGGCTCCCCACCTAGTGGCCCCTGCCTGCTTCAAGTCTTTGTCTAAATGTCCCCTTCTCAGGGACCCTTCCCTCACCACCCTTTCTGCACGCTGCCACCTACACCCTCCTCACTGAGGCAGACTGACTGCAAAACAGTCACAGAGAACTGTACCACCGCCCCCACCCCCACCCCCACATCCCCATCTCTGGCGGTGCCTCTTCTCAGCTCCTCCCCTTAGGAGGTGGCCAACAGAACGCAGCAGAAAGGGCGGCATGGCTCCCAGCAAGGCTTTGCCTACATCCTCTCTCTCCAAACCCTGCTTCTGCCGCGACCACAAGCTGGGGCTGGCCGGCGAGAGGTGAGTGACGGTGCAGGACACGGAAGGCATGTCCTGAGGCCCGCGGACAGCCAGCAACCACAGGCACCGGACTGAGCACAGCCAAGCCTGCAGAAGCGCTCGGCGGGGCCCAGCCTCCACGGCAGCCCATGGGGCAAAGCAACTGAGGGCCAGACAGCAGCTGCCGCCCAGAGCCATCAGGTCTGGTGACTATCGGTTAGACACAGACCTACTCGAGCGCTGCCAACCAGCTCCCCCCACCTTACTGCTCCTCGTTCCTGTTTCACACTCGTTACCTGTAAGACACTACAGCACAGACGTGCCCTGCATGTTGCCCACGGTCTAGCTCCCTTGACGAGACCGTACAGAACTGTATCCCCGTGAGGGCAGGCAGGCACGGGTGTCGGGCTCACTGGTGTGCCCCCAAGTGCCTAGGACGACACAGGGCACACAGTAGGTGCTCAGCAAATAGAAAATCAATAACTAAATGGATAAATAATGATACCCCCCTGTTAATTGGCACTCATCAAATGATAGACATTGTGCCAAGCCATGTGGTCAGCGAGCTTTTTTAACTTCCACAGCAGTGTGATGACAAGGGCTCAAGCTCCACTTTACTAAGAAAACCAAGACTCAGAGAGGTTAAGTAACCAGCTCAATGTTGCACAGCAGGCACGTGGCAGAGCTGGGTTGAGAACCTAGATATCTGACTCCAAAGCCTATCCAGCGTACTGTCCTGCCCCTGCTGCCCATCCACCCACCACACCCACTACACACACACACACACACACACACAGAAATGCTGAACCTCTTTAAGGAGCATAGAAGCAGGAGACAAAGAAGGGGAAAAAGACATTTTCGTGGAGGGATGGCGGTCGAGCCGGACTTTGAAGCAGGAACAGAACTTTAAGAGATCAGAAGGGAGAGAAGAGGTGGTTGTTTCTTAGAAAAGTCTGTAACTGCCTAGATGACAGACGGGTTCCTGAAGGAAGCAGAGAAGTAACAATGAAACAATGAAAGGCCCAGGGTGCAGGAGCTGCTGCTTGCTGCCCTGAAGAGGTGGCCCACCTGCAGACCCCGCCCACGTGGGAAACACAGAGGGCCCGTTAGGACGGTGGGCTGTGGACAAGAGGATTTCAATTCAAGGAGTACTTGGCAGGAGTGCCTATTGCACCCCCCAATATGCGACGTTCTCCAGCGCTTCTAGAGAGTAAGGAAGACGCAAGATAAAACCCTCACCCTCCTCAACCTCCCTTCCTCAATTCCAACTTCCAATCTGTCTCTAAATCAAGTTGCTTCTTTGGAAAACAGCCCTCTGTCCATTTTAGATGATGAACAGCGTCCTCTTCCATTTGAGCCAAATATCTCCCATCTGTCTCTCGGGCCCTCCGAGCCCTCCACCCCCCTGCCCACCTCTCTCTGGCTCATCACCGAAGCGAACGTTAGAGTGATTTTTAAAATACAGGTGTTACTGAGACCCTCCTCCTTTAAAACGCCTTGCAGACCTCAAGATCAAGGTCCAACTTCCTAATCCACGGGTCCCTGCAAAGCGGTCCCAGCTCAGTCTCCTACAGTGTCGTCCCCACCAGGGCTTCTCTCCATCCCTGGGATGTCCCGAGATCCTGGGTCAGCTGTTCTGGCCACCTAAAAAGCTCTCTCCCACTTCTGTCTTCTCATCTAGAACGTGGGTACGATGACATCCGTCACTCAAGGTTGTTGTCAAAGTAAATGGAAATAAGGCGAGTGAGAGCTTCTAATCGTGCCCTGGGGAGCCCCGAACTCGAGCGCCTCTGACCCAGGGTATTGTTCATGGCTCTCCTCTGTGTGGGTAAAGTCACTTACCATTCTGAGGAGGTGCTGCCTTTAGACACAAGGCCAAAATCAGGGCCACCAACAATACGGTGCTCCCTAAAGCCCCACAGGACCCTCACCTTGCCTCCCTCCTCCCACTCTGGCCTCGCTGCCTGTCCTCCCCTTTCCCTGTCCCTGCAGCCATACTCCCCTCCTTGCTGTCCCCCAAGCTCCCACCTCAGGACCTTTGCTCCTGCTGTTCCCATTGCCCAGAATGTTCTTCCCAAATACCCACAGGGCTCATTCCCACTTCCTTTAGGCCCCTTTCCAGAGGCATAGTGCAGGCAGGACATAAGGGGCAAGCACTCCAATGGCAAACACGCCAATGGGGAGATTTTAATTTCAATTTTACCCTGAGTTACTACCTCTAGAATTGCTGACCACCAAACAAATGAAAACACCACCAGATGTGTTGGTTTCGGGGTAATTCCAGTAGAAAGACAGAGAGAGAGAGACAGACAGACAGACAAGAAACATAGAACAAAGAAACTGCACTGCCCTTAGGCACCTCTGCCCTACCTTAAACGCTGCCTTAGTGAGATTTCCAGCCCCACCCCACATAAAACAGCACCTACCTGCCACTCCAGCCTCTCCCCCCTTACTGTAGCTTTCCTTCTCCCCATGACCCATACCATCAGCTGCTTATTTTCTGTTCCTCCCCACTAGGAAGTAAACATGGCTAAGATGGAATTTGTGTGTGGGCGTGTGCTTTGGTTCTGTGGTCTCTTATTCTCCATTCTTTAGCTTTATTCTATATTCTTTATCAATTATCTCTTCAGTGGGGCAGAAGCTGGGCTCCTCTCCCGCCAGGCACACTTGGATCCCGCACACATACCTACCCCAGGAATTAAATCGTTATACAACGTTATCGAGTGGGAAGAAGGGAATGAGGCCAGGAGTGGAAGAAAGCGGGGGGGGGGGGAGGGGGAAAGGGGCCTCCTTCCTCTAACCTGGGAAAAGGGAAAGGCAGGAATTTTGTCCCTCCTAGTCTCTGCTTCATTCTCAGCACCTGGAACATGCCTGGCACACAGTAGGTGCTCAATAAATATTTGGCCCAATGAATGAATGAATAAGCTCATCCTTTCTCGGCCAGGATGGTGCCCAGGAAAGCTCTGACGAGGTGAACTGGGCTAAAATAACCTGCCCAGGCCAGAGGCCTGTTCAACCCTCCTGTTCGGAAGCATCTGGGGTTTTCCATCCACCTGTACAGAATCCGGGAGTTCAGACGTCTTCTGGCCATAGCTCCATCCGGTGCCCAACGCCTGAAAGGCCGCCTCTGGAGACTTATCCTGCCCTGTGTCCACAGATGCACCAGCACAGGGTGACCCGGATGGGGCCTCTTTCAGAAACAACCCTGAGGCTGCGTCTCGCCTCGCCCTGCAGCGAGTTCATGCTATGCACACTCTGACCACACGAGGTCACTGTCGTCGCACGTACCATCACAGGCGGACCTCGGGGAGTGATTTTGTTCTGATTTTCAGAACTTGGAAGCTTGGGCAAGTCGGAGAATGCACTCCACAAGAACAGTGTTGAGGCTGATTCTAGAATTTCTAGAACATTGCGACCTAGGTGTGTCTTTATAGAGGCAACAGATAGAATCAGAGGTGGGTTCTAAAGTTGCGGTGTCTGGTTTAGAATCCCAGCCCCACCTGCCTGTCGTGATCTTGGGCAAAGCTCTCTGCTTTGGTTTCCATTTCTGCAAAATGGGATAAGCGTGCCTTCCTCATGGGGATTTTGTGGTGACTACAAGAGTGACGCACACAGAACTCTCAGAGCAATAACAGCGCAGACTCCGCAGCTATGAAAGTTAACTGTTTACGGTCACTTCTCCTCCATATCCCTAAGCATGATCTATAATAACAAACGTGATTATATTTTGTGATTATTAATGGCTTTTTTTCCCCATTAGACCGTAACCTCCATAAAAGCAAAGATGGAGTTTATATAGTTTTTTATTATGAAAAATTTCAAATGTATAGAAAAACTAGCCTATATCTGTTTCTCCTCACCACTGCCCCCGCCCCAGCTCCCAGAACGGTGCCCGGCCCACAGCGGGCCTTCAACGCACGCTTTCCTATCAGCTGCTTACTAGGTGCTACTGTAAGCCAGGCCGGTGTCAAGGACGGAGGCCGAAAGAGTAAATCAGACGTAGGCCTGTTGCTCAAGGAGCCTGAGGTCTAGTGAGGAAGGCGGACGTAGTCTGGCCATCTCCCAGGGTGGGGTGAATTGAAGGAGGGTATTTCCCAGGCGGAGGATAAAGGGAACCAACCATGAATCCTGTCTGTTCGTCCCTCTCTGCAGACTCGCAGCCCATCTCACAGACCCTCTCGCGGTAAGGTCAGCTGCAGTCCTCAGGGGGCCTCCTGTCCCACCAGGGTTTCCTGCCGCGGAGGGCCTACACCCAGCTCTGGGAGGGCAGAAAGCCGAGCCAGTGAGAGCAGCCAGGAGACATCTGCAGCCACCTGGCTGTGGAGGAGCTGGGCGGAGCACCCCCCCCCCTGCCCCGCCGCCCCTCAGTGGGGGCAATACAAACAGGTGGGCGGGGGGCAAGACCAGAGGCAAGACGCGTAAGTAGCAAGTAGCAGGGCAGACGTGACCTGGGACGGGTGGGATGGGCAGCAGACCCCACTGGTCGGGTGGAATCTAAAACTCTTACCATGACCCAAGCAATCTTGTCCCCGCATCTTTCTCCAAATGCACCTGCTGCTCATCCCTCCCCCTACACCTCTGCTCCACCACCCTGGTACCCTTTCTGCTCTGAAGCCTACCAAGTCCTTTCTGCTCTGGACCCCTACCAAGCCAGGGTCCACTCCCACTCCCCAAACACACACACACACACACACACACACACACACACACACTCCTTTCTCAGCCCAGAGGGTCCTTCTCACGCCATCACTTCTCCCAAACTGGGTTAAGGTCCCCGAAGACGCGCTTCCCTAGCTTTGCTCCCAAGTAGATCCCCCTACCAAGCCAGGGTCCACTCCCACTCCCACTCCCCAAACACACACACACACACACACACACACACACACACACACACTCCTTTCTCAGCCCAGAGGGTCCTTCTCACGCCATCACTTCTCCCAAACTGGGTTAAGGTCCCCGAAGACGCGCTTCCCTAGCTTTGCTCCCAAGTAGATCCCCCAGAACCTAGATATCTGACTCCAAAGCCTATCCAGCGTACTGTCCTGCCCCTGCTGCCCATCCACCCACCACACCCACTACACACACACACACACACACACACAGAAATGCTGAACCTCTTTAAGGAGCATAGAAGCAGGAGACAAAGAAGGGGAAAAAGACATTTTCGTGGAGGGATGGCGGTCGAGCCGGACTTTGAAGCAGGAACAGAACTTTAAGAGATCAGAAGGGAGAGAAGAGGTGGTTGTTTCTTAGAAAAGTCTGTAACTGCCTAGATGACAGACGGGTTCCTGAAGGAAGCAGAGAAGTAACAATGAAACAATGAAAGGCCCAGGGTGCAGGAGCTGCTGCTTGCTGCCCTGAAGAGGTGGCCCACCTGCAGACCCCGCCCACGTGGGAAACACAGAGGGCCCGTTAGGACGGTGGGCTGTGGACAAGAGGATTTCAATTCAAGGAGTACTTGGCAGGAGTGCCTATTGCACCCCCCAATATGCGACGTTCCCCAGCGCTTCTAGAGAGTAAGGAAGACGCAAGATAAAACCCTCACCCTCCTCAACCTCCCTTCCTCAATTCCAACTTCCAATCTGTCTCTAAATCAAGTTGCTTCTTTGGAAAACAGCCCTCTGTCCATTTTAGATGATGAACAGCGTCCTCTTCCATTTGAGCCAAATATCTCCCATCTGTCTCTCGGGCCCTCCGAGCCCTCCACCCCCCTGCCCACCTCTCTCTGGCTCATCACCGAAGCGAACGTTAGAGTGATTTTTAAAATACAGGTGTTACTGAGACCCTCCTCCTTTAAAACGCCTTGCAGACCTCAAGATCAAGGTCCAACTTCCTAATCCACGGGTCCCTGCAAAGCGGTCCCAGCTCAGTCTCCTACAGTGTCGTCCCCACCAGGGCTTCTCTCCATCCCTGGGATGTCCCGAGATCCTGGGTCAGCTGTTCTGGCCACCTAAAAAGCTCTCTCCCACTTCTGTCTTCTCATCTAGAACGTGGGTACGATGACATCCGTCACTCAAGGTTGTTGTCAAAGTAAATGGAAATAAGGCGAGTGAGAGCTTCTAATCGTGCCCTGGGGAGCCCCGAACTCGAGCGCCTCTGACCCAGGGTATTGTTCATGGCTCTCCTCTGTGTGGGTAAAGTCACTTACCATTCTGAGGAGGTGCTGCCTTTAGACACAAGGCCAAAATCAGGGCCACCAACAATACGGTGCTCCCTAAAGCCCCACAGGACCCTCACCTTGCCTCCCTCCTCCCACTCTGGCCTCGCTGCCTGTCCTCCCCTTTCCCTGTCCCTGCAGCCATACTCCCCTCCTTGCTGTCCCCCAAGCTCCCACCTCAGGACCTTTGCTCCTGCTGTTCCCATTGCCCAGAATGTTCTTCCCAAATACCCACAGGGCTCATTCCCACTTCCTTTAGGCCCCTTTCCAGAGGCATAGTGCAGGCAGGACATAAGGGGCAAGCACTCCAATGGCAAACACGCCAATGGGGAGATTTTAATTTCAATTTTACCCTGAGTTACTACCTCTAGAATTGCTGACCACCAAACAAATGAAAACACCACCAGATGTGTTGGTTTCGGGGTAATTCCAGTAGAAAGACAGAGAGAGAGAGACAGACAGACAGACAAGAAACATAGAACAAAGAAACTGCACTGCCCTTAGGCACCTCTGCCCTACCTTAAACGCTGCCTTAGTGAGATTTCCAGCCCCACCCCACATAAAACAGCACCTACCTGCCACTCCAGCCTCTCCCCCCTTACTGTAGCTTTCCTTCTCCCCATGACCCATACCATCAGCTGCTTATTTTCTGTTCCTCCCCACTAGGAAGTAAACATGGCTAAGATGGAATTTGTGTGTGGGCGTGTGCTTTGGTTCTGTGGTCTCTTATTCTCCATTCTTTAGCTTTATTCTATATTCTTTATCAATTATCTCTTCAGTGGGGCAGAAGCTGGGCTCCTCTCCCGCCAGGCACACTTGGATCCCGCACACATACCTACCCCAGGAATTAAATCGTTATACAACGTTATCGAGTGGGAAGAAGGGAATGAGGCCAGGAGTGGAAGAAAGCGGGGGGGGGGGGGGGGGGGGGGGGGGGAAAGGGGCCTCCTTCCTCTAACCTGGGAAAAGGGAAAGGCAGGAATTTTGTCCCTCCTAGTCTCTGCTTCATTCTCAGCACCTGGAACATGCCTGGCACACAGTAGGTGCTCAATAAATATTTGGCCCAATGAATGAATGAATAAGCTCATCCTTTCTCGGCCAGGATGGTGCCCAGGAAAGCTCTGACGAGGTGAACTGGGCTAAAATAACCTGCCCAGGCCAGAGGCCTGTTCAACCCTCCTGTTCGGAAGCATCTGGGGTTTTCCATCCACCTGTACAGAATCCGGGAGTTCAGACGTCTTCTGGCCATAGCTCCATCCGGTGCCCAACGCCTGAAAGGCCGCCTCTGGAGACTTATCCTGCCCTGTGTCCACAGATGCACCAGCACAGGGTGACCCGGATGGGGCCTCTTTCAGAAACAACCCTGAGGCTGCGTCTCGCCTCGCCCTGCAGCGAGTTCATGCTATGCACACTCTGACCACACGAGGTCACTGTCGTCGCACGTACCATCACAGGCGGACCTCGGGGAGTGATTTTGTTCTGATTTTCAGAACTTGGAAGCTTGGGCAAGTCGGAGAATGCACTCCACAAGAACAGTGTTGAGGCTGATTCTAGAATTTCTAGAACATTGCGACCTAGGTGTGTCTTTATAGAGGCAACAGATAGAATCAGAGGTGGGTTCTAAAGTTGCGGTGTCTGGTTTAGAATCCCAGCCCCACCTGCCTGTCGTGATCTTGGGCAAAGCTCTCTGCTTTGGTTTCCATTTCTGCAAAATGGGATAAGCGTGCCTTCCTCATGGGGATTTTGTGGTGACTACAAGAGTGACGCACACAGAACTCTCAGAGCAATAACAGCGCAGACTCCGCAGCTATGAAAGTTAACTGTTTACGGTCACTTCTCCTCCATATCCCTAAGCATGATCTATAATAACAAACGTGATTATATTTTGTGATTATTAATGGCTTTTTTTCCCCATTAGACCGTAACCTCCATAAAAGCAAAGATGGAGTTTATATAGTTTTTTATTATGAAAAATTTCAAATGTATAGAAAAACTAGCCTATATCTGTTTCTCCTCACCACTGCCCCCGCCCCAGCTCCCAGAACGGTGCCCGGCCCACAGCGGGCCTTCAACGCACGCTTTCCTATCAGCTGCTTACTAGGTGCTACTGTAAGCCAGGCCGGTGTCAAGGACGGAGGCCGAAAGAGTAAATCAGACGTAGGCCTGTTGCTCAAGGAGCCTGAGGTCTAGTGAGGAAGGCGGACGTAGTCTGGCCATCTCCCAGGGTGGGGTGAATTGAAGGAGGGTATTTCCCAGGCGGAGGATAAAGGGAACCAACCATGAATCCTGTCTGTTCGTCCCTCTCTGCAGACTCGCAGCCCATCTCACAGACCCTCTCGCGGTAAGGTCAGCTGCAGTCCTCAGGGGGCCTCCTGTCCCACCAGGGTTTCCTGCCGCGGAGGGCCTACACCCAGCTCTGGGAGGGCAGAAAGCCGAGCCAGTGAGAGCAGCCAGGAGACATCTGCAGCCACCTGGCTGTGGAGGAGCTGGGCGGAGCACCCCCCCCCCCTGCCCCGCCGCCCCTCAGTGGGGGCAATACAAACAGGTGGGCGGGGGGCAAGACCAGAGGCAAGACGCGTAAGTAGCAAGTAGCAGGGCAGACGTGACCTGGGACGGGTGGGATGGGCAGCAGACCCCACTGGTCGGGTGGAATCTAAAACTCTTACCATGACCCAAGCAATCTTGTCCCCGCATCTTTCTCCAAATGCACCTGCTGCTCATCCCTCCCCCTACACCTCTGCTCCACCACCCTGGTACCCTTTCTGCTCTGAAGCCTACCAAGTCCTTTCTGCTCTGGACCCCTACCAAGCCAGGGTCCACTCCCACTCCCCAAACACACACACACACACACACACACACACACACACACACACTCCTTTCTCAGCCCAGAGGGTCCTTCTCACGCCATCACTTCTCCCAAACTGGGTTAAGGTCCCCGAAGACGCGCTTCCCTAGCTTTGCTCCCAAGTAGATCCCCCTACCAAGCCAGGGTCCACTCCCACTCCCACTCCCCAAACACACACACACACACACACACACACACACACACACACTCCTTTCTCAGCCCAGAGGGTCCTTCTCACGCCATCACTTCTCCCAAACTGGGTTAAGGTCCCCGAAGACGCGCTTCCCTAGCTTTGCTCCCAAGTAGATCCCCCCCCCAGCCTATTAATCTCATCAATTAAAACTCGTGCTCTTCCCTAGGACTACTTACCAAACTAGCAACTGAGTATCTATTGGTGTATGATTAACTTCTGTCTCCCCCAACTCTGTGGGAAGCTCTGGGTTCACACCATGATTTTCGTGTTCCCTGCAATGCACCCAGGGCCCGGGCCGTGCCCAGTATGTGTGAGCACTTCATAAATGTCTGAATGAATGAGTGAATGAACAGGGTCAGCGCTAACGTACATGCCCATTCAATAACCAGCAGGGTTTCTACTCTTGGGTTCCCAACCTTGAGTGTCCAGCACTGACCAATCTGGTCTCCTGGGTGCCACGGTCACTGTTATGATCGTATTTATAATGATAGCAGCCACCCACATCCTACTAGAAACAGGGGCACCCAATTCAAAGTTGCCCCCTAGTGGCCGCATATCTCATCATCCTCTTCCTGCCGGAACTCACCACTGTCATAAAGTCTCTTAGTTGTTTGCTCGTGTTTTGTTGTCCGACCCCCGGGTCCAGAGGAGTGGGGGCCTAGACTATCTTGGTCGCTGCCTTATCCCCGACATCAAGAACAGTGTTTGGCATCCAGGAGACATTAACTTTCACCTTTCAGCCGGCAGGTATCATCTCATTTTGCATTTCCAGACACTTCTAGGAAGCAGAGGCAGGAAAGCCCACATTACAAATGAGGAGACAGAAGTCCGGGGAGGCCATGTGACTTCCGGGTCACAGCCAGTCAGGGCCAAGCAGCAGGGATTGAAGCCCTTACTCCCAGGTCTGGAGCTTTCTCTAAGGTTCCTGGCAGCTCACAAGTCTCCAACACTGGGCAGGATTTCTCCTCTCAACTCCAACTCCTAGAGCTTCCCTAGTAAACACACAACAAATGCCAGATTGTCCTGCAGGGGAGACACACACTGGCTGTCCCCAACCTAGGGAAGTCCTCACCCACCCAGCAACCCAAAGACAAAATTGAGGAGCAAATGCCATACATTTGAACTCACAACCTAGGATGTCAAGGCCTCACCTAGTGACCAGCACCTCTTGCGACCTTAAAAAAAGTCTTCCCTTACTTGAGTGTTCCCCCACGCATCTAAGAAACAAGACGCAGGCAGCAGCTCTCTACCTCTTCCTACATCTTCTCGGTGCATCCTTCAAGTTCTTAATTTTTTTTTATAAACCCTGAAAACAATAATTTGTTCCCCAACAACATAACAACAGGTACACAACAAGTTCCAAACATATGCACAACGGTATTAGGACACAGACTTCCTGCAGGAGCCACACCACCAAGTGGGCCACACTTGGAGGATACAAACATAGTGATGAGAGCCTTGGAGGGATGCCCAGAAAGAAAAGAACGACCGTGTGTGTGTTGGAATCCTTCCTCAGAAATACTTCTAGAATTTCCTTTCAGAACGTGAGCTGGCAAGGAATTGGAGGACAGTTTTGTCATAGGTCAGGAACAGACAGGAATTAAAAGACAGAGACAAACAAAGAAGTCTCTGTAAAAGACTGTAAACAGTAAATCCACTCAGAGAACTGGGGCTGGAACTGGGACAATCTGACATTTCATAAATGATCAAAAGAAGAAATGACAGCGTAACACCTACAGACATCGGTAAAAATTCTTGCAGGCTGGCATCCCAAGCAAAGTAGAGTCAAAGATTGTACAATTCGTGACAACAACAAAGAGAAAGCCAACAAAAGAAAACACAAACTAATGATTTAGAGAGAATCAATACAAAATGACTTCAATGCAATTAATAAAAATGGGAACATTATTTTCCAGTTCCAATTAGGGTTAATGCATTCATCACTCATTCATTCAGCAGCCTTTCCAGAATCTTGACCTCAGGTCTCACTAAGTACTGGTATGACGTGCATTCACCACATGTAGACATCGGTGATGGGGGCAGTAGAAGAATACCTCCTAACAGAATCACTGGTATAACCCAGTAATCTGCGGACAGCATGGTTATAATAACTATGGGAAGAAGAGATGCCCAACCTCAATGTTGAGAACACTGGGGCAGTCACCTTTCCTCCACTTCTACTGAGTGGCAGAAGAAAGCATTCTTAACCTGAAGCCATAGTGTAGGCCCTGGGGCCAGTAAGCCCTCCTTAGCCTAGAAGGGCAGAGAACCCCATGCTTGGAAGATAAACTACCAGCATACCCACCAAATTACACATCCTGATCACCCTTCACAATTCCTGGACACAGACTGCTGAACAAAAAGAATACTCAGAAAGAGAGGAACAGGGAATCTTAAGTCTAAGGATAAGCACATAGTCAAGACTCACCCTACACTTGAAGGAAAGTTACACCTAGAAAAAGAAGTTCCAAATTGAGCAAAGGACAGAATTAACACCTGAGGAAATGGAAATAACAAAATAGACAATAATTTTTGAAATAAACATAATTAATATTCTCAATGGGATAGAAAGTCTAGTAAATCTGTAAGGTAAGAACCAACTACTATAATCACAAACAATTAGAGATTATCAACCTTTCAGAATGTGACCACCGGAGAATTAAAAATTCAGTGGGGGCTTGAATATCAGAATAGAAACAGTTGAGAATGAATTGTGTAAGACAGAAGATTGAGCTCAGAAGTCCCTCAAAATACACTTCAAACATCTTAGAGATATAAAATATCAGAGAAAACGATATCACAGATACAGAAAGTGTAAGGGAAAAGTTAATAGATATACAAAGAGAAGCCCTGGTGGTCCCAATAGTTCTCTGATAAAGCACAATCCAACAGAAATATAGTGCAAGCCATAAATGCAAGCCACATGCAATTTTACATTTTCTAAGAGCAACATAAAAAGTAAAAGAAAACAAGTGAAATCAATTTTAATAGTATAGTCTAACACATTACATATAAAATATTACCACTTAAACACATAATTAATTTTAAAAAGTTAATGATATGTTTTTTAAATAAGTCTTAGAAATCTGGAACATATTTTAAACCTAACAGCATGTCTCAATTCAGACTAACCACATCTCAAATGCTTGATGGTCACACGTGTCTTGTGGCTTACCAGAGTGGTCAGTACAGATCTAACAGGAACTTTAAAACAATTACAGAACAATTAGAATGTAGGAGAGGAAGTAAGAGACAAGGTAAATACATGAATCTTTGGGTTAAAAGATTCACCAAGTGCATGAAGAGAAATCCACATTTAGAAATGCAATAGTAAACTTGCAGATCAAAACAGAAAATCCTGAAAGCTTCCAGGAAAGGAAAAAGATTACCAACACAGGAAGGAAAATAAAATTGAGATCAGACTTGTCGTCAGCAACAGTAAACGCTGAAAGAAAAAAGGTTCACTTCTGAGGCAAAATTACTTTAGGTCAGGAATTCTTTACTGAGACAAATTATCATTCATGTAGAGGTGAAAATAAAAGTTACACTCAGAAGCTGGACTCAGGGTTTCATCCAAGACACTCTCTAAAATCTGCAAAACTCTCTCCCATAGTCAGGGAGACTGGAAACAAGCTTGACTTTTAGAGCAGGAAGTTCTCTGCTGGCCAGAACATACCTCCTGGTGTAAGAGCTAAGTGTCGAGTTAGACCATCCCAGGACCCTAGGAGCAGCCATAACTCATCCTTGAGTAAATGGACCTAAACCCACCTGCAAAACAAGAAGGGGAGAGAAGAGAGACGGCGGAGTCCCAGGAAAAATCATAGCAGCTCTGAGCTTCCCAAGCCAACGGTCCACTGGAAGTCAGGAAGCATTCCCACATCTTCCCCAACAGACTGTCCCCAACGAACTCTCCTTGAATGACTCCAACCACAGGCTTCTCACTACTCCTGAGACAGCCCATTCCACGGACTGCTAGGCAGTGCTGGCTCTGTGTTGAGCTAAAAATTTATTTCCCTGTACCTTAGGAATGGAAGAATTACATAATTAGGAGGGAAGTCAAGATCACTTGGATTCAATTCTCTCATTTTTAAAGATGAAGAAGTGGAGGCCCAGAGAGGAAAAAAGGATGTCCCCAAGGTCACGCAGCATGGCTGTGGCCCAGCTGGCTCTACTGGAATTTGATCCGTACACACAGGTGAGCTGTATGGAGAGCTCTCTGTGAAGACCTAGTGGAGAGATTTTTCAGGATCATGGCCAAGGCAATATAAGTGGGATATCACCTCTGTGCTATGGCCCAGAAGCTGGCTTTATCAAATAAAGTGCTCTAAGCTGAGGGCAATGCCCTGGAATCTGGACGTCTGTATCTGTTCCCTACAGACACTGCCCCAGCTTACCGCTGTTTGCTCTCTGTGTTTCCACTGAAAGGCCCAGCACAGGGTGTTTGGAGCATAAGAAGGCAGCTCAGAAAAAGGGGAAAAACAAACAAAAAGCAGCTCTAAGGAGCCCTGAAACCCTTTCTCCCAATCAAGTAAGAAGCTGCTGGAAGGAAGAGTACCCATGCAACAGTCCTCAGTCAGCAGCTCCCACAGGCCTGCAGGAATCTAGGTTAAACCACCCTTCTCTCTTTATGGCAGACAGCCCTGACCTGGTTCAAGGTGTCCGGGGGAAACCATTACCAAAACTGCCCTGAGAATAAACAATGAAGCCACCCGCATTGATGAATGCAGAAACGGATGCTTAAGGGAGTCAGGGGACCCATCCAAGTCCATACAGCTTACTGGTCTCAGAGCCCGAAGAACCACAACCGGCATCACCATAATGGAGATCAACCCTGCACGAGACACTCTGCGTCATCCCGTCACCCCCAAGTGCACCTAAGAGTGGAGCTGGCACAACCAGCGGGCACTGCTGCTACCCCGTACTCGAGCTAAGACTCAGAGCAGCCAGGCAGCTCAGCCAAGCATTCAGCATTAGGGACTCCTCACGGTGTCTAAGGCCATGAGTCACCTCCAAATCAAACCTGCTTTGAGAGTGAAGGGGTCATAATAATTGCTATTATTAATAGTTATACAATTAACACAGTAATTATGCCAGGACAGCAGATATTCTTAGGTGCTGTCCCGAGCTCACCAGGAAGTATGGTCACCTATGTTCCAGGCTTTGGTTCTAAGGGCTTTGTCTGTATTAGCTGACCTCATCTTCAGACGCCATTTTCCTCCATTTCATAGATGGGAAAGTCAAGGCACACAGCTATGAGGTGGTAGACCCAGTAGCTTAGTTCCTGGCCCCATGTCTTAACCACTACAGGATACTGCCTCTCCTGGGGTCAGGAGGCACACTCAAATGGGGCTGAGCCCCAAGCCATGCTCTATCCCCCTTACCATGCTCCCTCCTCTCTAGAGGTCTTGCTCAGAAAACTCATCTGACAACACTACTTTTTGCCTGCTAATTCAAAATAGGAAGGTTAATACAGGGCTGTGTACTGGCATAAAAAGCTGAAACTAAGAGAAATCCAATGACCAAGTGCGCCCAGTTCTCAATAAGACCAGGAATATTCTATTCTCCCTTCTCCGATGATTTCCTGAGAACAATGCCACTATCACATCTCTGGGGAAAGCCATACACATTCCTTCCTTCTCACATCCATTCGACACACAGTTCTCGATAGACAACCACACCCCTGACATGCCCCAAGAGCAAGACCCATGCCAACCGCATCAGTGGGCCCCCTTTGTCCTGTGGCTGTTCGGTGGGGCTCAGCCAGTGGGAAGGGAGAAGCAAGTGAGGTCTGAGTTTCATTCCTCTGCTCTCTCCCTGTTGCATGGCAGTGAAATGACCCCAGCATCTGTCAAGGAGAACCTCTCTCAGCTGCAACAGAACCCTCCCTCCCCTGGCCCCCCTCAGGCCTGGGGTTATGATATGCCCACCGCTCCGTCCCACGCAGGTTCCCTTCACCCTGCCCCCACTTCTGTGCATTGTATCTTTCCTAGTACTTCCTAACCCAGTCTGAACATGCCAACTACTTCCCGCCAGTCTACAGTAGACAAGTCACTTCTTCAGAAAGTATCTTCAACTCTTTGCCCGGCCATGTGCTATGGCTGGGGATTTACAGTAAGGAAAAACAGACACAACTCCCTATCTTCACAGAGCTTAGGGCCTGGTGGGAAAGACCAACAGATCCCAGAGATGAGTGCAAAATGCCAGCTCCAATCTCTGCAGGGGAACAGGGCAGGGTTCCATGAGAGCTGACTCTGGAGGGCACTGACCCGGCCTGGAAGTCAGGAAGACATCAAGGATACCATGACAGCACTATGCAGAGCCATCGGGAGGGCAAAGAGAAGGCCTCTGCCCAAGGTAGAGGGAGGGCAGCCCAAACAGAGCAAAAGCAAGTGGAAAAGAAAAGAAAGAGGCCTGGGAGAGACAGGTGCTCCAGGAACTCAGCCACAGGAAGTTGGGGAGGGGGGATGCAGAAGACGGGGCTGTGAAATGAGGCAAGGAGGGCATCAGGGAGGTCCCTACAAGCCACTCAAAGGCCTTTATACTTTATACTTTACCTGGTCCTGACGCCCTAAATCGAAGCCAGGAAGCTCATCCTACATCAGCCCCAGGCTTGGAGTGAACGGCTGCAGCAGGAATCCTCCTGGACCCGCAGCTGAGCGCTGTCTTGGCCGCAGTTTTCAGCTCCCCGACTGCCTTTGACCTTGGAGGACAAAGGTGGAGACTGAAGGCTCGGGGATCAGCCTATCTGGATCTAAATCCTATTCCCACCTGCCAACTGGCTCAGCGTGGGCAAGTCAACTGCCTGGTGACCCAGAGACTTTCCCTATAAAATGGGGATGGTAAGAGTCCATACCCTGCAGGACGTCGTGAAGCTGGAATGTGAGGGGGTTCAAGGAGTACCGCGAAGGCTGCCTGGCCTGGCGAAAGGGCCCCGAAAATGTGAGCTATTATGATCTTCATTATGGAACCTCATACAAAGGCATGAAAAGAATTTCTCTCTAAAAATGCCTCCTCAAACAGAGATGCTCATGAAAAGCCATGCAGAGATTATTAACTGTTTGATAAGGACCACTGCCTCATGTTCGGAAGGCTCATCTTTTTCTAAGCCCTGAGCCATCTAATTAGTGATCGTTTTCAAAGCCAGCCGACATTGAATCTCTCCTGCTGCCACTTAAACAGGAGGCATTGCTGCTGGCCCAGAGCCCCTGCAAGAGCTGTGTCTCCACGTACAAGAGCTCACAGGGCATTCTTGGGAATGATTCAGGAACAAAATGGTGTTTTGTGCAGGCAGATGTTTTGCAATAATTAAGTGTGGTCCCTGAACATAAAAATCGGAGCTGCTAGAAATAAAAATCTTGAGAGGAACTGCAATTTCTGGGACAGCTACTCCCTCTGGGGGAAAAAAAAATGATGTCCTCACAAAAATGTTGGCTGGCAAGAATAATAAATTAGATCCAGAAGGCCTGGGTTTGAGTTCGGTCTTACTCAGCATTTCCTAGAATATTTATTGAGCATCTCCTACATGGTAAGTGCTGTGACACATTTAACCAGAGAGGCAACACATGTGACATTGAAGAGTTGGGACATTTGAGTTGTGCACCAGGTCAAGTCATGATTTTGCCTCTTGCTACTCAAGTGACCTTGGGGAAGTCGCTTATTAGCTTTCTAAGCCTCCACTTTCCCATCTGCAAAATGGGAAGGGGCCTGGGACAGAACCTTGAGGTTCATTTCCAAAAATGGCGGCCTAACACGTAAGGGGCAGCAGAGCCCGTGAGAAGCCTGCAGAGATGTAGAAGGGAACCAGTATGTTATCATTGAACAGGAAAGACTGTTTGCATAAAGAAGAAACATGATGTCTAAGGCTCCTGAGAGGTTTTAGAGGTGAGGCTCCAGAAGCCAACATTTCAGTACAGGAAGATTCCATCTTGCAGAAAGAATTCCAGTTGCCCTCTCCCCACAAGCAGGGTGGCTTTTAGTCACCTGACATGCTCACTGTCCTTTCTACTCCCTCCCTACCTGCAGTAGGCTGAATAAGGGCCACCAAAAGAAACTGGTACTTAATCCCGGAAACCTGTAAACATTGTGTTAAACAAGAAGGCAGTCTTTGCAGGTGTGATTAAGTTAAGGATCCTGAGATGGGGGAGATCATCCCAAATTCCCGAGGTAAGGATAAATGCAATCACAAGGATCCTCATGAGAGAGAAGGAGAGGGTTTCTTGAAGAGGAGGGGGCAATGTGGCGTTGGAGGAAAAGGTTGAAGGGATGCAGCCCCAAGGCAAGAATCACCCGGGGCCCCCAGAAGCTGGAAGAGGCCAGAAACAGGCTCTCTCTCTTGGTCTCAGAAGGGAGCATGGCCCTGTTGACACCTTGATTTCAGACTTCCGGCCTCCAGAACTATGAGAAAATACCTGTCCGACCTTTAAGCCATCAAGTTTGTAACAGCAGCCCCAGGAAACGAAAACACTACCTAATTCTAAAATATGGCACATCTGTAGGAGGGGTCAGTTACAGCCCTGGTAGATAGGGGATTAAGACAGATGAAGAAAGTATTACCTTCAGGAATACAAAACCTTGGCCAGTTAGGATCTTTGACAGATGCTTTGGGACAAAGACACAGAGATCATGGGTCTTCTGGAATACTAGTTCAACAACTGCTTGTTAAGAATCTATAAGAATCTACTACATGCCATTTACAACAGCCAAATTATGGAAGTAGCCTTAAATGTCCACCGAGAGATGAATAAAGATGTGGTATATATATATAATGGAATACTACGCAGCCATTAAAAAGAATGAAATCTTGCCATTTGCAATGACATGGATGGAACTAGAGAGTGTTATGTTAAGTAAGTCAGAGAAAGACAGATACTAGATGATTTCACTCATATGTGGAATTTAAGAAACAAATGAGCAAAGGAAAAAAAGAGACAAAGCAAGAAACTTACACTCTTAACTACAGAGAACAAAGTGACAGTTACCAGAGGAGAGGTGGGTGGCAGAATGGAAGAAACAGTGAACGGGGAAGAAGAAGCGCACTTGTCCTGATGAGAACTGGGTGATGTACAGAAGTGCTGAATCACTTTATTGTACACCTGAAACTAATACAACACTGTATGTCAACTATACTGGAAATAAAGATAAATTTTAAAAATAAAAAATAAATAAACACATAAGAAATAAAATAGAACATACTAGATGCCAAGAATTGTCCTGGGTACTAGAAGGACAGGAGAAATAGTTCTAATTTCTACAGTAAGCATAATAATTACTATTGACCACTATACTGGCAGAATTTCATGTTCATGATCCCTCTTAAATCCTCAGAACTCCTAATTTTATCCCCGTTTTATGGATGGGGAAAAAAAAGAGAAGTAATTTGTCCAAGGTCACACAGCTAGGAAGAGGGGAACCCTAATTTGGAACCCAGAAAACTGGCTCCAGAATCTGGATTCTTCATCATTCCACTACTCATTTTATGATCAAGGAAATTAAAACCTTGTTTTAAGAGTCAGCTACATAAGGTTTCTCCTGTTCTATCAGTAAGACTGTGGTAAGCACATTAGAGTCAAGGCATTTAAATCAAGACATGAGGGATTCAGGTTAGCCAAAAGAATGCACTTCTTGATAGAAAAGCACCAGAAACTGCTGATCAGGGAAAGAATACAGAAAGGCTAACTCTGGGTTTATTTAAAAATAGGAGTTTCATCTGTCTGAGTGACTCTCCCCAAGGACTTAGGAGCCCAGATTGTCTGACATCTGCCATCTGGTCACCCTTGCTGCTGAAGAGATGCCTTCCATGGAATGCCTAAGACCTGTCACTGTTCTTCCTCAGGAGTTTGTCCCAGGGGCCCCAGCAGAGAGGGGACCAAAGCAAGCACAGGAACGATCACTGGTGTCTATGGATCACACCACCACCTCCTCCCCTACTCGAGTGGTCCTTGCCAAAACCAGCATTCTGGTTCCCAATATCCTAGCTCACACACCCACGAGGTCCATAAAAATTTCCTCTCCCTCTCCCCATTCTCTCTACACACACACACACACACACACACACACA